>NC_134366.1:99249870-99878524 GCF_035582795.1 Mycteria americana | reverse complement strand
AAAATGAAACAGAACTCAAGGGACAGAGTAAGCAAGGCAGAATCGTCATCTTTAAAATGCTGCACGATGGAGAAAACATCTTATGCTAAATTATATTGCATCATCGGAAATCTGTTATATAGATTTGTGTGTTAGCATATATTCCTACAGAAGTCAGTAAAAAACAAGTACTCAGCACTTCTTAGTAGATGCTCAGCAAGTTTGAGGATTAAGCCCCTTATTCCCATACCACGAGAGTACAGCACAGGTTCAGGTCACATTGGAAGGCATTAGATATTGTAGTTGAATCCCTAGTTGCTGGGATTTGCACTGTTCCAGATAGCTATTGGTACTGGGTTTTTTTCTGATGTCTACAGAGTGTCTGTTGTGAGTGCCATCTTCAGAACAGCATTTTGAAATTGTGGGATATTTTCTCTCCATACAGAGTTGTACTGAGCTATTGAGCCGTGAAGGAGATGAATGCAGTGATTTACTTGTGATCCACCTGCTTGGGATCAAACCCAAGCTGCGCCTGTCATCGTTTTAGCCTGACAAGGGAGTCAGTTGGGCGTACCCATACACCTTCACCGCTTCCTGTCAGATTGATTGTAGGAGGAAGTTCTGGGGTGAGTTGCAGGAAAGAATGCTCCCTGGAGTGGAGACATTCCTGAGTGAACCCCATACTCACATTTATGAGGGAAAAAATGGTTTCTACCAAAATTATGTCCCTTTTTGGAGACATAAGTATGTCTCAAATCTCTGCTGAAAAATGCGCTTTTCCTGGAGTGTGAACAGAGCTTTTGGTGCTATATTTGAGGCTAAGCAGGGCTACAGAGCTGGTCTTGTACCATGGGCAGTGGGAATCAGATGAGTACTGAGTACTTTATCTGGTATAGCTGTACAGCGGTATGAACGGGGCCGTGTATGTCTGGCTGAACAGAGCACTGCTGTCACTCCCCTGGAGGAGTGGACGCTTCTTCCTCCTCCCTTTGGCCAGCCACGGTGCCACCCTTGCTTGCAGCATATTGCAGCCATTTGCACACAGAAAATGGTGGAGGCAGAGGCCACACGTGCAGAGCTTCTTCCGTGGTGATGTGTCTCTGCACTGCTCTCTGGCAAGGACAGTAACTCATGAGATTCTGGCTTACCCAGAGTTTGTGTTCAATACCTGAGAAAGTATAAGCTGCTTTATTCACCTCAGTCAGTGGCCTGAGAACCCTACAGTTGCATTTCCATGGTGAAGGGGAAATTCAAATTGTAACTGCTCAGCAGCGGTAATTTGTGACCGAGGAATGATTTGGCATGGAGGGCAAAACAGCCCAGCTGCAGAAGGGGTTAAAATGGCTGGAAGCAGGGACACCAGAGACAGGAGGACTCCTTGCAAGGAAGTGAAGTTTCCCTTGGTGAAGAGATAAGAAACAGCCTCAGCATTGTCTTGTAGCCACCCTGGAATGGGAGCACCCAGGGGCCCAAGCTCAGGGGACATCCTTGGGCAGCAGAGCTGGGCTGGGGGATGGACCCAAGGCTGGACTAAGGTGGCCCATGCAATGTGCCTCAGAATTGGTGCTGGTGCAAGTTTATGTAAGGAATCGGCTCATGACATACATTTGTAGGGTCCTTGCAGAATCGCTTATGGTCATAGGATTCTGTCCAATGCATTGTTCATTAATAATTTTTTTTTTTATATTTAAGCACAAACAATTGTTTAATTCACCTCAAGGGGTACAATAAAAATTCCTCAACAATGGAATCCAGTGTTTTCCCATGGTGTTCCTAAGTGTAACATTTCCATCATGACCTCAATGGTTTTTCCTCTGCCAGGTACCCGATATTGCACCTTCCACCTACCTGCCCTGCCAGCCCCTGCTTGTAACTCTTGAGAGTTCTCATTCCTTGTGCTCTTCCACTGAAGCAAGTGGGCAGTGCTCCCTCCCTTGGCTGCACTGGGGGATGTCCAGTCTTTGCTGGTCTCTCTGTAACCATAAGGATGAGTCACATTTACATTTATTAACACTTAACGAAAGGGAGAAAAGACGAGTGTCATTGTAACTCCCTGAAACCTGTTTCTAACTTCATACTTTCTAGTGATGGCACACTAATCAAAACAAATCAAAACCAAACCAAACCAAACTCCAGAATATCCAGATTGCCACAAAGCCCACAGAAAGAAATAAATAATTTTAGAAAGTATGTAAAAATGCATATCCATGAAGCTCACCTGGTAATGTTATCTCTATTATAAGAGCAGCTTCATTTTGTTCAGTCAGAAGATGGGCACAACCTAATCACCAAGAACTGTATTCTGTCATTGTAATACTTTGCACCACAGGTAGTCTGATTTATTGTGTTGGCCATTAATAGCTGGCAGTTTTCTTTTGGGATGTAATAAAGTAGGCTGAAGCAAATTTACATTTTATATTTTATTATTTTTTAATTTCTTGGAAAAGCTAGGAAACAAAGCATAAAATGGTATATATCCCAAGCATTAAAATCAAGTAAAATATACAAATATAACACAAAACTGTACCAAACATTTCCTTCACTCACAAGGCAAAACATTTTAATGAGTGAAAGTATTTCAATCACATTGCAAAAGAACTTTTAGAGGCTGCTTCTTCCTTGAATGTATTACTTTAGAGAATATGTAACAATTAGGAAAAGTACTTCTGAAAAAAAAAAACCCAGACCTGAATCTGCAAAGCTCATCCAATAAAAAGTTGTGCAGCCTCCAAAACAGCTGAAATAAGAAGAGCTGCAAAAATAACAAGCAAATGATTCATATCGAGGGGAATGAGAGCTTGGTGGTTTGGGTTTTTTTTTTCCTTTTTTTGATACAGGTACAAGTGGGAATTGCAGCCAGCACTTTACACTTCTGTTCCAACTCTGCCACAGACCTTCCTGTGATATTGAGGCAATCTCTTAAGAGTGCAGTTAGTCAGCACATATTTCTCTGGTCAACTACAAAAATGTTTGCAGAATTAGTTACGTCTGGCAACATGGTGCAACTGAAAAATGGAGTTTGCTTTATTTTGTCTGAAGCAAAGGTAGTGGGGGGTTTGAGATGCAAAGAAAATGTTGAAAGCTTTTAGTTTTCTGAAAGTGAAGTTGCTTTTTGTTTGTATTTTTTAATCTTTGTTGCAGAAAATAGCTAATAATTTGACAGACATTTCAACAAAACTAGAACACAGAAAAATCTTTGAGAGATTGATGCTGAGCTTTAAGAGGGACTGCCAATGTGTTAAAAAAAGAACTTCACCCCCTCACCCCTGAGGATGAAACAAGTTAGGCAGCATGCCATGAAGCACAGAAAGTGTAATCCTCACTTTAGGGAATTTATAATTTAAGACCAGAGACTACAAATTACAACTTTATTATCTTATGTGTTTTTTGTTGTTTCTCTCAATCTGAGGAGCCCCAGCTGGAGACCAAGATCTCAGTTTCCCTTGACACTGTGTAAACACGGCAAAGCTGTGATGGGCATAATTCAGCCCAGTTCAACTGCACTGGCTGTTGAAAACACATCATTTTCCCAAACTCTGTTCATAACATGCCTATCCCCTGTGGCCTGGATATTGATGGGCCAAGACACCTCTGAAATGCATACAGTACAACCCATTCCCCTTTGCAGCCCAGGGCCCCTTGTGTACCCAGCGCAGGCAAGGCAGCACTGGGACGGCGTAAGGTCATTTTAGTCGCCACAACCAGCAGCAATGCTTGCCTGCATGCTCACGGCCTGTCGCTGCCGCTTAGCATCAACTAGACAGTGTGGAGACAAGGTGGACGTGGGTGCCAGTGCACTTTAATCACAGATACGTGCAATGGTGTTCATGTGTTAGTGCTCTAGCCAGGAAGGTCCAGTGTGTGCCGACAACCACACCCAGCTGGTACTGGGTGTTTCTTAGGCATCCAGAAGATGTGTAGGAAGAGTTTTAGGGAAGCATTTGAAGAAAGAGTGTAAAGTATTTTTCTTTTCCCTAAATATATCATAGGAATGTCAAAAATCACTCAATGTGGCATGTTCGCAAATCTTCCTGTGGCTTTACCAGCCCTCTGTCACTAACATAGGTTGTGACAGATCCTAAGTAGCAGGAGTGGAAATCAGCCACTTGACTCTACAACCGGGAGCACACATACACATTTCATCCAGGTTGGTAGAAAACAGGTCAGTAACAAGATTCATCTTTGATTTATCATTCGCTCAGTGGCTTTCCTCTGACCATGTCTTAAGTCTGACCGGCACACTAGGGAGAAATGCACCCCATCCCAGAGAGTGGCAGCACAAGATTAAATCCTGCTCCGACATTACTGAAGTCCACAGAGTAGCTTTAAAATGTGAAGGGCTTTTGCTCCACAGCGATGTCCGTTTCACCCGGACAATCTACTTGAGCCCTGGCAGAGCGACGACCACCATCATCAACACTGGAGCTGAAACTGCACGCATCGCTTTTGGCCGCCATCTGCACGCAGCATATTTCAGCCTGAAGGGAACAGCATCCCGAATACTAATGTATAGGCTAACATGGCTAGCCTCTATAAACACGAATACCATTTTATTAGGATTATTAATTGGACAGCAAGAGTCGATGACATGCAGGTCTTGTTTACGTGTGGGTTTATTGCGTTCTGCATAAGCAGGAATGAATGCTGGCTAAAACTGGGATTACTGGGTGCTGGAAGTTACTACAGGGTAGTTGCTACTTTGACCCTCCAGGACACATTGGATGTTGGCTTACAATATTGTTAGTACCTTTTGGGGGGGGGGGTTGTCAGAAGGCATTTCAAACTTATAACTCCATGAAAGGACAGTAGAAGAGAAGAAAAAATATAAAGGCTAAAACACCTTTAGGTGACCAGAAATTCTTTTCCAAAGGAGAGTTTTTCTTTCTTCAAAGATTTTATAATGCATTTCTCCCTGTCTGAGATCTTTAGTTGTCCAGCTCCCTTGTCTTTCACTGATCTTAGATATCTGTCTTACCTACCATTAATTCGTGGAAGGCTGAAGCAGTGTGTATATTCATCTAGAGCTATTTCACTCCCACTCTTTTACGACTAGTGTCCATATGTTCCTTCTCTGTCCACATGCTCGTAGAAAGCCCAGTCCTTTGCCTTTTTGGGTAACTGTATTAACTGGCCTGCTAGTAATAATAATAATAGTAATGAAGAGGAAAATAATGAGAGAGGGAGAGTGAGAAACAAAACCCAGGGAAAAACAAAAAAAAAACAAGTCATGCAACCACTCACCACCTGCCGACCAATGCCCAGCCTGTCCCCGAGCTGGGATCACTGCCCCCTGGCCAACTCCCCCCAGTTTACATACTGGGCATGACGCCATACGGTATGGAATAGCCCTTTGGCCAGTTTGGATCAACTCTCTTGGCTGTGCCCCCTCCCAGCTTCTTGTGCACCTGGCAGAGCATGGGAAGCTGAAAAGTCCTTGATTAGTGTAAACATTGCTTAGCAACAACTAAAACATCAGTGTGTTATCAACATTACTCTCATCCTGAAATCCAAAACACAGCACTATACCAGCAACTAGGAAGAAAATCAACTCTATCCCAGCCGAAACCAGGACACACCTAATATTTTTGTCTATATACACAAAGTAAATACCATAATCAGTAAACGGGAAGAAGTAATCCAAAACATATTAGTGATTAAAGACAGGCATATTTTCAGCAGCCCAGGAGGTAATACTTAATGCTGCAATAAAATGTCAATGTTTTAAAATTACAGACTTTCCTCTTCCCTAGTCTTAAGTTTGCTTATTTAATAAAATTTGCATTCCAAACTGCTCCATCCTAAAATCACATTTAAGGAGGAGTATACTTTTTGTAGGGTGACTTAGTATGTCTTCTAGCCAACTTCACCAATGTAAATTATATTCCCAGAAGAGATTCCTACCCCCACAGAAATCAATCCTTGCTTTAAATGAACTGATTTTCCTCTCCAAAAACCAAAAATAATCTGTTTCTTGCTCTACGAGAAAGCAGTTTGACTCACTTTCTGTATAACAATCGATGCTTTATTTTACAAATTAATTTAATGAATTAATGATACACCATTAATAAAGTAATTAATATTTCCATCTTTATACCACATGGTTCTACACACAGAGTTGCTTGGATAGCTTGTGACCAAAAGGAGCTAATGGCAGGTGGTCCTGCTTTGCACTTATCTCAGACACTTCATGGTTTGATCCTAGGAGCCATATTCCTCCTTATATCTTCTTTACATTTTCCTTGAAAATAATGGTTCAGATTCTCAGCCTTTGTCGTTCCATGAGCCCAAGGATTTTTTCATTCTTTCCATGCAGGCATAAAATGACAGTTCCTTTAATAAAGAAGATTATAAATTGGATTTTGTTTTGTTTTGTTTTGTTTTGACAACAAGACAGAATGTATCCTGTTGTTTCAATTTTAATCTTCCTTTTGCCCAGGGGTGATTAAGCTCTTTTCAGAAGTTTGTTTGTTAAATACATATTTAGCTAATTTAGAAATGAATGGTGGAAATTAATTATATTAACATATCATATATTATTTACCAGAGACATCTATTATCCTATAAATATGTATTTACTAAACACAAATTGTTTCCTCAATAATAATAATTCTCTGGACAAACTGTAGATTGCATTCATTTTCTCATCTGAGGATCTCAGATTGTCTTTTGTATGAAGAGGTATATGAAGTCTGTTAAAATAATTTGAAACATGCTTATTACTGAGAATGCATGGTTCATTTTTCATTTAACTCAGCTGTTAAACAAACTCAATTTTTTTCTTCAAAAATATGTTTTTAGTGTGACGAGATCATGGCCAAATCCTGAGACTTGCTCCTACCATCTCTGAAAGGAAGGGAGAAATCAAGTGTGGCTCCTCTTATGTGTCAAACGCTTATTTGACCATGGTGATGTTTCTTAGCACAGTGAGGTGACAGTTCCTCGGAGTTTTCTCCGCGTTTAGTCATTGAGATTCAAGTAATTGAGTCACTTACAGGAAAAGTTAACTAGTCAAAATTTCTTAAAAGAGACTGTGACTAAACTGACTTGAGAATAATAGTCAGATATATGTATCCTGTGACATTTTCATTGCCTTCTTTCTATCCTGCCCTTTTGCTTTTTCCTTCCACAGATTTTGTCACTGATGAGATACCTCTAAAACCTAACAATGTTATATCTTGTTACTTTAGGTGGTACAAATCATTAAGAACGTCAGTGATTACATATTCTTATATCCTGGAAAGATATACCAATTATTTTCTTTATTATTATAATTGTCATTATTATTTCTTCTGTTAGGAAATTACCAGATGGTCGTGAGGCCACAAGAAAACAACATAACAAGCTTTAAAAAATTGTCTGTTTAGTCATACTGCTGGATTAATACTTTATATACATTTGGGCCTAACAGTGACAGCAGCAATTTAACAAATAAATAGAACTATCTTATTTCCAAATAAGTTTCAGTAAACATTGTCATGATCTAAATCCTCCAGACTACATAAATATTATTTTTCCTAGCATCTGAACGTTTCATCAAATACCATTTTTTCTGTATTCTAATGAGGTGTGAGAACTGCATCAAATGAGGTTTTAAAAACTCCCATGACCCTGACCTGTCTAATTGTAATTCTGAAATTTCTGCTCTAGGTCTTTGGGTGAAATTCTTCACAGCAACAAAGAAATGGGGGTTTTGGGTATTGTATATCACCTGGAATCTCTCATGGAAAGAACACCAAATAAGACATGACACACAGGCCTGCCAGAAGTCTCAGTCTTGGTTTGAGATTAAAACCACACGCAATAGAAAACTCAATATCTTGTTGGAGAAAATATCCAAGTTTAGATCAAAAACATCTTATTTTAATCTTTATCAGAATTACTCACTTGCCTAGGTGAAAATTTTGCAAGTAAACTGGAAGATACTCTGACACTCTTTGAAAACAGGGTTCGCTTTTCCTCACACCAGTTGTACACCAATGTCATTTACCTGTCTCTGCAGAGTTACTCCAGGTGATAGCGTTTTTCCAAGCTTCTCTTAGAGTATTTTCAGTGTTACATGGCCAGATACACAGGGATAGCTTGAAGGCAAGACAAAAGTAGAAAACTTTCAAATGGAAGACAGTGGCTTTCAAGAATAATTTCAATGAAAAAGAAAAGTGTCTTCTATTAAACTTGGGGTTCAGGTGTCCTTCTGCGCACAGATGTGAGCTGGCAGCTGCCCACACCGTAAGCTCATCGGATGTGAGCCACCTCTGACTGGCACCTGAGCTTTATAAATGGTGCTTTTCATCTCAGACCAAGTTTGTGTCCATCCAGTTCAAAGTGCAGGCAGATTAAGTTCATATCCATCTGCAAAGGAGCATTGAGCTAGAAAAATGGAGAGAATATGGCTGCAAAGAAGGCAAGAAGAAGATAACGGCAATGACTTTGGGTTTGCTGTAGATATATCTGACAGATTACTCACTGAATAGAATTACATTTATTAAATAATCTTTCTGGGTAAGGTTGCCAAAGCAACACTCTGAAGGGATGCACTGGGAGCTGGGTTAGGCCCATAACCTCATTAAAAAAAGTAAAAAAGAGAGTTTTCATGCATATCACACCTGAAGCTATCATTCAAAGTGATTATAAAAATTAGCATTTTGAAAACAAAACTCAGAAAACAACACAAGAAATTAAGCTATTTCTTGCAGTAGTGAGCTTATTGGTTGATTTATATATCCAGTTGTTAATTACATCTGTCTCCCAGGAACAGGCCCATTGAGATAGATATCTTCTTCAAGACATCCCAGGGCTAACAAGACACAAGGCACACATTTTTCCATCAGAGCATTCATCAGTATATTTTCTTAACAAAATGAAAAGACACATTTCCTGGAGCATTATGAACCTCCAGGGGCTAAAGAAATCCTTGTAGAAGAATAACCAAAGCTAAATTACACATCAAATATCATGATCATTCTTTGTGCAGTAACTTTAATGCCAAAACAATATTAGTTCTACTTTATACATACTGTTAGACTTTTCAACGCTGTCTGAAATAGATGGAGCCAGCAAATCACAGGGACGTAATGGATAAAAGACATTCCCCTGGCTTTAATGAATCCCACCACAGCCTTTAGAAAAGTTCACAGTATTGAGTTATTTTTGTCATTATTAGCTACACAGCTAATGAAAACTTGTACACTTCTGAAGTCTGAGTTAGAAAGAAGGCAGATCCTGCAACACTTGGAGATATTCTGCGTATCTGTTTCTCTGTGATCTTCATTAACGCAGCTTTTTAGACTCCAGCAGAACTTTTAAGTAAGGAGTAAATTTAAGTAAGGGGTAAATCCAAAGCCATCCCTTGAGTGTTCTTCTCCTTTTCCTAGCCATTCCCCAATATCATGGGTGCAGAAAATAGCTGCTATTGAAGGAGGTTCTACCACCTTCATCAGAAGAAATTTCATTTTTGTCAATGTTACTCTCCATTGACTATTTCTAGCAACTATAAACAAAGCAAATTTATCTTCATGGACTGGAGAAAGTGACCATCTAGGTAAAGGATTCTTAGTGTTGTATTCTTTACTCTATTGCATTCCTGCAATTTACCTGTTTCAATTATGTTTCTTGGATGTAAATGAGATAACGGTTTCCTACTCGATGCCTTAAAATATTACTTATGCTGCTACCAAAACTTTATATTATCAAAATAATTGAGACATCCTACATGAACTATATTCTCACTTCCTCATTTTGTGGGTTGTAGGTAACGCAGAACATAGGTCAAGACCATATCCTCAGCTCATTTCAATATATTTGGCCTTATTGACATCATTTGAGGTCATCTGGGCATATGGCTGCTATGCTTATGTCCTTCAACAGATCCTCTAATGGGATGAATTTTTAATGTAATGAAGAACATTCTTTTTCCTTTTCTAAGACTCAAATCAACAGATATGACAGGAAAAGGTAAAATTGATCTTTTCATTGATCAATAATTGATGTTTATTTTCTTTAAACAATGTCCAGATAAAAGTCAAATGCAGTTACACTGTTTGTCATCTACTTATTTTCCTTTTATTAATTTTCCTGAGATTATTCCTGAAGGATCAGGTATTTAGACACTGATGATATTTTGATTTTTCTATCACAGAAAACCCATAGGTTTTCTTTACCCCCTTTAAAACAAGTCTTGTACAAATAAATTTGCTATAAACACTATTACATAGCAAAATATGTTTTTTTTATTCTATTAAAAATTCCCATTTATGTCATATTTTTGTAAAATATTAACCAAAAATGTAATTTCCTACTAATTGATGGAATTTTATCTATGCACTGTACTTAAAAAAGGTGGTTTGCTTTGTGAAATAAAATTTTAAAAAGATAGGAGTCTAAACTGCATTTTCACAGCCTTATGTAAAGCCCCCAGTTTCCAGTTCCCTAAACCTGAGGGCAGAGGACTTTCTGAGGGCAGAAATAGGAACACAAAATAACACTGATATTTTTACCCTACAGTCTTTTGTAAGGAGACACTACACTTCTAGAGAAACTCTGTTTTCATTATGTATTTATGGTAACAAACTGCTTGCTTTTGCACTTCTCACGCCATTGTAACAGTCAACTTTTAAAAATCTATTAAATCACAATATTCTCAGTTTTTCTATTAACATGCCAATGCATTAGTATAGCAGCAGTGTACCAATCCAGCTAGTCATATTGAATCATACAAAAAGAAGACTTCCATGCAAATCAATAGTTGTGGATGATGACCCAGCACGATTACACTAGTCCTGGCAAGGCCACTCAGTATTAGCATCTTAGAATCCAGTTTTAGTATTAAAAAATGCCCAACATTTTGGCCTATATATGACATTAAATGTCTACCATTTCACAGGAAGGAATGAAAATCCCTTTCATTCCTGCATCTGCTCAAACATCCCTCATTCACTAATTCCTTATATTATTCTGACGTTAAGCTACAACATGCCTTGTATAAAATTTGCATTCCAAAATCCCAAACAGTCCATGAGCTAGAAGAGGCTGCGTTTCCCAAATACGTTGTTGTGCTAACTCTAAAGCTGAGAGATCCGTCCTGACCCAAAGGCCATTGAAATCAAGGTCACAAATCTCGCTGAGTACAAGGGATACTGTGCAAAGCTTTTCTAGACAGTGTCCCTTAAATGCTACTGGCTCATTTACCATCTTTGGAGGAAAATGTGATGATGGATGAGGTATCAAGGTGATGTGCCAGCCCTATTATAAATGTATCTGTAAAGTCATGAGAGTGGTTGCTAGATGATCCATTTTCAGCCTTAAGAGCCAGTTCAGACAAAGAAAAGCAAAAGAGGTTCCGCATCTTTTAGACCAAAGACCAGGGAGAGGGATGAAACTGTAATTTTTTGAAATTCTATAAATCATGACAAGCTCAATTTTTCTATTTATACATTAATGCATTAGCATTACATACTGGGTATAACTCTGTTAATTATACAGAGACCTCTGAAAACAAAGTTCCAGTTTAAAGTTCTAGCACTAGGCGCTTTACCAGAATACCAGCAATTTTTCCTGCAACATCAAACAATATTATCATCCATCAACTTCCTTTTACCAAGAAAAAAAAAATTGTTTCAGTTGTATTTCTCACATGTCACTTTTTGTTATACCTGTTATATAAGTAAGGAAGTAGCATAAAAATCCCCAGAAACTAAACTAAAAATAAAAGGAAATAAATGAAATTGCAAACAACATTTTAAGATTCTGCCTTAAAAAGAATCACAAAGCTATTATTTTTATTTCCTTTTTTTTTTCCTATAGGTAAAATCTGGGGTTTTTTTTGTTGAAATTGGCATTTTTAAATTAACATTTTAAATTCCAAAATTTTTGCCCAGCTGTGCTAGAATGGGAGCAGGACAACAGAGAAGGTTATTCCCCAGTCTGACCATTGAAAAAGAACCGCTGCTGAAAAAAGGAAAAAGTCCAAAAATTATTACATGTCAGAAGCAAAGACTACATGAAAGTACAAATGCCATCTTTCCATCCTGACCCTGAAATATATTTTTCTCAGGATTTATCTAACTAAAATGGGAAGAAGAAGAAAGTTTGGAAATTAATTTTTTTGTTTTGGTTGTTTTTTTGGTGGGTTTTTTGTTTTTTTTTTTTTTACCAACCACAAAATAGAGTTGTTTGAGGCGAAAGAAAGCCTCACTACTTTGAATGTAAATGCTCCTGTCCTTTGTATTCAACTTACTGAACTGAATTATGCAGCATATTGAAATACTGACAAATGCTTTTACCAAAAAGCTACTTCAGTGAATATGTCAGGAGTAGATGGGTTACAAAGTATTTTATTTAAGGCACTGGGGTGCAGCATCTCAACTGCTTTGCACAGTCAAATGTTGTACAGAGGTTTAATATCTAAAATTCTCTCTGATCTTTTTTAACCTTTCCTATCTATTTACAACTTTGAAAGCCACTTTACCAAGATGCTGAAGTCCAGATTCCACTATGAATCCCAGAGGCTGCTGTGTTGGTGATGCCAATTGATACATGACAACTTTAAAGTCACCACCATACTTTACTTATTCTTTCGCAATACCCTTTGCAGCCTGAGGACAATCCAATCTTTTTTGTCTGTGCCCTCTGGTGGACCCATCTACAACTAAACTGTCATTTCAACCTAGGGCAGATCCTTCCTCAGCTGCGGTCCATGGGATGCACTCCCTCACCTTTGTTCTGTATCAAAGTACCTTTGTTCTGTATCAAAGAAAACCAGGCAGTAAATGAGAACGAGCCTACCTAACGGAGCAGGTGATTTCCAAATCATGAGTACTGAGCACACTGGCCTTACACTGAAGAAACAGTGCAAAAGCTCCTAGCAAATATTGGAAATGGGAGCAGGCTTCATGCTTCTCTGTAGAACACTAGAGAAACGACCTAATGAACGTGTTAGTGCATAAATCTGATTTTAGACTCAGTCATATTAACACATGAAAACATTATATGTTCCCAGATGTTGAACAGGAGAAGCAGACTTGTCTGAAAAAAGGGCAAGTAGGGCTTGTTGGAAAGCCCTAATGATGCTTCACTGAACCCAAAATCTTGCAGCAAATATAATCCATTTCCATGCTAGTAGTTAGAATTAAATCACCAATTGAAAATATTTTTAAATATTGAGAAAGTCACACACACCAACATTTTGAAAATAAACATTTTCGCTTGAGTTCTGTTTTTAATTTTTTGTTGTTGTGGTTAGCTTTGAGATAATTTTTCATTTTCAAAATTAATGTGCCAAAAATAATGAAAAAGACAAAACGAAGAACACAGTTTGACTAACCTTAAATGATACACATTTAATGTTTTTAATCAGATTTATTTTTTATTAAAAGAATGCTTTTCACCCTGATTCAGGGAAGTTTATTTCAAAGTCTCAACATTTTTTTACTGAGCCAAAAGTCTGTTTTACATTCACCTCTACAACAAATCTAACCTTTTCTTTGGAAGTTATTGTTTCTAACACCTAAATCGGGAAGAAAGCAGAATTATTTTAAATACACTTAAATCAGAGAGTCTGTAGAAAGTTTAAGAAATGTCACACATAATGCTTCTCCTTTCAGAGAAAACTCTTTTCAAAACATTGAAGCTAAAAATCAATCATGAGACTAAATGCATGCTAAAGAAAGAGAGGATATAAACAGCTAATGGATTAGAAGTGGAAAGAAATAGTGCACAAAGTTCACATAAATATAACAAAAAAATAAAAACAAAAACAATGATTAAATATAAACTCATGCATCTATGCAACTGAGGAAAATCAAGCCGACCATTGCTGAATTTCTTTGAGTATTAAATAGTGTGTAATTAGGAAAGAAACAAATAGATGAGGAAATTGCATTTTAATGCCTTTCTGTGTTAATAAATAATAGATATGACAGTCAGAGTAACTATGGAGCTCAGACACATGGGAAAATGAAAGGAGACGACAGGAATGAAGCTGTGATGCCCTCATTATTAGCAGTGATTATGCATATTAGCATGAGTGTGTGGGAAAGCTATACATTCTTTTTCTTTCAGCAGTGCACTTAAAAAAAAGTGAGTCTGATTAGTGATTTTGTTTTAAAGTCAAGTGCAATAAAAAAGATTGAAAATTCTTCCTGGTTTTTCTCCCCTAGTAAGAGAAGCCTTATATATTTACAGCAGTGGAACACGAGATTCCAGGAGCTCATAGGTTGAAGGGAGGTTTTCATAGTGCCCAACTTCAGGCACCTAACTTCGGCACTTACATTAGCGTGATAGGCTTCCTAGATTCCCTGTGTAATTAATGGAGATAGACGGGGTCCTCCAGAGGGTAATTCAGAGCAAGAACCTAACCAAGGTGACCTGAATTGTTATCTACAGGAGTATCTCTCTGACTACACAGGGAGTTCAGGTCATTTCCCAGTCAACTTCTGTGGATCATTAAGGTGCCTAAAGTTAAGATCCTTGAATATCTCCCCCTCCCCACCCCAGATGACCAGACACCGGGCGGTAGGACACAGAGGAACAGCATGTTCCTGCCTGCAAACACACGAAAAGGAGCAAGAGGGCAAGTCTAGGGAAGGGATTGGAGCAAAATGTTCTGCCGGGGACCAAGTGAATTCCCAGACACTGTTTTCTTTGGGTCTTATCTTCATCTAGGAAGTAACAAACCAGAGAGATTAATTGAGGGCTGCCTTGAGATTCCTGTTGTCAGAGGCAACGGGAGAGGGACTGTGTTGGAAGTTGGATGCTCTACAGGGATGCCTGGGATTCCTGGGGATGGATGGCGTCTGGGGGCCCCACCGCATGCTGCCAGCTTGCTGCGCCAAACCATCTGTGAAAGAGAGATTCCTACAAAAAATTTTCCCTTGGTCCATTATATAAAACCTGTGTCCCAGACAAAGGTCTCAGGGACTGTAGGATCCATTTGTTTGCGTACCAATTTAAAGCACACGTGTTTCTCATACTTGTAACCAAGAGTGAGGACATTTCATTTGGTAAAGAAGCTTAGACGAGATGCATTCTCTGAAACTGTTTACAGTTTGTTCCTGTAACTATTGTAGCACCGTGTTTAACTTAGGGCATCTTTAAATGCAAGTGAAGACATCCTAAAAGGACCTGGGGATTTTCTTCCCTGGGAAGTACTTAGAATTTACTTGCCAAGTGCTGCAATCAGCAGCATTTGCTTTGCTCATATATTGCTATGAAACACAGGGATAAACCAGCTCTGGCAGGGATGATGGAGCATTCTCTAGAGAAGGCATAAAATAGAAAAATCTGCTCAAATCTCGCCCACCATTCCCTTTCAGCTCAATTGCAGAAGCTCCCTAGAGCACTGTAGGCCAATTCTATACTGCTACTTCAGCAGCAGTGCCAAGTTCAGATCCAGCTTTGCCAGCTAAGCAGCTTGAGACAGTTGCATCTGCATTGCTTTAGCCCGTCTCTGGCTCTCATTAGCTGTGCCCGTTCTGTGCTTCAGTTGGAGCAACTTGACCTCTCCAGATATCCTACAAACCATGTCCTCTACCTGTCTGACAGGCTCTCCTAGCAGATATATGTTCCAATCTAACTTGTCCCAGGAGCCTTGCCTGCCTCAGCCTATTAGCATCCACACAAAATATGCTGCTCAGGAAGCCTGATATTTGCAGAAATGTGGAGCAGGTCCATGACAGTTGTTTTAGAGCATCCGGCTGCTTTTGTGCTCAGGTCTGACACACCGGGAGTTGGAGTTGTCTTGGTTCTTTCTCTGTTTGTGCCATCAAGAACCGCTGTAGTGTCCCTGGGTGGGAGACATCCTACTT
Source organism: Mycteria americana (assembly GCF_035582795.1). Lineage (NCBI taxonomy): Eukaryota > Metazoa > Chordata > Aves > Ciconiiformes > Ciconiidae > Mycteria > Mycteria americana. The sequence goes on along the minus strand of NC_134366.1, from coordinate 99,862,745 downwards.
AAACCAGTGACAAGCCTTTAGGAAATTGTCTCGTATGATCAGATTATAGCCAGAGTCTTGTCTTAGCAGTGAGAAGGGATTGGCCTCTGCAGCCTGATCTAGTTTCCACCACTGGCAAGGCACCAGCTTGAAGAGAGGAAAGCCACTGTCAATGTCACAGTAACAGAAGGAGGCAATCAGTCATGTGCTCTTCCTATACAGAGAAGATCAAATGTATTGTCATTTGTTCAGTGCACTTGGCCTGAGGGCTGCTGCATCTCTGACAGAGCTTCTTGGAGAAGGGAAGAAGGAGCTGAAGTGATTCTAAGGGATCCTGACCATCTGGCATCTTTGTGGGCCTTAGCTAGAAATCTCTCACTAACAGAGTCACTGAAATCTGATCTCTGTTCTTGATCCATGCAAAAAGTCTGGCTTGAAGGCCCATAAGGACACAGGCTTTTCAATACCATCTTCAGAACAGTATTCCAGCATGGATTTTCTATCCAGCCCTCCTGCATCATACTTTGGGCACAGAGTAGATGCTATCTTCAAGACCTGACTCTCAGGCTCTAGTGCTCAGCTATGTTTCTCTCACCCCTAATGACATCTCTTGGGGATCAAGGTCTTCCTTGCCGTCTCATCAAATGAAGACAGCTGGAACACATCTGTGGTGTGATAGGTCTGGCTCTTAAGGTAGGTCATCCTGAGTTTCTAACTCTTGAACACCTGCGTTCTCCCCATCTTGATCTTGACCAAGTCCTGGAAGATGCTTCTTTCTTACCCTGAAGATTTTTAATGAGAACTGTGGTCTCTTTGGTGCCCAGCTGTCCAGCTCCTATAAAACTAGAGTGGCCCCAAGAAATGAAAAGCCACCACCTGGCTAAAGGTGGTGGAGGATGAAGTAGCTGAGCAGTGGAGGAGGAGATGCAAGGATAGTGGCATTTAGTAGGACTGCATGGCTGCAGGGGTGTCTTTGGAGGAGAAACAAGCTAGTAGGGTACCAGTTACCTCTGTACTACTGATGAGGAGAACACTCTGAATCAAGAGTACCTGCAAAGGCAACCATCTTCCTCACTCCAGAGTGAAAGGGTAACACAACACATGACTTCATATCTCAGCTAATGTGATTACATAGCTCTGCCAATAGGTTTTCTTCCTGGCTGCCACCCCAAGATGCCTGCTTGTAACTTCAGTTTTGAAATGTCAGATTAAAACACTCTTCCACTGTGACTGTCTATTGACTAAGGTGATCATTCTTCTGGATGTCACATCTTTAGGTTACCTTCACTCTCTTAAAACATAAACCCTTCATAGCAGAGAACTGCCTACTTTTTATTTCTTCTTCCCTTTCCCCCTCGTCCCCTCTCTGCATTTTTCCTGCTGCAGGTGAGACAGAAACAATATAGATATTGTGGTAGGTTAGCCTAAACAGTCAAATGCACACCCAGCTGCTCACTCGTTCCCCCTTCTGAGCGGGGTAGGGGGAGAAAAAAGGACAAAAAAAGCTCATAGGTCGAGATAAAGACAGGAATATCACTTACCAATTACCATCATGGGCAAAACAGACTCAACTTGTGGAAAAATAATTATCTTTATTGCCAATTTAAATTGGGTCCATTGTGGAGCCAGCTGGAACTGGCTGTGTCCACCACAGGGCAGCCCCTAACCTCTTCCCACAGAGGTCATCGCCGCAGCCCTTCTGGTACCAAAACCTTGCCACATAAACCCCATACAATAATACTAGAATAATAATTAACACTGCAACTTGCATTCAGGTGAATGCAACTTGCACTCAGTTGAATGCATTCAGGTCAGATATACCTACCTAGGTGCACTTACCTTAGGATTTTAACTGGGATCATCTGCTGATCTAAGAAAATCTCCATCTGGTCCCCATGCTATCTTTTGGGTTGCATCACAGACTGGTCTCAGAGCACATGAACTGGATTTCTTGTGGATGAGACTGAACTGGAATATGGTCTTTAGCAGCAAAACAAATACACTCCAGCTGCAAGTGGGCATTCAGTCCATGCAAACAGGCCAGAGCTGATCTGAAGGAAAAATGTCCTGAAATATGTATAGTGCAGGAATCAGATCGCAGCACCAACTCTCTTGCCCTCCACATCTGCTCTTACTGGCCTACACTACCGGGCAATGTAGGTATAGCCTATGTTGTGTTCTACGTGTAATATTATTATTATTTTTTAAAAATTTAGTTCTAACTAATCTTCTGGCTTTAGCTTTCCAATTATTACAGTACTTTCAGACTGTTACTTCCCTCTCTCACCTATATGAACAGAACAGCCTCTATGAGTTTACTCAAGAGTCACATTGCAGGAAATTTAAACAGGACGCTTCCCTCATCTTTGTTTATAATACATGTCATTGTCACACCTGTGTCCACTAGGCAAATGCTTTGGAGGTTAGGAAACGGAGATACTAGGGAATGTCTAATACAGTTTAAATGATGTTTCCTAGTCAATACTAGGAGGGACACAGACACTGCTGAGGAAGGAATTTTCCTTCTGCACTAGAAATCGCTATACATCTTTCCCTAAAACTATAGCATAGTGTAACATTTAGGGAGTGATGGATCAATATTCTCATTATGCTCCACATGTCTGTACAGGAGACATCCACAGTCCATGGAAGAGACTAAATTAGTTTGCTAAGTAAATGAGTGTTTATGATACAATAGCACCTGGAGGTCTCAATTAATTATCTCTATTGTGTTATGCACTGTATGAACTCGCTGTAAAACACAGTTCTTACCCTTAAAGGAAGATTCTGAAGCATCTTTTCTGTTGGCTTAATTTCTCTTCCACTCAAGCTGGAAAGCATAGAAGTAAGCGAACACTAAATTCTGAAAATCTGACCCTGTGCATTCTCTAATAAAAATAAAAAAAAGGAGAAATGATCAAAATTGTCAGCAACCCTTGTGACCTGACTCCCAGTACTAATACTGTAGCCATCAACTGAGAGTAGGGCATTTCACAATAAGAAAAGTGGTATGAGTACTTTGTAGGCAGAGATTTCCTGAGAAGGCTTTTCAAAGGCTTTTTCATTTGATACAGTCCTTAGCTTTCCCAGATAAAAAGAAATTTACGTTACAGAAGCATTTTAATGAATTGCAAAGATGCTTCATCACTGGAAGAGACTGTTTAGCAATGTCCAAAAGGGATGGGAACTAGATGTGAGATATAGAAATGATCCTAATTCTCTATATTGTACAGTGACAGATTTTGTTCAAAGAAAAACCCTAGAAACCCCTGAAAGCACTGCTTCTGCTCCTGTCAGTGAAACAACCAAACCACGTGAAACCAAAACAAGTTGCCTACAGGAAGAAAATAAATGTGAAGTACATGAATGCCAATGAAATATGGCCAAACTACCTGACCATCTAAAGATGAAGAAAGAAAAAGTATTCACAGCTGCAGTTGCTGACAAATCTAGTCAAAACAAATTCAAATCATCGTTGTCTGTAATGGAGTCATTGCTAGCCTCAAATTAAGCCTTTTATTATCCCAGTTTCTATTTCACATTTAAACTCATTTATAAAACCTGGTAGATTCTGACGTTTTCCCCACACTAAACCAGTAACCTGCTCTGCCTGTAGCCCTTACTGTAAGCTTCCCTCCCCTGCCAGGGGTTTGGCAGTCCTGGGCTCCCAGAGAGGCCAGGAGCCTTTCAGGAGCAGCATAATGCGAAGATGGCTCACTTCAGCACAGCTGCTGGTGGCCACTGATGCCACCAGGAAATCTCCGGAGTGCCGAGCAATTTTTCAGTTCTCAGTGTATGGGATTTTCTTCATAGTCAAGGGATTTTCTCTGCATGGTGATTCCGAGGCTGGAGACAGAAAAAGGATTCAAACTTTGGTTGGGAAGTGATGCAAAAGAAGCTTTTCACATTTTAAGACACCTTAATTTTAGTCAAAAGGAAAAGAGGGGAAAAGAGCCATCTGTGTCTACCACACAGTGTAGAACACCATTTTCAGAGAGGCTTCTTAAACAGCTCACTCTTCCCATCAGAAATTTGACTCCAAGGTTAAATAACATCCTAATTGTAAAAGTTCTTTAATGTCTTACTAAGGCAGGCAGCCTTTCTTGGACTATGTTTTTGAGCAGTGTAGCCCTTAGTGGCTTCAGACAGAACTATTCCATTAGTCTCCAGCTCTGAAGTATCCCAATTAGACCTAAAAGTTAGGCAAAAAGTAAAAGGAATATTGCTTCTCCCTTTGCAGAAACCCTCTCTTTAAGATCTTCTGCTAAGAATATAAAAACACTTGGATTTCCTGATAATTAAGACTTTTTTTTTTTTTTTTAAACAAGAGGGCTGCAACACACCTCTGTGTGCTCCCTTTCCTCTTACAGCAAGCATTTTACTTTTTCTTAAGTCAAAATAAAAACCAGTGAGAGCTGGACCACAACCTCAAAGAAAGGGCCTATAATTTCCCACAAATATGGATGATTTATGTCTGGACCTGTACCAAGAATGTACATTTCAAAGCAGTTGGTGAGACTACGTGAGCTTAAGTGCAAAGACGGAGGCCCAGGCTAGCAAGTCTTTCTCACACAGAAAAAAAAAAACCAAATAAAAAATTTGCTGAAAATCAAGTAGAGAAGGTTGGTCATTATGTAGAATCTTTACAGGAGATATGAATATGAGAATATGAGAAGAGCCATTAACATACTCCACACATGAATTACTCCACAAGGTAACTCAATATAATACAGTTGATTTCAGCAGAGTTATGCTAGGTTATGACAGCTGCAGAGTGAGCCCTGCAGGTTGGCTTACCACCTCAGTGCAAATGATAACCTTATCAGAAATATAATAATGCTTTTAGAGAGATATAATAATCATTTAGAGACATGGTCCTTCTCTCCTCCAGTGAAGGAAATGCAAGTTCTGGGAGCTTTCTGAAGCAAGGATATTGCAGGGAGTGCAGCAGAGCCACTGTGATGGAAAGCAGCAAGATGGCACTGGTGACATGATGGCATTAACATTTTACATTAGCTTACAGTAACGAAACAATTGTCAGTCAGTATGTAAACACTTGGGCAGACTGCTCAGAATTGTACCTTGATATTATGCGTTGCATTTGTCAGAGAGCAAGTGTCCAAGATCTTTGGTATTTTGGGAGTAAGCGGAAACACAATGATGGGCAAATGGGACACTAGGACAGCACAGGTATGGTACATTAGAGCTTTATTTTGATGTACTTATTCATCTTCTATCTTTGGCATATTACTGGAAACAAGCAAGACAGCGATACGTATCATGGTATCATAGCAGCACGGGAGCAGAGAGTTCACTGCAGGTTGAAGACTGATGACTGGGGAAAGGGAGGAGAACAAATGTGTATCACTCACACAACTGACAGAGCAGAAATGCAGACCTTAGCCAAAACTTGAAGACAAGACCAAGTAGGTCAGTCAGTATAGTGTAATCTGAGCACAGCATACGCTGATGTCCTCTGGATTCTTCAGAGGTGGCAGATGTCTTTTGTCTAGGTCAAGCAAATACCACTAGGGCAATAAGAAAGGACTCGGATGGAAAAAAGGCAAAATTTAGTTATGTTTTATTGCTTATGCAGTACTTTTTTTTACAGCTTTTCTTTTGCACCTTAGTATTCCTTCATGTTTTCCTTTGTGTACCATAGCAAATAACCCAAGTACTTCAAAATGCTTAGATTTCCTTGTCTGTATGGTTTATTTTGTGATCTAAAGTAAAGAGGAAGAATTAAAGTATCACTGCTGCATGCAATCTTTCAATGATAAAAAATGATAAATTAGAAAAATGGCAAAATCACTGTTTCAGATAAAAATACATTCAGAAATACAAAACCACTGAGGCTGGAATAATTTACTTTAAGCTCATGGTTGTCTATATTCTGTAAGACATCATCTTCACTCCAAAATCAAGTAGTCATCGGTGCTTGGTGCAGCACTGCTACTCCCGTGTAGTTGTAAACGATGTTCCCTTACTAAAAAATCCCTCCCCATCCCCTGTAAGTCATCTGCGCATCCTCAAAAAGGGATGAGAATGCATTCTATGACATTTTTATATGGGATTTAGAACCTCTTATTGGTGAAATGCATGAACTATGGTGCTTGCAGCTATGACAGAGAATAGAACTGTATGACTAAAAGGGAAAAAGAATTAAAGGCTACTACAAACTTATTGCAAATAAGTTGCAACATATTCTGTTCCATCTTGTTTTGAAAACTTGACCAGAGTTTCTACAAAGGAAGCATAATACATAAAGAACATCTGATTGTTCAAACCTGGACAGCATTTTCCATGAAGAAAAGAAACTTCAACTTTTTGTACACACTTTTGGGATGTGTGTATCATACCTAGATTTGTTCAATCAAATACCCGATAAACGTGTATATAGACTTTGGCCCAATTTCCCAGAAAACCAAACCAAATCAAACCAAATCAAACAGCTTCTTCCTTTCCCCAAAAACAACAGCAATAAGCAAGACAGATTTTTGGCAAAATAATCAAAGTGCCAAAAATGACAATAGATCATAGTGACATTCTGGTAATTTTAAAGAATTTCTTTCAGATTTCAGTTTATGCTATGTGTTTTGGCAATAGATTATAGGTTAGCTTTGGAAATATTTAAGCACCTGAATGCTTCTACCTGCATAACTACAAAGAGGAATTATCAGGAGACCACACACTTGAAAGTACTCTGCAGATGACTACGCAGGCCTATCATGCAGATGATGGGTTAATTGCTACTAGCTGAATCAGATTATAGTCTTTGACATAGGCACTTGTCACTTCTCCTGAGTGGTAAGGGTCAATGAGTATACAAAATTAGTGTCTCTTGAAACTTGTGTTATCAGCAGTGGCAACTAAGGAATATGTCAAAAGTAGCCTATCAGAATAGAAGTTTCCTGTACATGCTTCATATAGACGCAGCTAACAATTCAATGAAGGCATTCAAGAAGCAGACCTAAAATGCTGGATTTTACCAAATGTATAGTAAATTGAATCCCATTTAGAAGAAGTTACTAAAGAATCCACCATCATAATTCCTTTAACTATTACTAATATTGTTAGCTATTATTACAATATTTTAGAGTACCCCTTCAAGTGCTGGCATACTGGTGGAAAGAAGTAGTTATATACCAGATAATACTGCTGTTACCTGATGTGGCACTTGGAGTTAACAACATTCCACCAGATGGCATGGGACAAAAACATACAGGTGTGGTTTTGATAGGTTTGGTTGCAGAACTCAAGATGGGCTGTGCACGCACTTTTTCTCCATTAGAAGACATGGGTGAAGCTCAGCGGTTGTTAGAAGCTTGGAAAACAGTTTTGTTTTGCTTTCTGTAGTTGTGAAGGCAGCAATCTCAATCCAATTCCGCTGGTGAAATTATTATAAAAACCCAACAACAACAACAAACTAAAAGACTTGGCTCTGCAAAGAAAATCATCCACTTTGTTAAAACTGAATCTCCATATGTTCTGAGTCTATTGCTTCTCTATTTCTCTTACAGAGGGATGAATGAAGCACACAAGTACTGATGATTGGCTGGACTTGTTTGCAACAGCTGCAGGAGGAGTTGCCAAATCTGGTTTCATATAAGATAGCCTAAGTGGCTGATAAGCATTAAAATTCATTTCCATTCTTTAGCACACATAAAAGTACACTATTGCCATAGAAAATATGACTAAATCCTTAAATGCAGTATGCTTTTCTTGGTCAACTTGCTTCATGCTGTAACAAGAGCTTAATCGACAAATGTCACCTCCTTCGTGGCTCACTTGACCTTACTGTCAGATATTTTCCATGAACAATTGCCAACAGTTTTTTTTCATAATATGCTGCTAGAATCCTTCAAAAGCTCAGTGGCAAATGTATCTAAATTTGTACAGTAGTGGAATAATACCTTCTTTTGAAAACAATCTTCCATAGAAATCCCTCTCAGAATTAAAACTGAAAAAAAAAAAAAAGAAAACCCACCTCAAACTAAATGCTCAGCTAAGAGGAAGATTGTATTGCAGCTGTTATTTCCCTGTTTTAGTCACTGTTGCTTTTCTTCCTTCAGCCGACTGCTCTTTCTTGAGCGTAGAAAAATCTACTATTGAAAGATGGCCATTTCTGTCTTTGAAACTGAGGGCCAAACAACAGCACTTAACCCTTTGGCAGGAAGCCCATGAGCTGCTGTCTATTAAGACATAGGAGCCAGAGCCATTGTTCTTTGTTCTTGCTCTATAAAAAGAAAGAAAACGCAGGCTGTGTAACACTTTGCATGACGCAGCCTTCTCCCACCTAATTGTCAATACAATCCGCTGTTCTTTTCCTACATGCTTCAGAGTACATTGTATTTTGGGGTCATTCAGAGCAAGCAAACTTGTCAGGTGGTAAAGTTGTCTGAGAACCCTTTATGTCCTATTCTGATTCTTTAACCACGTTTTTCACTGTAGTAGCTGAATGCTTCCCAGTACTGCATGAAGAGATATGATGAACTTTTTTTTTCTCCTATCCAGTGTATACAGCGTACTGGATTTTTCTTTGAACATGATGTGTACACACACCTACATCCACCCACATGTATGATATCAGAGAAGATAAAATCAAGGAAATGTGCCTTGCACTTAAAGCAGAAGATAAGCTGCAAAAGTCCTTATTTCTTGCAGAAGGCCTTTGCAGTTCCCCACAAAGGAAAAATCTCTACTGTAGAAAGTTTCTTTTTTCTAGGGGAAAGAAATTTGTCACTGTGGTTGACTATCCTGGTTAACTTTTTCAGTGCCGTAGTTCTTCGGTTAGGCAGTCTGAACATAAGGTTTTGAGTGTTTTGAATGAGGAGTGAAGGGCTGGGTGTAACCTGGTGCTCTGTAGGATGCTGTCCTGGGAGGCAGAAGACAAAACCTCCTTGTCTGAGTTTCTGAGAAGAGCTACATGTTTCCTATGCTCTGGGCTTCCTGCCTGGGTATGCTGGAGTCATTCTGTTCTCCACTGCTACCTGCTCAAATGCTGTTAATTCAGAGATAATTCCATTTTGCCTGTTTCTCTATCACTAGCTCCCTGGATATTTCTGTGAAAGTTGAACCGCTGTTGCTAGGGAGATAATCCATTTCTGCTGATTAGTCACCCTCTGCCGTCATAAGTGACTTTAGAGCTAAATAGTTCACCTGACTGCTGGTTCTGATGTCACAAGGACTGAGTCCCCACAGCACAGCAAGAGGAAATCAAGCAAAACAACAGTGCCCATAAAAACAAGACAATTCTTTCAAAATTATGGTGAATTCTTTGGGAAAATCAGTATAGAAATAAAAAAAAGGGATTTTAAAAACAATCTCTGAGTCATTTAACGACTTTTTAAACTAAATTCAACCTTTACTGACATTTGAAAGCACTAAGGAAATGAATTCATTTTTTGGATGGGTAGAATCCTTTCTATGGCACAAATTATTTTTCGGACTGATTTTCTATTAAGACACTCTCACAAAATGAATTTCTAGTTTTATTTTAAAATCTATTCAGTTTTGAATGAGTCACTCAGTGCCTACACATAAGGGAATTTTGCAGTCCAAATACTATTTAAGACTCGAAATGAAACCATGTTTTATGTCTGAATAGTGAACTATAATTACCTCAGTTTATAACTGTCAAGAAAAAAAAAAAAAAAAAGAAAAAGGAAAGGAAAAGGAAAAGAAAAGCAAAGCAAAGCAGTAGAGTTTATTCATCCACACAGCAGATACTATTCACCCTTTATTTGGAAATCTACAGACTGACCCCCAAAACTAAACAGGAAATCCAGAATTCAGGAATGACAAGACAGCAGAAGATGGAAGCACATTCTGCTTCCCACAAACGACATCATTCATGCTTTTATGAACTCATTTAACAAGATTAGCTATAGGGTAAATGTCACTCTCTGTGTTAGACTGTGTATCTGGATCTCTGTCTTATTTAGACAGACAGAACGAGGTGACCTGTAAACTAAGAAATTATTTTTCTCCAAACCAGACAACTTAATTTCAATAATCTGACACCAATGTGTTTATACAGTGTAGTGTTTTACAAGAATCCAAATGTGCATGGTGAGTAGAAGGTAAATAGAAATATGATAAATCTCAGGGCATAACTATTGCTTTGGTCAAGAGTAAAGTATCTTCCTTTTACCTTTTTTGTAATTCTGGGAATTTGCAGTTCAAGCCCATTTTACAAACTAAAAATGTGGTTTTATTAATCTTATTGTTTGTAATCCCATCATATCTTTCTGCTCTCCTTGCTCTCCTAATACAAAGGGCAGCAGAATATAATCCTCACTGTAGAGATGCTGCTATACTAAGCAGAAGTATTACTTTGCTAGGTGAAGGACACGATTCTTTGCAGTGCTGAGAACGTTGCCCTAAGATTTCTAGACTGATCTATTTTATCCATCTTTTTGGTATTTTAGGAGAAGTTCACAGGGGTCAGCATCTACTCAGCAGGTAAGATGTTTAGGAGTTTAGCATATGTGGCTTTGCTTTAAAGCCATCTTACCGTCCCTGGAAAGCAATATGCATATCACTTTCTTCTCTGAATCGATCTGATGTTAAACACCATTGACAGTAACAGGAATAGCTACAGAAATATCTGTTCTTCTGCTTTATTTAGGTACCCTTGCATTGACATTTAATCTTAGTCAGTCAAATGGGGTAAGGAAAAATTTCATATGGAAGACATTTGTGACAATTGCTCCACAATGAAGTTGACGCAAAACAGATGACACATTTTCCCAGCAAAGCATGATGCCATGTTTTATGATAATCCATTTTGCCACAGAATACAGTCAGTGAAAGGTTCCTTTTTCACAAGGAACAGTATGAATAGAAAATCTTAATTTTTTAATTTCCTTCCACTGCAGCCATGTAGACTGACAGAAAGAAGCAGATTTGATGATTTTTTACAAAATAATAATTAAACAAGAGGGAAAATTTGTCTATATTTTTTATGCCTAGTCTGAGAAAGCCAGTTAGATAAAGTCAGCATTTAAAGCTTCAGTAAGCATGTGTGTGAGATATCAAGAATACATTTGCTGACAGGCATGTCAGTTTACAGAGTTAGTAATGATTACAGTATATCTTCAGAGTGAGGAAAAAAATTGTGAAAGGAAAAGAGAACACTTTATTAAACATTAGAGGAGGAGGTATGACAAAGCTTAGGAGGTCTGTGTAGTAGTGACACACTACAAACAAGAATGCATTAATTCCCATTAAATACAAATAATGGAGCCTTATTGCCTCCCAGAAATTCTAGTCCTGTTAAGACAATGCTGGAATTGTTTCTTAACCCTTTGACTTTATCTGCCATTTCAAAGTGCATGTATATAACAGGCTGGAAGAATGATCTATCTTATTTCAATTTTGCAAGAAAAATTTCTTCACTGAAAGGGTTATCAAGCATTGGAACAGGCTGCCCAGGGAAGTGGTTGAGTCACCATCCCTGGAGGTATTTAAAAGATGTGTAGATGTGGTGCTTAGGGACATGGTTTAGTGGTGGACTTGCAGTGCTAGGTTAATGGTTGGACTTGATGATCTTAAAGGTCCTTTCCAACCTGAGCGATTCTATGATTCTATGTTTTGCCAGAACAGGATAAACATAAAGGAATTACTTGAAGGAACAGAAAGAAATGTCTGCTATGTCAGTCTCAAATATTTTTTCTTATTAAAAAGAAAAAAAGACTGAGAAAGACTGGCAGGGGAAGATGTGTTAAAGTAATGTGTTTAATTTCTGTTTCCCCAGCTCAAACGACTGTGCATTTTAAACACTGTTAGGAGGGCCATCAGCATGACATTGGAGTTCAGTGTAATGAGGAAAGTTTTCCAGTGCTGTCCCCATGGGTGACCTCCATTGCCACCTTAGGCAAGTTCCCACCTCCCATCGTTTATCTGGCCAGTTAACAAATCATACAGGCCAGGGACCGTCTCTCACTCTGTGTGCCTCTACTGTGAGGGGGCTCTGTCTCACTGGGAGGCAATATATCCTACTGGAATACAAATGACAACAATTCCATAAAAAGCAGTTGAAGAAGAAAAGGGAAAAACTTATAAGACGTGTATGAACAAATTCTTGAATGGTTTGTTTACAAAAAAGCATCAGTAAACCAGCTGGTGAATTTGGATCAAATTTAACAGATAGTACCAGCCGATTATTGAAAAAGAAGGAACTATACTGAAGTTTTCAAGTACTGGGAACTTCATTTACTGGGAAAACTGTCAGGGAAATTCATGTGTCATTCACAAGTCAAGGGGAAATTAATCCTTTCCACTAGCTTGTGAATTCACAACGGATGTGGGAGGCCTCAATTTCAATAGATACATTTCCAGAGTGAATTTACAGCAACTTGAACCACAAACCCTAGTCTTGCATGAAGTAACAGGATGCTCCTTAAGGGAGTTATGGGCAGTGCCTGTGAATCTATATATGTGCTCTTATTTAAAAAGCACAAAAATAAAATGAAAAGTTGTTTTCTTGAAAAAAAATATCAAGTTGCTTATTAATGTATCATTCAAAATTTGTTGATTTTCAAATTGACAAGCTATCAGTTTTTATTTGTCTGTTGTTGTTGTTATTGTTTTTCAACAGGGAAAATAGGAAATCCCCAAGAACAAAATATTTCCCAATTTTTTCAAACACATGCAAAAATAAAAAGATTGACAGAAAGAATCTTTGAATTTGTGATCAATTTTAATTGCAGGTGAAAGACTTACAGCTGGGTGATTTCTGCTCTTTTCATGGAAATCATACTGTCTTTCGCATTTTTGTATAACTTTGTAAAGGAGTGACAGTGACAATTTTTATTGACTTCACTTTGTGTTTTAAAATGGACTGTGTTTAAAGTTTTCCCTCGATCACCCCAACTTATTCTACTTTGGTTCATATCATGGAAAGATGCTGGAACATGCAACAGGATTAATTTTGGATGAAATTGTACCTGAAGATGTGCCCCTGGAGCACGCTCACTTCTGCTAGCAATCCCATCCATGGAATCAGACTAGAGCTAGTCCAAAGCTGAGTGCCAAAGCACACATGGTATAGATGTTGTGTTCTCAGCACCGACTGTTATCCGATCCTAGTAGGTAACATGACTTGTCACTGTGAACATAAGCATAGATGATAATTACAAATAAATAACCCTAAATCATAAGATTTTAATATCGCTGACACGAATATGTCATGAATTATTACGGACAACTAATGGTAGGAAGGCTGCAGGAGAAAACTATGAAACCTGAGGAGGTGGTCTTGGTAGTGTTAGGTTTACGGTTGGACTCTATGATCTTAAAGGTCTTTTCCAACCTATACGATTCTGTGACTCTGTGTGATTCTGTAGTGCTAATCACAGCTGCAATAATGTAACAACTGCAATAGCATACTTACAGTATTAACTTCAACAAAATATTTGCAATCATAATACTAAATAATAAAGCAAAATAAAAATTAAAATTACTAATACTTGCATGGATTTTAACACTTTTTGTGATATTTTCATAAATACAGATTGAAATGAAGACTGTAGTGACTTATACAGTGTCTACCACAGTTGTTTTCTATCTGCTAAACCTGACAACAGTAGTTTATGCAAGAATTGCAGCTCTAGTTATTCACAGTCCTTCATGAAATCTTAATTTTGGGTTTGGATTCACAACAGGAAGTATGAATAAAAATGTAGACGTGTGTTCTACTACACATTAGTAGGAATGCTTGGCTCGCTAATTCAATTTAAAGACTTTAACTTACTGATACCACCAGTCTGCAGGTGGAAACCTATCAAACACAAAATACTAGCTTCAAATACATTGCTCAAATAGTAGAGACTGTAGGATAGGTGACAACCTGAAACTGAAAGTGAAAGTTTACTCAAAAGCCCAAGAAATTAATCAGCTGAGTGTCTTGAGGCTCCCCTTTCCATATCTCAATGGATGAAACTAATTTCCCTTTAAAATGTCAATAGTACAACTCCCCCCTGTCTTCAGCTTTGTGAATCCTTTGTATCTCCACAAAGTGAACAGGACATTTAAGCCTGTCATGACTCGTTTGTGCTGCTCTAGCAGTGCAGAAATGCCATAAAGGATTTCCCTTTTTCCATTACAGTTTAAAAGTTTTGATGTTCCCCAATGCATGCATTTGAACCTTTCCTTGTTCTTTCTTGTAGGATGTTTACCTTTGTAAAACCTTAGAAATTATGGACTTGCCCTCATAGTATGAAGGGGGTCTGAGTTATGTAGTCTATTACACCGTCTGGGACTTTGGCTCTCTCTTCTGTAAACAGCCATACATATAAAAGAAGCAGAGAGCAAGAGACTCTCTAAAACATTACAGATTCTACCTGTTTGACAAAGCACCTGTTTGAAGGAGCACACATAGCTAATATAATGACTATCCGTGTATGACATCATGCCAGGCTATGTTATAGATACAGATCATTGTTGACCTTAAGAATCCTGCAACATCACAGCAAAAGCTATGGGAAATCACTTTGAATTTGCCTGTAATTAGCTAAAGGGCACAGATGAGTACACAGAAGAATAACTACTTGTTCTTTTTTTAACATCTGTTAATTAAGTGGAGAAAAGCGGTGGTTTCTTGTGGGAAAATAATTTAACCATTAATCTTAACCACGGTAACCTAGTCACAGCATTTGGATCAAATTGCAGAAAGGATAAAAAGCACTGGCAGCATTTTATTTCAGATACTGATATCCAATCTGCATTTATTTTTCTGCATAATGTTCTTTGTAGCCTCATGAGGGCTTTAGTACAGGGAGAGAATAGGGTTACAAAGACAGAATACATTGCAAGGACACACGGTACATGCATACTCACACTGAGACTGGAAGAGGGGAAAAACGAACTGGAACTCACAATCTTATTAGAACCTACATGCGAAATTTTACTCTTCTGCTGCCCCCCCCCGGGCAATACAAAACCATTTGTTTCAGCTATGCCCCACTTTTAACTTAGAAGTCAAATTCTTAGCCCTACAAAATTCTCATATGGTTTCATTCTTTCTATAAAAAGAAATGCTAGGGCATTAAATACAGTGTATATGTGTATAGACTGGGTTTTACCACTGTAACAGGCAGTTAGGTGCTAAAAGACTGAAATTAAGAGAGTTGCATCAGCGTGAAGCTGATATAATGTACAGGGAATCAGTACCATTCTGGATTCATATTAATGCATAATATGAAAAAGAAAGACAAGAATAAAGGCATGTTTATGGCTTGCTGATATAACCAGCACCTCCTACTGCATATAACTTCATTTTAGCAAATGCAAATGATTTATTCAGATACAGTACCTACATCTTTCTAGCAAATTCTTTTACAGTAATTCCATTTGAATGCAGACATCTGCTGAGAAACCATAAAGTATCAATTAAGCTTTCTCTATGTGTCATTTAACTGAAGTGTTTTCATCATGGACATGACCATTGCCTAATTCAGGATCAATTTGTATGCAAACCAAACCAATTTTTAAGTATTTGGAATCAATCATTTGAATATTGAAAGCTCCCCATATTTGAAATATTGAAGTTACCCATTCAGTGAGCTCCATTTATGCTGTGCACTGAATAAGGCAGGAGTTTTGTGAAAAAATGCTGTATGATTATGTAATTAATTCCAATGCAGATGTACAAAAGGAGCACTGGTAATCTTCATTACAGCTTTTCCTTACTCTGAGCAGCTGCCTTTGCGATCTTACCTTTCATTTAGCAAAGCAGTGCTGCTAGTTTAATACAATTGCCTAGGGTTTTTCTTTTTTTTTAATGAGCAAAATAATAACTAAAAATTCCAGTATGTGGATGCATATTGTCTTCCATATTGATTAACAACAAGATTTATCCTGGAACAACTTGGAAAACTTATTTCTTCTATATTTTTCTGTGCAGAAAATGTCCATTTTTTCATTAGACTCCCTCATGGATTTTTTTTTTCCCCCCAAAGCAAACGGACATTTCCTGTGACCCTTTTTATTTTCCAAGTGAAATGCACAGGCCTCTGCCACTTGAGCTGAAGTACCTGCAAGTACCTCCCTTGGCTATGCCCCCTATGGAAGAGACAGTGGAGAGAGAGGTAATGCAGCACTCTGCTAGACCACCGTGTGGTCCCTCAGCTCTTGCTCACACCAACGCGTTACCTAGATAAATAAGACAGACAGTTGTGCTCCCAGCCTCTGCACATCAGCCTGACCCAGCCTAGAAGCCAAGTTGCCCTAAGCACTGTGTTATCCTATAGGTAATATATCCTGCGACTTTACAGCTTCTGCATTAAACCTGGCTTCACACAAAAGCGTCGACAACATACAGCTGTCTGCACTTGTTTGTACACGTAGGCATACGTGATTCCTATACTTTGCTATACGCTATGCAAATTATACTTTGCTAATGCATTTCACAGTGGTTTGTGACAGCAGAGGAAAACAGATCCAAGCATTTGCTCTAAAGTTCAGAAAAGGAAAATGCTGTAGTAATTATAAACTTCTCTAGTATTCTCCACAACTGCTTTTTGATTTCTTCTCCTTTTCCTTCACAGCTGAAGTCCTGTCATGTTCTCCTTCTGCTCCTGTGTATCCCCAGATCACGCCTTCTCAGACCTGACTTTGTCTCTCCATTGCCATTCCCTTCATCCCTCTCTTCTCTTTTCTCCTAACAAATGCCCAAGTATGATTTTCAGAAGCTTATGACTTTGAACTTCTGGAGCAGAGTTTCACAGGAATTTTTCTCTCCCATATAAGCTTTCCATCTAGTAAGACAGGCACTGAGTGCTGAAAAGGTACTACACACTGAAGTAAAACATCTGCAGCTGGCTTGCAGGGCTGACTCATCCTGTCCTTGCAACCTCCCTCTCGCTCAAGTGTCCCTGTCCCAGCCAGCGTTTTCAGAGGAACCACCAGTGCTTCTGTCGGAAAGCGAACAAAGACATATAGCTGCAATAGACTGGCAGTGCTGGGAAGATCCCAAGCTGTTTCTTGCACTTTTCCTTTCTTTTGGCAGTATTTATGCTTCACTCCCTTCCCCTGTGCAGTGTGAGACGATGGGGAGTTGCAGGAGATTCCTGCAAAATAAAAAAGGACGATACTGCGTGAAAGTCTTGCCGGTCAGTCTGGCTGCTAATCTTCTGCTAATCTCCTGCTCTGACTGCGGCAAAGTGAGGGAAGAAGGAGCCATGAGTAATCTTCATGCCTGATATCTGAAGCATAAAACTGCATGTTTAAAATTAAACAATTTCTCAGCAACATGTCCAATGATGTTCCTACCAGTAGAAGCTGCTTAAGTTCCATGGATCCTAAGCTTGTGTTTAGCTGAAAGCACAGGTATTTTACAGAAATGGCATTTGAACCAGAATAATTTTCTGGGTAATTTAGTATAACATTTCACATTTTGAAACAGATTAATATTCTACCAAGTGGCTTTTAGCGGGATTTGTGAAGCTAGGCTGTGAGTGCTTCCTGTCAAGCTGCCACACAAAGACTGGACTTTTTCCCATTGAGGACAGCTCCTCCGAAACACGGCTTTTGGATGGGAAGCAAACATTTTTCTGTTACTCACATGTGCTCTGAATTTCATCAGAATAAAACAGAAATTATCACAGAGAATTGGAGTATTTCCCACCTCATACCTATGCTCTCACTGCATCAGACTTCAGTCTGGTTATGATAATCACGTTCAAGGATGAAGAGGTGCTTTGCATTTCCACGCAAGCTGCTTGTTGGGATGACGGGTGGGTGCAGAGCTGCTGCTCTCTTCTCAGCCAGAAGCTGTGGTGAGCTGGAGAACAACTTGCCCCCTGGCTGACACTTTGTGAGAGCCAACTTTCTGGGTGTTCCACCTGTGTTTCTGAAGCAGGTCAGCAATATGCCGGGTTTGAGACCAAAGCATGTTGTCAAAGTTTATATTATCTCCCTCTGTCAAGAGATTAAAAGCACTTATTTGATGGATCAATGAGTCCAGAGACTATGCAAGATGCCTCTTTCACATTTTCATCTATAGAGGAAGGGTAGCTTCTGCTAATAAAAGTTGTAAAACATGTAAAATTGATGAACAAGCGTCTTTTTCTTTCTAGAGAAAGTACATCTATTTTTAAACAAAGCGTATATCTGCTTTTCCTAAGAGAATAAGTCTGAACTTCTACTAGTTTATTGTTTTGTCTTCTAAAATAATTATATGATGGGCCAAAGACCTCAGATTTATAATCTTGTTCTAGAAATGTAAGTAATATTTTTTTAGATCTGACAACCTGCACTTTCTTAAAACTTTTTTTTTTAAACAATTGAAACTCAGCCCCACTAAAACAACTTGTACCTGATTCACCAGGTTGTTTGTTTTCAATAAAAGCCCTTAAAAGCTCCCACAGTCTTGCTTAAACTTTTAAAATTATTTTGTTTTAAAATAAAAAATAAGCTCACTCTTTAAAAGAACATCGAAGTTGCTTGAAACTGAATTAAAAGTTTTATTTCAACCTGAAATTCTCACAAAATGACTAATGTTTCTTCTGCCAACTCAGCTCTTCTCAAGAGTTTAGCTTGTAGAAACCTCAGATTAATATGTTCAGCATTAGTTTATCTCTGCTTCTACTGAATTGGTACAAATTTTACAATCAGCATTAGTGGAAAAAGACCAATCTTTTAAAAAATATTTAATCTGAAAGTATTAATTTTAGCTCTGTCCCACTAGAAATCCAACAGATCAAAAATTTTTGGAGAGGGAGATTTTTTTCCTCAGGGCATAAGAATAAGCTTTTAATTGTCATGCCTAAACCTGGATAATGTTTATTCTGCTGTATTGCAGGGAATGGAGGGAACTGACCTCAATGGCATGGTTATGTGTGTTCAGTAGATGTTTTCTTAAAGTATATATCATCTCAGTTCTTTGGGATAAAAGGCTATAGCTGATAAGAAAGTACAGTCCAGAAAACTGGTATTGTTCTGAATGAGCATTAAAAGCCATGAAGATTTTATTTTCCATATTTATCTTTTGTTCCGTCATCTTTTATATACTTATGTTAGTTCTATTTTATGAAAGAATTCTGTAAAGAAATTCTTTAACAACATTAAATATATTTTATTTTACATAACTAAAGATTTGGAGAATCCAGAATGGTCTTGTCCTAATGATGCCAAAGTATACCCTCACATAAATTCCAAGGAAGCTCCAGAGCTTTGGGCCTGTGCATAAAATGATACAATGGATACAGAGGATACAATGCAAAATATGGACTCTATAGACGGTAACAAGGAAGACCATAATGCATTATGGGAGATTGCATTAGAGCCAGCCAGAGACACATCCAGCCTGCATATGCAGGAGAAAGTGTGACATGAAAAACCCAGAACTGCAGAGCCCATCATGTACCTCAGCAGTTAGCTAGACACCAAAGTTAGCATTGATACAAAATGTAATAGTTCATGTTACAAACAAAGTTTGTTTTATTATTAAAAAAAAGAAAAATATATAAAACTTGTGACACTACTGAATTATTTTTTCCTGATTTTTTTTTTGTTCTAGCCATTACTTCTTCAATGATTCTATAAATGTATTTATACCTTGCTTTTTTATCCTGGGTAAGCATAGAAGACAAATGCTGAAATATCCAAATAACCAAATATTCATTGCTTAGTAAGACTTTTTTTTCTTTGGCTTAATTCATTTAATTTGGTGCAGAGGCACAAATCCAGATTCTCTGGATCAGCTCTGCCTGTTCTATTTTGCTTCAGTTGGAATATATTTAATTTTTTTTAGCCACTTGTCCTTCTTACCAGTCACTGATTATACAGGAAGTACAGGAGTATTACCTTCCTAACTGGGACACAAAATTTAGACATTTGAAATTTTGATGTTTAAAATTAGGTGGTATGGTTAATGCATTAGTCTCAGTTTGGATAAAAAAAGCAACAAGTGTTACTACAGAATGGAGTTTATCACAGAAAACTGTGTAACTCTGTTTAGGAAATCATTAAGTCCTATCTGATGATCTCCCACTCAAGCTACATGCTATTTTTGCTTTAATTCCCTCCGTTGAAGGTATAGGCAAGCATAAAAAAATGAGTCAGCAGGAATACTTTTCTGACCACAGCTGTAACTGTTTGTCTGCATCTTAAACTCAAAAGCCAATAGGCCTCAAAGTCAAAAGTGTATTTTGAATATAGCAAGGCTGGTAAAGATAGAAACTATATAAAAGCAGCCAAGGGGCTTGCTAAGAGATGCAAGGGAGGAGAAGCAAAAGAGAATACAACATAATAGGATTAAGAGGGAAAAGGCGATTTCCGACAGAAATGTAAGAATTGAAATTCAGAATTGAGCGCTGCAATCATGCTTTCACATGCATTTAGTGCAAATCAGGGGTAACACTTCTGAAGTTCCTGGAATGGGGTAAGTGCAAGTGAAGGGGAGACCTAGTCATTGGACTTTCCAAACAACTGATAAAAGTTGTTTATTCTGTAACTATGCAAAGCTCTATGAAACTATGACAAAAAAAAAAAAAACCCCAACAAAATTCAGGGGATCTGTTGGCTTAAAGTTGTTGATAGTTGAAGATATTTTCTTCATTGTCTCCGTTCATTTCATGTGTCTGAAGAGTATATCATATAAGCCTGTGATTATAATGTAAGGGGGATCATATCCATTATCACCACCCCTACACAGTAAGTTGGTAGCAATTTCACTGCTGACTGTTTCAGCAAGAGACTCTGAACTAAGCAGGAGGACAAACTAGAAAATCCACACATAGTGCTTAAGTAAACGTGTGGGTGTCTGCATGTGTAAAAACAACTTTTTCATGTTGGAGAAAGTCTGTGGTAGTATTCTCTCCGTTTTATTATCCCTTGAAGGAAACTTCAGTCACCAGGACTGACAGTCTGACACTTTGAATTTAATTTAATGGCCACAAAATCAAATCAAGCTTTGTCATCAATGATGCAACTTCAAGTGTAGACATCTTTTTTTCCCTCTCACTCTCTTCTGAAAATAGATTTGCCTATGACTGTAAATTACTAATTAGCTGTGGGAGTTCCTTATACCCGTGAGCAGAACAGAGGCACTTGGGATGTGCATTAATGTGAGTAACATACTGAGTGGCTCCTGTATAAATTCAAGCATAACCCTACAGTGATGAAGGGATAAGACTCTCTTAGGTGGCTGATTGTCTCTTCACAAGGTGCCCCTTGTGACATACCCAGAGGTACTGCCATCACCAGCAGCACCTTGGAGCGATGTAGGGCGGTCACGGTTATCAGCAGCATAACATCCGTCAACCTCTAAAGAAGCACTTCTAGAAGATGCATAATCAACACTAACTTTGCCTAGAGGTGGGAAAGGAAGTTGTTACATGAAGCACGAGATTGTTTCATGCTCTAACCTATGCTGCTCTGAGAAAAGGCACCTTTTTTACATAATCAGTGGTAGCTAACAGTCAAGGGCCTTTTTCTCCCTCCTAGGTGATTGCAAACTGAGCTCCCCTCTCTACACTTGGTGAACAGTCAGTCCACTTCAAGACAAATAATTTAAAGTTGCCCCTTCTGACTTTGGGCACTTATCTTGAGAGCACTGAAGCCCTAGGTTCCCTACGTGAGCCATGGAAAGAAAAGGGACACTGCCAGGGGAATTTCAGGCCACTGCAACTATGACCTGATTTCCAGTAGTGCTTGACTCTCTACTGCCTAAATAAGGCTGGAGACAATTACACTCTAAGTCTGGTGCTTCTGCTGGGTGGGATATATGGAGGCCCAGCCATTTGCACATTCACAGGAAAAATCTGGGAGTTAATCACAAAGTTAGAGTCCAGTTTCAAGCCATTTAGTGTTAACCACCTTTAAGTCCCGTTATATTCCACAGCATCTGAAATGCCTCAGAAGCTCAGAGGAAGGAAATACTCTGCACCTTGCAGAGCTGGGTCTGCTATTGCATTAAAGCACTGTTCTGTGAAGATGTTTTGGTTTCTCTATAATTTTTTTCCGTTGTAAAATAATCCCTAGGAGCTATCCTGTAGTATGACGACCAAAAGCAGCCTGTTTTAGAAGTTTTCTTGTCACACTTTTGACTTGACAGTACTTCTTCATAAAGAGTTAATGATTTACCAGCCATTCTAACCTGTGGGGTTTTTTTTCTTTCTTTTTTTAACAATGGAATAAAAAGCAGGCTGATTCAGTGCAATATCTGATATTGCACCATGGCATCTTGACTTTTCAATCATCCTTTAAAGCTGTAATTTGCTTGCCTTGACTCATATTTAAAATCTATAAAAATGAAAATGTTGAGTGTTTTCTCAGATATTTGATACTGAGATTATTGCAGTGATAACCTTGTTATTTAAACACAGCCAGGTGGGGAAGAGGTGAGAAAAGAACAATCTCCAATTATTGTGATGCCATCTTTGTATGTATACATAGACATTAAATCAGAATCCCCAACATTTAGTCTACCTTGATGTGTATTCCATTATATAATAAATATTTCAAACCTAATTAAACAAACATTCCGCCATTCCTAGGAATATTATTCCTTATGCCTTGCAAAGGCTCCTGAAATGGGCCTACAGTCTATGTATGCAAACTAACGAGATTGTGCAAAACATGGCATAATTTAAGCAGGCTCAGCTTCTTCCAGTTTCCTTGATCATTCAACTATCCTGCTGAGCTCTGTTTGTTTGGCAGTATTGCATATCTTTTAAACTGCAGATACAAATAACTAAAACTGAATTTCGTATATTGTTTTCTGGTGCCAAATCTCCTTTCTAGCTCTTGAATCTATAAGAATGCAAAGTTTCTTCCTTATGGGTTTTTTTTGGAAGCACATTTCTATCTGCGTTTTGTAAATCCCTTAAAGTGTATCATGGAGCCCCTTTGGAAATTAGTTTATGCATATGAAACCATTTCCCAATACACAGTTGGATGCAAAATATGGAAATGTTGCAGCTTATTTGTCTTCCAGATACCTCTCAGCCCCTTCTGTGACACCCAGAATATTTTAGCAAAGCATGCAGTTCAGTCCAGAAACACTGAATTTCACCTTTGCTTTCAGCGGAAGCAGAATCAACCCCACTATCGGAACCAAAAGCATGTACCCTGTACAGTAGCTGAACGACTATTTTCTAAATGTTAAGCTTGAGTCACCACCACTGAATAAATTTCTGTTTAATATCAGTGTAACTCCACTGATATAAATAAAATCAGACATAGAAGGTGGGCACTGAAAAAGCCTGGAGTAAGCATGCCTGCTGCTTTATGTAATGATGCATCTCAGTGCTGCCAGTGGTATTACTGAATGGACACAAACAAACTGCTTCCTTCTTATGATAATGGTACTTCGTTTTAGCTCATTTCTTGTTCAATGCAATCATACTGTTAATCTTATTAATGATGCTAGTTCTTAGAACACATAGCTTCTTACTAGTTGATCTTAAAATTCCTTACGGGAAAATCAGTGCTACAGTTTACAACTGTAAACATGGGACATGGGACATGGGAAAGGTGGAGGAGTGAGGATAGGGAGGAAGTGAAGCACATAATTCCCACTAAAACCATTTCAAATGTAATTGAGGGTGACCTTCCCAATATTACGTTGCAGGACACCAGGAGAAAAGGGGACAGAACCCACATTTCTAGCGTCCAAGAGTAGTGCTCTGACCGCAAAACCTCTTGCCTGCAAATTTTAAATGATCTCTAATTCTTAGCAGGTAACATTGCCATGTGCTGGCATTGCCAAATCTATATACAATAAGGAGAAGAGGAGCTTTAAATAAGGGATGATGAACAATGACTATTTTTCATTTTGCTATATTAAAGCAAAAATACTTTTCCATATGGAAATGACAATAATTACGTGGCACCGCACATTTCTTAGCAGTGTCCTGGCACTTTTCAACACAGTATGCACTCACTCTCTTTTCCACAGCTGTACTCTTCAATGCCGTGATAAATTTTTTTAATAAACATTATTGTATTGCCAATAATGACACAGATACTGGATACTTTGTTAAAATTATGAAAGAGTAGATACTCAGGGGTCACATCCAAGAGTTAGCTTTCATATGGTACATGAATGACAAGTTATAAAACTCTTTTTAAAGTTAATGAGAGTTGAATCTTCTGTAAAATCTCAAGCTGTGCACTGAAAATTTATGCCCTGTTGTCAAAAATGTAAACAAAATACTCAATAGAAAGATGTTTCTGCTTAGATTCTATGGAAAAGCTTATTTATGCTCTTGAACTTCTATTTTAGTATTTTGTGAAGAGGAGAACTTTCAGAGCACAAAGAAAATTGTGCTTTCATTATTTACAGTTTTAAAGAGGCTCAATGTCACAAAAGAAATGAAACTCAGTGGGACAGATGAGTTCTCAACAACAAAAGTTAAAAATACCCACCATTAAAAGTATTTCAGCAGCAGCATAATGCCTTCAAAGATTTCTCGGCAGGTAGCTGAGGCGGGTGCCCTGCTACACGCTTTTGTTGTTTACAGTTTGCCTTTCTCCTGCCCCACAGATGCCAGGCAGCCATCCTCAGAATCTGAGCCCTCTTCAGACTCTGGTTGCATCCTTGAAAGGCGTTTAAATTATGGCTTAATCAGGTGCACAGTCTTTAAGCACATTTATTTGCAGATAGCTATCTTACAGCGTTAAGGACAGAAGGATATAAAGCGAGCAATCCTTTGCTCTCGTTATGTAAAGGGCTGGACTTATGCCTGATCTTTTGTTGTTGAAGAGGGAAAACCCAATATGCATTCACCGCAACATACATCTCTGCAGAGGACAGGAAGGTCAGCCAGAAGCGTCTGGGGACAATACTTGCCTTGAAAGGGGAACTGGATTTCCAGCACATACTGACTGACCATCAGAGCATCTCGGAATGAGGATGCTTATTAAATATTTTAAAAGTGTTATATTTTTTATCACTTCTTCCATCTCTTTAGAGGCCCCCTTTTGAGATAGGTACTATTACTTACGAGATTTCATAGGCAGGGAATCCAGGTATGCAGGTCAAATGTAGTTTACTCAAGTTCAAACTTAGAAAGGACAAACTTAGAAATGGTCTGGAAACGGCAAGTGTAGGACCTGAATCTCTAGATTCAAGAAGAGCAGGAGGTTGTCGTGCGTGAAATTGACAGAGGGGATCTCTTTTGACAGTTCACAAGAGGATATCTTGCAATAGCTCTTTGCCACTGTTTACCTCTATGGATAAAATCTTATTTATTTTTTAAAAAAAGGGAAACTTGAAGGCACTATACTGAATACACTTTCACATGAGATAATGGATTCTCAATTACAAATTCATAAGAAAACAACCAAGCTTTTTGAATTATAAAGAATTACAGGAAATCTGAAATGGCAGCTCCCTTCCCTCCCTCCTCCCAAAGTATTATTTTATTAATTAGGAAATGCATCAGTGCCTATTTCTTATACAGTGCGGTTCACAGATGACTGTTAGATGGAACATAACAAGGATTTAACTAATTGACATTAGCTTTCATTAGTCTCTAATGACTCAAATAAGGTAATATGAGAGTGGAATAAATTTAGACTGATGTAATATCCAATTAGGATATAATCCAAGGTAGATATTTCACTATTTGAATATTCTTTCCTTCATTGATCCCTCCTGATGATATCTGCCTTGCATTTCTCAACAGTACATTAGGGGGATAGTGCTCTTTCACAGGAAGAACAGAATAATTTCACAAGATAGAATGAGGTGCCATGTTTATTTAATCAGACCAGTATGATAAACAGCCCCATGAGATATATTTTATTTATTTAACATGAGTTGTCTTTATTTTTGCATAACTCAGATGCCAACTTCTCTCTTTTCATCTTTAATATTCCTCTTCAACCATTATTCCTGTGTAACTAGAGCCACAGCAAGCCGAACATAATTCAACCAATCTCAGTCTCACAATAAGTATCACTCAAGTATGCTCAGGCGAAGAAACTCTCTTTAAATTTGAAGGTTCCCTCACTGATTTTTTTCTCAGTTTCCAGGCCTACATAGACAACAAATACAAATACAGTCAAAATCTACTGACCTGTCTCAGCTACGTTTGTTGCAATATCCAAGATTTCATGCAGCATTCAGAGAGAAGTTTAAAAACTATTTTTTATAATTTGAAAGCAGTTGATGTGAGGTGTCTCCAACTTAAATGGAAATGAAAATGACACCGCCTGGATATCAGTGCAGATACAGAAGATTTATCGCAGTACATTTTAAAGGAACACATGACTGAGCATATTTAAAACACTAAATATTTGTTTATGTATTGCACAGGATAGAAATATGTATTAAATTCTAAAGCACATAAGTTATTTTACAAACACAATTAATGGTCCATTTAGTTCTATATATTTTATCCACAGCCAATATCAGACTTCTTAAAGTTCTTAAAACAGAATCTCAGGGATTCTACTGTACAATTCAGTCTCCTGTTCTAAGCAAGAATAATAATAAAAAATCTCTAGTTTTGAAGCGAAGGACTTATTTCTACAATTCATTTTTTTAATCCAATGGGACAAATGCAAACTTGGCCTTACTGCATTTACCAGAAGGGAGTTATTCTGAGAATGGTACAATCTATTTGCCTGTCTTATGCCATCCTATACAGTTAATCTATTTTGTAAAAGCCATACCCAGAATTTTGTTTTGGTTTTCTGTCAATAATGCTGTTCATGCAGTCATTAATGAATACCTTGTTTTTTTCCAGAAACAAAACTTGTTTGAAACTGCAATACAGCAAGAGGTAGTGACCCTTGATTTCAAAGTCTATGGAAAGATTGGCAATGGAGACCACACCTGAGCTTTGATATTACACAGCCCACTGACTCAGAAGCTATCTCCCTTCTAAAAGGTCAGGGTGCAGAATACTAAATTCAGGTGCAATAGAGGCTCATACTCTATGTGTATAATAGAAAAAGCAGGGGTAAACTAAGGAAAGCTTTCAGAAAAGAAGTGTAGGGCAAAGCTCTCCCTCAGCATAGGCAGGATTTCCATGACATACACTTTTTTTTTTCCCCAAGGTTAAAACTTACCCCCAAACTTAAGTAAGGAACTAAGCAGTTTCCTCTCTGAAATGAGAAAAAAAAGTAGCACAGCAGATATGTCCATAATAAAGACAGTAGTACTTGCAGTCATTAATTATTTTTTACAAATTGACTTTATCAACTAGGGTGCACCTTGACATTTTAGAAAAATATAAAATAACTGAATTGGTCTTAATTCAAAATGTCAGTGGATTTACTGCTCGTGTAGTCTAATATCTTAGTATTATGCTACTCCTCTCATACTCTTCCCATTTATCTCCTCTAATTCCCTCTTCCTGATAGTTTTTAATCGCTACTTACTCTTCTTCATTTGAGCATGTTTCCCCACTCTTCTTCACAACATGCTCCCCTCTTTTTTCCTACACTTCTTCAATTATTTTCTGGCTGTGATCTTTGCTTCTTTCTGTAAAACCTGTGGGGTTTGATTATTCCATTCAGACATACAAAGGGCAATGCAGACCCACTGCTGCCCCCAGGGCATGGGGTATGGGCTGTGGGGTGTTCTACTTAAGACTGTTCTGTTCAACTTGCTGCAGCTCAGCATTAAAAACTTAATCTCACCCAACATCTATGGTCAAGAAAGGGCAAGGAAAGGAAACTTCGTTCTCAGACTTCCTGTATTTACAAATTGAAGTATCACAGAAAATTATTTTTGTGATTGCACCATCATAACTGTTATTAAGTTTCAGCATTAACGGGTCCATTATACTTAAAGAGACACATAAATGAATTAATAAAACTATTAGTGGCACTGTCATTTGCACTGTAGTATTTTAATGCTGGCAACTTACTAGTCATTATCTTAACTTCACATGGACAGTGTGTGAAAGGAAGCTTAATAACTGAAGAATACTTTGCTGTTCACTAAATGTTTCCCTTTTTCCAAAATGCTTATAGTTATATTTTTTTACAGTGTTGTCACCGAAATCAGGAATCAAACTCCTTAACACCAATGTGGTATTAAGAAGCAGGCATTCTTTATTACGGCGCCGGATGCACAGGGGATTGTTCCACCTAGCGTGCATACCGCAGGTTGCATCAGCCGAAACTTATATTGTCCGATTACATACATATGCATCAAATTTCCCAGAATGACCATACATCTTCATTATATTTCCTGGAACTAATTATCATATTTGCATGGTCATTACACATGTGTCCTTGAGCTCCGAGGGGCTTCTGTGGGGGTCTCTGGTGGTCCGTGGTGGTCGTACAGGTGTGTCCTTTAGTTGACCCCTTCTCATGGGCATGCGTAATCCCACCTTGCTTATGTAACTTGCATCCCTTCTTCATGGTGCATGGTCCCTAACAATGATTTGGCACCCTTAACACAAACCAATTATTCTAACCACCCTCGACTCATTGTGAAGATGGGCTGGGGCTGTACTGGGAACATAGCAGCATGACCATACTACTCCTCGTCCAATTGTCTTTGGGCATAGTAGCATATCTATAGCCATAGGTGTACAAACACAATATATTAAAGCATTGTCTACCCCGCTCCTATCTCTATGTTGCTTAGTTACAAAAGAACGAACTAATCATTTTGGTTATGTCTGGTTACAGTGTGATTAAATCAAATCAAATTAAAACATTACTGGTGATGCTGAGTTCTTTCAGATCCAGAATTATTAATTATTGCTTATCCTGTCATGGTTTGGAGTAAATCCTGTAGATTTTATCTGTGAGTGATAACTTCTATATGGATAATTTCTAAGCCAGCCAATAGTACTTTTTAGATAGGATGCTCTTAGGTGACCTCCTGTGGGTTTCTAGAATAAGTACTATAAAATTACACCTTCAGAAGAACTTCTGAAAGTTTGTATGTTTTTCCAAGTTTTACTGGATGGTCTGATAAAAGATGCTACC
The DNA here is from genome assembly GCF_035582795.1 of Mycteria americana. NCBI lineage: Eukaryota > Metazoa > Chordata > Aves > Ciconiiformes > Ciconiidae > Mycteria > Mycteria americana. The sequence goes on along the minus strand of NC_134366.1, from coordinate 99,833,858 downwards.
TCTCTTCTAGCTTTGTCTTGCTAATAAGATTTGTTTAATCCTTATTAAATTGTATAGGTCTTTTCCAGAAAACTGTTTCTATGGAGCTAGATTCCCATGAGAAACTTAGGCTCAGCTTCACAATGCCTTGCTTCATTCTGGGATTCACACCCTCAGGTGCAGCACTTACGTTCTGTGTAAAATGCCTGGTGACCTTTAGGTGTTTTAACTGTAGGACTCATTAGGGCTGCACTGCTGAAAAGGGAGATACCAAGTAAGTGACTGGAAAATGCTGAGGAGATGGTTATACTCCACCCATCAGTTATGGTTCAGTCCAAGGAAAAAGTCACTGTACCCCACCACGCACCTGAGAATAACATGCGCTTTTCATTACCATGTAATTGCCATCAGGACAGCTTCTAACCATGAAGGTTGTGACTGCACCAACAAGTTCTAGACATATCAACAGAATCACACACGTGCACATTTGTCTGTGTGGGTATGGATTATGGTTTTGGGCTATAGAAGGTGATGATGCTATGCTGAAATTCTCCCATTTTTTTCAAATGCATTTAGTACAGGTGATGGTTTCCCTACCTTTGATTAGAGGTCTTCTGAATAAACAAGTGTCCTAAATATACAGTATGTGGTACCACCCAGATCTCTTGCTAAAACTGCTTCGCTTCCTAGTACAATTGGTTCCCAACATAAAAAGGAAGGTTGAAACTCTGGTGTGAAGCCTTAGAGAATATAACAAGGTCCAGAAATAGCTGAAGCAGGCAAACTGTAGTCCAGTAAAATATAATTTTGCTATTATTTCTTAAAGACCACAAGTTTTTTGTTGGTCCGACAAGTGCAGGGTCTCTGGACTTGTCTAGGCTTCTCTTGTTCAGCTGTAACAGCAATTTATCTAGCAATCAGATAACTATTGTCCAAATTTATTTTAGTTTACCTTTACTTTTTAGCAATAAAAAGTGTTTACTCTGTGTACATTGAATGACTCTAGAGTAAAATGTGGTGTAGCAGAGTACAGACACAAGGTGATACTAAAGATCTTGTACTAGAAACACAAATCACAATGGTCAAAGCTCACTACAGAGTACAACTTGGAATTTTTCAGGTAAAAACATATTTTTAGACATAACAAAGAGAATAAATAAACTGAACAACTAGAAACCAGTGAAGAGAAAGAGCATATAGGCAGACCAAGTTAACAGAATGTATAAAAATCAGCCAAAGCAGACCCAGGGCTGAAGAGGAATATGCCATCTACAGCAACATCAACATCATGTAACTCTTGGCAAAAAGGAGAAAGAAACCCCAACCCTAATGTCACTTTCCTCCCAGTGGAGGCCTCAGAATGCTGACCTAACCTCCCTAAATTCTGCTTGAGTTATAATAAAGCACTCACTCTTAGCACCCAGAGGAACTTTGGAAAGGTAAGTTTAACACCAAAGAAACAGGGATAGATTTTTTGCTTTAAAATGTAACTGTAGTATTAAAGTTTTTAGGTATTAATTTGGAACATGAATGTATATTATTATACCCTGAGTAAAAGTTTGCAACATTAGGCCTCTCTGACTGCTGAGGGGCACTGCTGAAGGATGCTCCAGCGGGCCTTTTGGACATTTTGAAGCCACTCCTGTTACTGCTGCTCCATTATAGCTAAGGGAATTCCTTCTGGGTTTCACATCATCCATCATCCATGTTAAGAGAACAGGGAGAACCACTGGGATCTGCACACATCCTCCTTCTGTGTGATGGTACTTCTGATGGCCAAAGACATTCAAATCTGTTTGAATGTTTTTAAGAGGTGAAAAACATGCAGAATTTGAATGAAACTGAAAAGGGAAGATGCATGTGCTCAGCACCTCGGGGAAAAAAAAATCCACAAACAAACAAAACTCACCTATTGTGTTTCTTTGGCCTGATAGATATAGAGATAACTACTTAAAATGTAAGCTGAAGATGTTTGACATCTGGTAAAAGAAACTGCACCTCATAAGGTGAGGCTTTTAGTTTGAATGCTTGCAGCACAGTGCATCGCTATAAGAAACACACTGATTTAAAACTTTACTGTCAAAAAGAAGTAGCAATTTAAGAATACTAAAACATAGCTAAATCTTGTATTGGAGGGTTGTCATAGTCATAGTACTCTCCATGGCAGTATCTAGTGGAATATTGCAGCTTTTGAAAACCTTATACCTCCTCTGCCTCAGATACATAACTAAAATCAAGAATGGGAGAAAACAGATGCTATAAACCACAGCTACTATACATCTGCACTAGAAAACTCTGCCAAGCATGAAAGGGTAAGTTAAGATCACACAGACCATGTTGTATGGGCACGGTGCTCTGTGCAGTCAGTGCTTTTGTGACTGAAATGGGATATCTTGTATGGACAGAATACCCTTTTTCCACCTGCCTCTAGTCTGTTGCTATGCTCATCTCTAGTTTAGATGAGGCCATACAGTCTAAGGAGACATACTGGCAGAAGTGTTCATATTTTACTGAAAATTGTGTGTAGCAAAGTCTGAAAATGCCTCCTGGAGATTAAAGTTAATGCAGAGATTAAGAAGTAACTTTAAAAAAATGTACTTATCCATCTGGAGTTAAAATATTTACAAGAAGCATCACTGAGATTCCACTTTTTTTTAATAAGGAGGCTTTAGATTGAATACTACTCAATATTTCTAGATAAAGAAATAAGTCAGGATTTAAAAAGATGTTCAGTGGCCTTGATATAAAGATAGGAATCTAGTGATATTTTTAAAGGCCTATATGCTGTGGCCTTTCCTATAAAATCTTACAGGATGCCTACATTCTGCACTAGATGCAGAAATACAAAACGATTTTCCACTATGGGTGCTTCCTCTACACTTCTCTTACTTTTCACAAACAGAACTGCGAAGCTTCACTACAAACTGGAGAAGTCTGGAAAAATTGGACATTGTCCAATTAGAACGATGTTAGCATTTTTCAGATTAAAAATTCTGCTATGACACCATCACTCTTTGGCTAATTAATCTCAAAATATTTCTATGTACAACAGTACTTTCTGCAATAGCTGCACTAAGGTCTTTTTTCCGTTCAAATGGCTCTCATCAGTCAGGGAAGATGGACATGCCTTGACTTTTAATTGCACCTGATGTTTTACTAACAGTGACTTCAAAAACTGCTTAACATTATGGATCGAATGCTAAATTACTTAGAAGTTACCATTCAAATTATTTAACTGTATTCAGCATAGTTTTAGGAGCAGTACAACTCTTTTTACTGCAGGAATAAATGATCTGCATGTACAGGGGGTTTCATTATACGAATTCATTAGCAGGTGGCTAATTTTACTATCAGAAATTTTCCTACTTCAGATGTCAGAACAAGAAACACTTTTGTACACATCAAATTTTAGGCATGTGTGCAATCTTAGGGACATGGTTCTAATACAAGATCAAATGGAGATGCACATATTTATTGTTACTAGATAGCAGCTAGTCCATGTTATTTCTGGATATTCCTATTTCATAGTTTAAAAAGCTAAAATGTTCATTATGGTGATAAGATCAGAATTATGACAGGCAGAGGAATGAGGGCATTGCAGAATTTGTAAATTCTCATTACAGAATGGTCAGCAATTAGTAGAATGGCACTTAAAGGCACTTAAAGAAGTAGAAATCACTTGTAAAGGTTATCCTAATGTCACTATTTTGACAGTTCCACACATATTAAAATAATTCATTCCTAGGATGATCTTTAGTGGTGAAATAGGTATGCAGCAGCAAACATTCATAGAGAAATAACTCTTGACTGAGTAAACTTTAGTCATACTATTTGGAATATTTGTTAAACCTGAATATTGCTAATAGTAGTGATGTAACAGCTCTGGTTCTAATTTGTAGAAAAGAGAATGTCCTGAATAAAAAACTAAAAAATACATCACTTTAAAGATCTTGTGTGCTGGGCAGGAAGAACAAGGTCTATACAAAAGCAAAGGCAAAATCTAAAGTAAAACAAACAGGGAAAACAGTTAACTGGCCCTTCTGTATCCAGACCATGACTCTGTTCTGGTGTTTCAGTGAAAATGCCTTTGTAATACATGTTAATAACTAATCCTCTGCAGTATCTCTAGGATTTTACGGCTCTGTCTTGCCCACATTTTTCCTTATGTTATCATGTCAACTGTAGATGGTTCTCAGACCCTTCAAAAGAGTAATTCTTTTACAAACTCTGAAACATTTACATTATCAAGCACTGATGTACTTCTACATCAATCAATATAAATTAAAATTCAAAAACATGTGACTGTTGGAGAGATCTTAAAAATTTATCATGTGGTGGTAAAGATGTCTGGCCATACTAAGCATAGCATATCCTTTCAATTTTTTTTTCCCCTATGGGCAAAGGAGAATACGGCTTTCAAAGGTTACTTTAAGGTCAGAATTTCAGTATGTGATAAAAGGAGCTCATTCTTTATCTTGTAATGAGCTCAGTAGGCCCATTTGATGTAGACCAAATGGTCAAAATGAAATCTTTCCTCTCTTTGACATTCATGCAGACTTTCTCAGCTTAGTTTTTAGCTATTTCCATTTTTTTTTTGCCTGAATGAGCACCAATAATATGCAATATTCATTTTGCTTTGAGGTATTTAGCTCTTATTCCCAGCATTCACCAGATACCTGCCATAGTTTCCCAAGTAGTGACTTGATTTAACAACACAGATGATACTTTTTAAACTGTTTCACTTGGTGCATGAATATAGTACACTGTTTTGGTGACCAAAATGAATCACAAATCTATCATGAAATGTTAAGTTAATAACAGTCTGTGTTTTACACCTGTTATTTCTGCATGTTGGTTTCTAACATCACCCAGTTGATGTTTCTGTCATGAGACACATCTTTTCCTCCCTCCACCTCTTCAAGTACACAGATAACTACATCATATACCTTCCTGAAAAAAGTTATCCACCCAAATAATAACAGGCAAAATATTGTACACAGAATCATCATAGGACAGTGAAAACAGCATTTCCCTGAAGAAAATGAACTCTTAGTTCCTTCTACCACTGTCTCTTTCAACACTATGCATTTCCTAATGCTCATACACTTCTGCCAGTCTTCATTTGGCACACACCATATTGTTCACATCACCGGCCTCTAAATTTAACATACAGGCAAGAATTTTCATGTTGGAAGTTTTACCCTTTCCAAATCTGATTGGACTTTGCTGACACTGTTGAATAATGATTAGTCCCAAGAGCATTGTCCAATATAGATGTAATTAAAATTCTCTAATCCCACACAGCAGCTAGCAAAGCTTTCTCAGAGTCTGAGCATTTCTCATCTTTCAGTCACTCAGTTGTTTACTGCTCTGAGCTGTAACTCGGTTCTTATTCCTATGACTGCTTTGTGCACTCAGTGTTATGAGCTAGGCCATCCTGAACACAGACGAATTTTCCCTTTATGCAGAAAGGCTAAGCAAGAATTACACCGCTTATTTTTCACTTCACTTCTTTCACTCTGTTCCAACTTTTAAAACGGTAGCCAGTCTCACTCTCTGAATTTAATTCAATGGCTGTACCATTCCAGACTACCTTGGAATCAGTTAAAAACATCTTTTTTTTTTTTTTTTCTTTTCTTTTTCTTTTCTCTTATTCCAATTGTATGGCTGATCTTTAACCACAGATGGTTTGAACCATTCACCCTATCTTATGCTCTCCTTGGCAAATACTGAACAATGCTTTTAAAAAATTACTCACATTTTTGGCCTTTTCTCTTCTATTTGTGCAGTGACATTTCTTGGGCAATTTTGCCATCTGTAGAACAAAATTAAAAGGAGAGGAGAAAGGGTGAAATCTCTGGTCAGTATTTATCTGGGATTGTCTTTTTGCATCTTTTCAAACAACCTTGGCTCAGTACCTTTTATTGTCCTGACTTGGAACAGAACAATATTTAAATTGGGGGAAAAAAGGCATTTGTTAGATGAAAATTTATAGTGGCTTCCACATTATTAACAAAATCTAAACTGCAACAAGGTGCTTTTGCAGTGTTAGAGACATAAAAGCAAACTCACACAAGTCATTTGTCAGCACATCATTAGTTTCAACACAGGCGTGAACAGGAATTAGTTTCAGTGGATTATCGTCTAGTACAACCTAAATGTTTATAAAGAAGAGAAGAGATCTGCTTAGGCTTTGCCAAAATGATTTACAACTGGACATCAATTTATTTGCCATAAAACGCCTGTTTAGAAACTTTTAAAGTTGTCTTCTGATTTACCGCAACACTAGAAAAAAAAAAATGTAGAGCTGAAATAGTAACGTAGGACATGGTACCTACATTATCCAGATCCAGTGTGCCGACTCTATCTTTTGCTTCCATTCTCAAAACATGAATCATCAACTTTTAGGCTAGCACAAGTCTTCATCTCAAAAAATTCACTGTAGCTAGCAGTTTCATTAACACATACACAGTTTACCCAATCAGCCTTTCAGAATCCTTATCAATGAACAGAGGTGGTTCAAGCGCTTACCATCTTTTCTCAATGTAATAGATGTTACCATCTTGATTTCAGTTTCTGCCTGTGCTGTTCAAATACTGAGGCTGAAGCCAAAAAACACCCCTCCCAAACAAACAAACAAACAAGCAATCCCCCAAATCCCAAGCTAAATAAATCTTAAATTTCTGCAAAACATTTGGAAAAGGTGGAATTACATCACCTTCCATACAGTCATGAAATTTAGTGCCAGTTTGGCAGAAAATAGTGTTCTTCTGACAACAGAATGGCCACAAATAAAACAAAATCTGAGCTGACCATATGATCATACAATATTGTATTTAAATTGGTTGTCTTTACCTTATTACCTAGAACACAGCCCAAACTGGCAGGCTCAGCCCCTTTTATCTTTTCTTATTTATAAGCTCTGCAAAAGCATGCAAAACATTCATAAATCATAGAGCTGTCAGGGTGCTCCCCACTTTTTCTTTCACTTTCTCCCCAATGGTCTTCTAGCAAGCCTTGAGAGCATGTTTTCCCTGCATCTCTTTTCCAAAGCAAATGGCAACTTGTACTTCTATTATACCACTGCTAACTCCTTATTCAAGTATCATCCAAGGCTGTGTTCAGTTTAGCAAATCACATATGTAAGACTGACTCTTTCAATACATCACAAGAGTATGCAACAGCATAGGAATCAAGGGTCAGTTGTTATCGACATATGGTATCCCCTTTGGTATGTAAAGATGGATGACCTAGCCAAATCTTTAAAAGCTTTGTGCTTTCCTGACAATCCCCAGCAAAACTCTTCTGAATCTGGTTCAGCCACCTAGACTTCTCCCATTTACTGCAAGCGATCCCCAACTGGGATAATCTACTGTTCATTAAATGAATCATTCTAAAAGGATTGAGCTCTGGGAAAGAAGGAATGTTTCTTGTCTATGTCTTTTTGAATGGAAAACTGATGGAACACCTCCACTGCAGAATTTCCTAAATGTCCAGCAAAGACTCCAGGTGGTCATCTACTCTACTGCTCTTCCTGAAGATGAATTAGGGTTAGAAAATGAATTAGGGTTAGAAATGAATTACATTTCTGAATTTAGTTAGCTTCCTTTTAGTGGCCTGTGAAAAGGAGAGTCAAATCTGTTGAAGAGCTGGATAAAATAGACTGGAATGGCATAAAGAAAGACAAGGATTATGAGAAGTAATGTCCTCAGAAAAACAGATTGGCAAGAAGGCAAAATTCAAGGTCTTGTGCTGCAGACTGAAAGCAAGGGGATGAACCATGTTAAGACAAACCAGCTATTTGTGCAAAAGATAATGTTGGCAAAATGACCAATAGGAATAAACCAACCAAGAAAGCATTTATGATGTAAATTAGGAGGTTTCAGCCATCAGAAAAACAACATGTTGGAGTAGCTTCCCAATAGGAGTAGTGTGGGGGAAAAAAATGGACTAGTTTTAAGCTTGATCAGTTTGGGAAATGGATTACATGTCCAGGCTGCCAGCAATAGCAGCAGGTGGAACTGTGGAACCAAATGGTTCCTTTCCATCTATGCTCCACAGAGTGAATCTGGCTCAAACAACTGGCATTTTTACTTAGTAATGTGAACGAAAGGAAACTCAGCCTCTAAGAGAGACTTAGAATTCAAAACAGTTTTGTTACATAAGCCAAGACAAAGACATGGAAGGGTTTTAACTATACCATCTAGGAAAGAAATATATCAAACATTTAAGTACATTTCACCTAGGACAACTTAGATGTCTTAAATTTATGTTCTATAACCTGTTTCAGGTAACTGGAATTCTCCCTTTTTAATCAAGGAGAGAAAAAGATAGTGCTAGGAAGTGATTTATTTGATCTATCTTAAATGTCTATCTTAGTACAAATTCCAATTTTTACCGCCTTTTTGAGGCACCAGCTTGTCAAAGTCACAATTTTATTTGGAAGTTATCTTTCCCACTTTATATACAAACATATCATTTACGGTTACTTTTATTCATCTCACACAAGCTTCTTTATGAAAAAAATAGGTTGAACTCCTTTATTAAATATAAATTAATACACAATAAAATTAATCAGAAAACCCAGATTTGCCATTATAACAATGTAAAACATGATTTAAACAAATTTGTGATTACTTTATTAGTAAGAAAGAAACCATGTATCCTCATGCTGACCTGAGATTGGTGAAATAATTTTCTTCAAAATAAATGCAAGTTAGAAAACTAAAAAGAACAGAAAGATGTGAAATGGTTGTTCTGCTACCCTCAGGCATGGTGGTACCTCTGTGGTATCAGGTTAAGATTACATTAATTTATAGATGGGCAGAGCACTTCGCTAAATGGTCTTGTCAGATTATGAACTTGTGAACTGGTGATGAGATAAATTCAGTAGATGGCTTTTCTCTTTGCTTTACTGACAGAATCCAATTAACAGCGCCAAATACACAGCCAGTGTCTAATGTGTTGCTAAAACATGCCTTTAAAATTTGAAAGATCTATTTACCTCAATTTAAGTGAGCTCAATACTTAGTAAAAGCACAACTTAACACAGAAAATAAGAAATACAAAAGTGTATGTCTAAAAGGCCACTCAACCAAAACCATCAGAACAGTTAGACTTCCTGAAGAAAATACTTGGACATCCTTGTTTTTCTTCTTTGTAAATAGTTTCTGCACCTACCAGCTGTGAATTCAGAAAGAAAGAAAGGAAGGAAGGAAGGAAGGAGGGAAGGAAGGGAGGGAGGGAGGAAGGGAGGGAGGGAGGAAGACTAGATAGGGCTCTCAGAGAAAAATTTTCTTAGCAGACCGAAATAAAACCAAAATTCATGACAAACTGTCTGCAGTATTCCAGCCCTAACAGATTGCCTTTTTTTTTCATGCAGCCTGTTTACGCTAGCAAAAGTAACTTCTTTAATTAGCCAGATGATCCAGGTATGCTAGTGGCTATTGATCAGACGTGGTGAATTAAAGTCTAAATTGTTTAGCCTTCACTGACAACTTGTGAACAGTTATTCACACAGGTAGTTCAGCTGAATTAATTAGGACTCTTCATGTGAACAATAGCCGTAAGAGATTAATATTCTGGTCTGCGGTAGGATTTTGTTGCCTGGAGAGTATGTGTGCCCTGCTCTACCCTCTGCAGCAGGCACCAGGGCTTGGGAGAAAAGGGGGCGAATGAGGTGTATCATTCTTGCCGAATTCTGCAAGCAAAATAGCTGGGTTGAGTGATTTGGGCTAATCTCACATGGTTTTCACATGTGGTTGCCCAACATGAGAGCACAAGAGAACTTTTTGACTCACCTTGTAGGCACTGTGTTTATAACTGGCTGAGAGGCTCCAGTCCATCAGTACCCTGTTATGACAATACCCTTAGAATTTGCTATTGAACCAGACTGTGTTGCTTTTCAGGACTCACAGGGTTTCCTTTTGTCACTGTGTCTGTAATATTATTTACAAAGCTCTATCTGTTATCTCTCTGGCTCTTTATACTTTCTTCTTTTCACACCAGGAAAGTACTCAGATTTATTCCTAATATTATTTGTATGCTGTGTTTATGAGAATATTCAGATTTTGGAGAAGAGTCTGGATCTAGCTCTTACCAAACAAATGCAGCCTTGACTCTTTCCTTATGAGAGGTATCAGTCCCTTAATTCAGGTATTTGAACTGGAAGGCTTTAAGCATTTTCCACAAGGCTGGGCCGTGCATTCCACTAACATCAATAGGAACTCTGCAACCTAGGCTCCTCCAGTATTAAACTGGATGTTTCACTTGATGAGTTGCACGTAGTTCCTGAGCCTCAAAACTTAATTAATATTTGGAGTGCTGGTATTCTAGCAACATAGATTAGCTTTAATTAGATAGTTTTTTTCTTGCATTGATTTCTGAGAAGATTTAAACACACGGCTTCCAGTAATACTAATAGGAGGTGCATTTCTCAATCCTTTGGTTTTCAGTGGGAGCACAAGCCATGAAGAAAGCAAAAGCCACTATGCAGCATTCGAGGAAGCTGACACCTGACCTAGTCCCTGGACACTGATAGGAATTGATACAGACTCTCTTGCCTCATCTCAGAAGTTTTCTATGGGTACTTTCAGCAATCCTCAGGTAAAAATGCTAACCGCATAATTACTGATGACTTCCTGTTTCTCCATTAGTCTGCATTTGCCCTCTTGATACTTTATCCATAATGGGATTTTAAGGAGAAAACTCTTCCTCAGCCTGCACCTGGTGTCTCATCCCACTCGGTGGGTTGCGAGAGGGGTGAATCTTTTTGATTCCCCGACAGTTTCTGTACCGACAAAGGCCGATCTGCGCTCGGCAGAGCCGCGTGGTCGGTAGAGTCACAACAATGACTCAGAAGAACAGTCTGGCCAGCAACTTTATTAACTGGCGAATTCATCAAACGGACAAACTTAATGAACTGGCAAGCTGAACAAATGAGCAGAGGCGATTTGGCAATGGAGCTATTTTCCAGGCAACCCATCACAATTTATCCCAAACTTGCATAAATTGGAAGAGTAGAGGGAGAGAGAAGGGAGAAAAGAAAAGGAGAAGAGAGGAGGAAAGAGAAAGGAAAAGTATCACCACCCTTGGATCCCGCCATGACGATGACAGATGTGGCAATCCTCTGGCAGTGGGCACGCGCATGGTTCCCTGGAGGGCGTGGCTTTTGTAGGCTAATCCCCGCCTCCAGGTACGCCCCTTCAGGACTGACATGGTTCTTGTTCTAGAAAGTTCTAAATCTTCTGTGCAGGCGCTGAGGGAGGGCGATGGTTGCGAGGGGTCTCTCGGGTGGTCACAAGCCCCTTCCTCAGACAAACCCTGTGTGACCTCTGGTCATACCTGGTAAGGTCCATCGGAACGCGGAACCGTGCGTCCTCCGACGCGCTCTCCACGTCCCGCTCTCGCTCTCCCCCACCCCGTGCTAGCTGACCTGCCATGGCCATGCGAATCGCACCTTGCCTTGCTGCAATGTTTGAGACATTAACTCTTTCAGTCTCTCACACCACCCCGTGGCTCAAACATTGTCTATATAATCTTTGTCCAGGGTGGCAATTTTCACATAACGGATAAAGGGTAGAGAAGATAGAGAAGACAAAGTTCGTGAAATCATACATTTTACAATGGCAAGGCCAACCATCAAAAATAAGAACCCACAGCTTAACATTATAACAATATTCAAAAGCCACTTGCTCCAACCGGTAAGTCCCAGTGAACTTGAGAGAGGCAACCCTTAACGAACGATCTCTGCCATCCACCCTGTGGCTCAAGCAATGAGAGTTGGCAGAGGGTGCTTGATTTCGTCTTCAGGGTGGTGATACGAACATAACGAACAGCAGGAGAAAAGAGAGAGGAAGCAGAAGCAAGCAGACGGGTAATCATACATCGAACAATAGCTATGCCAGTCATTAGGAATAGAAATCCAACCAAGAGGGTTATTCCAATTTGCATTAACCATTTCCCCCACCCCACTGAGTCCCTAGGATTGTAGGAGGGAGGCGAACCAAGATCTAGGTGCATGTCTGTCAAGGCAGTCTTTCGGTTGGAGTGATTGGAAGAGTTCGGCAGTTTGATCGGCAATTTCTTTCATTTTGGTCCGTGCCTCCTCTATGGCACTGTGAATAGTTATGCAACATTCTCCATCACTTAAATTCAACATACCACATACCCGTTGTTCTTTTAACAATATTATGTCTAAGGCTAAACAATTTTGGAGCATCATGTTCAACACCTGTTGGACTTGTAAATTGAGTTCTCCTAAAGCATATCTGGTCCAATTACTTAGAAGGTGTACTTGCCAGCTAATATTTTCTAGAACAAATTGATGTCGCTTTAGGGCTACATATGGGGTAAAAATGTTTTGGAACATTAGCACCGCTACTTGCCCATCCATATAGTAACTGGGGACTTGGACTCCACTGATTGCCCATTCAGGTCGGGTTTTTGGGGCTTCTGCCGCTTCCTGGCGCACTCGCCAGGGAGGGGTGGTGAAATTGAGAACACGAGATGGGCATAAGGATGCGATGACTAATCCACATTTCAGACCAGCGTGATATTTCAGTGTTAAGGAGGAATAAAATTTCCCATTAGAACATCCCCAAACTAATCCCAAGGGGGCCGGGTATATGCTAGTTTTACAGGTCCAGATATCATTGTAGTCCATGAAATATACATCAGGTTTTGCAGTGAGCAGCAGGCTCTTCGAAAGGGTAGTGTGTACGGGGTATGCCGCAATACTTGACTCTACCATAATCCTCAGTTTCCTTTTAAGTCTTGCGGCACAGAATATCCCGATTTCTATATACGCAGGAAGGATAACTCCAACAAATACACGTCCCTTATCAGAACCCTTACTCTCTCCAAAAGCCAGGTTTCGGGGGGGTCCCCAGGACCAGTGTTACAGTTAAGAACTTTGGTGCATGTAAACAGATCAGACGGGCTATGCTGTGGGGGATTGGCATACCTTAGCGGTTTCAGGAGGGGTCTCATTTGTGACCACATCCACTGTACCTTTGTCAGGCCTCTAGGTTCACGACATTAACTCTTTCAGTCTCTCACACCTGGTGTGCTGTTATCCTGCTACCATGTGACTTACAGACTTCATGCTGCTTCATGATGCTTTCTGTCTTATACAGGGCTAAGAGAAGACCCATTTGGGTCCCAGTGTTTTATCAGATACCTATATGCTACCATGTGTCACAGCACTATTAATTATTATGTGAAATTACACGGGCACATACGCTTCAGTTCCTTCCTCCTTTCCTGATTTATTTATTTTGTGCCAGTGTGATCCTGGCCAAGAAAAGAGCTAGAAGATCTTGAGGGGCAGAATAGGCTCTCATGAAGCAGCTGAAGTGAGATTGCAAGTTGAACACACCACAAACAAATCTGGCTAGGCACTGAAAGGCACTGGCACTAAAATCCAAATCAAAGATGTTTCTGTATTGCCACAGTTTCTATAGCCTGGTGTTAAAACTGGAGTTTCAGTTGACAGCTGGGACTTCACACTACAGATGTTAGGGTTTCCTGCTGTACTTAAGGAAGCCCAAGTGAGTTATCATCATTAACCGTCAAATTCATACAGCATAATGTTCTTTGTCATCACTTCTCAGGAGAGAAGATATTGCAGCTGTCTTTGCTAGCACAGTTAAACAAAGTTCAGAATACAGTTGTCATAAATCAGAAGAAAAAATAAAATGAAAAGAATCTATTCACAGCAGAGACAGTCTCATTCTAGGTGGCATTACTTGAGGTTTATTCCTATTGCACTCTCCTTGCTTTTCAGATTCATTAACATTGCAAAGCACAGAAGAGCTTCTTTTGTGTCCACATCAAAATCATTATCCTAATAAGCACTAACTAGCACCTTTGGGCTCAATCACATTCCCACTGCAATCAATGCCAAAAAAATGCGTTGATTTCAATAGGAAAAGAATAAGGTCTTTTGTCAGTAGCTTCAGAGAAGTCAAAGAGAGGCTGATCTACCTTCCTATATCTGGAGTCTTCGCTGTTTGTATCACTAACTTTCATTCAAACTTACCAACAGCAAGAGGCTCCCTAGAGGCTCAAACCTTCCTGACATTTTAAGACTAGGAGTTAACATTCTCAAATATGCTAAAATGTCTTTGGAATGTCAGCTGTGGCGACTTTCAAGCAGCTCAGTCTTCTATATGTCAGATTTTTAAATGTATTTAAGTGACCAAAGTCACTTTACTTTGCCCAGGTTTCCAAGTTAGGAGCAGAAGCTTCTTGTACAGCTCCACCACTGATTATACTGAAATTTCCATCTGCAATTGATTTCAGCTATACCCTTTAAATGCTTACATACAAAAAGCCCAAAAGAAAATAGTACAGGAGGTCTGTAGGTTTGTGTATGGGTGGTTTAGATGAAATAGTCTCTGGTCCTAAGCTCTGGTCCCTGGTCTTCAAATGTCTTATGCATTAATGCTTCAGTAATGAAAACCCAGAAATTCTACTACGAATGAGACTGGAAACAAAGCCCGGAACCCTTTCCTGCTAGAAATACCCTTAATTTATCTGGAATTTAAAAAAAAAAAATGCCCCCTCTCAGGGCCCCTAGACTATGAACATGTCATTTGTCTATAATTTTTAAATGAACTTAGATATCTAAGTTGCTTTAAAAATTGAGATATGGGTTCTTGAGTCACATGGGCTCAAAGGAATCATGTCCTACATAGGTCCTCTTTTCATCTTATTTTCAACAGAAAATTAGGAACCTTGACAGTTGTGGAAAATGTAGTAGCCATTCATCCAACTTTTTTAGCAAGCCTAAAACTTCCCTGAAAGGATTAGCTAACATAATGCTTTAAAATGCTGTATCCACTATGCAATGGTATAGAAGAGCGTCAAAGCCAGTACTGTTCCAGAGAACATCCACTTGTACGAATATACAGCCCTTGTGACTGGGATGAAGAAACTTGCACCTGTACTTTGGATAAATAAAGAGCTTCAGTCAATATCAGGCAGTCAATTGTTGTAAAGCTCTGGTGGTAGTTATAGGTTATCTTCCTTGAGTCAAAAACTTGCTTTCTGTCTCAAGTTTACTGCTAATCTTAATAACAAACAAGTGAGGAAACACAGAATACTTCTGAATTTAAATCTATTCACTAATGATGCTGTACTGAGTTACTCTGTTAAAGCCTCCTTAATAGGTAGCAATATTGTCATTCTTCTTAGTTCCTTGGAATAAACAATAATTAAAAGTCCTTGCTCAAAGATCTGATTCATACAACAAAACAGATTTATAGTCTATTAAAATGCTGTGGGTATTAATGTTGCATTTCAGCTGGTTCTGCCCCTTTTTAATTGCAGTTTGAGATAAATTGGAGTTTGAGATAAAGAGAGAATTTAGTACTGAAATGATTGGTAGTATACAGTAGGTATTCCTCAGTTAAGAGATACTTTATTGCACTGTGTTTATATGAGTAGGACCTATTTCTAGGAAATAATTTATTCAAGAAGTTTATGCATGTTTTTCCTGCTCATGAATTATCTGCAGGTTTTTTATGAATTTGCTCATCCTATGAAAATATGTGATGAGCTCTCAGGACCATGTGTGTGTTATTTCATAACTCTTGTGGGAGCAGGGCTGCACAACCTTCCCTTGAAACTCACTGTAGTATTGAAGCGTGAACAAAAATACATTGCCCGTGCAAGTTAGCTGCTTGCTCTCTAGCCTTCTCTCACTGCAAATCAGCAGAGAAGGGCCACTCACTGCTTTCCTGTCCATTTTCTTCTCAAGACTCAGTAAGAGGTTATCTATGTTTTCAAGAAAATTGGAAGGAACAGTTCAATTTAAGCCATTTAAGCCAAGAAATGGCAGTTATTAACAGAAAAGCTTTAGTCAGGTGCTATGAAAGGATTTGAGGTTTCCTGAGAGCTAATATTGTCCCATTCTAATCTCACTTCAAATGTTTGTCTACTCCAGCCACAACGTATCTGCTGACACAGAAACACAACTGTGGATCAGACTCCTTGAGCAACTGACTCAAGGCTCTTGACAGCACAGGTAATAAAGTCTTAAAATTTTCTTAATCAGAGATTGAGTTCTACCTTACACTACCTAGGGTTTTTTTTGTTGGAAAGTAGATCTAGAATTTAGCTGATGGTAAGGGATTATTTCCTTTTTAAAGAATTTACTTTTAGTTTACATTTTTCTTGTGTTAATTGATCTCTCTCCTCACATTTATTTCAATGCAATATTTATACAGAGAGGGTGATCATATCCTCTCCAATTTACTTTCTGCGACAATAAACAAAAATTCCTGTTTTGTTTTTTTATTCTCATGAAATAGTTTCTCCGTTCCTCTGATTATTTCAGGACATTTTGGGCATGCCTGCTTCATTTTGTGCTCATCTCTCTTGAACATGGGTGATAAGAACTGAACATTGTGTTTTCAGGCAATGCCTTACTAATGCCTTGCATGATGACACTAATATTTCCCTTTTTCTAGTGGAATTATTTTCCCTGATTGAGGGCCTCCAAAAGCCACAGTTGCCTTCTGCAGCTGCTAGTGATTGATGGATGCACCCAAATCTTTAGCCTCTGTCATTTCCAACTGATAAACTCCCAATTCAGAGCATAAATTCTTGTTAGTTCTCAAGTGAACAGCCTTGCTTTCCACATTATTACATTTCATCCCAGAGCTGTGACTCCACTTCTCAGGGTCAGACTACTTGTAGAATATTCCAATCTTCCTCTGTAGCAATAAAGCTTCCTACCTTACTGTCATCAAATTTCACTGGCCTAGTCCTATATATGTGCCAAGCTTGTCAGTGGACATGTTAAATAAAATTACCTTCTGGACCCGTTCTTGATGAACTCTTTTATCCATGCATGAGATGCTCCTGCATGAGGTGATCTGAATCTTATCCATGGTCATTTCCCCTTCACTTTTTCCTTAACGGCCCCATTTACTTCACAATATTAAAAGAGCTATGAAATCCAGGTGAATTAGATTTTGTAACTAGAAATCTGCTTTCTCCTCAGGGAAAAATAGGTGATTAGTGTGTTCCAATGTAGCTTTTGTAAAGACTTTTCCTTCGTTTCCCACAGAACAAAAGAACATTTGTAGAGAGGCTGACCAAAAGCCTGTCTAGCTCAGGACCTTCTCACTGACAGCCATCAAAAGCAGGTGCCTGGGAAAGAGCCTAAAATTAGGACATGGAAGCAGTGATACTTCTGTAGGTTATTACCCTAACCTCCCAAGGTTTATGAGTCAGGAATTCCCTGATGCACAGGAGGTGCCTGTATGTAATAGCCTTGGGAAAGTTATTGAAATATTAGCTGTTTTCATTTAACACTTCTGCTGCTGCTTTGTTTTGATTACTTCCACTTACATTATATCACAACTGTTTCTTAAATAGAAATACAACATGCACCATTTCCTCTTTGTGTGTGACTGACTTAAAATGTTTGTAAACTAGATTTCATGTACCAGAGTTCTGCCAATACTGTAGGTGATGATTACGAAATTTACCCTGATTTCAGAAATGTTAATTATCTGAGTTCTGCTTCCACTGTTTTTCCACATTGCAGTTTCATCTTTCCCATCCATCACTACACATTTGCCTTTGTGTTCAGCATCATCGTTTATACTGAGGCCTAAGGAGCACTCGTTTAGTTTTGAGTCCTATTTGGATTGCTACTCCTTGCTCTTTTTTACTGTATCTTTGGCTGTTAGCTTTAGTTTACAGTATCTATCTCGACTTTCACCAGTTCTCACCTTATTCATAAAGTTTCTGTGTTCTGAGAAAGCTTTCTTTGATGGCAAATCCTCTATTAAATTCCACACAAGTACTTTGTTTGCTCCTAATACCCTCTGTGAAATCATTATTCATCTAGTCCTGACTGGAGCTGTTCCCCACAAGTTTTCTCCTGTGTCTATTTGAGATACAAGGTCCAGATACCTGTCACACCTTTGATTTAATGAAATTTCAGAGTCTACTCAGATCATCTGTCTTTGCTAACTGCATCTATTAGTTTCTAAAACTCTCAAAGACAGAGAAATCAAGAACCTTAGTAATGGACCAATTTATTTATATATTCTGTATAACCTGAAGCTGGAGACACATGTCGACTTCCAGTTGAAACCGTATCAGATAAATGGCTATCATCCCCATCCATTCCTCAGTTGTTTATAACTGCCTGATTCTCAAAAATTACTGTCCTTTCAAGTATTTTCAAGTGATTGCTCCATTCTGGACGAAGCAAGCCAGGCTAGTTTAAACAGTCTCAAAGGTGATTTTTGCTAACCTGGCACTTTTTGTTTGAAATAGATTAAGAAAGTGACCACAGGAGCAGCTCATCCAGCAAAACCCATAAAGCAGTAATCTTCAAGAAGATGTGGCAGCGACAGTCCAGGATGAGCTTGAGAGTGGTAGACTTTTGTCCACCACACCTACAGACAGTAAATGATGTGCATGTACAACCTAACTCTATCACAATGCAAAGTCAAACAGGCTACCTCAGAGCACCTTTCACAGTAGTTGAGATGCATTTGTTTGAAAACATTACAAAATGATAAAATATGATTTTTGCATATTACTGAATGAGATTAGGGTTTTAAGGGTAACTCATGTTTAGACATGATTTTTTATATAGTAAATTTTCAAAATTACCTAGCTGTCAGTGACTAATTAAAGAAATGATTTTTTGACACCATAACTATTCACAATCCCCTTCAGAACAGAATTAGCACACCAAATTCTGGTATCAAGATAGCCAAACACAGCAAGTATGATTCCCTCACATAATAAACAAGTTAAACATATTTTATTTTCAGGTAATGTAACACTGGTCAAAACACCAACATTTGCTTCCTTTCTTTAGAAAAAGCAGTCAACAAACATTTGACTTGGAGAGCACCAGGTACCCAGGATCCCATTGTTACAATGTGGAGAAATGGCAACTATGCAATGTTGCCTTGGGTATAAAGCTAGGACCTTGAGCTTGCATGCCAAAAGAAGTCCAGTTGAAGCATACTGCTTTCTGAGAATGATTCATACTATTACTACTCTTAAAAATCATTTATCCATCTGCAGCTGCTGTTAACCTTGGAATATGCAAATCCATTAAATCAGAACCAACGACTTTCACCTCACTGCACACCTCATTTGCTGGTGAGTAACACATTCCTGCTAAATTATGCTGAATTGTATGTGGGCTTGTGTGAGCATCCATCTTTTCAGATCTCCTCATTCCACTTTCACTGTTGATGAAGTCTCCTGTGATGTGATTTGATAAAAAAAGAAAAATAAATAAATAATCATAGTTTATATACTAGTTTAATCTGTTTGGAACAGTAATGGGATACAAGAGACAGTGATGAGACATAGGTGTTTCTCAAAGTGTATACCTACGTCTTCCTTAAAATAACCCAAAGAGTCCTCAGAGCATTTGAAAAGCGGATAGCTTGCTTGCGGCTCAAACATACTAAGATTTCTGTATGTGCTTAAATTTAACACGGGAGAAATTATTTTGAAACTTAAGAAACTAAACATTTGTGTAGTGTACAAAGGAGTGCATAACATTGCCATGATTATCCAAACTACAAACACATAGGTGCTTAACTCCCCATTTTACTTTAATGGAAATTAGATGCCAAAATCAGAAAAATCTTGTGCACATTATAAAACTGCTTAACTGTAAAATACAGTGACATATCATGGTTATTATATAAGATGGTTATTATAGTCTATTGTATTTGTTCCTTGTTGTTTTGTGTAGGAAGATATCCGTGTACAGAGACCAACAACTGTCACAAAAGCATCTTGTCAATTACAAAACCAGTGAGTCTTGAATATAATCTTCCTAACAAAGAAGAGTGAAGCTGATCCACTATCTTTTGTCTTAACTACCATGCAAAATTATTGTTTAAACAGCTTTAGCACTAGAAAATCAGCTCCCCCATCCCCCCCAGATGTTTTGGGTTTGAATGGTTCATGCATTTTAGAAATCAATTATTTTCAAAAAATTCCTTCGGTTGTAAAGCTTTTTATACCACATTTCAGTGTGGTTTTTAGAAATAAACAAATAAATAAAACGGAGGGGGGAGTAATGGCTAGCTATTGCCCTAATAGGCATTAGCACTGATAGAAATCAGATATGCAGCAGTTTATTTGTACTGTTCAGTGAAGTTGAAGCTTATAAATACAGGAATATTTGCAGAGATTTTAGCTTCCTCTAAGTTTTTCAGAAGAAGAAGAAGAAGAAAAAAATACTAAAGAAATAACATGCTCTTACTCAAAACCTAACGATAGTCCATAAAACAGAAAGCAGAACAGCAACAGCTTATCTCTTGGAACACATGAAGAGCGTTGGCAATGTTTGTCTTAGTGATGACTTGCATTGCTTCCTGTTCAGACACTTTTCACTGGAGCTCAAAGACACATACTGTTTGCCACTTACTACAAAATTAGACTGGATGAAGTCCAGAATCAATTTTGTTTCTCAGTGTAAAAGTGCAATAGAATAGATATGGTGATAAAGACCTTAGAGCATGTGTTAATTGTTTTAGAAGGTCTTTGCTGTAATGAAATACCCAACTAAAATTTTACTAGTAATATTTTGAGTTTACCCACAGAGCAGAACTGTCTAATTTTCTTAATATTCTTCATTATTAAAAGTTAAAAAGGAAAAAAAAAAGACAGAATTTCAGGTAGTTAATGCAGTAACTCAATTTCTAATCTTTCAATCCTCTTGTTTATGTAGCAGGTATTTCCATAGTATCTCAATTATGATAATATTTCTTTGTTAATATTGAAGAAGCACAGCTAGTCTTTATCAAAATAGGGTCGTATAGTTAAGAAACAGATGCAAAAGAAAACACCAACTTGAGCTGGAAAGAATCTGGATATGTCTAGGATAACATAAATGACTAAATAGCAAGGCAGAGATCACGTTATTGTGCTAGCAGGCTATCCTTCCAGCACACCCACCTGAATCAACAAGGGTTTTCAGCAGATGATGCAACCTGGAGATGACAGTGCTACTCAATGTGAACAGCAATCCTTGGTATCAGAGTGATACCACAAGTCTGATTGCAGACGCAGAGTTGGGAAAAAGCACGTCTTGAAATGTAGTGCTGCCTAAACAGAGTATCAGCTTTCTGAGCCACATGAAGGTATTAACGCAAATACTGACAGGCAAGTTTCTTTTTTTTTTTTTTTTTAATTATTTGTCCAGATTTCCCAGAGCGATTCACATTCCTTAAGCAATGAATTAACAGGATTTTCTGGCGTGTGTTTTTTGTTTATTTTTTTTCCCTGGAGGGATGAAACATCCTCACAGCTTCCATGTCAGGGAAATTAATATATACTTGTCCTTCATTTCTGACATTTTTCGGAAGATTTTAAGTTGCTAATATTTTTTTATACAAAACCCAACTATGTTAATAGAAAATAATGGCAGTAGTTACTTCCCTCACAGTAACAAGATGTTTCCAAAGTGGATTAGTGAATTTGCAGTGGATCTTATTGCTGCAGTGAAACTTTATGCACTGTATTAATTGTTATTTTCCACACTGCTCAGGTAATCAATTTCCAGTCCTGGGCAACAGACCAAAATCTGCTAAGGACCAGACTCCAATGCCCTTGGCC
Source organism: Mycteria americana (assembly GCF_035582795.1). Classification (NCBI taxonomy): domain Eukaryota; kingdom Metazoa; phylum Chordata; class Aves; order Ciconiiformes; family Ciconiidae; genus Mycteria; species Mycteria americana. The sequence goes on along the minus strand of NC_134366.1, from coordinate 99,812,258 downwards.
AGAGCCATTTACCTTTTTTCACACAAATAATATCTGCATCCATTAGTATGAAGAAGCAGGAAATAGGTAGAAACTGCCCTAATAAAGTTAGTATTCAAAAGACATGAAAGGCTATTTATAAATGGAAAAAACACTGAGCTTGGTGATCCTGAATTTTTATTTTATCTAGCAATTCTGACCAGAGAAGGAAAGGAAGGATTTCTACAAGCAGCCTAAAGAAATTAGACACTCACTTCCAGTGACTTGCTGCTTTAAAAATCTACAGATTTGATTTTAATTAGCCAGTTAGAATTAAGAGTGATAAGGGGCAGAAAAACGTGAATGCATCAAACTCCATATTTCTCCTTCCCACTCCTCTTCACTGGCTGTCCATGTTGTTGCTGGAATACCAAATTTGTCAATCCACTGCAAAATCATGAAGTACTCAACATTTTCAGGTTCAGTAAAGGCCTCCCAGCCAAACCAAATAACTGAAACCTGAGTAGAATTAAAATGGATCTTCTCACTTCTGATTGAGAATAATTCAGCCTGTCAAAAATGGCTATGAAAGGCTAAACAAAGTTTACTAACTAACATATTCCTTTCTTTCATTAAAGCATCTGTATGTTTTAGTGGGGCATCCATATAAAATCTATGTCTTTAAAAATATATATAAAGGGCACAATTGATTTGATTTTTTTGTGTGTAGCATTACAAATAGAGCCAAATTCAAAGTGGGCTAAGAGCATGAGATGTAAGCATATCACATTTGCTGTCAATTCAAGTGAACAGTATAGATGGAGGTGATCTTTCTGGGTGTTTTCAAAAGCATCTAAAACATCAAGCTCCAACTAAAATGGAAGTAATTTCATTCAGTGCAAGTTTACCTACCTCAATGCTCATGAGAATCTCGGTCAAAGCAACTTAGGAGCACAACTCCTGTGGAAAGTTATTATGAGAATCCTTTTTTACCCTCATGAGGTTCATTCAAATTTATTATTATCAATATATGTGTTTAGACACACAAATATAATGTTATATATTACTAATAAGAATACACAATTAAAAGAATGCATATACACATGTAATTTGCCCTCTTCTACTTATTTACATTAGTTACACATATTTGTCTCCCAACTGGGAATATATAAAAACTGAACACATATTTCTGTCTGAGAATCCTAGTGTCAATATATTAAATGAACATCTAAGGTGCACACATTTTTTCAAACGTACTCTCAGAACTTCCTGAAATGTATGTTTACATATAATTTTGTAACTCACAAGTATGGGTACTATAAACCCCAAAGAAGGAACGAAAGCATATCTTTTGGCCTATGTACTACCTCCCTTTCAAAAGCACGCTATGAAAATAGGCAAAGGGTACATGTGGTAATTCTACGCTCCAGTGAAAATATCAGAGTGTTTTTACTGCAGTGTTGCAAACAGAACAGAGAGTGGAGGTGGTTGACACCAGTCCTAATTATTCAAGAAATTTAACGTGAGCTAGAATGAAGTATCCAGAAAGTGTTTTCCTTTGAGTAAGGTGGAAAGTAAGAATGCAGAGAGGAGTTCCATAGAGGCACTGTCCTACTATTAGTTCTATATGAGGAGAATTAAAAAAAAATAAATCACATTTTTACTATATGAAAATAGAAAATATTTTTTTTCAATCAAGCTGAAAATCTCCACCTATGTTCCTCTTTGCTGAAAGGCTTTTTGAAACTATCTCTGTCTTCTTTGGTAGAACTGAGATTGGCTTTCAGTTCACATGCTCCAGCATTCAAATGTAAGTGGAAATATGAGGGCCATGTTTCAGAATGGAACAGCTGGTCACAGAGTTGATTTGTTCTCCTTGAAAGTGGAAAGCTGCCATTGAAGTAACACCTTTCAATGATAATTATTGGTGCTAACATTCAGTTTCTGTCATGCCATCTCCTCATGCTACCAAGCTGTGTTCATTCTTGGGGAGCAAAAACACTGCAGGCAGGGTTACAAATAGGGCTATTTAGGGCAAACAGATAAAATTTCTGTACTGGGTGTAATAAAAGTATACCAAGTAGAAATACATTGCTACTTAGCTTTCTTTAGATTAGGGAAAGTCAAGGATAATGGTCTTGACTTGGAAATGTCAAGGACAGAACGTGATAGTACAGGGTCATTTCTTGGTAGGCCATCTTGAAAACAGTCTACAAAGGTGATTAAGTCTCTTACCTTAGATGAGGAAGCTCAAAGGCAGGTGAAATAGGATGGAAGATTTTCTACTGTTTCCCTAAGATTGCAACATAATGAGGTTTTTTAAAGTTCTTTTGTTCATCTCTTCTGTATTTGTGCATGCATATAATACACTTACCACAAATGAATATTAAACTACCTTAACAAATGTGCCCTTACTTTTACTTAATCTTTCAAAGTTTATTCATCTTTAAAATATATCTATATCAGGAAACACCTTTTTGTACTTCTCTTAGTTTTTCCTGAATAATAATTGTGTTATGTAAGGTAGCATAAAAATACATTTGAAGTCTCATCATATTTTTCTGAAAAATCTTTATTAGACAATCAGAGCTGGATTGTCCTCTGTCTCCTTTGTCTGAATAAATCTGTGTAAGTTTTCTCCTATTGACTGATTACATTGCTACAACACTGAATGAAACAAACAATCTTGCTAAGGTTATTTATAATTGTAAAACTGCATAAATGTTATGCTGCTGTGATTTTATGGGCTTCTTATTCTGTGGCGCCTGCAGTTTGTAGAAACAGCACATTTCAATATAACAGCTAACGTGCCATCTGTGGGAAGTTGTGGGGCTTGGGTTTTGCTTCATTTTGTTTGTTTGCGGTTTCTGTTGGTTTCTGGGAGTGTACTTGTCAGGGGAAAGTTGGCCCTTGGGGCTGCCAAACTACATTTCCTTAATATGTGTTTTATAGCAGTTCCATTTCCTTTTCACTTACAATTTTATTTGGCTTTTTAAGTTATGCTAAGTGCTTGGCCTATTCTCTTCATTTGTTTCCTAATGGCAGCTGGCATAAGATTTAGGAAAGCCAACCTAAGTGGTCTAGATATCTGCCTAATGCAAACAAATAACTTTGCTACTAAACTTCCTTTTTCCATTGTGTTATTTAATTCCTATGGGGAATTAAGTGACTGGAATAATTGAGACTTGACTGTAAATTGTCATTTGAGTGGGACAGCAAGAAAGGAGGGCAGGATTGCAATGATTTCTCTTTTTTGTTTTGGAATCAAATCAAGCCATGCTGGATACTTATGCTACAAGTAATTTCTTGAAGCACAAGATCAGTCTGCTGCATGCAATAAATTACATATCCTATCTGAGAATTAAAGTTCAAAAATATAATTTTAGCAATAAAAATATTGCTAAATGGCAACCACAAAAAAAATACAGTCCTTTCCTCAGATGAAGGTGTGGCAGCCTCATATGCCAAAGGGAATGAAGTTCAATTCCACAAAAAAACTCATTTTCCAGGTTGGAGTTGTTCAGTGTTCAAAGCTCACCAATATCAGAACTTCATAGTTTCAAATTACTTGAAATAGTATTTAGTCCTTTGCTAAGAAAAAGATATATAGTGTTAAGGAGATGTAACAGACTTTCCTTTGTAATGTAAATGCATTTTCCCCCATTTCATACATCGAAAAGGAATACCTGGATATAAGTGGGAGTTGCAAACATGGAATAAATGATATTTCGAAGCTGTAAACATGTTACGTGAGTTGCTCTCACATGGATGAGAAGTTGATCTGTGTGTTTAAAATCCTTAATACAAAGACCTCTCCTGAATTTTTTATGCTGACCTGCCCTTCTGCTTCAGATTACAGAAATGCAGACTACTTGGGTTTGTAACTACTGCTATGCTTTCCTGTTTAATTTGCACCGGCTCTTTCCAACACCCCTGAAAGTTATTCAGAGACAGCATTTTGGTCTGGGTCCATTTCTAGTGTTAGCATGTATTTAGTCACATTTTGTATGGATGAAATTTCTTTTAATTTTATTTTTAAATTATTTTGCAGTCTATTGAGTGTTATGGCCCTGCTCCAGCAAAGCATTAAGCCACATGCTTACCTTTAACTACCTGATTAGTCCCTTAAAGTCATGAAAACACTGCTCAGATATTCACTACTAGCTCCATATTTTAAATACTTTGCCAAACCAAAGGCAGATTACTCAGATAGCAGGCAGATTACAGAGGGAGTCCGATTCTTGACATAGGCAAGTAGATAACTGTCCAGGATAGGAGACTGCTAAGGAGGCTGAAAAATAACCTTACTGTCCTTCAATTGCTCTAGAGGTCTGGGAAGTCGTACTTGCTGCTACTGCCACTGGCAGATGTGATGCACAGAGAAGGAGTGGTCCTTTCTGTTGTGCTGGTTTTGACTGGGGCAGAGTTAATTTTTTTCATAGTAACTAGTATGTGCCTATGTTTTGGATTTGTGCTGGAAACAATGTTGACAATATAGGCATGTTTTAGCTACTGCTGAGCAGTGCTTACACAGAGTCAAGGCCTTTTCTGCTCCTCACCCCACCCCACCCCACCAGCGAGTAGGCTGGGGGTGCACAAGAAGTTGGGAGGGGACACGGCTGGGACAGCTGACCCCAGCTGGCTGAAGGGCTATTCCACACCATATGGCATCATGCTCAGCAATAAACTAGGGGGAAGGTTGCTCGGGGACTGGCTGGACACCGGTCGGTTGGTGGTGAGCAATTGTTTTCATTTGCATCACTTGTCTTTCTTGGGTTTTATTTCTCTCTCTTTGTTATTTTCCTTTTCATTACATTTTGTTATTATTGTTGTTGTTATTGTTATTATTATTATTTTATTTTATTTCAATTATTAAACTGTTCTTATCTCAACCCATGAGTTTTCTCACTTTTAGCCTTCCAATTCTCTTCCCCCCATCCTGCTACGGGGGGGAGGGGGAGCGAGTGGCTGCGTGGTGCTTAGTTGCCAGCTGGGGTTAAACCACAATACCTATATATGCAGCCAAAGCACAAGGCTTTTCCCTCCTGCCAGCTGGAGCCAGGGCGCTCTCCCCAGGGCTCTCAGTTCATTGTACTGATTCAGTTGAATCCCGTTTGAAAGCAAACCAAGCTCGACAGAAACAAGATATAGGTTTTGAACATAAGACTGTTGATACATGAAGTTAGATCCAGAAAACTGACTTAATTCACAATCTTCTTTAATCCAAGTAGCAAACTGAAGTGCTGAGTCAGTACCAGCTCCCTCCATAATCCTTGCCCTGACTTGACCAATTAAGGCATTTTTCCTGCCCTGCTCAAAGGTAGTGGAGAGGTGCAAAATTCTTTTTCACCAAAAAGTTTGTCTACTCAGCAAACTCCTCCGGCCTGAGACACTGAGCTCAGAGCAGGCTTTGAAGTGGCCAAGGCACGGATTTGTACCAGTGGGAAGAGTTTGTCCCTGCCTATGCAGAAGATGAAAGTTAGACCACAGAAGTACCTCCTCTGGTACAAGGTGTTTCAGTGGTTCCAACAAAATAATTTACAAGTTCAAGCACCAAACACCTATGGTTGGTTCCAGTTGACAAACCATGTACGGTACCGAAGTCAGCCCAGCTACTGGGAAGCAAGCTCTATGAAATACAACCTGAAGTCTGTTTTCCTGAATTCACAATGAGTAAGGACAGGTTCAGTTAGCTTTTGCAACGCAGGTTGGCTGGATGAGGATGGCAGTTATGGCCTCCTACAGCAATACTGGACAACTTTGAGATCAAAAGAGACAAAAAGCCACAGAATCTCAGAAAGGCATTTCTTGTCCAATACCTCTCTTATCTGAAGAACAGGCCAAACAACCTTTATTTCCCTAAACTATGACTAAACAGCCTTAATTTTCTCTTTCAAATTCAGGGATAACACTCTTTCCCTTTACTACTACCTTTACCAAGGCATCTAACTTTCTATTGTCCATTATGCACTTTCCTGAGAGCTCAAAATAGTGCTGAGCCTGCAATTCTTGACATCTTAACTGAAAGAAAATTGAGGTTTTGGGTGTTGGTTTTGGTTTTACTGCTAATATTACCTCTCTGCATGGTGCTGGAAAGCTGATCTAGGTTTTGAAATGTTGAAAATGGTCATGGCTGAGATGAATTAGTGAACAGAGGACAGGAGAAGCAATCAATAACACATGATGAATACAATTTATCACGCTGCTACCTCCACAATGTAGTTGGGATGCAATTGCATGTATCAAGACACATATCACATTCCTCCTTTCGGCTTACTTTCTCCCTATGCAGCACTTTTTGGATCCTGTTTCTCTTGCTATTTTTCTTAGCATGATTGAGATTATTATTAATAATTGATTTTTTCCTCCCTTAAGCATGCATCTGTCAGGCTTGAGGGCCAAAACGTTCATTTAAATAGTTCCTGAAAATTAAGCAATCCTTTGTCATCTATTACCAGCCATCCTAATATGCGTTCCTCATGCCAGACTGAACTGCCCCCACCTTACTAACTGTCAAAATCTATATTATCACCAAACTAAATACTTTCTTAAAAAAAAAAGTGAATAGCCTTGTACCTCCAGAAACCCCTTACATAGCTACTTTACATAGAGATGTGCCATATATAATTTCCAACAGCACAATTAACTCTGAGAAGTGGGGGCAGGTCTAGTGGGTAATGCCAGTCTGTAAAAAGATGGACAGGCTAAAATTCTCATCCAGTAAGACCAGACAGGCATCTGATCCCTAATTTGCATGTTTTGTATATCACTAGGAAGGTTCTTTTGTGATTTGAATTTCTAAAAGTTTACATGAAAAATACAATATGTTCAACTCAAATTGCACTGAATGGTCTCATTGTTACTTCTCAGCTTCTGTTCCACAAACCACCTTTGAAATAAACTTCTTAAATTATTATGAAAGACAGAGCATGACTCAAGTGTATATTACTGTTGCTATTTAATTCTTTCTGTGGATTTCACTTTTATATACCCATAAAAAGTGTCCTGTTTATATTACTCTAGGCATAGTCTTTTAAAATATCTTGGCTTATTGTTGGCAAGGGAACATTATAGTGTGGATAATGATGGGATAATAACTTTGATTTTGAACTTCTATTACTTAAAATTTTGCAGCATTCCCTGAACAGGATGTACACTGGGGCTTGTTAGCTCTGTAATTGCAATCCTTACCTTGAAGGCATTTTTGTATACCCAGCATCCAAATGGACAGCCCAGGGAACTGAAGTCTGAAGGTGTATAGTTCATTCTTCGATTATTCTCAGAATGGCTGGATTCAGCAAGGATCTTAGAGGCTCCTTATCTGAAAGTTTTGAGAAGACTTTCCTAAAGGCTAGCTAATTCATGTTCAGTGTTCATATCTGAAATTTGCACCTTTAGAACAAGTAGGCAGCTAATGCAGCTCCATTGTACTGGAGTCTAATTCCAGATGGCTCCACGTTACAAAATAAGGAATCTGCCCCTGCCAGTGAACCGAGTGGAATTAGCACAGTTCAGTTATGCCAATACATCTAAACATAATCACACATACACTTGTTCATGCCAGCCATGAAGACTGAAGTGAGTTCCACATTGCATCATACTTCGTTATTTCAATAACATTCTGAACTGATTTAACATTGGCTGCACATGTAATTCCACTCAGAAAGACACCATTAACCAGCCATATATATGTCTGGTCTTATTAATTCTGTTTTAATGGAAACATACTTTTAAAGCTGGGATGAAAAAGTCTTTCCAATTACCTGGTGACATCTTTTGAGTCCTCTGTTTTTCCTGATATAAATGGCAAGGATCCTTCAGTTGGGTTTTCTTGGTGAGACATTTCTGTCAGACCACCTCATTTATCCTGCTGCTCTTAACTGAATATTTTACCTGGTTTTAGCTGCTAAACAGCCTACACATATATCACCTTGTGCTGAGATTTGTATTCTTTAGAGGCTAATAGATATTTGGACGAGGTCAGTTCGGTGAGCTCTTTAAGAAGTCCCTCTCTGCTGGAGAAATGGTTTTGGAGGTACGGTAGGTGGCACTCTTGTGAAACTTGTTGATAAACAATATGCAGTAGTAAATCCTTAGCTTCTCTATAATCACAGAAAAAGCAGCGAAGTATATATTAATGTACTCTATTCTACTCACTACTAAACCACACTTTATACAGAAAAAGAAATGCAATGCCAGTAAGTAGGCAGCTGCAATGTTCTGATGCTAAGAAATATTGAGGTAGAGCAGATCCCTTCAAGACTTTGCATTTCTGTGCTGAATGGATAACATTACCTCAGCACTGGTCCTGAGAATAGAAAACACTGTGGGAGTACCGCAGATACTGAGATAATAATAACTCTTTACAGAAAATCTCTATTTTAGCTTTTATAGAGCACCTCCCAGTAAAAGTAGACCTCAAGGACAATGGTACTGAAGGTACAGGTTTTCAGGAGGTATATCCTAGACTGTTGCAGTCTGGCACAGGGGATGTAGAAGGGGGGAGGTACACTTAGGCAGAACAAAGGTCTTAGGAGTGGTTTCCTGCATCTGTACTGTTAAGCAGGGCTCTTCAATCCTGTCCTTAGTGACATCTTCCATCCACAAGGTGATACAAAGCTCATCACCACAGTGCACCTGATGTGCTAACTTCGGAGAAATGGCTGCTTATTCATTTTTTCAATATACACATATAGACATAACCTTATTCAGTAGTCTGGTTGAATGGGGCCAGATCAACCAATGAGTATGATCATGGGGTTTCACTGATTTTCTCCTTCTATTATTGACCAAATGCAACAGTAACTCCCCTACTGCCGTCATTCCTCAGTTTGGCCATGAGACATGCATAAGACCTTACTGTCTCTTTTGTGCTTAAAAATACAGATGGCATAAATGCTATTATTGCAAATAAGAACACTTCAAGGATTATTACTGAACCTTGTGTGGAAACAATTCTGAACAGCACTATAAAATCATCAGGCAAAGTCTGTATCATTAAGGACGCACTTGAACCCAGGTCTCTAATTTTTATTGAGAATAGCTGATATGTTTACATATCAGAAAGAAAACTGGCTATAGATAGAAGAATAGTGTAGCCAGGAAATGAGAAGAATAAGCAGGAAGGAGAAGGGGATGGAAGAAGGATTGAGGCAGAAACAGGAAAAATATTAAATACATACAGAAAGAGATTAAAGAGACAGCACTCTTTTTGCCTCAAAAGGTTAGGAGCAAAAGAAGACTCGTTGGAGATGCTCTGAATATGAAGCTATACAATAGAACATATTAGCCTCTCTTTTTAACCCATAGCATGTGGCAACAGTTAATTAAATTAAGGGCAATAAAGTTAGAAGGAATGAAAGGATAAGTCTTCTTTACACAGTGCATAATCAATTTGTGGCATTCACAACCACTGCAGGTCATGTAGACAGACATTGTGGTTGGATAATTTTATGACTAGCAATAACATTTGCAGTTCTGTCAACTTAGGCAGTGATAGGAAGATAATCAAAGAGACTCTTGGAAGAACACTGCCCCAAGAACTCAAAGGTCTGCTATATTATGAAGGACTCAGCATCAGCTCCAAATGTCACATCATTTATCAGTGTGGGAGTGCATAACATGCAGAGAATTAAAAACGGTTACGTCCCATTTCTAATACTCAGTAAATAAATGGTCAAGGAATAGATAAACATTCTGTTCTATTCTTGATCAGCAACCTTCCAAATTATGCTAAATAAGTTTCCTTGAGTAGTACTCTCCTTTCTCTCTCCCTGCAAATGTTAGTGTGCCATTGGGGCCCGATTCTCTCCCTGGGGCTCTGGTGTTGGATTAGAAATCATGAGATGCATTAAAATGCAGATTTAGAGGGCTTTTTTGTTGAATTTCTGTTTTTCAAGATTTTTTCCAAGACTTTTTTCAAGGTTGAACCCTACAACCAAGAATGCAAAAACTGCTTCTCTTCTCCATCACTGTTAATACCTTGTGACATTCGTCCACAACCCTGTCCAATGGGAAGCTACAAACAAAAACATCAACAGCTGGGACTTCCATCATAAAATTTACCATGACTAGACGATGTGTTGTCAATGTTCACCTCCAAAAGAGACGGAAGAGGAGAGGTTTCCATAATCTTTTATGCACTTGTTTCACACCATCACTGACGGTCTATCCCTTGAAACACAAGGTGTTGTTTCAAGTAGTGCTGTGATCTTCTCCAGATCATTTCTTCTTCGGAAATAGGGTGGTTCTACTTTGTATGTAAAACAGGATATATATTGTTATGAAATATAACAATGAATATGAAATAGAATTTGCAGCTTAAAAGAAAAAGGCTTTCCAGATCAGTATCCTTTCCAGCAACAGCTTGCTTCGATGATTTCAGAAGTGTCATGTATCAGGCATGGTTAGACAAATACTCAGCTAACAAACTACATTAACCATGTTTCTTTACTGTTAAAAACAGATACAGTTTTTAAGCACACTCCTGAAACCAAATGAAAATGAAAGTGTTTTTAATCAAGAGACAGTTTTAAGTCTGAGCAACCAGAACAGTTGGCTGCTGTACAAAGTTAGGTAGGTGCACCTCACCTAATGTGCATGTGAAAGGAAGGAGATGACCACTTCTTAGTCTCTGCCTGCATTCGCAAGAGTCTATCTATGGTTCTACTGGTCATGTTAAAATATATATTGCATATAACAATGATAATTTTCTTCCTGGAAAGGAAAATCAAAGTGGGAAGCAGACTATTTAGTCAGTGTATAAAAATGTGAAAACTATGAACCTAGAAAAAACCTCCACATATTTTATGTCAAATAACATATGCCTATGTGAGTATGAAATCTGATCTCCATTTGAAGAAAAAATCAGTAAAGAAAAGTATTCAAAATGTGATTTCATATACTCAAAACTGTGAGAAAGTAGATAAGAAGGTAATGTGCATGCTAATGGCAGGAAGGCTCAAATAATGAGATGTGAAAGATATTCTGATCTCTTTGTGCATATTCAGTCTAGTGATCTCTGAGTACTGTAATGGTCATCCATTCAAAAGGGGGTTCACAGGCCCAAATCTTGATTCATGTAAACGTCGACTTGAAGAGAAACACATCTTTTTCCAGGGAAGAATGAGGAACATACTTGTTTGCATGCTATCAAGATAACAGCATTTAAAACAATAAAATAAAAATTAAATTAGAGACAAGTGTGACCATGTTTTTATGTCAAGGTTTCTGCCACATATTGGCTTATTCGCCACCTCTGATCTCAAAAGGCACCATTTCCTCAAGTTCTGCTGACTGCGAGGTAGCAGAGCATGGGCCAGCTTGTCCAATAACTTACCTACTGATTGGCAATTCTAGTGAGACACCTTAATATCACACTCAGGCAGCTTTATACCATTTTGCTTCACATTTGAACATAAACTCAGATCTCCTGTCTCAGATGGACACAAATTTTGCATATGTAAGAATCCCTCTTTGAATGTGATTTTGCTTTAAAATCCTCAGTCTTACAGGTCTAACATCCATACAAGCTCTGAATGAGAAAGCACCGAAGGAAAAGGTCTACTTTTAAAATGTAACATCTCGAAGTCTCCTCACAACTGGTGTTAAAAGGCTTGTAATGGGATCAACTAGTTCATGGCAAAGTTGAAGGGAATATGGGGAGATCTTGACTTTCATGTATGTATGCAGTAACAGGGAGCATGAACTGCCTTTAAATGCTGAATACCCTGCGTGCGTCTATTTAGACATCTTAAAAATGGATAAACAGGAATTCACCTGTTCCTTTAGTTCAGGAAGGTATCTATTTTCCTATCAGATGGTGCGGCTGAAAAAAAGCAACATAGAAAATCAACTTGATCTGCAGTTTAAAGTAAAGCAAATAATATCTTATTTTTTGTAACACCTGTATTTCATCAGTTTATTTTGTGAAAGACACATGAATTAATATAAACCACTGTGATACTCTTTGAAATATGTTTTTATTTGAAACTGCTCTGATTTCAGTCTGTGCTTTGACATTTACATTTATTTCCATCACATTTGCTATGAAAAATCCACATTGACAAGTGACAGTACAGGTAGCACTACACCAACAATTTAGCCTGAATTCTGGGGTATTCACATGCATGTTTGTGTGTACAAACTACCAAATTGTCCTTGATTTGAAGCTAACATTGGCAGAAAATGCTTCATGCATAGCCAATGGCTACATTTGCATGACCACAAATTTAACAGAGAACAGGTAACATAATCTTACTAAGGATCTAGTAAACACATGTTCAGGTTGATACTCTAAAAGGTAAAATCCTTGCTACACTCAATTCAGCAGGAAGTAAAACAGAAACTGTGAACTTTTAATTTTTTTTTTAAATTTTAATTACTTTTAGCATTATTGGCAAAACAGCAAGGTGCCTATCAGAATGCTCCTTCCCTGTGTGTGCAGGTCTTAGAGTCTTGCTGCATAATTAGTCTCATGTCTTACTATTTCTGAGGTAAAGCTGGCTAATCATTGGCCTCCATCCTCAGTGCTTCCAAGTTATTCCTTTTCTTCTCTCTCGGCACTTCCAGAGGTTCCTGACTTGCATTTAAGTGGGATTTTGAGTATGACCTGTCTTTCTGAGGTATTTTTTCATTCAAAGCTACCTTATCAGAGTCTGAACGACTTTCCATTGCATCATATTTTAATTGCTCAGCTTCAGTTACAACTTGCCAGGAATGTACTTTATAAATAAAATTGTTAGCAAGAATAACATTAAGAGCAATGTTAACTTCTCACCAGAAAATTTCTGATCACATGTGTCTGTCCAAGGAGAAAGAAAAGTAGCAGGGTGATGGTCTTTTAATCAATCGGGAGTCTAGCCACAGAGCAATCAGAAGTGGGAGACTGGGTTCCCATTGCCATGCCTAGTAGAGTCACAGGCTGTCAGACCTAGGATGACTATTTGGAAACATTTTGGGTGATCCTTGAATGCTGCCGAGGTCTGACTCAGCAGAGCACTTAGGCAGCTGCTTGTCTCTAAACCTGGCAAGCTCAAGTGTCTTGGAGCTTAAATAGCTGAACTGAAAAAAAAGGGGTGAGCAGCTTTCCTGGTAGGTAACAGTACGGGATTTCTGCTTGCAATTCAAGCATCTGCAGTGAGACACTAGACTCCAAAAACATCTACTAGAGAGATATATGGAAAACAGGTTCAATTTTTTATAGTATTAGAAGAGTGGTCCCACTGAGATTTCGTGTGAATTTTCATGTATTATTTAAACCTAGCAAACTGAGAGCCCAGAGGAAACAAAAGAAATTCTTCTGATTAAAGCAGAAAATGTGTGGTTGGAAGACACAGACTCAGTTCCCAGGGCTGCCACAATGTGTGATTTTTAGGCTTTGGGAAAAAAAATAGCCACCCAAAACCCTTAACGTTTTCTTTTTGCAGTCTGGCATGGTTGTAGTTCCAGTGTGAGCATATGTAGGGAGTACGGATCTGTCCTTCTCTTTCTCCCTTCCTCCCCCCACGATGATGCAACAAATGGAAAGGCTCACAGTGAAAGGTGAAACAGGATAAAACTGCATGATCTCTGGTGCTATCTTTTCTCTGGATTCTCATGTACATTTCTAAAGCTGTAGGGAAACTAGCACAACAGCACAGATTCAGCAGTTCTTGGTATTGCAGCAGAGAAACAAAAGACTTTCTTAATGGATTTGGGTGGGAAAATAAAGCTCTCTTTGCTTTGGTGTCCTCTCTACTGTCCCAATAAATTCAAGCCTGTCCAAAAAGGCAGAAAAATGTTACACATTTAACAAAATAATCTCACAACTTCTTTGAGAGCTACAGAGGAAAAAGGATCCACAGATCTAAATTTTTTAAGGTGTAGTAAAAGCTATTGCTGCCTTTGTATAAATACTGAATGGAGACACAGAGCAGTACAAAATACAGAAGGTAAGCATGCACTCTATTTTCTTTCTCACGTGCTTTTTCATAGCATTGTTTTCAATGGAATTACTTCAGAGAGTGAAAACACCTGGTTTTTTTTTTCATTTAAAAAATTGCAACCTGCTACTAGAGGGCTATCTGTTCACCTGTTATGAACTCATCCACATTTAATAATATGCATCATTTACCTGAAAGAGTGGATTGAAATCTATGATTTACGTGGTGGTTTATTCATACGAGAATGCATTTTACTCTGTAAACAAGTATCACAGCTAGTTCCTTTGCTTTGTATTATTTAATTTTTGAATGAAACTAAAGAAAGTACATCTGGAAAAAGCACAACTAAGCTGTGGAACTCTTTGCAATGGGATATGGTGAGGTTAACCAGATCAGGAGGTTAAAAACAAAACCAGTGATAAAATCATGAAGACTAGGTCATTAGTGGCTGCTAAGAGCAGCCTGGATGCAACCCAGGTCAGAAATCCCTGAGCAACTGGAAGCTGGGAGAGCATACCAGAGACAGCCACCCATACACAGCACTGCCTCTCCAGGCAGTAGCCAAAGACAGGCACTTTGGCCAAACCGAGGGAATGGCAGCTCTTACATGTTTTTGAAACAGGCAGTACAAAGGGAGGGAGCACAACAGTGTGCCTTGTGAAATCCCAGCACAGAGAAGCTTTAAGCCATCATCAAGAAGGCACCAAGCCCTCACTTACAGGACTTCATAATCCCATACAGACAGCAGGAACAGATAGAGGGTGTCCTCACTGCCCTGCCATTTATTGATCTTCAGCTGTCAAGAATCCCTGAAAACTATCACAATCTGACTCAAGTCAGAGCGGCTTTTAAGCTTCTTTAGTCTTAACCAGCATCAGGATCTAAGCTCAGCGTGATAAAATCACCAGCTCCCTGGCTACCCTGCCTCTGATTTTCCAAGTAAGAACTCTGACCTCTTGCATTTCCACAGTGTACCTTGTGTTGCAGGTCAACTTTGAAGGTTGTAGACTTCATCTCACCTGCTGACCCTGCCACCAAAGTTTTGTGTTGAAATGCAGCAGCAGGCCTTTCAAGTGCCTACTTCTTCTGTAAGAAAATAGCCATTCTAAAAATAGAGCACTAAGTCCTAGAGCCGAGCAAAAGCTGCTAAGTCAGAGAAAGAAAAAGTCAGCTAGGTAAAAAATCTGGTGTCAGAGGAAAAATAAGTAAATAAGTGGGAAGCTAGAAAAGCATTAGTCATGCCAACGGCTGTGTTGGACCTGATGTTTTTTCTGGAATAATTTTTTTATCCATGTTAAAAATCAGCAGTTAATACGTTACAACAAAGTAATCCTTATATTTGTATGTTTTGTATTTAAACAAACGGAAGATATTTACACAGTGTTTGTTTCATACCCAAATATTTAAGAAATGAGAAGATTACGTTTATGTGTATGTGAATGTATGCCTATGTCTACACATATTTAATCTCTCTTGCTCTCTTTAGGGCCAAATTCTCCTTCTGGTCACATCAAGGTAAACCCAGAGTAATTTGATGGTTATTGCCATGCTTCCTTATAGCCTGTTCTTAGGTAACTCAGAAAATTTGGCTTAAAGGGAAAGGAAAATAGACAAATGTGACTTTAACATCATCTTATCAGTTTCTAAACTGTTTCTTGTTATGACATGGTATAGTATGGGACCGCAAGAGGATTTCCAGACCGCCAAGAAGGGCTCCCAGTTGCCAGCACTGTAGAGCAAGCGATGACTGAGTTAGTGTCATGGTGCTCTGACTACGCATCACTTGCAAGGACTGGGATGAAGAAAAATAATTAGCTGCTGTAGCCAAACACAAAGCACTGATACCTTTATGCCATTTTCCATCTTGTCTTATACCATGTGTGTTTTACTGTTGTCCACCTCATCTTTCTGCAACAACTAGAAGGCTGGACTGGAGCATCTGGATAGATTTGGGAATATATCCAACTTCTTGAACCAACTGTTTGATCATGGGGGACCGCACTAATTTCAATTCAATATCTTTGTACGCTCAACTTCAATACAACATCCCCTTCCAGTTGAGCTTTCTTTAGAGTGACCTGCTTGATAGCCAAATCTGATTACAGAACTGGAGTCCTTCATCCATACTTTTTCCTTAGTAAGTTACCCTGCCAGCTTTTCAGCAAAGTTTTCCCCTCATTAATGGAGGTTAGGTTAAATCTAAGCACAAAAGAATGAAATCTCCCTGCCTCCAGGCTTCAGGGAATACCTATACTGCTTTTTTTTGTGTTCACTTCTTCCCTTGCTGTTTCTTATGATCAAAAAAACCGCAGACAATTTTTAATTAAAGTATCCCCATCTTTCTCTTACCAACGTTATGTCTTCATTCACTATGACAGGTTCTCCGGAAAAGCGGCTTTGAGATGATTAAGGTCAATTAGCCACCAGAGGGAGCCCACATAACCTCTTGAATGTAGCCTGATCGCATTGTTAGAAGCAAAGCAAGATAGAAATGTGAACCGCTCCTTTGTACGGTGTGTAACTATGGGGGGTATTTCAGTAAGGCCGGGGTAGGAACACACGATGTGGCATCAGAGATGGTTACAACAATAGGATAGCAAATCCAGCTGCCAAAAATAGATATAAAAGAAAAACAACAAAGTGAAAATACCATGAGTCCAGGCAAATTGTCACAGTTCTGACTAGAGGACTGCTCTGATTTCCAGACCTAAAAGTCGGGTCTGGAAAGTGTGAAGGGTTCAGTGGTCCAGTGTTTCTTCTTCTTACCAATATCAATGCATTTCAAGGCTCAGATTGAAGCCAATTAGTTAATTTTGCTTCTTGAAGAAGGGAGCAGTTGGGATGATTTCATCAAAAGCTTAATGATTTTTGTTAGGTAAGGATGATGGCCCACTCAAATACAGACTTCCTCCCCCATCTGCAGTCACAGACCAGCCTGACCTCAGGAGAAGCAAATTACTCCTAGTCCTTTGTGTAACCCAGACAAGAAAAAGAGAGGCTGTGCTGCGAGATTTTGAAGGACTGCTGCAACAAGCTTTGTGACAATCCTTTCTGTGCCCACATGTGCATGAGAGGCAGTCATGGCTGTGGTTTCTTTATCACTTCAAGATTAACTCTGTAGCTATCCTTAAAACAGGCAACCCTTTTCTTCATTTCAACCTCTGTCAAGGCTTACATAATAATAAAAAAATACACAAACACATGCACATATATATACATATATCCATTTATAGAATACATAACAAGGAGATAGAATCTCTGTCTCCTTGTTGTTAACACCTACCTAATTACAGTAACATTAGTAGTAGTAATCGATCTTTTTAATTCAAATTCATTTGATCCTCCTTGGGCTACACATAAAAGTGACTCACAGGCACAGCCCCCTGCTGCTTGGGACTTCTGCTTCCATCAGTCCTCCTGCACCCAGAAACAGATGTGTGTGTGTGCATACAAATTTAAGCTAGAGCTGGCCTTCTTGAAAGCTTAGTTTCTGGCTAGAAGCAATAGAGGCTTTTCTCCCATTTCATGTAAAGGTGTCTGTCAGTACTGTGAACAGGCTGGTGATAAATCTGACCAGAACCTGGAAAGCTGTGTTGTTGCAAGGAAGTACTAAAACTGATGTGCTATGTTTGGGAGCAGAGGAGCTCCAGTCTTCCTGTACATTTTTGAATAACAGGCTACTTCCCTTCCTTACTGTTGCTTGAAGATAGCTCAGCTTCTGTATTGAACACTCTTTTTGCTAAAATTATCCCTCTGCTGAGAAGTGACAGATTTTGGAAGTGTCAGGGATTATATATCTGTAGTTAGAGAAGAAGGTATGTTCTCCATCAATGATAAAGTCTGAGGATGCTCATAGTGTAACTGCTTTTTTTGTTGTGAGTCTAAAATCAAGCAAATTAGTCACAATCCTTTCTTTCAGAGCTTTAACTGAATCAGCAAAGCCCCATATTCCGAGTTAATCTTGTTAAGAGCATCGATTTGATTTAGAGTATTGAAGGCAGGGTAGCTGGTTTTGCTGCTTTCAATAGCTCCCCTGAGAAAAGGATTCATCTCTAAACAATGGGAATACTATTAGGAGCGAGCACAGCTACCGCTGTCTGTGAAAGTCCTGTTTCTTACTGTTCTACCTCCATGCTACGTGATTTGTTGCTAAAGGTACAGTTAACAAGAAAACACTTGTTCAATTTCCTCTGAAGACTTCAGAATAGTTTTTATCAAAAACAAGAAAAAAACAGGGAAAGTGCTGAAAATCGACACCATGGAAAGCAGAATATTTAGTAAACACTGCTATTAAGTGTTAATAAATTACGTAAAAGAAAAAACAAATCAATATGCACTGCCGTTGAAATGCTACAGAAGTTAAAGCTTACAGTTGTGTTGGGGTTTTTTTTAAAGAAGCAGAGGAAGAAAGGAAATAAAAATTGTCTTTCAATAAAATACTGTCACAAGGTGATTCTGAAGTAGGGACATGCACGGTGAGTTTGAAGTATTTTTTAATTGCAAAGCATACCAATCTCAAAGTTGTGCTATTTAAATATACGTAGCTTATATATGTGTAATCCAGAGCATGTTTTCACAGGCAAGTGAGGAAGCATCTAAAGAGCAGTTATTCACCCTGACCACCCATGACCACTGCAGAAACAACTGAAAACCATCAGTGCACTCGGAAGGTTTCCAGATCAGCTCCCTGAGACTCATATCAGAGGATGGGATCAGTTGCCCTCTGAAACTTCTTTTTTACCCTCTTGACAAAAACCAGCACTTAGATGATTAGCCTTCATGGTCTGGAGCAATTTATAGCAGTGAGTTAGAGATTTAGATAGGTTTAGACAGAAGCGTACACTTACTCCCAAGCTTTGGATACCTCTAATTTGAATTGCCAAGCCACTTCCACATCAAAGAGCCACAGCTCTGCATTTCAATTGCTTTCACTAAATATCCTCTTTCACTCAGTCTGTATTTCCACTGTAATCAAGAACTATTTATATGAAACTTTCTTTAAGATAAAGGGAAGAATAAACTGAATTGACTCAGCTATTCAACACAAACTTCCTATTCTTTTCTACTACTGAACATTTACTGGTATGTTTTAGATATGACCTAAAGACTACATATCTTGCTCTTGCAGTGATTATTTGATCAGATTTCTATCACTTATCACATTCAGGAATAACAGACCGTGGTTAAGAATAGCAGTATTTTCCTTCAGTCTTCCCTGATACATTAACATCCCCCTAAAGCCACTCTTCCTTGTTTCATTTATTCTAATAGAATTAAACCAATCATGCCTAGAGATCAATAATGGATCCTCTAAACCACCCCAAGAGACTCTGCTGACAGCTGCTATAGACCTTTCCACTGGCTGGTCTCCTTCTAATTTCTAAACTCAATTTAATCATGGCTACACTACATTTATTGTGACAATGTACTTATTCTAAATCCTTCTCCATCCACAGAATATTCTTACATTGAACATATACGAAGAATCACTTTAAGAACTCAGCACAGGAGAAGAGGAAGTCTGAATTGCCTTTTGAGCCATAAAAATAAGGTTTAGGGATACTCTTTTATAAGTACCTTGATTTTTTTTTTTTAATATATATTTGGATGTTTATATCAAAGATTTCAACAACTTTGAAGAAGAATGGCACAACCCTAAGCTAAGCAACTCATCCTTCACAGGTATCTTTATGACAAAAAAATTAGCGAAGAAGGCTAATATCTTACCAATTTTCACCTGAAGATTCAAAAAAATTACCACTGATCACTGGCTGATCTTTTACTTTTTTACACTTTGTACACACAGTATGATTACGTGACTCGTTGTGGTTTAACCCAGCAGACAGCTAAACACCACACAATCATTCACTCACTCCCCCACAGTGGGCTGGGGGAGAGAATCGGAAAAAAGGTAAAACTGGTGTGTTGAGATAAAGACAATTTAATAGAACAGAAAAAGAAGGGAAAATAATAATAATAATAATAATAATAATAATAATAATAATAATAATAATAATAAAGTATATACAAAACAAGTGATGCACAATGCAATTGCTCATGACCCTCTGACCAATGCCCAGCCAGTTCCTGAGCAGCAGCTGCGCCCCCCACGCCGGCCAACCCCCCCTAGGGCTTTTGTTCAGCACGGTGTTATACGGTATGGAATATCCCTTTGGCCAGTTTGGGCCAGCAGTCCTGGCTGTGTCCCCTCCCAGCTTGTGCACCTCTATCTCCTCCCTGGCGGGGCAGTATAAGAAGCTGAGAAGTCCTTGACTGGTGTAAGCACTGCTCAGCAACAACTAAACCATCAGTGTGTTATCGACATTATTTTCATCCTAAATCCAAAACACAGCACTGTACCAGCTACTAGGAAGAAAGTTAACTCTATCCCAGTCAAAACCAGGACAATCTTTCAGGGCAGGAGAGATGGTGTGTGCTGTTGAATTGTTGCGTCTTGAAGCCAGTTCTGGTTCTATCACTGCTGAGCTTGTGCGGTTCTATCATCACTGCACTTTGCTCGGTTTCATCAAAGTTAATTCTTCATTAATCTGGGTGATTCTTACCTTAATACCATTGATATGTCATATAGCAACCACAGTAGTGACGATGTACAGTATTATATAGCAATTAACATCATACAATTTAATTCATTGGCTATTTTCACCCAAAATCAAATCCCCTTGAAGTACACAGCGGACTTCCCCATCCTCCCGCATCACCCACCAAGTGCACCCAGGTCCTTGAGCAAAAGCAATCCCACAAATGCATTTGCCTCTGCCCGAGGCAGGAGTAACCCAGACTGTCTTCCCCAGCATATTTTTTATGTGCACCACTACAGGGACTTTATCCCCCTCCACTGTAAGTAAAAGTTTTGATTGGGCAGGGCCAGCTCAATTGGCAGATCCCCTAGTGTCGAGTAACCAGGTGGCCTTTGCTCAATGTGTATCCCAATGTTTGAACGGAGCCTCTGGGCCAGTTGCCATGGGGTGCTTCTGCCACTCATTCCAGTTAGGCTCACTTGGGCCTCCAATGCAGTTAGCTGTTGGGATCCCCCTGTCACTCCAGAAACACAGATGGATTCTGCCCCTTTCTAGCTTGATGGCATTAGGGTACACTCTGCACTGGTGTCTGCCAAAGCCTTATACTTCTGTGGGTCTGATGGGCCAGGCCATCGAATCCACACAGTCCAGTAAACCTGGTTGTCCTTTTCCTCCACCTGGCTGGAGGCAGGGCCCCTCTAGTCCTGGTCATAGTATTTGTTACTCATTTCTTCTAAATACAAATCAGAAGTCCCTTTATTAAGATATGAAGTAGGATCAGCTCTTCTACTCTGTCTGGGGAACTGCCCACTGGAAACTGAAGCAGCAATTTTCCTGGAAGAACCCCCTTTTGTGATTGTTTTTCCTTGCAACCCGTGTACCCATGCCTCTAGGGTTGAGGTAGGTTTTCCATCCCACTTCCTCATGTCCTCTCTGTGGTTATACAGGTAAAACCACAGGGTGCCCCGTGGTGTGTACCCTCTATATCCTCTCTCTTGAGCAGAGGAAAGCTGACTCCTAATAGCTGAGATACTTCTCTGTACAGGTGAGGAGTAGGGCATATCCTCTTTGAATTGCTGGACCTTCCGGGACAGTTTCTCCACAGACAAGACACAGGCCCATAGGGAGAAAGAGCGACTTTGTATCGCCAGAGTTCACCAGCCAATTCATCCACCACTTGTCCCTCTCCATCTTTCCGGGTTATTACTGCCAATGAGTTGGCATATGACGATGGTGTGCTCTGTACAAACTTCTGCCGCGTGGGTCGTGTGCACTGGACTTCATCTGGATCTTTGGATAACTGCTCATTGTCCAGGTCATCATAGACCACCTCCAGCTTGGCTAATTCCCTCAGGTACTGGATATCTCTCTCCATGGTGGTCCACTTGCCTGGGTGACATATAACATCTTCCTTGAAGGGATATCTTTCCTTGACGCCTGACACAAGTTGCCTCCAGAGGCTGAGGGCTTGTGCCCCTTTTCCAATCACTTTGTCAATACCCCCTTCCCTAGAAAGGGATCCCAGCTGTTTGGCTTCCTTACCCTCTAATTCTCGGCTACTGGCCCTGTTATCCCAGCATCAGAGCAGCCAGGTGACAATGCACTCGCCTGGCAGATGGCTGAAATCTTTTCGCATATCTGGCACCTCACTCAGGGATAGGGATCGGGTGGCTTCCATCTTGTCCACGAGTTCTTCCTCTTCCTTTCTTTATGGTAACCCTGCTTGAGTAGCCTGCCTCATCCACTTTTTCTCCTTCCCCTTCTTAGTAGGAGTTCCTTCCCTTACTAAGCGAGCTGACTTTTGCATCCAGTATTTCCTCTTGTGTATAGGGGCAACTGATACTGGCACAGGTTTGTTCTCTGGTTCAGCTGCAGTTCCTGTCGCGAGGGTTGGAGTAGCCTCAGTGCCTGTCATTTTGTCATCAGATCCAGAGACCTTCTCTTCCCCTTGAGGGTACTGAATAGTGTTGAACAGGGCTCCGTAGGCATGGGCCAGGCCCCAGCACTTTGCAATGATCTGTGTGTTTCTGGAATTGGGAGGGTGACAGCATCCTTTTTCCAAATATTCTACTAGTTTTTCAGGATTCTGCAGTTGTTCAGGGGTGAAGTTCCAAAACGCTGGAGGTGCCCACTGTCCTACGTACTTGGCCATACTATCCCACACATCCTACCACTCATAACTATCCAGCCTCAGGGCAGATCTCTGGGTGGTATTCTTAAATAGTTGTTTAACCTTAAACAAGGCCTGAAACACATTCAGGAGATGTAGCAATAGGAACATGCTGGTTTGAACATCCCAAGGATATTAAAAATTCTCAAGAGCTATTGTAACTAGCCTGGAGGAGAAGGGGAAGGTGAAGGAGTGGGGAAAAGTGTCACACCTTGTCTCCCCCATAGATTGGCTCTCCGAGGAGAAAAGGTAAAGAGTGTAATTATTAATAGATTCCAAGAGATGGTTCCCGAAGTATGGAGATGATGGCAATGCTGAGTACAAATACCAGATTAGTCTCATGACCAGTAAGTTTATCATATCATAAGCCAGTGTGACACAGTACAGCAAAATGTTTACCTTAATCCAGCCCCCAGAGGTGATAAACAGTACAACAGGGAACATATACAGCAAGTAAGGTATTACATAACACAGCTCTGAGAACAAGCACAACAACTTTGAGAGCAAATGAATCAACATTCCAAGCAGTGACTATTTAGCTAGTATAGTGAATGCTTAGAAAAAAATTGTTGTAACATGCTCTGGTTAGATCTGTTGTTATCTCAACCCTTTGAGCCCCATGTTGGGCACCAAAAAGGACTGTTGTGGTTTAACCTGGAAGGCAGCTAAACACCACACAGCCGTTCACTCACTCCCCTGCAGTGGGATGTGGGAGAGAACTGGTAAAAAGGTAAAACTCGTGGGTTGAGATAAAGACAATTTAATAGGACAGAAAAGGAAGGGAAAATAATAATAATAATAATAATAATAATAATAATAATAATAATAATAATAATAGAATATACGAAACAAGTGATGCACAATGCAATTGCTCATGACCCTCTGACCAATGCCAGCCAGTTCCTGATCAGCAGCCATGCGCCCCCCGGCTAACTCCCCCTACGTTTTTTTTGTTCAGCATGACATCATATGGTATCGCTTTGGCCAGTTTGGGCCAGCTGTCCTGGCTGTGTCCCCTCCCAGCTTGTTGTGCACCTCCAGCCTCCTCACTGGCAGGGCAGTATGAGAAGCTGAAAAGTCCTTGACTTAGTGTAAGCACCACTCAGCAACAACTAAAACGTCAGTGTGTTATCAACATTATTCTCATCCTAAATCCAAAACACAGGACTGTACCAGCTACTAGGAAGAAAATTAACTCTATCCCAGCCAAAACCAGGACACTCATTTAAGTTCAAACAGCAAGTATAATGCAGGGGAAGCAGTAAAATCCAACCTCACTGAATATAGTCTTGTGGTCTGGATACTGAAGTCCTCCATTTTAACATCAGTGTCCAGAAGCAATGAAAAGTTCAGGCAGAAGCAACGAAGTATAAATATGTATTCATATGTTCAGATAGAAACTTTTGTTCTCAAACGCGACATTTTAAGTGTGGGTTACATGCACAAAGCTACCATCTGGTATTTATGAGAAAAAGAACAAAAAACTGTGAAAAAAAAAAATCACTCAACATATATTGGTTGATGGTATTTTGTGGTCATTTTCATTAAGGTTTCTTTGAAATGTGTTAGTAACTTGTAAAATTCCTGTTACAACATAGGAAAGTCCTCATAGAAGTATTTAATTGAAAAGAAGTTCTGAGCTAAAGGCAACAACAGCAAAGCAACACTTCCTTCCAATGTTAAGCTGAAATGAAGGGAATGGGGTTTGGAAAGAATGTATTTTTTAATTAGAGGTTTGTGTTTCTGTTTCAATTATAAACATGAAACCTGTTCTATATTCAGGATGAAAATGTATCTCGTGAAAACCGGTGAGAACTCCTGTCCCTGTCTTTAATGGCATGAACAGTTTTTCTTGTTTTTTCTGGCAATTAAGTCATGCTGCAGCACTGTTGTCTGGGCAAGTGATACAAATGTTAGTGGGATGTCCTCTTGTCTCCAGCCTCCCTTCATGTCAGTTCTCCACCTCTGGATGGAAAATAAAAAATACCTATGCACTTCCTCCCACCATCTTTTTACAGCAGAAAAACAAGAAGTAGGGGGACAAATGCTGGGTGCTGGCTGGAGTATCTCAGCTGGAAGGGAGAAAGGAGAGGGAAATGGGGGCTGAAATCAATCTAATGTGGGTCTATGTAACACTTTCCTGTCAATGATTCACTTTTATTTCTAGACATTTTAAAAAAAAAGGCACGCCACAGCTGGGTTCCGTTGTGCTCCCAGGCACCATCTAATTCCAGAAATACCATATTATTACTTTAAAGCTAGAGTGTACTTCAATAAAAATTCAAAACACAAAGTAGAGCAAATTTCCAGGTAATCCATCTTCCAAGACTTCTCTGAGATTGTATGCCGGCATTCCTCTGACAGCATCACGACACTCATGAAAGCTCTTCAGGCAGACAGGGCTTTTCAATTGGCTATTTCTATAAAGGACAATCACTGCACAAGTGAAAACAATTCTTCTGTTTTTACATGAGAAAAAGACTGAGAGAGAATCCTTACAATTGTAAATTACAATAAAACCAAGAAACCAAGAATTAAAAAATCCCTTGCCATGTGAATCCCAAGAATGAGCAATAATTTCAAAATCAGCAATAACTTCAAAATATATCAATTTTCTCCTTCTACAGCTTTTGTCTACTTCAGTTAAAACACATTCTTCTTTTTTCCATTATTTTTACAAGGTTCTTATCACCTACTTCTTATTTCCTAAGGGAAAGTGTGTTTTTTAGTCCAGGACAGTCTTACCTACTTCAGTTTAATACGTGTATAGTTTGGTGTGAAACCCTCGTCTATGATGTCATCAGTCCAAACAATAATAATACAGAGAAAGAGGAATGTAAAAAGCAGTAAAGA
Source organism: Mycteria americana (assembly GCF_035582795.1). NCBI lineage: Eukaryota > Metazoa > Chordata > Aves > Ciconiiformes > Ciconiidae > Mycteria > Mycteria americana. The sequence continues at coordinate 99,786,816 of NC_134366.1, read as the reverse complement.
AAATTAAACAGAGGGAATAATATTTCTGCAATAGAGATTAAAATTAGCATAACTTCCATGTGGCACCACATTTGAACCTGTGAAAAAGTATGTTTTCACTCAAGCGGACTCCTTGTATTTCTCCTGTATTGGGTCTGGCTGAGATGGAGTTAGTTTCCCCCATAGCAGCCCTCATAGTGCTGCGCTTTGTATTGTTACCTAGGAAGCTGTTGATAACACACCAGTGTTTTGGCGACTGCTGAGCAATGCTCACATAGCATCAAGGCTGTCCCTCCAACATTCCCCCTCTCACACAGTAGGCTGGGGGTGGGCAAGATCTTGAGAGGGGACATAGCCAGGATAGCTGACCCAAACTGACCAAAGGGATATTCCATACCATATGACGTCCGCTCAGCAATAAAAGCTAAGAGAAAGGAGGAGGAGGGGGACATTCCTTATTATGACCTTTGTCTTATGGAGCAACCACTACATGTACTGAAGCCCTACTTCCCAGGAAGTGGCACTGGACGTTGCCTGCTGGTGGGAAGTAGAGAATAAATCTTTTGTTTTCCTTTGCTTTCGCACGTGGCCTTTGTTTTTGCTTTATTAAAATGCCTTTATCTTGACCTACAAGTTCTTTTCTGTCTTATTTTCTCCCTCCCACCCCTGTCCTGCTGAGGAGGGGTGATAGAGCAGCTTGGTGGTACCTGGCGTCCAGCCAAGGTCAACCCACTACATTCCTTTTTGGTGCCCAACGTGGGGGTTGACCCTGGCTGGACACCAGGTGCCCACCAAGCTGCTCTATCATTCCCCCCCCTCAACTGGACAGGGGAGAGAAAAATATGATGAAAGACTTGTGGATTGAGATAAGGACAGGGACATCACTCACCAATTACTGCCACAGGCAAAACAGACTCGACTTGGGGAAATTAATTTAATTTATTGCCGATCAAATCAGAGTACGATAATGAGAAATAAAAACTACATCTTAAAACACCTTCCCCCCACCTCTCCCTTCTTCCTAGGCTCAACTTCACTCCCGATTTCTCTACCTCCTCCTCACTGACTGGACTAGGGAGATGGGGAATGGGGGTTGGGGTCAGTTCATCACACATTGTCTCTGCTGCTCCTTCCTCCTCAGGGGGAGGACTCCTCACACTCTTCCCCTGCTCCAGCGTGGGGTCCCTCCCACAGGAGACAGTCCTCCATGAACTTCTCCAATGTGAGTCCTTCCCATGGGCTACAGTTCTTCATGAACTGCTCCAGCGTGGGTCCCTTCCACAGGGTGCAGTCCTTCAGGAACAGACTGCTCCAGCGTGGGTCCCCCACAGGGTCACAAGTCCTGCCAGCAAACCTGCTCCAGCATGGACTTCTCTCTCCACAGGTCCTGCCAGGAGCCTGCTCCAGTGTGGACTTCCCATGGGGTCACAGCCTCCTTTTGGGCATCCTCCTGCTCTGGCGTGGGGTCCTCCATGGGCTGCAGGTGGATATCTGCTCCACCATTAACCTCCCTGGGCTGCAGGGGGACAGCCTGCCTCACCATGGTCTTCACCACGGGCTGCAGGGGAATGTCTGCTCCGGCACCTGGCACACCTCCTCCCCCTCCTTCTTCACTGACCCTGGTGTCTGCAGAGTTGTATCTCTCACATATTCTCACTCCTCTCTCTGCTGCTGTTGTTGCGCAGCAGTTTTTTTCCCGTCTTAAATATGTTATCACAGAGGCACTACCTCTGTCGCTGCTTGGCTCAGCCTTGACCAGCAGCAGGTCCATCTTGTAGCTGGCTGGCATTGGCTCTATCGGACATAAGGGAAGCTTCTAGCAGCTTCTCACAGAAGCCACCCCTGTAGCCCCCCTGCTACGAAAATCTTGACATGCAAACCCAATACATCTCCTCACACTACCAAATTAAAAAAAAAAACTGTCTAGGAAAATAAAAATAAAATTATTTCAACATTTATTGTATGTGCATGTATATGCCTTCATTACCCTTCCTGCTAAAATGTGCTATTTATATTTCCTGTTCTAGGCTGCTAAGCAAACAACATTTCACTGCAGAGGTGGTTGCATTTCCTTTGTGGACTAAAAAGTATAAGTGACTATAAAAATAAGACTTTTGCAGTGGGGAAAGGGATCCAGATAATTCTGCCAGTGAAAAATATTGTGTGGGGTGAAAGGGAATGGGGAAGGCAGAAGATTGCAGAAGAAATTATAGTCATCTGAGTGCCAAATATTCAAGGCATATTTGAGCAGTGAAGGGATGAGGTTGCAATTGTTAGGCCAGGGAAATCTGCATGTGCATAATACAAGAACAAAATTTTGCTATGGAGTGAATGAGATTATTTGTATTTTTAAACAGCCATGAAAGCAGATGAATTTTTCTAAACTTAGGCAAAATAAAGTGAGGTGTCTCAGATAAGAGAGTAATATCCTCACACCAGGAAGAAAAGGTCCTCAAGAAAACAAATTAGTTTGCCAGATGCCTAGGGTCAGAAATTAGTCCGAGTAATGCTGTCCAACAGACAAGACAGCAGTTCCTGACCCATATAGCTTACTGCCTACAGGTTTTTCTAAAATGGTACCCAGTACAAAAAGTGAGTGCCAGGGGCCCGTCGTTCTCATATGGAAGGCATAGCCCCAACACAGAAACTTCCAAGTTAACTATTTTTATTAATCGATATATATATCTAATACTTTCTATATTACAGAATTCTCTTGTCAACAGTAGGATATCAGCATGTGCTAATGAGTTCACGTCAGATAATACATACAAAAATAAGTAAAACTCCTAACATAGACCTTGTTTCTTACAAAAAAGATTCATTTCATAACTGAGGAAGTGCAGGTGTTGTTTCCAGGGTCTTCATGGTAATAATACACACATGCTACATGTAACTGCAGGTTTAAAAATTTGAAAAAAGTAGAGTCACAAAGGACACTTAGCTGACACCTGGAGAATACATATTTCTGCATGGCAATAAAACTTCTGTCCTGACTTGACCTACAAGAATATTTTTTTCTCCCTTTCTCCTAGCAGTATGTTTAAAGCAATGTTTATTCTTAGTTTGGCTGGTCTGTAGCATGACAAGCTTTCAAACACGGCAGAAGTCTTGTGGAGGAAATCTACCTCTGACAGAAACGCACAAAAGTGGGGTGTTGTAAACGTCACACGCACAAACAGTCGCACGCACACATGCATCTGCGTGCGCGCACACACGCGCAGAGTGGCAGCCTACATGGCTTTGGTTTTCTGACTTGCAAATACAATAAAATATTAATGAATTTTTACTACACATTATTTGCTGAGCTCCACATCCAAAAAAATCTGTATAGAAGCTGAATACTGAATAAACTGTGGAAACAAACACACTTGGAAAATAATTTTACTGGAAACCTGGTTAAATTTTGCCATAATCATAAGAAAATATTGTTCTTACTAGTTGAAGAGCAGTCTCATTCCTGATCAAACATTGATAGGTATTTGGGCTTTTTAAACTTAATTAGAGTTCTTTTAAACTTTGATCTGTTCTTCATTGTTGAATCTCGCAGCCATACGTGGGCAACCAAGTTGGAGACAACTGCAATGAAAATTACAAAGTTAAAAAAATTACTATTTCACAGTGGTTTCCAAGCTGTTTGACACTAACAATCTCCTCCAGTGTCATGTCCTTTCTAAGTTAGTTAGTTTATTAGATTGCAAACACAGAAATAGGATTTGTCTCTATTTATGTGAGACTGAGTATTTACCTGAATTTAAAAGATAATTAATATAATTTGAGCCCAGAGGAAATGTTCTGAAATTTTTTTTAAATGGCTTTAAAAAATCTCTTTTTTTAATAAATAGCACTATATTTTAAATGATATACTTTGGCACTCAGTTGCTATTAATGTTAGCCTGGGACAAAATGTTAAGCTATGTTTAGAAATGGTTTCTGGGCTTTTAAATCAAGCAGGTGTTTCTGAAAATATTATTGAAATATTAAAATATTAAAAAATTCTCTCAATTATGAAATATTAAATTATTTCTCCCAAAACAGTCCTCAGAAGTCCTAAATCTCCACTCACATAAACTCAAAATCCCATAAAATTTCATGTACAGCTTTGGTTTTGTGGCTTAAGTGTATTTCATATTCCATATTTATTGCACAAAAAGATTTGCTTAAAATAAGACTTTAATCAATCATACTGGCTGAAAAAACCCCATGCCTATATCTAAATAAGGCTTTATGTTTGGGTTTTTTTGCTTAAGGAGTGTGTGCACCTTAGAAAGAAGAGATGTTAAATCAAATGAGTAAGTATTTGCAGCATCTCTGTGGAGATTTCTCCTTTTATCCAGTCACACATATTTGGCAGTTCTAGAATCATAAAAAATGTTCCTACCGATCATATACTTGCATGCCAGTTTAAAACCACATGAGTCTGCTCTGTTTCACTAACAGGACAAAAGTCTATGCACAACTGTAGCATTGAGAAAAGCCCAACCAACAAACCTCTCTTATTTGCAACCTGTTAAAAAAAAAAAGCATGTTATTTTGGGCAGCAGAGTCATTTCCAAAGACTCAGAAGACACAGGATCAGGTTATTAACTTCCAGCCAGAACACAATTATTTGCATCTTGCCTTAAGAGATCGATCCTCTTCATATCACAAAGGCTCCTGAAAAAGAGCTACTCAGATGTGTTGATCTACAGTACCTTTTTATGATTTTGAGTTTTTCCAGAGTACGTATGTTTGATTTTAGCAGAGAAAAAAGATTAAATAGAGAATGGATACACATAACAAAAATCTGGGCAATTGCAGAACATACGGGCATCAATAATATGTTTCTGAGATACCCTGTTCTGCAGTTTATCAGTACTTATCCTAAAATGTTAAGAAACTATAAAATGTCATGTAGAACAAACAAGAGAATCATGATGTTACCCATTTCAAAATGTCAAAGTATAGCAACTGTAATTTGTCTTTTTTTGTTGTGGTTTTTTTTTTTCCCCACTAACAGGTAACTTCATATTTCAGGGTTCTCAGAGTAAGAAGAGATAAAGTATTCTCTTTTAATCACAGATTATCTTCCATATCAGAGCAGTATATTTTAATTTTTTTATTATTTGTTATACAGCAACAAACTTAGTATTTGGATGCTTGTAGATACAAACCTGTAGCTGCAGAACCCCTGTCCTTCATATATTCAAAACTCCTACTAATGTTATCAGAAGGCAGGATTTTGTAAGGAAAGCAGAAGTGAGTCTTTTAAACAACAATGTAATTTTTTTTCCTCACTACCTTCTTCATCTGCCTCTCCTACAAAACAGACCTTTTATTTAAGCTTCCCCACTTGTACTCTTCAAAAATATCAATCTCCTTATAAAAGAAAAGAAAACAAAACTCATTCTGGAACAAAGCTGGCCCAGAATACATGGGCCTGCACTACTGGCCCTGGAAGACAAGCACAAGCTATGAAGATCAGTGGAGGATCCTGAGAGACTACTGAAATGAAATTCCCTAACACAAGAAGCTCAAGAAATCTATTTCTCCCATGCCAGGCTGTGAGAGACGACTACAAGTGCTTTGTGGTTCACCTGCAAGGCCCTATCACCCTACACTGTAAGATACCCCCAAGTTCATGCCCCAGGCTAGAAGGAGGGTTCCATGATGTCATGGTTTAGCTCCAGTCAGCAACCAAGCCCCACACAGCTGCTCGCTACCCTCCCCTCCCCCGTGGGATGGGGGAGAGAATCTGCAGAGGAAAAGTAAGAAAACTCGTGGGTTGAAATAAGAACAGTTTAATAATTGAAATAAAATATAATAAAATAAAATAAAATATAACAATAACAGCAATGACAACAATAATCATAATAATAATAGATTGTAATGAAAAGGAAAACAACAAGACAGCGAGAGAGGAACAAAACCCAAGAGATGCATCCACTCACCACTCACCAACTGATGCCCAGCCAGTCCCCAAGCAGCGATCGCTGCCCCCCGGCCAACTCCCCCCAGTTTACATACTGAGCAGGGCATCATATGGTATGGAATAGCCCTTGGGCCAGTTTGGGTCAGCTGTCCTGGCTGTGCCCCCTCCCAGCTTCTTGTGCACCTGGCAGAGCATTGGAAGCTGCAAAGTCCTTGACCAGTGTAAGCACTGCTTAGCAACAACTAAAACATCAGTGTGTTATCAACATTATGCTCATCCTAAATCCAAAACACAGCACTATACCAGCTACTAGGAAGAAAATTAACTCTATCCCAGCCAAAATCAGAACACGTGACTATTCACACTTTTACCCAAAAAGCCAAGGCACACTGGGAAAAGGGCCTAGCTGTCACACTGCAGGCTCCCTGCCTGTACACCCTTTGCCCAAAGCACCACTCGTCTTCCTCATTCTGTCTTCCCTGCTGGGGGTGCAGGGCCTGCCCCAGCTGGTGAATGAGGGGATGACTGGTTCCCAGTTAAGCGTGCTGGGGAAGGGGCCCCTTTTGCTCACTGCCGCTGCAGGAACACCATGAGAAAGCAGTGAAACCTGCGGGAGACTGAGATGCCCCTCTCCTCTATGGCAGCAAAGGGCCAACCCTCCTCTCTAAAAAAGGATTCGGACTCCCTGCCAGCATCGTCAGTGCTCGCTCCAGGCTGTGCATGGGGGCTGGGAGGCAGCTGGGAAGCTAGCCTGGCATCCACACGATTGTGCTGCACCTTCCTGGTGCTCACCCAGCCCCTCCAAACCTCACATTTTTAAGTCCAGACTTTTCTTTCCAGCCTTCTTCCAAATTCTTACTTGGCTCAGTTTTGTTTTCAGAAATACTAGCAAGTCATGCATGACAGCTCCAGTGCACCGATCTGATGTATAAGACTGGCATTGCAAGTTAATGTCAGAATATTAGATGTGGTTTGCACTTAGCTGTCTTTAGGGACTGATATGGCTGCACAGCCCTTTCTGAGCATGTGACACACTGCTCACATTATAAGCTACTAACAGCATTTTCAAAAATCTTTCCAATGTTCTTCTACAGCATAAATGAATGGCTGCATACATAGTGTAACTGCCAGAAGTTTGCTCTGGTTCTGTTTGCTTGTCCTCAGTTTCTGTCTGCAATATATTAATAATAGTCTTCCTAGAGACAATTACTCAAACAAACCACAACTACATGTAATATTTCCACAGCTCTTATTTTGCAGGATAGTGTTCTGATACAGTGGCTGCCTTTTGTGCTCTCTCAGAACAAATCAGAGCTTAATAATAGAGCAAGCATAGAGATGTACAGAGAGTGCATTAAAGTCACCTCCACTTTTCCTAACAAACACATTGCCATCTGTCATCCCTGTAACAGCCTGTGAAGGCAAAGAAATTTCAGTTTGAAGAAATGATCTAGAAAGAACCAGTCACTGCATTTGCATTGATTACTGCAAATGTGCTGCTGTAAGGGTGAACCTTTTTGGGAACGGGTCTGAACTCTTATAATCTCACACAAAGTTACAGGAGGGAAAATGGGAACCTAGGGAAAGGCATAATTATAGTGTCTTCCTGTCAAATGGCTGGAGGGATAAAATGTCATCTTCCTGCATAATAAATAAATTAGAATTTCAATATTTAAGTCCTTGTCAGAGAGAAGATCTGTCACAGAATAACCATTAATTTCTATGCTGCCTCTAGGGTAATTTTTCACCATTGAGGGCATTTGACTGTTAAATGCTAATATGAATTAAATAAATGCTTATGAAGTCTGAGATATCTAATCAAGAAAACCCAGAAAAGATTAAAATGACATTCCCCCTCCCCCCGCTTCTTACAACAGTTGCTAGTTGTGATATCCAGATGTGAAGCATCTAATGAACATAATGGAATCTATTTTAGGAACCGCTGTAGCATCAATATTACTTTGCAGATCACGACGCATTAGAAAAAAATTAAAGACAAGGAAATTGTGGTGTCCCTGTCATTTGACTTCATCAGTGGCACTTTGTAGTTTATCCTTGAAACCTGTCAGACTCTCAGTAAACAACATTACTTCAGTGTCATCTATATTCACCAGAAAATCCTAATAGCTGCTGAGGTAACCTTGACTGTCAGTCACGAACATGAATGGTTACCAACAGTGACCACATTTAGGGCTCTGGTCACATCACTCTTCTCCAGACAGTCTTTGCTTCTCCTTTCTTCACACTTGCATTTCTTTGTATCCTCACATCACTTGCTTCTTTATTGGACCCTCTACAATGGATCTTCTCTCTCTATCCCTAAAGAAGAGGTACAAAAATATTAAAATTGATACTTTTGCTCAGCAACTAAAAATATTTTTTTAAAAAATCACCACTATATAGTACTAAGGTATATTGTTTCATGTAAAATCAAAACCAGTGTAAAGGAAAAAAGGGGTTACCATATTTTTAATTTTTTTTTCTTATCTAGCAAAAGTTAAATGTGTTTTTTGAAAAAAGATTAACTTAATATTCCCCAAATGATATGGTTAATTTCAAAACCTACCATTTGACTGAATCCATTTTTTATAGTGATATCTTTTTGCAATCCCACTTTTGACAAATTTACTGCTCAGGAAAGTCAAGTAGCCTACCCCTTCTACTGGCATCCTCCTTCCATGTACTTCTCTCCCTCCCTGTGCAGCGTCAGTGCCCTTGTGTGCCCTGGAAGACAGTGTAATGAGGAGCAGCCAGAGTTCAGGAAGCAGAGTAGCAGCAGATGCATACCAAGACCACTGCAGAAATCCTTGGATTTGTGAGATAGCCCTAAAGTCATGGGGGATTGCCACTGGGGGCAGCTTTTTGGAGAAAATCCCTCAGATGTTGCCTGTACTGCCTGCCAGGATTTGACCTTAATCTTTCAAGAAAAGTATATCAGGAATTCAAGGGATATACTCAAGTTTACCAGGAACTTAATTGGGAAAGCTTCAGAGTCAAAATTTATACAGATATGCCAAAGGCCAGAGCCACAGATGCAGAAGCATCTCTCCTCACCTACCATCTTGGTCAGCATTACCCTTGATGTCTACTTAGCAAAGCATTTTCCCCTGCCTGCAAACAAGTGATCATTATTCTACCCAGTTTCGCCTGGTTAGCTATTATCTAGATGCCTATTTTTTTTCCCCCCGTCTGTTACCATAGAGATGGGAAGCACAAGGTGAGAGCACAGCAACAGTTTGTTCACAAAGCAGGGATCACCCACTAGACTTGTAGGCAGAGTGCTTAAAGCAAGCTCCTTCACTGAAAACTTGAAAGGCTTTTTTATGATGGCACTTGGGTGTTTTTATAGTCATTGTGCCTCAAATAGCTACCTGAAAGCCCATCTGAAAAATGTCATGACTCTGGGCAATCTAACTACGTTTTTTTTACATTTCCGACATCATCATCATCAGGAAGGATAAGTCTGGAGGGCATATCTGGCCTTCAGCTATACCTGTGAAACCTCATTGTCTTCAAATCAAGGTTGTAATGACATGTGTGCTTGGAAGTGAAGTTGCTCAGTGGTAGGTCAGGGTATAAAATGCCCAGAAAACCTTTGTTACTGCTGCCAAGGTGTCAGGTGAAAAGAACCCAGCTTAATTGTTAAAGCCCAGAGTGAGTTTCCAGGCTGGCAGCTTAAACAAGAAAAAGATCTCGGGAAAACTGTTGCAGAGAGTCATGTTAAGATGTAACACAGACACATCACGTCCATGGAAACTAGGCAGGAGAGAGTCGTTCATCCAGGGTACAAACAATTATTCTTAATTTATGAGTACCCTGCAAAAATAAACATCTGTACTTGGGAACCCCATGGTCTTTACAGCTTTAATAGCCATCATCTCTAAATCTTAGAGAGGATCTTCCCAGCAGACATGACCTCTCTCGAAAACACTGCCAAGAGAAGGAAGACAGGAGCTTTTCTATTTAAAACCATTTGATGAACTATGGGTTAGAATGGCTATGGGTGCATGAGATGGTGATAAATAGTAGTCATATGAGGTTTCCACAGACAAATGAGAGTGTAGGTGAATAATGGCATGTTTTGCTCATTTAGCTACTGGATTGCTCAAAAGCAAGACTTGCATCTACAGTTTCTGCGGGTACTTAGAAGACTGGGACAAAAAAATAATGTCCTATTCGAGGACTGCAGCCAGGCTCAGAGTGTTTATACTTGGAAATCTGGTGCAGATTTTATATCTGAAATTGATGGCTTTTGTGAATCATGCTCTAAATAAAATTTAATGCATATTCCCGCCTTACAGCATCCAAACGTTACCACTCCTCGGGGAATAACAACTCCATCATTTGGGGGGGGGGGGGGGAAGGGGGGGCTAACATACATTTTCCCCTTCCTTTTTGATCTGTGAAGCGGTATTACATGACTGCATTCAGTACTCAATGCAAGGCACGCTTCTTTATAGTGCAGTCCTGCAGCAGTAAACTTGTGGCCAAGCTTTATATTCTTCTGTCATTAAATATCTAGCATTTTATTCCACTCAGAGATTAAGAAAAGAGGTAAAATAAAAGCTGTAGAGAATATGCTGAACAGGCTAGAGAAGCATTTCATTCTTGTGGCTGTGCCATGCTAGTTTCTTTAAAATAGTGCTATGTAAGCATTGTTAGAGTGGAAAGGATACTGTAGAAATCAAGTTCCACAAAAACAGCTCTACAGAAGTAAAAACATCAAATTACTTTATACCAGTGTATTCCTTTGTAAAGCAGGATGGTATGCAAGACTTATGAGTTGCAGAGGAGAAAAAAGAATTTCATTTTCTGGTGCTGTGCTCAAGAATACCAAAAAATTGAACGCTCTCAGCTCATACTGGACTTATGTCGGATATCTGCTGCCAGACAGAATATTCCTTCTGACAGGATTCCACTTACCAAGTCCTTTGCAATCCAAGGGCTCTACTAGTTTTCAATCAAAGAGAAAGGAACATAATGCAGAAGCTGTCATCTGCTACGGATGACTACAACCTCAACATGCCTGTGGGAAGTTTTGGAGAAGAAAGCTGCTTGTAGAGCATTTCTTGGGTGAAATTAGTTTAGATGAGCTTAACACTGAACACTGTCATAGATAAAATGAAAGAAAGATAGAACACATTTAGGAGGAGTGGAAGATGTTCTATGAATTAGAAGAAGCTATTCTTTTAAAATTCAAACTATTTCAGTCACCCTCATCTGTAGACTGACAATCAGCAGTGACTAACTGTATCAAAAGCATTAAGAGCAGTATTTTATTATGAATCTTTAACACAATATTTGTGTCCTCTTAGCTTCCAGAATACCCAAGGCTAAAGAAATAGCAAGTAAGATTCATGCCTCAGTTTTCAAAATTTATTCCAGTGGGGTTACAATAAGTAACTTCTTGTTCTACCATCTTTTTGTCACCTCATTGAAGACAACACTCATGTCCCACAGCAGTAAAGGAGACAATGGGATAATACAATTTCTTAGGCGATTACTGGAGAACTCTAAGACAGATTAATATTATATTCAACTAACAGGTGATAAATAGAGTTCATGTTGAATGAGTGGCATGAGGATAACCAGTGCATCAGAATCATCACTGGATACCCTGGACATTGCTATTTCAAGGTATTTCTCTCATTTCTAACAGTACGCATAACATAAAATCTGATAGAAATTCAAATTGTGTTTTCACATCTGCGACCTATGTCAGGCCAGAAGGAAAATATATGGTCATAGCGATTCAGAGCACTACAACTATGAGAAGATGATGCAGACTACAGCCAGTACATCTTGATGGTCTCTCTGGCACAAGCATCTAGAAGGCAAGGCAGTAAAAATGACAGATCATACCCCCTTAGACCTTGACACATCTAGTAGTCACATTAACAAATTTCACTGCAAAAAATATACTACCTTGCTGTTGTTTTAAATGTAGTTTGAGAATAGCATCCAGAGCGCAAATGTGTCTGCTTGACTGAGTGTCATACCTCTGCGATCTTCAGCTACCTCGTCATTTACCCATATAACACATACATCCATCTAATGCACATTAGAATGCATTGCATTGCCTGTGTTCAAAGCAATCAGCCCTTGCTAAATCCTCACACTATGACACTTGTCTGTGACTTGATTCTAGGTAGTCTGGGCAATCAAGCAGCCAAGTGGAAGGCAAACATTATCTTGCACTTAAGTTCTAACTTTTCGCATATACATTTTGTAGAATAATGACATATGGCCCAAGGATATTCCTACACTATAAGTTCGAAGCTGCGGTTAGTATTTAATGTGACTAGTGATGCATATCTTACAGATGTGTTCTTAAAAACAAAGAGAACCTATTATGTCTTTGAAAATAGCATTTCTCTGTTAGATGTTCATGCAATTAATTTACATAAACCTTTACACTTTAAAATGTGCTGATGCCCAATACTGCAGCAAAGACTGATCTTTTATAGAAGAGCCTCTCTGCTAAATGTCACTTAGCATCTTTAGATACTAATAGTGAGTATATATAAAGAAGACAGTAACAAAGGAGATGAACAGAACTGTAAAACAGATAAGGCTTGCAATTAGAGAGATCTAGCAGGATCTGTACTCCTGTTTAACTTACAAGGTTATCAGTAAATGTGTTCAGATGCAAACTTTGACCCAGCTCCAGGAGAAGCTGCAAGTCTGACAGATAACACACAGAAAAAAAGATTGCTTGACACATTAAAGCAGCAGTTTTCGACTTTATGGGTGAGCATTCTCTTTAATAATGTGAGCTGTCACTGAGCCTGGTGTTAAAGCAGGCCCCAGATGATCAGCGCTTCATTTGCAGTGGTACAGGGCAGTACTGGAGACTGACAGAGGCAATACTTAGACCATCTACCCAGTCAAAGTGAAGTTTAGTAACTGATATGCTGATTGTAAAAGAGGAAAAAAAAAACCCTGCAATCATTTCCAGACTTGGAGTTTTCAATTCTTTCCACTCATGCAGCCTTTTCTCACTGCTGATGACTGTGAGGGCCTTAGTACTTTATCATATAGATGGAGGAGATTCATATTATCCCAATCTTCCTGGGATGTGCACACATTAATCTCTCAGGATGACTGGGCCCTAGAGTGGGGTGAGAGTGACTGGGAAGAAACAAAAGCAAAAGAGGTTTTTACAGGGGAAAGCTGGTATGTCCTAAAGCATCATTGCAATAAAAACATCACGAAAAGAAGAAAACCCTACTTCAGGCTGTGCCTGCTGTCCCATATGCAGAAAGCATGGCTGGAATCCCTTTGTCTGTTAAAAAACCCCGAGGCTCATCCAGAAACACCAAGAAACAAGAGCATGAGATTTCTGCTACATCCGATTCTTTGGAAAAAAGTTAGCTTTTAAAGGAACATAAGCTATTTGCCATGGTACAGGTCACAATCAGTGATTCATGCATTTTTATTTCTACTTTCATCCCACTACTGATGTTATTTGTACAGGTGGCTGAAGTTTTTTATTTACGGTAGCAGGTACTCTGTCCTAGCAGTGTTTTGGTTTCAAATTATAAGCTCCTGAAGTTCCTCAGCCTTGATGCCTTTATGTTTTCTGTTCTTTTATTTTCTCAGAGGTTCAGAAGTAGAGGGAGCCGTGGGCTTATTTCATTATAGCGCAGCTTCCACGAAAAGATCTGAAATACTTTTATCATTTGCAGAGCCACATATGCTGAAGTTCATTCTTCCCATTCAAGATTTGTTCAAGATCGGGTTTATAGCATCTTTCTCTTCTCACTTACCTTGCTTGCCTTTACCGTACTTTATTCTCTTGACTTAGTTCATAAACTTTTTTGTTCAAAGATATTTAGAAAGAAATTCCAACTTGACTAAAGTCAACAGAAGCTTTGCCATCAACTTCAATAAAGATGGAGTTTTGCCCTTACAATTTGGTATCTCAGCATTCGCAGTGTTATTTGAGTGAGCTTTTCAACTGTATGCTGCTTGAGGCAGAAGTATCTGAATTTGTGTCTGTATACCACCAAGCTTAATTGTTCCAACCTCCAGTTGGAGTATTTAAATAAATACTAGTGAAATAGGAAAGGAACAATATCTCTTTAAGAGCTTAAAATAAAGACCACAAGCAGTTTGAAAGAAATGACACCATTTAAAATGTTAATTTTCCAATTTCAGTATATTCCACTTAACATACTACTAACAGTAAGACAAACAGCATGTTCAGATTGCACTTTATTGCCTCATCAATGGACTTATCTGCTCTGCTGAGTTTGTTTTTAGCCTAGATACATAACACAATCAACACAAAATATTAATTTTCTAATCTTTAGCTGAACAATGCAAGTTTTACCTTCCTGATTACTTTATTATCTCATTTAATTATCAATATGATTTATGTATTTCCTCAAATTCAAGTACAGTGCATTCTTTTTGACCAAAAAGAAATACCAAATCCTGTAGAATTTCATGAAAATAAAAAATAATGCTATATGCATATGTAAATAACATCCTGTCAGAGTGTTGACAACCAGCATCTTCATACAAAAGGAGCGTAAAATCATATACAAGTTATATGAGAGTCCTATGGTATGCAACTGTGACACTAATCAGAACAAAATTTTAACCAATAATTTTATCCTTACAGGATTTCTCTAGATAGCAGAACTTCATTTATCACCCAATATGTACTATGCAATACAGTCAAGCTTCCAGCTGACTTCCATAATTTTGATTATCGCAATAAAATAAATGTTTAGTAAAAAACTCTAAAACTCTGAAAATACATCCAGTGGTAACATCTGCACAGATGCAGACTAATAGACTATTTATCCTATAGTTATTTACTTACCTATATATGTAGCTATAAATGCAAGGGCTAAAATCTGGAACTCTTCTATCTTCAAAAAATAACAGATTCCACCAAATTAGGCATATAATCATATTTATATATTACCTCAGGCATAGAAATGAGTGGCAAAGCTCCAGGTGAATTCTGTGTATTACCTCAGAAAAGGTACTATGAAATCTTTAGTAAGGTATTTCTATAGCAATGCAAAAGAAATGAATTTTAAACATAAGATACCAGCAGCACTTAAACACTCTTCTACACAGTAATTAAGTTTATTCCAAGTCTGTAAAGCTTCATGGAACATTTGGGTAAATGTACTATTAGAAATATTATTTTTATAAGGATCACAGCAGCAAATATACCATGTGGGAGTTTCAGCAGAAGACCCCAAAGAGGGAACAATACTACTGAGGAGAAAAGCCACCTCCTGTTCTGTATTTCATAATGTGAAGAAACCATGGAGAGTTTGCTGCTTAATGGCTTTAAGTTGCAGGCAAAGTCAGCAGTCATCATTCCAAGAGCTCATTTGTTTGGGTCAAGCAGAGAAAATCGTCAAACACAGTTATAAACAAGGCTATAGAGACAAGGCAAATGATGCAGTTACACCAGCTTCCTGACTGTTTTACACTCAAATTGACATTGTTCCTGGGTGGCGAGGAAGTGGGAGGAAAAGGGTACTCTGAGGACTTAACTTACTTATTTTGAACTTTCTGCTGCTCCTATTCAAGGTAACAGTAAATCTGGCATAACTGAATAAACAAAGGAATAGAATTCATCCAGCTATGCTAATTTTTTTAATACAGCTTAATTAACCTGTAGAACTCACTGTCATAAGATAGCAGCAAGGTTAAAAGGTTAATGAGATTCAAGATAGTTTTGTACTGTAAATATGCACAGCTATATTAGATAGGATACAGGTGCATGAGGTACTGCACCCACCACGCTGTTATTCACATTCTGTTTCAGGTTAATAAAGTATCACAGAGGATGTTTATTTTTATTTGGGTTTCTCTCACCAGTGTGCAAGAACACAGGTCAAAATAGAGAGGCTGAGCAGACAAGGCACTAGTTTGTTGTGCTGTAACATCCCCTTTCTTCGTTGCTGTCTAGCACCAGAGTAAATAGGTGCAAGAGACTAACAGTCAAATTAGTAGAGTAAAAAGAGAGTGGCCAACAGTTATGTTACAAGGAAAAATAACATTTTCTTTGTAGTGCTTTTTGGTTTATTTATATTTCTGCAGAGAGATGTCATAGACTCTCAGCCTAAATCCAGACATTGACTTCTAAACGTAATTTCGGCTACCGAAGATTCAGCTGCATCAGTCTCACCAAAAATGGTTAGCAAAATAATTCCTTTGATATCTCAGTGTCAATAGGTAGCTTAATCTTATTGCTAATGTTCCTGTAAAAATATGACCTTCACCACCTAATAACTTTACTTTGCAAGAAACCCTGACATTTTCGGTATGCAAATCCAACGGATTTTATGGCAAATGACCATAGGCATGACAAAGCATGGCAAAGGTGATGTCCCTACTAATTCATTTCAAGGAAGACAGGATTTCACTTCCTGTAAGTGCACTGCAGGAATTAATGTTACAATATTATGATCAGCACTGTTTCCACATGGAGCCTGGTACCCATACAAGTCCTGCATGTAGATAAAGAGCATCAGTAATATGCTACAGGGTTCAAGATAATGAGAATACAGATCGTCTCTCCTGTCTTTTTGCCAACTTTTTTTTTTTTCTTTTCTGAAGAAAGGCAACCAGGGAACTTAGGACCCTCAGATCAGTCTCTGACAAACTTGCGGTTGCGTGGTGCTCAGGGTCAAATCCAAAATCCATTAAAACAGCAAGGATCCCTACATTTCACGAGGATAACATGGAAAACAAATGAGTTGCTTAGAGCTTGCCACTTATAAGCACTGGCTACAACAGTACAGATGAAATCCTGTTTCCCCCTAGGGCCAAAATGCATACACAGTTCAGTGAAGGTACCCAAATTTTGATGCTAAAATAGTCACCGAATATAAATAAACAATCCTCAGCGCTGTATAGAAGCCACAGTTTCACTGTCAGCTTGGTACTCAAGCTGCTGTGCCTTGTCCCTGTGCATCAGTGTGAGTCTCATCCTTCACCCCACGTTGGGCGCCAAAAAGACTGTCGTGGTTTAACCCCAGTTGGCGACTAAGTACCACAAAACTGCTCACTCACTCACCCCTGGTGGGATGGGGGAGAGAATCAGAAGGGTAAAATTGAGAAAACTCGTGGGTCGAAATAAAGACAGTTAATAAGTAAAGCAAAAGCTGCGCACGAAAGCAAAGCAAAACAAGGAATTCATTCACTACTTCCCATTGGCAGGCAGGTGTTCAGCCATCCCCAGGAAAGCAGGGCTCCATCACATGCAACAGTTATTTGGGAAGACAAACACTATCACTCCAAACATCCCTCCCTTCCTTCTTCTTCCCCCAGCTTTATCTGCTGAGCATGACGCCATATGGTATGGGGTATCCCTTTGGTCAGCTGGGATCAGCTGTCCCAGCCGTGTCCCCTCCCAACTCCTTGTGCACCCCCAGCCTACTCGCTGGTGGGGTGGGGTGAGGAGCAGAAAAGGCCTTGACTCTGTGTAAGCACTGCTCAGCAACAACTGAAACATCCCTGTGTTATCAACACTGTTTTCAGCACAGATACAAAACATAGCCCCATACTAGCTACTATGAAGAAAATTAACTCTATCCCAGCCAAAACCAGCACAGCATCTCAGCCTTGACAGGAGGAAGAGAAGATACCTGACTCCAAAAGCCTACTGCCTTGAGCCTGTACAAATGCCTTTGCTCTTCCTGCTTTTCCATAGTGCCTGTTCTAACACTATTATTCCACAGCTGCCACATCTTTAAAAAAAAAAGAGATTGAAAATCACACAAATTGACACTCAGCCAAACCAAGAAGCAACTGGAATTATAAATTTGTTACCTGAAGTTGATAGATGTATGACCTATACAGACGTGCTTAGGAAGAAACAGATTTTAAATGCATCTATAATGATCAGTCCTGCATAGACTATAAAAGGTGAGCTACTGCATTTAACTGATAAAAGCAAGGCTCATCATATTTAACACTGATTTCATTTTTGTATTTATTAAAAACAATAAAAAGCCCTTATGAATATTGCACAACAGATCATATAATAATTTCAGCTAAACTGAATAGCCCTTTTTTATAGCATATCATTATACTCTTCTTCGACTTTCTGTAAAAGCCAAGCCATAGTACTTCTAACTCTTGATGCTGGCATACGATCAATTACTTGTGGTCAAACTGGGGCATAACTCTAGAAAGTCATGCAGTCTCAACAAACATTTCCAGGAACAGAGAATATACTTGTCCCAATATGTAATTTTTCTTAATGTTAACATATTTTGTGCTTATTTTTTTGCTCTCTCCAGTCTATAAATGCTGGATCCCTTAATCTTTTTTCTTTGTTTCCTTTCAGCTAAGAAAACACCTGATTCACAGTCCATGTGTGTCAGTGGAAACTCTCCCTGTGAATACCACTACAAGTTTCCCAGTCTCTGCCATTCTTAGTGTTTTCTCAGTATATATGTATGAATAATAAACAAGCCTCCTGACAGACTGACTATCAAAATACTCAAACATAAAATTTTAGATTTAGGGAGAAAAAAGGAGCAAATAATTAATATTTCAAGCCTACTCCATTTTCCTGGGTTCTAAGTGAAACCACTTTCATTATGTTTTCAAAGCAAATTAGTCACAAATCAAAACATCTGAGAGGACCCTAAATGAAATATATTTTTAAATAAAGGTGTTATTTAAGCTGTCATAAAAAGATATACACCTCTGCAAAGCCACACCAGCTATTTCCACGGTGGTATTGTTTAAAGGAAAAAGGATTGAGACCTTTGGTCTGTCTCAAATAGAGATAATTTCCAGTAGGAGTGCTTGAGGCACTACATTGGATGGAAACTGGTGGAAGAGGAAGCCAAAACCCAAACTGTATTGTTTCTGTTAAGCTATGGGATAAAAGCTCTTCTGCACACTCACAGAGGAGCTCAGAGAGACAATGGCAGGAGAGGGAGCCCAAATAATGCCCTGCCCCGGCTCCTCCCAGGCTTGTCGACCCGTGCCGTACACAAGAGCAGTGCAGTCTGTCATGTGGTCTCATTAAACTCAATTTCTAATTCTTTCTAGGATGAGGTATTCCCTGTTCTATGTGCGTGTGTGCTTTTCATTCATTCCAGTTCTTTTGACTTTCTCCCACTCTCCTCAGTACAGCACTGCTGCCTTGCTTCAGGAAGTCCAATAGCATATGGATATGCTATAAACTGCAGCAAAGTTAATCAGTTTAAAATAAAAACAAAAAAATTAATAAAGGCTTTGTAAAAAATAGGTCATTTCATAAAATGAGATTTAAGTATCACCAAAGGTGCTTAAACCAATGGGATGAAAACCTCTCTGCAGAGGGACAGAAAAGAGCAGTTGAAGTTTGGAGTGGAAGAGGCATACACATGTTAAATTATACCTGTTGCAGTGGAAAGGTAGAACATGAAGCCACAACCTTGCATAGCTTGATGGCACACACTCTTGGCTTGATGGTAATTCTTTTTGCCGTCTTTGGCAACTTATGTAGAGAAACCTGTTTGATAGAAATTTTACTTTGCCAGAACAATTTAAGAAGCAGTCAGGCATAAAAAATAGAGTCTAAGGAAGAGATCTAAACCAATCACATGCACTCCTTTCTGATAGTCGTTTCTTTTCATCATAGAGAGCACCTCTGCCTATCACTAAAAAGATACCAGTTATGTTCCAAGTTCCTTTTAGATTTGTGGTTATTGCCGATATATTCCCCATGATGACTGTCCATCAGTCTAAGTTACTTGCACTAGTAGTGGAGTAAAATTCTAACATTATACATTTATATGCCTCACCTGAGCTAGAATTGGTTTTGTTTGTTTGTTTGTTTATGACATAAAATAGACCTAAGTATCAGATATAACATCCTTAAATTTGGATATAATTTTGGTACTACCTCTACTACTTTAAAATAAAGTATACTAATAATATTCTACAAACTTATGAATCTAAAGAATACAACCTATGTAAGGATCTGGTAAAGGCATTGAAATTTCAATGGCAATACGTTTATTATATTAAAAAACAAGTGTCATTTTGGTCTGAATACTTTTTCATTGCCACTTAGGAAAATACATTACATTCCAGCAAATTAAGAAGTAAGATAATGCTTTTTTTAAATTTTATTTTAATTTTAAAGATGTTCCGTGCACCTGGAAAATGTCTAAATTATGTTCTCTAAGCATCTTTTGAATCATAGACCAATTCGATGTAGTTTCTAAACTCATATTATTCTACACTTGTTGCAACAAATAAACATATTCATAGAAAGCCACTTGATTGTTAAATATAAAGGCTACTCTATATACTGCGTCCCTCTATTAGCGATATATACGAAGTCAATATCTTCTGTGAGACATGACAAAGTATTGAATGTTATAAGTAGGTCTATAGAAAACATTGCATATGTGAGAGAATGTAAAAAGTGACAGAAATCCTCACCAGCGAGAACAAGATTATCTAATTCTGGTGGACATAGTATTCAAACTTTGCTGAAAAGTTCACAGACAAGCAACTTTCCTGTGAGTTCTTGTTGCCAGTTCAAGGTTTTGAATTTTATATAAAGATTAACTTTATGCTGTTGTTTAAACTGTAATTAGAAAAGACAAAAATAATGTACTTCTAAAATGTTCTAAACATACAAGTGCCTCCTACAAATTTTGACTGTTCTTTGCCATCCCTTTAAACCTCTGATTTAACAACGTACTTGAAGTACTTAACTTTAAACATATGGAAAGTCCCATGAACTTCATTAAGTGTTAAATATATGCTCAAAGCTGAATGTTTAGTGAATATAAATTTCCAAGAATAAATAGAAAACAATCTAAGAAACAAGTTTTGTATTTGAAATGTTTATTAAAGCAGATCTTAATAATGCAGTAATTATTATTTGCAAAAAAAAAAAATTTTGAAATCATAAACACATCATTTGCATGAGGGACCTTCCCTAACCATCATTTAATGTGAGCTAGATGAGACCATAGGACTTGTTCTCATTCAAAAATCAACTAAAATCTAATGACACAACCTGAATTTTGAGGTGATTAATTATTTGGTCTACTTGGAAGAACGTGTTCACCTCTGATTTATATGTAATAGAATCTTTCAAACCATAAATTAGACTTGGACTAAAACATCTAGTGTAGTTTAACGTGGCGAGGGGAATGTTGGGGAGGATTATTATTATTGGTTTTTCCTTAATCATAAAAAAGTCATTGTAGAAATCACAGAGATATTCTGAATTTGCTTAAAATAAATAAAAAAGCATTCTAGTGGCTTTTGCACAGAATGCATTTTTTTTTAAATCAGGTTTAGTTTGACTCTCAGAATGTTATTGAAAAGTTCCTAAAAAAAGCTATATGAAAATTTCTCATAAAAAATAGCTCAGAGATCTCAGTCTGTTCATCTACTGGTGTTTAAACCATGCCTAGAGAGGCATAATGTCAATGTCCAGGCCGAATTGCACAAACGTGATTTTAAGAGGGGGAAAAAAAAGCCACCCTATTTGGAACATATTATAGGTTATGGTGCCTAATTTTAGCTAACAATTTTTCTAGGCTCCCCAGTGACTGAAGCTTCATTTTTCTATGAGGATCCAAAACAAGAGGCCTGCTTATCACACCATTTCTTAACAATGACCTTTTCCACATCACTATCCTATTTATAGAATGAGTAATTGTGTCTGTAGAGCATCTGACAACATATGTTAATTAAATATTTTGTTCCACATGAAAATTATGAATGCAGGTCTGTTTTGTTTTCTTTTTTCTATTTGCTTTTCTCTTATTTACTATGCCCTTGCACGGCAAATTTAGTCCCAATGAATCCCACTCCTGAAGAGGACTCACTCTCCCGTGAGCTTCCTACAACACAACCTCATAGCCATTAGATCAAAATAAAAGAATGGAGTTTGTTTTCTTGGCAAGGATTCAAAGCAATGAATCTCTGAAAGATGCAGGGAGGAAGTTATGAGTTAATAAATCTATAAATAAGATACCCTTTTGTCAGGGTACCCAGCTCCAGCACCAGAAATTATACAGCACCGGCTCCACTTCTCTCTACCTCCTTTCCCAGCCTTCCAGGATACAAACAGAGGGGAAGAAACACAAATTCCAGCTTGACAGTGAGGACAGACAAGAGGGCTAAAAAGCTTAGATCCATGATGCAGAGCTACACGATATCTGTTTCTTATAGCGGGAATGGCCATGCTCTAGCAACAGAGGCAGCAATTAGGCCATCCACAGCATCTAATTTTCTGCCTAGTCTTTCAATGGAAAGACTAGTTTTTCAGAGAACTAGAAACAAGCTCCAGCAGGCAAAATGTGTACCTAGAGTTCAGTTCAGGTTTTATTGCCTCAATGAACTTGGAATTTAGGGATTTCCTCTATTTATTTATGAGCCAGTTGCTCATGAACTGGTAAGGAGGTTGATTAATTGGCAGAAAATACCTATTGACATGGGCTCCCTTGAATTAAAATATAAGAAGGGCAAATATGCACAGCAAAGAGATTACACCAACAGAATTGATCATCAGGGCAACAAGTTAATCAACAGCTATGCGAAAACCCAACAGGGCTACACAGGTCAGTTCAGCTTTAGTTATACTGACACTTCTTGCCGACCCTGATGTTAAAAGGCTGCAAAGTAGGGAGGAGATGGACTACATATATGCTTTTTAAAGGCACTTTTATGCATTTAAAGTGCTGAAAAGCAAAACTTAAATACAAATGTTTCCTCTTCTACTCAGTTTATGACTTAATGTCACTTCTGTGCTGATGAAGACTGATGGTTTAGCAAAAGAACTCATCATTTTACCATGGTAGTCCATGACTACACCTTCCTTTCATTCTTTTTTTTACCCACCTGTCTTGTATTTATGTATTTAGGTGAAGGAGCCTAAATACTCTGTGGTATTTGTCTTATTTTTCCCCTATGTAAGTTCTGAGGGGGAGGAGAGAAAAATTCTGTTGGCTACCCTATTTATAACATCTCTATCATCTTGGAGAGGCGTTAGAAAGGGTTGGAATTTGGCTAAATATTTCATTTCCAAAATTCCCTTGAACACAACCTGGCAGGAGGGAAAAAAAAAAAAAAAAGATTTCTCTCAAACATAAAAAATCTAAACCAAATGAAGTATTTACCCTGTTCTAGTTACAGGTGTTTGCTACAACCTCACCTAATATTCTTCAGGTTCTGCAATGTGGAATTGTGTGTGCAGATTTCTGCTGCAGAAGGAAATAATTCACAGAACATTAAATGAAAATACATACTGCTCAGGAAAAGAGTTGAAACAGATAGATATGAGGGAAAACATTTGAGCATCAGGTAGAGATTTACAGGATGGATCTAGAATACTACTCCTTAATAGATGCTGTTATAATCACTTACCTGTACTACCATCAATTCAGTGCTAAAATAGATGGATTTGCCTGGGAATAGACCCACCAAAGCAGGTGTTGGGGGGAAGGTCTCATGGTGGGAAGGAAAATAGCTAGCTTGGTTTTCCTTTCCTTTTCCTTTTTTCCTTTTCCTTTTCCTTTTCCTTTTCCTTTCCCTTTCCCTTTCCCTTTCCCTTTCCTTTTCCTTTCCTTTCATTTTTTTTAAACTGGTAAGTAAATAACTAAATATAGCTCAAAGCAGCATGCTCTCCCTTAGAAAATTTCTTTGAGAGAGACCAGATAGCAAGAAACGTCTTAGCCCTATACTGTTAGAAATAGCTATTGCTACTGCCTGCCAATTTTACATGATCAGAAAAAGTCTTAATAATAGTTAGCTTGGGCGTTTACTTGTAATAAATAATAATATATTCAGATCATCAATTGTAATAAACTTTCTCATGTGGCCAAGCTCCATTTCAAGGTTCAGTGATTCAAAAACAGTCTGTAGTTGTATGCCTTAAATATTGGGCATATTTTAAGATCAAAACCAGACAAAGGATTGATCAGTGAGGAGTAACTGGATATGAAAAACAGGAAATTGATTTTTATTATTCGGCACATATTCTAGACCACAAATTAATTAAGCCTGTGTATTGTAGTACAAAATGGATCATATATTGGTTTTACTTCATGGACTAAATTTAGTGTGTAGCATTTAAGATGAACGAAAACACACTTTTCGCCCATGGCTTTGCCTGCCTTACCAAATTATAACTGTTTAAGACTTAAACCACTTTTTCCATATTTACAAAATTATATGGGATGAGTCTAAGGCACAAAACTGTGGAATTTGTTCCATTATCCTCTCTGACTTTTACAGGTTTTGTTTTTCGTGATCAGTGCATGCTGTCTTCCATTCTGAAGCTTAGAGGCATGAAAGTATAATTAAAATACATCACTGGAGATGAGAAACAGACAAATTAATTGGCTTGGAAGCCTAATTTATATTCTTTAAACATTTATGAGGATGCTAAAATGAACAAAGGAATATCTCTCCAAAAGAATCATTATCACCTTCATTGTAACTTTTTATGCTACCTTTGAAAAATCTCTTGGTATCTAATCACATTTTGTAAATAATGCAGTGCTAATTATAATTTGCCACAAGGTGATGTCTCAAATTCCGGAAGGCTTCCTTTAGTGAATTCATATTGTTAACAAGAAGCAAGACTATCTTCATAAAGCCAGTAGGATATAGGTTTAGGTTTCTTCTTTTTTTTGTTTGTTTGTTTTTAAAAGAAAACATTATTACTGTTGGAAGTGTTAGACACTTGAAAATAATGTATGAGCCCTAAAGATTTTTTTGCTCCCTCATCATAAACCTGCTTAGTAAATTATTTTAAGCTGCAGTATTTGGAAAAAATTGTTATTGAAGGTGTCAGCTCTAATGAAATACAGATGGCAACAATTCGGCTTTGTCTCCACAAATAACTCAAGGGTAAGCATGCACCTACCCAGCCAGGAAGGGACAATGTCAGCATCAGGAAGAGGCTGAGCAGTTATGGGAGGCTGCAGGTTTCAGGGCAGCCAGACAGGACTAATTATGGCCAGCTTGCACGAAGATGGGGCAACATCGCTAGTCCCAATAGTTCATTTTCATTTCTCGGCGGCACTGAAGATTGGTCCCCACACTTGAGATGAGGGCATGTCATTGCGTCTGTGGTGCAGGATGGCTATGCGGTGTTCCCAAAGAGCATTACCTTCCAAAATTTTTTTGCCAAGACAGACCGACATTCTGTTCAGAAGAGACAGAGGACAAGTCAGCAACTGTGCGGGTGTGGGGATTTAGTCAGTACGGGACTTAGCTACCTACCATCCTTTTCTTTTGGACTCTGCTTAGACCAAGGCAGAAGCCACTGGCTACCCAGAAGATATCTGCATTACGTACAGACAGAGAGTCTTGGACCTAATCCTGCAGGTCTGTTAAAGCCAGTGTCACTGCTAGGGCCAGTGACAAAATTCCCAGTGAACTGGGTTGTGGAGATGAACGCACTTGTGTTCCTTTGTACCATTTTATACCCACTCAAAAGAGGTATAAAATACATATGTATTTAACAACACTTTCCCTGGTATAAGTAATTAAATCTAAGTGAAGAATTGTGCCCAATACCTTTTTTTAATTAAATGTCATTCCACCACATCATAAGAGTTACCACAATTCACTGTATTACTGAAGACATGTTTTTCCTTTGTACTTTGTAGGAGTAATGCAACTTACAGTAGCTATTTGGATGTTTGATTAGAGAAAGTGTTTTGTCTCTTTTAGTGCTTCATAAAACTGGATAAGAATATAAATGCAATATAGTTTATCTCCATTCAGTTGGATTTGTTACTACAGGCCCACAAATGTTTGTGGAAAAAGTTTATGAACTGCTTATAGTAACATGTGTCCACTCATAAAATAAATGCTTTTATGTTTATAAGTTTTTCGCACCTTTCTTACTACATTAAGGAAATACAAATCACTATTTACAGCAATTTGGGAAGAGGAATGTACTATTTACTTTCATTTTTATTGTCAAGTATATTATTGTAGTAGACCTGAGCTTATGAAAGTATTTCTCCCCGTTTTTATAGCATGTTGAGATGACCAACAATTTTTCAGTGCTTTGGCAAATGGAGCTAAATTTACGTTAAACTTAGTATTTTCATAAGTCTCATTCTATAAATTTCTGGTCATTTTGATTGCTGCAGGACATTTTTCCTAAAAGTTTCCCCTTCCTTGACTTTTTTATAATACAATTCATTTTTTGAAACTGGACCAAAATCGGATGTCATTTTAAATATGCAGGCAGTGTAGCTTTTTTGACGCCACTGTTTGTGCATATAGGACTTTACGTAAAATTGTTAACATTTTTTCTTTCTTTTCCTCAGGAATGGAAGATGGGGGAAAAAAGCAAAGGTGATTTTTATGATGAAAGATGCATGGATACCACTGTGCTGAGATGTAAACTTCTGCATGGAAATTTTATGCAGTTGAAAATTATGTAAAGGAAACACTAATCAGAACACTCTTTATTACTCTTGTTCAAATCATCTGAATCCCAGCAAAGTGCCATCTAACCCAATATTCTGTTTCTAAGAAAGACTAATAGATTCACTGAAGATGATGGTACCATATAGCAATTGAATGCTACTCTTTCCATACTACAGCTCTTTTGGAGAGTTCTAATTTAGAGGTTATATTTGGACTCTCGTGTAGTAAGTCTATGCCTGTCCTGTGGATTGTATAATACTTCTTTGAACTTATTTATGGGTTTAGTTGCATATCTCCAAAAATAAGACTTTTTACAAGTTAAACATGCAGTGCCCCAAAAAATACTAGATTTCTTGGTTGTTTTAAATGGGACACTGGATTCCCTTATCCAGTTAGAGTAGAAAAAGTGATCTGTGATTAATTTTCTTGGCACCACTTATGTTTGCATTTAGCATGTCATATTATCCACTTTTTCCTGAAAAGCTGACTCAGTCTTTGCAATCTTATTTTGCTTAGTTGTTTTCTACCTCAGATCATCTTCATTGTTCTTTTCTGTACTTTTCCTTGACGATTTCTTGCCTTTTTTCTTTTTTTTTTTTTTAAATCAGTACAGATTTCATCAGCTGAAAGCAATGTTTTACTTTACCCGAATTCATTCATCATGATTTTCAAACCAATGGCTTCCTGCATCTGGAGGCTAAGCATCTATCTCATAAATTATCCAGATGAAAATGTAATAGCACCTCTCTTTTTTACTCCCTTTCAATTGAGTCCTCAAACTTTTAGATCTGCTCCTCAAGCTCTTAATTTATTATTCATCATGTCCTGGGATTTTTTGTCCATCCTCTCATATAGAAGAGAATGTCCATTCCTTCCAAATCTCGTAATTCTTGCCCTCTTCTCTCTTTTTTTAAATTTTTTAAAAATTTTAAGGGCTTTAGCGTGAATAAATCTAGCAGTCATCCTGCACTTACCATACTCTGGA
This sequence comes from Mycteria americana, assembly GCF_035582795.1. Classification (NCBI taxonomy): domain Eukaryota; kingdom Metazoa; phylum Chordata; class Aves; order Ciconiiformes; family Ciconiidae; genus Mycteria; species Mycteria americana. The sequence continues at coordinate 99,759,544 of NC_134366.1, read as the reverse complement.
TTTATAAGTTAGTCATATTGAATCTGGATATCTTAGCAACTGTTATTTCAACAGCACTACAAATTCTATATTTTTTAATATGAAAAAAGCATTATATGTAAATATTTAAGGAAAAAAATCTACCTTTGGGTATTCAGAAGAACAGTCTTTTCAGTTTCCTGTCACTCATAACAAATAGTTTTCTGTATACTCATGTTTGTTCTTACTCTATATAAATTTTGGAGGTCAACTTCTGACCTTTGGTTAGAACACTTTAGAAACCTAGCTGGATGTTACAGATGCATTTTTCTTCTTATGAAAGGCATTGATCAAAGGAAGAGGGTAAATCTTATTCATGTAAAGGAGGACAATACCACAATTAATCAACTAATAAATCTTTTTGCATCACTGACACCCTGAAAAAGGAAAACATGCACACACACTGAGAAAACCTGTAATCTGTTAAATTGAATTTTGTATATTACTTGCTTTGATTAAGCCTTAATTCCATTCAGAATCAAGTGATAAACCTCTCAGCATTGAATTCATTTTCCTTTGAAAATTCTATGAAGTAATTTACTTAGCTTACTAAAAAAAAATATATATTTGAACATCACCCAATAGCTTAGTATTCCTGATTATTCACATCAGTCTGGAACTGTCCTAGCAAAATCCAGAATCCTTCTTGAACAGGCAGCCTAGCCATATACTATAAAAATTGCTAGTTTAACTAACTGCAATGTGGAATCCTGCAGAAGACTGAGAAGATACTGAAATAATCCCTGTGCACACACTAGTGATATCAGCTCAGGAAGCACTTCTTCCTTTTCCCTGTCAAAGTGGGATGTTCCTTTACGGAGGCTGAAATATAACTGAAATGACACAAATGTTGCTTGGAAAGGAAGGGAAGGGGGGAAAACATAAGATACATATAAAAAATCCACCTTCTTTGTGGCCTACCAACTAAAATCCAAAGGTTGGATTTTAAATATAAAATGTCTGAATAGAGAGGATATAATTGTGAATAGCCAGCATATTCAAGAGAATATCCACCTGTGTGTGGAAATACCTTAAACATTAAAAAAGTAAAATTTGTCAGGCATACACATTGCAAGCAATCCTCTCAGCTGTAATGAGAACATCAGAGGGAGTTCAGCTCTCACTTCTTGCTTTAGGTGTAAAATTCAAATAGAGACAATATAGCAATACCTTTATTATGTATTCTGAACTCAGTGCCCAGAAAGGTTGAGCTAGTTCTTCAACATCTGAATTACCTGGACAATTTCAGCAATATACTGTTAAGGCTTCAATCATTCTGCCAGATTTTGGTCCAAAGGCACATATCTGGTCCAGTTAAAACCAATATCATTTCTGCATCTTCTTGCCTAGCACCCTAAGGCACTGAAAACTCAATTCCACATTACTGCTGAGCTGCTCAGGCTATGCTGCAAAATTTGATATGGATTATTCCTTGTGACGATCCTGTTGCTTCTTCCTACTTATCCATCTCTGCACAAACCTAGCCCACAAAGAGCAGAAATGCTTCAGTAACAGACCTTAACTGAAAGATGGTCGATAGACCTTCAGTCTGGATGTCTGTGACCAAGCACTATCCCTCTGAATTTTGGGATCACTAACAGCAGAAGCACACTAACTGTAAGATCGGGGCACATTCCTTTACCCTCTCATTATTACTGTCACCACAATTTTATGATTTATACATTGCAAACAAAGCAATAAATATTAGTAAATGGAGATATGGTCATAAAATATTATAATTTCACATCAGTGAACCTGGCCAGAGCTTGCTTGTTGCCATTTGTTATACAGGGAGCTGGGGGGACATCTTCAAACTCTGAGCTTTCTGTAACATTTACATTCATCATTCCATTTTGGCAAATGCTCAATAATTATATACAGAAGTTGGTTCTAGGATTGGCAGCTACCCCAAAGGTATGCTACAAGAGAGAGATATGCCTTAGGAATTTCCTCAAGAGGCCAACCATTTCCACAGGAACTCTATATTTACTTGTAGAATTCCTAAAGGTCCGCCTAAAGCTAGAGCAAACATGCCAGCTTTGGACTGAATGGGAAGAAAAAAGAAATAAGCCTTTCCCTGAACTTTTAATCACCTCTAAAAGTATTCCCCCATTTACTTTTAAATTGGCAATTGTTTAGTTATGAAGTGTAGCTGAGAATATGGCCAGGCCTTTAGCTTTTTTAAACTACTAGTTTTACCTTTTTCCTTTAGAGAAATAGTGATTTTTAGTTTACGTCTGCTTTCTTAGAGAATGCAGGTCAAAAAGTCCCTGCCCTGTTTTTAATTTGTCACCAATGTCAGCAGTGCAACACAGGTCTGTAAAGAGAATGTCTTACTTATATTCTTTCCAGTGGATGGTTACCTGAATACAAATTGGATAATGAATTAATAAAAAATAGTTACTGTGAAAGACAAAATCCACCAGAGATTAAAAATGATAATATAGAATTAATCAAGAATCTAAATAGCTTATAAATATTCTTCTAAAGGTATTCTTTTGTTGACAAAATACCTAAGTGTTCATGGTTAGGCAAAAATGAAAAGAAAAGTTTAATATTTTATTCTCATAACATTTATGTCAATTTTAAAAAGCACATGTAGTAGATCAAACTTCCAAGGCTTTGTATGTATCCATTTTTTTATAAGCTTATATACCTAATACTGTGCATATACAAGAAAGTTTATCTGCACAGACAAATCTCTGTGGACATATGTACACTAACTGGCATATATCCACATGATATTCATAGAAGGTGAAAATATAATTAAATACTGACTTTGAAATTTTGCTTATCCTCTCCTCAGTCTTCTCCCACCTCTGTGTGATGCTTAGCCAGACCTTCATTTGTAGGATTTGGGGAAAAATTTGAATCAGGGTAGAACATTCTATTCTATTTGCAGAGATACCTTTTGTAGGAGAGTAGTACTGTGAGGAAAACTCTGTATCTCATGAAAAATATATGCAGGTACCAGAACAATGAGAAAAGAGATCAGTTTCAAATGGGAACTAATTGCTCCCACATGTGGTATCGTAGTTCTGGTGGGAGAATAAAAAGTATCATCTGGTGCTGGATCAGATATACTATCAAGTGCAGTCTTCTGTCCTTGAAGTTAGAAATGGCTTTTGGCCCTGAATGAATGTCTGTAAAAGACATTCCTATCCACTGACCTAAAAGGTGCAATATCAGCTGCATAGTTGGAGCTGGCAATTCCTTATAACAATAAAAGCCTCACTTCTTTTTAATTTGTGTTAATGTCAAAAAATGCCGAATAAGGGTAGCAGGAGCTTGTAGCCTGCCACATGCATCACAAATATTACAGATAGCTAAATTATAGCTGTTTGTGTGTATGTAATCCCCACTGGTGACAAGCTATTTACAAACTCAGCAGAATTTGAGTTTGACAATCTATATTATGTGAGATTTTGCAGGAGCAGAAGAAAATCCCTGCTGAACCTGAGACAGCAGTTACAGCTTGCAAGGTCTCTGTTAAAAAGAAATACAAAATTCCATTAGCACCATTTTAAAGCATAAATGATTTCAGAAGAAGGTGATTTAAGGCAGAAACAACTATTCCTTAAAAAAATTTTAAAAATGCAGAGTAAGAATACTCTTAGTTTCCTTTCGAGATATGGAGTTTCATTGTTAGCAATGGAATTATGGAAAATGTTAGGATGTTAGGATAATCGTCAAATATCTCTGCTGAAGACTCAGGACTCTTTCTACCCTTCTATAAGTAGCTTTTGGTTTGAGAAAAATAGTAATGAAATAGCAATGCCAATTGTGGTTTTTGCAAGGAGTATGAAACAAAGTTTATACTGAATGCTTCCTAGAAAAATATTCATTTATTTTCTGTATGAAAAAGTTTGAATTGAATTTAAAAAAATATTATTTTATTTCAATAGAATTTTGACACCTCATCAAGAAGTCTCTAATAATTTACCACATCCAGTTACACTGGTATAGGGAATGAAACATGGCTGAAGGTCTGCAGATAAAAGAAAAGGATAGATGGTAAAACGGTGGGACATCAGGGTGAATGAAGGAGACATTATAACATAATATAGGGGTTTTTTTCTTCGTCTTTTATACCGAAGAAATAAATAACATGAAAAAGAGGTGGGAAAATAAAGGCCTATAATGCTTGTGAAAAACGTGTCAGTAACATCTTAGTCTGAGTTGTAACACCATTCCAAAAGGACCTAGACTATCAAGATATTGAAGTACCTCCATGAAATACCCAGGAGGAGTCAGAACTTGCAGGCCTGTGCTTCCAGGTGTGTGTAGTGCCGCCACATGCTAATTAGAATTTCTTAGGCTGCTGTAGAACCGTGGAAGATAAATAGAAGAAAAGCAGGGACACGTGAGCTGATATAGTTCATGCACAGCTGAGTTACTGGTCTTCCAGCCTGCCATTCTTAGAGATGGATAAAAGAGGACAATAATCTTCAAGATTTGCAGTAATAGCTGAACTGCTATATGTCCAGGGTGGGAAGTAAGAAACTTTATTCAGTACGCATATCACATGCAACTCATGTGTTGTATGTCCTGTGCTAGGCAGTAATAATGGGCAGGTTTGTTGTTTCTTTAAGAAAACATTCATTAACATTATTGTCTCTTAAACATTTTCTATAGATATTCACCCTGGAATCACAATATGTCACTGACATCTGATGAAGGCTACCCCATGCATATCACATGCCAACAATCACCTTAGCTTTTCTTCTTTGCTTACCACAGTTTTTATTCATAAGCCTCCTGGCATCGTAATCACATTCATCTAGAAAGCTACTATCCCTCCCTGCCTATATGCCTCTACCTGAACTTGCTTTTTATCGATATTTCTACTCTGGGCAGAGCTCACCCACAGTTCTGCAGCAGAGGAAATGCCATTCCAGCTCCTCAGGGAAAGACATAATTAATATCTTTGTTACTTTTTTCCTAGGGAAGCACTCGTTTCTGATAGCAGATTCCCCCCCCATACTGCAAGCTTTCTTTTAAATAAAACACAGTCATTTCCAATGTATGCACTTTCCCAGATTACTTAAAATGCAGATGGCCAACCAAAGTAACAAGGCTGGAAACATTCCCTGGCCCAGCTCATAACTGCAGGGGTTGAATGTTATATTTATATCTATTCCTATACCTTGAGCATTACATAAACCGATAGGAAGAGACACAATCATACAGGAAGCAGCAAAATTTAAGGCAGAGACAGGCTCAACAGAACTGGAGGAGTCTTTCATCAAAGATCCAGACAAGAGAAAGCACAATCTTCTTCACATATGAAAAACGTTTGACTGTCTCCTCTGTCTTCTTTTCTCATGGTGATGAATCTTCTTTTGTGCATGTCTGAACCCCATGCCAAACTGTTGTATGTCTGAAGCCACATTGTCAGCTATAACTAATAATTCTTGCTGTAGAGCTGTTGCTGACTTAAACTTTCTCTGACAGTGATTTCACCCCATTCACATGATTGGTGTCTCCTAGAAAGTGAATGTGTCAGATGTGATTGCTGTAGTAAGTTGATGCATGCAATTCAGCTGCTCATACAATCAGTCCTGTTCTTAGCATGGATATTTCAGCAAATGTTATGTCAGATGCATATCAAGCATTTCATTTATCAGGGATGTACATCTTTAACAAACACAGCCAAATCCATATCCAGCCAAACATGTGAATGGAAATACAATCAGTTTATTATGGGTCTTCTTAAACTAGGGATATAGTCAATTCAGTAGGTGATTTATTTGCTACTAAGAATGATGTATGTGATGTTGTGGATGATGTACCTGACTTAGTTCAGCACCTGACAAATCTAATTCAGTAGGTGACACAAGGTATCATTTTTACAGAAATATATCTGATGTACTAGGTTATGAATTTGATACAAATTAGGTCTTTTTCTTTGGTAAGCAATACTTTACTTTTCTGCTAAGGTATTTGACTGTAAACTGTATAGGATATACATCTCTTTCACATTAAATGCTAATAAATGACATGTCCATTATACCCTGTAACATTTATCCAGCCTTTTGAATGCAGGAATGAACAATAGGAAGTGACAGAAGCATTGCTTTTTAAGGGTGTTTTTGACACAACATGTGAAAAATGGATATCAGATTTAGCTAAAAGAGAAACACTGAACATCTGGTCTGCCAGCAACCAAAACCAAAAGCCTTTCTGCAGCTTTTCAATGAACTTTCAGTAAAAGTCTGCAAAAGTATCAACTCCTCCTCTGAACATACTGGTTTGGAATTGCCTGTTATGAGAGGAAAAAGTAATCTTCCATGGAGATCAGTGATATTTTTTATTTTTGTTACAGTGATTTTTATAATATTTTGAAGCCATGCTGGATTTGTGCACGCACATATACTGAACTAAATATATAGCACCTTGCCAAATGACATGATCCTGTTCAAGCTTTTAAAAAAGAAAAAAATCCTTCATCCAATTTACATTAGGGTTTTGACATTGCTATCATCAGCAAGAAAAAAATATGACCAGAAATGAAAGCTAAAGATATCATCTGGTATTTGCAAAGTCCTTGCATCTATAACATATTCATTGCTGGCCATGCATAGAGAAATACATAGAGCCTGGCTAAAAAGGCTTAGGTTTTAAGAAGACAAGCAATACATGAAGGTCAGGGAAAAATTAGATCATACACAAACCACAACTTACATAAAAAAAGAATAGAGAATATTGCTTACCGAGGCACATTTTAGCTAACAGCTTTGTTTGTTCAGTGTATGCTTTGCTAAATCCAGTGTATAGAACTACCAAGCTTCATAATTACAGATAGCATATTCTACTCAAAGGACAAGCACTTTTCACTAACAACCATTGCTTCCTGAGAGTTTAATGCAGAGATGGACAAACTTTGTTTCAATTGCATTATACCAAGTAAGGCAATTTCCTATTACAATGAATCCAAAGCATCCTGTCTGGTGCCCAGGGCAGATGTGGCATGATGAGGCCAACTTTCAGCTACACAAAGAGTACTTTAAGACCACCAGGCATAAGTGCTGCTGCTTCTTGAATTGCAGAATGCCACCAGAGCAAAGTAAATAGTAAATTAGGTCTGATACTGTAACTATAAATCTCTACATATCAAGAGGCAAAAATGAAGGGGTATTAAACTTAAGTTCTGAGTCCTCAGGGTGGATTGAAAGCAGGGGTGTTTCCCCCCCCCGCCCCCAATCGTATATAGCTACATGAGGCAAAATTACTACACCTTGACAGCAACAATAATCTTTTTGCATTTTTCCTTGGTAAGGGAAAATGATCCAATCTATGAGAACAAATACCTGTAGATTATGCAGATCTAGTTTCAAGAGGTGTCTTACCTTTTGTTACTACTACATATCTACTGTTTTGATAGCTAAGTTAGAAGTGCAAAGGCAATTAATTCATATCAGTAGCAAAACATTTGTTATGTTATTAAATTTGTGGGGGAAACAAGGTGGGGGGAGGGGTTGTTGGTTCAAAGGTACTATAATAAGAGTTTGTCCATCCCTCCCCTCCAGAATCTGGTGATTTCATCTAAATTAGGCTGCTCTCTGGACATTTGAACAGTCAGTCAAACCCATAATGCTGGTGGTAGCCTGAAGAGCAAAACCAGAGTAAGACAAGTTTTCTAGGAGATGGATGCCTGTGCTGAGATCATCAGAATATTTTGGGCATGTGTCTTGATTCTAAACACAAGGGGAAGTGTTGGACATGAAAAAATTTTGAGGCGGTAACCTTGTTTTTAAAGACTAGAAATCCTGGCTTAGACTGGTGAATGGAGTTGCAGGTTAGACAGCAGAGAGATTGAAAGAGCCATGCAAGAGAAACCCCTAACTGAGTAAAGTCAGGGAAAGGTTGCTTGACACTATCATGAAAACATAGCAAAATCCACCCTGAAATCCACACATATTGAATCTAAAGACAGTGAAAGGAAGCTCAATTTTTTTCATGGCATATCACAGACCATGCTTCATACTTACTTTCTATGAAGGACCTCCAAGTATACCAGTGCTTTAAGACAGACCTTAAGGATTAAAGCCTTAACCTTATGAATTTTTTTTTTAAAAAGTCTTTTACATTCAAAAAGCCAGATTTTATTAGAAAGAGATGTGAAACTGTTAACTATTTAGACAGAGTATGTCTAAACAGACATAGTCAAAATAACTTTGAAAGACAACAGATGAAGAAGAGCTTAAAGTGTGTGTTGCAATGCCTGTCTCCTATTGTGACCCTGCAAGACAAATTTTCATTTTCAGGCTTATTTTCATTCAGCTCTGGTTTGCAGCAAATTCTGCATAACCCCCTCTAGGTCTTCCATCTCCTCTGAGGCTTGTCTGTACCTCTGTTCTCTGCTTCTCTCAACAGTCTTTCAGATTTTCTGCTCAAAATACAGTCTCCCAGATCTTTTCTGCAAGTCTCTGTCTGCTGCTTCTCCTGCCTACCCTACCACATCATCTTTCCCAAGTGTTCTCAGCTGTTTTTCCCAAAATCAGACCATTTCACTGACCTTTTTTAAAAAGTATAACACAGAAAATGAGAGTAAGGAATTATGACAGATCCTTTGACACAGTATGAACAAAAATTCACCATTATGTGTTTAGACACCAGTGCAATTCAGATATTGGAATTACTTGACTTGGGTCCATATTGAAAAAGAACATTCTCACTTCAATTTAATTATGACATACATTATCCTAGTCCCCCTCCTTAAAAAAAAAAAAAAAAAAAGAAGGCAAATTACAGAAAGCTTGGATTTTTAATCTAATTCTACCAATCAAGAAGAGTTTTGTTATACTACATATTCCCGCCTACAGCTGTTAATTTCATAGTCAGAACATCTCATACTTAAAAGAGATGTACTAACTGGCTGTCTGATGTTTTATTAGTCATACACTTCTCACTGCTATGGATACCCTGAAAGAAACTAACCAGTGAGAAAGAAAAGCATGTTAATGAAATCAGGACAGTTTTGGTACTGAAATGACACTATATATACAAGCTCCCTGAAAAGAAACACTTGCTATTTTGACCAATACACCAGTTTAAAGGAGTTCTCTAGAGCTGCTGGATTCAGCTGCAGAGCCATAACCCTAGAGCAGAAAGTGAGAGATCAGGCATAACCAAGACATTCAGTATACAATGCAGAGAAACAACTTCAAAACAGTATTTCCTTAAGAAGTGTGCTCAAAATATTAAAAACAAACAAAACCCCACCAGGTTTATGGTGCAAACAATCAAAATCCAATTCCAAGTAATTATAAGCAACACAAACAGTAGTCTATTCTCCCCACTTTGCCTACAACCTTATCAATCTCTTCTTCTAGCACTTCAAAACACTGCAAGATCAAAAATCCTCTATCCCCACTCATTTTCTTCTCCCAGAAGAAGAGACCCATATTTTTATCTATCGGTTCTGACTGACCTCAAGCTGTAAATGTCCCCACCTGGCTTTCCACTTATAATTAAGGCAATTAGCCTCTGCCTCCCTGGGCTTGTTGCCAGTGCAGTCCAGTTGATTTTTCCCTAAAGGTACAGAAAGCTCTATGATTGGAAAAAGGCTGGAGCCACAAGCAAACAGAAGTACAAGACAAAAGAGTCTAGTAGGATATACTCTGCTACATGATTCGCTCACCGATCTCACTCAGGAATATTCTTTTCTGCAAGTACAGACTAACTTGATCTTAAGTCATCTGAATTTTACAGAAGCCTTCCATGTACATCAGAAGGTTCCAGTCCAATCTGTTATCATCACAACAAGTGCAACCTGAAAGATATTTTTCTGCCTTATTACATCTGTTATTCAGTCTGCTTCTCACCTGACACAGGCTAGACCATTATTATTTTTTCAGCGTCTAAAACCAACACTCTAATTGAGCTACTACAAAATCTTAACTTTGTTTTCTTTGTGAAACCCTGAAAGGAAAGTCACTGTTACCACACTTTGATTAACTGCATCACTCTCCTTAAGGAACTTCAAATGAAACACTCAAGTTTTTTTAAAAAGAAAACCACCCCTCCATGGGAAGCCATAAAGTAAAGTAACAGTCACATAAGGTTTATTATAATATACTGTATGAAAACTGAGTTTAGCCTAAAGATACACTTGAAAGGTTGCATATTTTCATGCATCTAGAGCTGATAAAAATGTGCTCCTATGTGTATGTGCTAAGGTATGAACTTTGATAAAATGTAAAAATGTAGTTCTGAAAATCCTATCTTGCATTCTGCCATCAGCAGTTGATTGCCAGCTGAAATGCAGTTTATAAACAGTGAAAACGGATCTAACAATTCATATCATTATGGTCTATCCATTTTTGTACTAGGTAAATTAAATTTGAGTTTTTAGAAAACTGCCTGTTAGATGTAGAATTTTCATTTATGGACTCTGAAGGTTATTTTATTTCTTCAACGCAGTTATCACTTCAGAAACATTTACCTCTAACAGTTAAGAGGCTCAATATCATATGATTTTTATCAGATAAATGTAATCTAGAAATAAGATAACATGCAGGTTGTGCCTAAACAAACTGAACAAGTTCTTGTCTTGCTATTACATTCTTATGACGTAATTAATTTTATACCTTAATGGAGGAAAACTCTTATGTAACACAGGTCTTATTAGGACAAACATGATATGAATGTTTTTTTTTCCAGATGTTTATGTAGAAATAATGTAAGGCTAAGATTGAAAATACTAATACTTGTTAACATTTCATAGAGGTGGAAGAGCATGGGAAGCACAATCCAAAGCTTTTACTGTGCATGTAGTTACAGGGGTTCTATATTGAGACACTGTGGCACAACTTTACCACACAAGTAGTTGTTTATCATTGTTCTAGTCTACTTCTCTGCTGGTGCCAAAGGTGGTGGTAGCCCTGCATTTTCTGATGAGTGGTTAACAGCCAACTCTAATAATGTTAATAACCAAATATCCATAGAGACCTAGTCTCTTGGATCACCGTCTTGGCACTGGATTGTTGTTCAGTACATGCATCGCTCCATGCATTTGGCAAAGCGTAGGATCCTTCACGTTTTAACAAAACAAATGAATACACTCCCCTGAAGCTGAAGTTTGAATGTGACAGAGGCATGTCACAAAGTGCTTTAGTAATAATGAAACCATCCAATTTGTACATTTTAAGATTGAAAATAATCTTGCTTGGATTTCATTTTGAAATGGCTTTATGTAAATAACATGTTTCACTTGCTGCAATAAAGCAAGTTTTGTGATAGCCCGTCTGCAAGTTGTCTAACTTCTTGGGTTTTTTTTTTTTTCAGTTTGATGACAGTAAAATAGTTTAGTAAACCAAAAAACACTAGTCTTTTTTCTTTCTTTAGAATTTTATTTTATGAGAATTTCCACACAAAGCATTACCATTTTTGTTCCTGTTCAGAAATTACAAAAATTGATTTAGATAAAATAAGATAAAATAATATTCAAAACAAAACAAAACAAAAAACTTCTCCCTATCTATCATCATCTAATTTTTAAGAAAAAAACCAAACAACAAAGTCTTGTTGAGCTATGGTTTTGTAACAGACTGTATCTTTTCATGTTTTTAACTCACTGGTAATATTTAACAGCCATTTTGACATATTATATTTCTCTACACCAAGGGCCCCCGACCCCATCTTATTCTGCCGGCTGTCTCTTGGAGTGTTATACTTTAGATTTGTGTAACTTGCACCTTTTTTTTATTATTATTTGCCTTGAGAGGAAACTGGTTTTGCAGAGCCATAAACTGCCATTTCACTTCATATTCCGACTTGATTTGTATTCAGGGCTAAGCAGCATTCTGGCCCAATGTATTTGAAATGTTTGAAGGGAAAGAAAATCCCATTCTCAGGTGTGTTTGAACTGAGGACCTGGGAAGGAAGCCCAGATTTAGTGTTAAGTGTACTATTGTTTAGTGTGTGAGGAATGAGATGACGCAATCCTGCTTTTTTATGTTGCTGTTGCTGGTACTGCAGTATCCAGGATTGCACAGAGGACTGGCACTATAGCAAACTTCCCCACTGTTTGTTTTGCTACCCAGACAGTGAGTTTATGAGTTTCTGTTAATCCCAGGAGGGTCCTCATCTTCACTATACTGTGTAAGTGCCAACTGAGGAGCCGCTGAGCGTATTGTCCTGTCCTGGGTGCAGCAAGAACGTCTGGCTGTGATGCCCATTGGGAAGAAAGCCAAGTGTGGGAGATGAGAAGTGGCCACACTGTATCATGCCATTAGCTTTTTTGCAAGTTGATGTAATTCATGCACTTTCAGAAAACTTTAGCTGGGCTTTTTCCAAGTTCCTTGTGAGAAACACTTGACTGCTGAGAAAAGGCAATGAAACACATGCATCTGCAGAGTATTAGCTGCCTATGGGCATCCTTTCTTACCTTTTTAAATTTTCTCTGTGAAGGACAAGGCTCTCCACCATATTCCCACATCCTCCAACCATAACAAAGGCTGTGAAATTCTACATATAGTACAATCGCCTAACTGAAATAGTCAGAAGTGGCAAGTATTTGTATTCTGGCCTGCAGACTGATCAGCCAATCCACAAATTGATTGAATGTTGCAGTCGAAGAAGATGAGATGAACACCAGGACAGACTCCATAGAATGAAAAAGCCTCAAATATTCCCATTTCACAGAAAAAGTCCACAGAAAAGTCCATGATAGGTTTACAGTAGACATTTGAATTACACACTGGAAAGATTGATATAACGTACAGAAAACACCTGGTGTCACTTTGTCATCACCGATATCTGAGTATAAGATCTTGACTGCTATTAGATAGGACAAATAAGAAACTATGTCAGCTAGACTTAAGGAAGGACTGTTGGCAGAAGGAGTTTGAACCTATTAGACAAGTTACTTCATACAGTTACTATTAAAGGCAAACCTCAGCTCTAAGATAAGTCATCAAGGCAACTGATTTTTTCCTCTTTTGTCTCTGGTCACCTGCCACAGTGACATTAACTCAAAATAACCAGGATCTGGGTTATAATATCCAGGAGAAATAGGGTATTCTTGCCTGCACCTTTGCTTTGAAACCTCTATAAAGAATTATTTTTCTGTAAAGAATTATTTAGACTCTTGTAAGAAGTACAGCTGGCATAATTTTGGCAATTTTTTCTTAATACAATAGAAGAGGAAAGTGACCTATGACTATGTTCGCTGTGTGTTAACACTGTACAGACAAACAGAACAGAACCACCAAGGCAGGTGTTATCATAAATCTTCCCTTCCTGACTTTCATGCAACCAGAAAATAAACCAATTCATTTTATAGTTAGCATGGCTCTAAAGATAATATATAGTCTTCCGTGTGCTGCCTATCCATGCTCCCAATTAAGAACAAAGAAAGTTATTTTTCTCCCATAGGGAGGTGAAAAAACACCCTCCTTTAGGGGTACTATTTGTTGTAAGGATGAGCAGATTGAGGATTTATCTCTTATTTTTCTTTTTAGTTTTCATACTTTGATTAAAGTTCATTTGAAATCATTATGAAGAAGCCTTAGGCTTAAATTCAGTTGGATTTTTTTGGTTCATTTGGTTTAGTTTCTTCCATTATGAGTCTTGCCCTTCCAACCTATGAAATGTCTGATACAGAGCCCAAATTAGTTGTCAAATGCCTAGATTATCTTTGTGCATCTTGGAAGAAAAATGCATTTTCAGATGTTTGCCCTTGATAGCTGAAGTTCTATTAGCAGCTGTGAATTGAACATTTTTGAAATAGTTATGCAAATTAATTAGACATTTACAAACACAGACGTGCAGGTCCGTGCAGATCATCCTCTTCTTCTTAACAAAACCAAATACTAACTTTTGTACCTATTTATAAACAGATTTTCTTTTTCAGCTTTTATTCCCAAGTTGTGGCATCTCAGAGCAATGTAATTTACTTTGTGGCGGAAGAGTTGTAAATTACTGCAACGTAAGATAGCATATCAAGGAAAACTCTCCATAAAATATATCATAATATGCCCACATCTTGGGTCTCAGAGGGGAAAAAGGAGGGAGTAGAGCAACGTGTTTATATTTGTATATAAAAATGGCACATTTTAGCATTGATTCGCTTCAGTAGCCATTACTGTTAGAGGTTGCAGACTCATGTTTCACACCTCTTTGTCAGAGGTGGCTGACTCAAAGGTAGTGGTTTGGGTTGTGAGGAAGGAAGCAGGGAAGGAGATCCTTATGTAGAAGTCATTTCTAGGAGTTACAGATGAAACAGAGCTCCAAAATAACATGATGATTGCATTTCCCATTATACTGATGTACTTTTAACAAACATGTCTAGGCTTTAAACAAGGATTGTCTTAATTTGTTTCGTCTGTTTATTTCTGTAGGCATCCTAACCCTTTCTAGCAAGTGTTTCCCTTCCACAATATTCTGAGACAAGTCTTCTGTCCTCTTTTCTTCTTTATTTGAAATTTTGACATGCACAGTGCAATCAGAACAATACCATCTTGGTTCAGTGCCAAGGCAAGAGTACAGCTTATATGTTGGACTCTAGCTCACTCCTTTGCATTCAGCTTTTATCTGGGGCACCCTTGTTTCCAATAGTCTAATTTCTGTAGAAGCTCCTACATTTTTAAAAATTCCCCTCACATGGTCTTATGAAATACTGTAGATATCATCCTCTGCTCTGCTCCCTAAAGCCCAATTCATTAAAGACTGTAATTTACTCCTGTCAGTGAAGCTGAGACTGGAGAAGGAAGTTGATTTTTAGTTTTTGTTTTCAATTCAAAATTCAGTTCACTTCCAGGTCAATCATAATTAGGCTGTATATTAATGTTCTATTAGTTTATCAAAATAACATTTATATGCAAAGAATGCAACCATTCTGATCATTTCCACTTGATGTCAGACAGTGGGCTTTATACTAAAAAAAAATAAAGTGTTCATCAAACCAGCTTTCAGGTGACTGCATTCCACATATTTTTCACGTTTTTACTAAACAATCTTAATAATTGCTGCTAAACTTGGCTAAATACTTGCTACTTATTTCATACTATATTGAAAGACACAGCAGAATACCCACTGACTGTAGTTAAGGCCAGAATTTCACCCTTTGTACCTAATCTATAGTTTTCACATCTTTTTGTATCCTTTGTTTCCCTTATTTCATCCAACAATAAGGTGACCAAAATTCAACTCAGTCTGAAGATTCACATTGACTTCAAAAGGATTTGCATTTGATCCTCACGTTCAACTATATATATGCTCCGGTTGAGCAGAAATGCTCTCCAATGCAATTACATTTTCAAGGGTCATTTTGAGATTCCACCTTATACAGAGTATCCCATTTTCCACATCCTACAAATCTGTTCATCCCAGTGGATTCTTTTTTGCTTGTCTTCATCCATAAAGTTGACAATTGCTACCAACAGATGTCATTAGTGGATACAGAAATGTGAATTGATACCAAATTTGTCTGAGAATTTGTCTGAGAGTTCTGCTAAAAACAGGAATGAGTAAGAAATGTACAGAAACAATTTGCTTTCTCTCAATAGTTTTAGCTTTTAATTGAAAGATTTAGGTGGTGAGCATGTTTGAATCTGCTATCAGTGTAAATTTCAAATAGACACCTGCTATGAATTTACCTTAGAGTCTCCCAGATGCTCTTGTGGAAGGTGGCTCTTAATATTCCAGAGCTGTTGTTGGGCAGTTCTTTACATTACTATGATGAAAGAAAACAGATTGAAAACATTTTCTTTCCTGGCTTGTCATACAAGATCTTCATTTGTGGATAAAATATGATTATAACCAATAAATGTTACAGTGAAACAGCCAATGAGATATTCCAAGCACGTACTCATGGCCCATCTTCCATTTCGAGCTATTACTTGATGTCGTGGTGACCACAGCTTAGGACTTTCTAGCACAGCTAAAGGCTTATAACAATACCATCTTGATACTGCATGGTGTAATAAGTGCCAGAGGAAAGCCATATACATAGGGAACCACACCTGTGACTTCTGCAGCTTTTCATTTTTTATAAAAGTTGGACCACTACAGTTTTGCAAGACTGTTTCATCAGTTATGTCTGAGCAATGCTGTAAGTTACAGGCTAATATTAGGGGAAGTTAACCAAGCAGTTTTCTTTTCCCAGTCTCAGAACAGAGCTTGCACTTTTTTCCCTCTGCTGACAACATTTTTCCTGCCCTCATGAACATAAAGTCAAGCTTTTTCTTTCCTCTTTCTTCAGCTCAGAAAGAATCCTTTCCCCTGTCATTAAATGATGTCCTCTGTTACCCAATACTCTCATAAAACAGAAACTGTTCACTTGGTGAAAATTATTAGAGTATGTACTCTAGTCTTTAAAACAGTATTGCTTATGGGCTTTGGATTATCTAAATTGGGTTAAATTTCTGAGAATAAGATCATTTCTGACAAAAAAAGCTACCGAAGATGAATCCTTCTTCACCAGATCAGTAGGACACATCATCACAGTTGCAACCAATTGTTTGCCAGTCATTATGAACTTTGCTTTCTTTTCTAAATCCTGACACTAAATTGTACATTCTGAACTGATTTACACAGATCTTCTAGGGAAAAAATACCACAGGATCTATCAATCAAAATCAATCTAGAACAAGAATTTTTTTTCATTGTCAACTTTTCCATGCTTTCATAAATCACTGTCCTGGTTTCAGCTGAGATAGAGTTGATTTTCTTTATAGTGACTGGTGTGGGGCTATGTTTCGGATTTGTGCTGAAAACGGTGTTGATAACACAGAGATGTTTTAGTTGCTGCTGTACTAGTCAAGGACTTTTCAGCTTCCCGTGCTCTGCCAGGTGCAGAAGGAGCTGGGAGGGGACACGGCCAGGATAGTTGATCCAAACTGACCAAAGGGCTATTCCATACCATATGACGTCATGCTCAGTATATAAAGCTGGGGAAGAAGAAGGAAGGGGGGACATTAGGAGTGATGGCGTTTGTCTTCCCAAGTAACCATTACACGTGATGGAGCCCTGCTTTCCTGGGGATGGCTGAACACCTGCCTGCCCATGGGAAGTAGTGAATTAATTCCTTGCTTTGCTTTGCTTGTGTGCACGGCTTTTGCTTTCCCTATTAAACTGTCTTTATCTCAACCCTCAAGTTTTCTTACTTTTGCTCTTCTGATTCTCTCCCCCATCCCACCAAGGGGGAGTGAGCGAGCGGCTACGTGGTGCTCAGTTGCCGGCTGGGGCTAAACCACGACAATCACGTAGCCCAAAAGCTGATATGAGATTTCTTTTTCTTGGCTACGATTACTAGTGCATTTAGTGTGTTCTCTGTATGTCCAGCATAATGAAGGAGTTGCACATTAGTTCAATGTTGAAAGAATTACAACATTATTGAGCTCATTTATCAACCAGAAAAAGCATATTATATTGATTAAAACAGATTCGTTAGGTGCTTTTGTGACAGAAAGGAGAAAACCTAAGCTTGAAAGAGAAAATTATTATTCTACAAGTTATTCCAAAGAGAAAATTGACCTCAATTCATTAAGCTATATAAGTCAAAATACTCATTCCTCAACTTTTGACCTGACCTTACTGTCAAAAATCTTGGATGAATGTTCAGAGGAAAATGTGATCACAAATCAAAAGGAAAGACTGCTTGGACAGGAACTGTGCATTGCTCATCACAATTCAGTTCACACTGTCATAAAGGTAAAAAGTGCACATGTGGGAGCAGAAATAATAACGGGAGAAAAAGAAATAAGAAGGACACAAAAAGATATAGGTCAGATTCTCAACTGATGTAAATTTGTCTGTCTCCACTTGAACAACAGAAATCAAGCTGATTTACACCACTTGAGGAGTTCATTTCACTATAGGTTTGGTGTCATGGTCACATAACTTTCTGCTGACTCCCTCTCATGGTGCTGTACAGTTGGACTGTGATGGTCCATTTTTTCTTGAGCACAATCTCAAGTAGAAGAATAAAATTGTTACAGTTTTCATTATATTAAATCGAGGTGGGTTTTGAGGTAATAAGAAGTGAGTAACATACAATAAATTCACTAGAATTCCCTGTCTCTGCTACTACTCAGGAACAATGTAATCTCATGTGGGAAATCCAGACTTTTTTGAATAAACTTTTCAAAAACACTTACCATTTACAAAATCTCAATTTCTGACCTTTTACAAATGACTTTCAGGGATTCTGAGAGCCTTGTTGAACCTGCTGGGATATTTTCAAAGTTTGGAAGGAAGCCCTAAAACAGGTCCTGGAAAACTGACGCTTCCAACTCAGACTAAAATGTTAATAAAATGGATAAGAACAGTGAAATAGTAGCAATTACTGGTCAGTGTCGTAGGCTTATGGGGCTATTACAGCTAAGCTGGTTTTGCACCTCAGGAACAAGGAGAGTATTTAAAAACATAAATGTAAAAACATAAGATCAGTTGGTATTAAACTTTTCAGGTAGTTAATTACTCTTCAGAAATACAAGATAAAAATCTATGTTGAAACAGCTTCTTTTTGGAATGTGGGAGAGGAAGGGGGAAATATTAGTATTTTGATGTACTGAAATGTACATTACTACTTTTTTTTGTGTCTCATGAAGAAAAATAGCTCAGTCATTTCATCTAGAAAAGTGAATCACTGTGCATGCCCACTACTTTTATCCTCTGCTTATTCTGGAAGGAAACTATTCTTAATGCACCATAAATAGTAATTTCACTGACATGACAGAATATTACAGCACTACAGAAGTCATTATGTTCCTTAGTGTCAATGATCTGCAAAGTAGGAACAAAATTCTGTTTTCTTCCATTGACATAAATGCCTAGCAATTCCACTATATTTAGTGGGATTACTCTTAAGGTTCACTTGTGTAACTGAGATAGGAATCTGACTCGATGAAGTATAGAAGTAGAGCTTAATTTGATGGACCATAAAGACATTAAATTAAAGAGCCTTTTATCCCCCTATCAAGGAGCACCCCATAAGCTTCTGGTATATACATTGTGATGGCTCCTGTATTATTGCACCTGGCTAAGCAGGTCAAGAAATAACCTATACAAGAGTCCCAATCAAAAAATAAACACAGTTAAAATGCCAACACATCTATGACAGATTGTAATGTCTCTCTAGTCTGTCAATAATACAGGCAGTGAGAGTCAAAGATCTGCTGATTAAAGAAACCCTTAGTAAGTTGCAAATCCATAGGTTAAAATAGCTCCAGCAGAGCCTTAAGATTTTTTTCTGTCAAAAGTCAGTGTATATAATTGTTCTTCTTCCAATTTTGAAATGCCTATGAATAGTATATGTAACACAGATTGACAGCCTTTAAAAACCATTATAATACTGTGCCAATGAGCTCAACACTAAGTAGGCAAAAATCATATATAAACTTTATTGTTGAAGCATAAGGTTTCACACGAGGGCAGGGAGCTACATGGAATCATGTTATTCCAAATAGTTCATTTTGTCTGTTGGTGGTACAGTCATGTTCTTTCTTTTTTTTTTTTTTTTTTACTTTTTTTAACCATACATGTAGCTGTGCTAGCCTATGATCCATAGTTCTAGTTCCTCTCATTTTACCCATATATACTTTTTAACCACATACAGAAAAAACAGAATAAAATGTCAACAGCTGCTATTAAAATAGTTTAAGGTCTTTGACAGCCCTTGAAAATAAAATGGCCTCCTACTATCAGTTCCAAAATCTATATCAATTTTTCCTTCCTGACTTTTCTGATTTATGGCTCATTTTGAGTGCGACAGATACTAAAACTGTCTCAATGTTTATGTTTCATCATAAACACACTGTATTTATTTATTTTTATAAAGGTTGTGGCAGAACAGCAGAAAGGAAGGTTGCCTGCATATGGCGTCCTGTCTGTTTCACATTCGAAACCTGGAAAGAGGAGGTCGCTCTGTCTCCGAGACCTGCAAGTGTGCCAGATGTGGTGGCATTTAGGTTGAGGCAGAGCCAAAAGGGAGCTTAGAGGGAAAATGCAGAGACTCAGAGAGGCTAGCAGCCTGCAGCCGGCCCTCAGGGCATGGGGAAGGAGAACCCCTCGGGGCTGCCTGGGTGCAACAGATTCAGCCTCAGAAACCGCTTAAAGCTGCTCAACTAGAAAGTGCTCCAGGAAGAAAAGGCTCAAATGGCAAGGATACAACAACCATTCCCCTTAATTTGTCTCAACCGGTAGATCAGTGTTTTTCCCATTTAATGAGTTTCCTCAGTCTAGTTTATTCATTTGTGTTCTGATTTTAAGACAGTGATACGCTCTCTTCAAGGAGACAACAAGAAGTCCCTCTCATGGGTTTGGCCAGCTTGAGGTCCAGTTCTGCTCAGGAGAAGGAATTTGCAAATTTGTGATATTCATTGTCTTCCCTCCTAGCAGGAGAGATGTATGTTTTCAAAACAGTAGGGCAATCAGGTTTTGAATTATAAAGAATACCCTGACTTTGTGTGATACATTGTTACATTACCTCCTAATAATGGTTTGGGATTATGTTTCTTTCCATAAATGTGTCCAGATTGATCAAACTCGGCATTAATAGTAATGACCCATTACTACTATGTGATATCTGTACAGAGCTAGCAACACATCAGCATCACGAGCTGAAGAGAGTGTATGTATAAGCAATGCATATATAAAACCTGAGTGCCTCAGCGGTCTTTTGGCAGGGAAGAGTTCAGCAAATTGCAACCCCGCACAAGGTGCCCAAGCCCCAGGGGTAATTCCCAACGTCATTTCTGTAGTTCACTTCCCTGAAGCACCTGAGACAGCTAGCTCTAGAGAGAGCTTTCAGAAATGTTTACAACTTTAACCCCAAAACCTAACTCCAAGAAAATGTAACCTGTGGAAAGAGAGTCATCAACGGCATCCAGCACTGAGGGTAATCCTGCGAGAAAAAGGGTTATTGTGAACACTGCATCCCATCTTATTAGGACTGCAGGTGAGAGGTGCTAAGCAGTAAGAGAGGTAATAAATTGTTAAGATTAAGTTAAAACTGTATGTGATACTGTTAACCTTTGTCTCTAGATGGTGCCTCAAATAACAAGTTATAAGTCTAGCCATGTTTCTTGATTCTCTTTTTCTATTGAAATTAAACTACTAGGAACAAAATATATGTGGGTGAAAAGAGTAAGTTCACTATTCCCTTGGAAGGATAAAAGCTAAACAAAGCAGAAACAGCTTACCAAGGACATATTTAGGGAACTTGGGGAGCTGGGGAAGAGCTGGGTCTCTTGCCGTGCTCAAAAGGGCCAGGTGGGCAAGTGCCAAATCTGACAAAGCAATTCTCTATAGCACGCAGAAACCAACACCCTTTCTGAAGAGAGCAGATTGCTCAGAGGCATCCAATAGGCCTCGGCAAAACCTGAGGTGCTACAGTCAGATATTGCTTTTGTAAAATAAAAGGGATATGTTGAATTGCTGAGGCTGAACAAATTTACCTTAAAAATTACTAGCTCGGGCTTCATCATTTAGAGGGGAAAAGGAAAGAGTAAGTCAGATGCTAGTCTGTGAGTCCCTTACAGCTAATTCAGAGACATGACTTACACTCTTTTTCCATGCCTTAAAACAGTGTTCTGTATCGGGTCAGACCTAAGGCCATCTAACTAGGTATCCTATTTTGAACAAGGGTAAAATTTGATGCAAGTATAACAATTGGCAAATTGATACCCTCCCTGGCTTTAGCTGTTTTCTGCTCAGGGACTTTGTAAGCAGAAATAGTTTTTTGTGCCATGAACTCTTCCCATTTACTCCTCAATCCATATAAACCTTAAACATCTATAACATACTTCAGCTGGCAGCTCTACAACTCAGCTAGCCTTTGGATGAAGAACCTTGTTCTGTTTGTTTTGAACGTGGTTTCTCCTGCCTTCATGTGGTGCTCTCAAGGTTTTGAACCGTTGATCTTTCTGCAGCCTCACCATGCCACACATAATCCTATGGATCATTGTCATAACTCTTCTTAGGTGTCACTGCTCCAAACTGCAGTGTCCCAACATACTCATTCTTCACACAGAAGCCACAGCATATCTTTGGTCGTCCTGGCTGCCCTCTTCTGAACCTTTCCAGTTCTCTATACCCTTTTTGAAATGGGAGCGCAGGTACTCAAAGCAACATTTCAAGATGCAAGCTAACCATGGATTTATACCAGTGGCATATTAATGCTTTCTGGTTTGCTTTCCATTATTTTTTTCTAATAATTCCTGGCATTTAGTTCACTTTTCTGACAACTACCAAGCACTGAACTGACATTTTCATGGCACTTGCTATCCAATCAATCATAATCCCTGCTGTTAACAGGGTTATGAGAGATAACCTCACTCCTGCAGGGTAATGGTAAATTCCAGAAACCACCATTTTATATGTGAAGTAAGAATTATTTTTTCCTATGTGTATCACTTCACATTTATTTGCATTGAATTCTACCACCTATTTTGTTCCAGCCTCATGAGGTCTTTCTGAAATTCCTTATAATCAGGCTGCAGCCTTTGTCACCACATTGTTTGTTTCCTTTTCCAGCTCATTTATCAATATGTTGAACAACATGAGTTCCCATCCAGGTCCCTTAAGAACTTCATTTGTGATTTCTTTCCACTGCAAGAACTGACAATTTACTCCTGCCCTCTGTTTCTTGTATTTTATTTACCAATAAATACTTATCCATGTGAAGATTTTCCCTCTTATGCTCTTTAACCTATTCATATTTTTAACTATCATATTATTTAAAACACCCCTAAACTACTAAAAAGAAAACAAGCTACAGATGATGACTAATACAGAGCTTTAACAAAATTTTAATCCATTTTATCAGAAGTCTACTTCTGAGAATCAAACTATGTTTTTTCCAAAATGGAAGTGCATCCTGACTTGGCTCATGCCAGTGGAAAACTCAAAGACAACAGCATCTCAGGCACATATAGCTAAGCCAGCTTTACCCTCACAGGTTTGATCGTGCAATTGCTGCAGTGGTGAAAAGCTCAGTGTAGACTAACCAAGTTGATAAACACTCACCTTCTCAGGAACGTTTTGTTTCAAGCTATTTTGGCTTGAAATGTAGAAGTATTGAATGGGTACTACAAACAATCAGTTTACAAACAGCAAAGAATTTCATTAAGAGTTAGTGATGATCTGTTGTTTAGCAGTTCACGGGAAACCTGAGATGTCTATGGAAGGAAAATATGGGCTATGTTTACACAAACAAAAACAAATTTAATTCAGTTGCTTGAGAGGAGTTCTTCAAAGCATTGTCCTGATTACCGCGTATTTGCAGAACTGAATGGCATGAACAGTGGTGACTGCTATATGAAGAGGAAAGAGAGAACTGTTTGCCTTATTCAGCGTGTTTTTATACTGCCCTCTTTCTGCAATTTCAAGGTGAATATACATGTCTTTCATGCTTGGCCTCATCTGAAATTAATTTGTTGGCATTCTTTCATTGGCTCAATAACTTTATAAGTAAGATCTTTACCTGGTTAATTTCTAGTCTAGTTAATACCTATGGCATAATACCTCTGACTGTATTTGTTTCTTTTTCTTGTACTAGAATTTTCAATGAACATCTGTAAAATAAGTTGAAAGTCTATTATGCTTTCAACTTCATCAGTGTTTAACAAAAGCTGAAATTCAGCTTTAAACAAATCCAAGCTAGTTTAGTTTTGATTCTTGAAGAATCTTTAAATTTAGATAGCTATGATGAAATCATTGTGATTTAGTTTAAGTCGTCTTTGGAGATGAGCTTGTATTTGTGAGCTCAACAAGGAAGTTGCTTAGCCTCTAGCAGGTAACTGTTAAATATAAACATTTTTCCATGATTAAGAAATGTAAATAGCTTTGACATTAATGTATACTGGTAGCATCAAATGCTTTTGATGTATTCTACATTCACCACCTCCAAGTTTCTATAACAAAGAAATCAGAAAATTGGTTCATTTTTGAAGTGTAAAATCATGCAGCAAAACACACAATGTTCACAAGTGTAGATCTCAGAGGAGATTTGAGGTGTTAAGCAATGAAAATATTCCCTTAAAGGAAGCCTGTTCTTTGGGACAGCGGACATTCAGGGGTTTACAATATGCTATTCAAGCATGCAAAAAGCTGACTGTGCCATCAGGAATGACAACTTGTGGGAAGGGTGGTGAGCAGAAACACTCATGGAGATAGTAAGAACTGAAGCAGCTGACATGTCTGTTGTGTAGGAGTATCTGATTTTGTTGTCAACATTTTACTTTTGAATCTGAGTTACTTTATTGCTCAGCCCATGAAAGAGCAAGACTCCAAGCATGGCAATATAGCCGCATGTCAGACTACATAACACTTATGTACCTATTACCTAAGGATTATCACCTAGGTACCAAAGCCAGGGTAGGTGACTTTCTTTTGCATAAACAGCACTCCAGAACCACATCCAATTAATGGTTCTGGTGGATGGTAAAGATAATGCAACATAGACATGTCATGTCTGTGGGATATGGACATATCAGGATGAACACTCATTTGATGCATATATTTAATAGTCTGTGGTACATAGGGTGAATGGTATTCCCTAGAGCTATCAGGTATGCAAAAGTACTTTGTTGCCTGTCGTCCTGGTTTCAGCTAGGATAGAGTTTATTTTCTTCCTAGTAGCTGGTATAGTGCTGTGTTTTGGATTTAATGGGGCAACACAGCAGAAGAAGTTGTTGAGAAAGGGAAGAACATAGTCCAAATCCTTCTGAAAGCCGGTTTTGCCATAAAACAAAGTAAGGTCAAGGGACCTGCACAGGAGATTCAGTTTTTAGGAATAAAATAGCCAGATGGACGTCGTCAGATCCCAATGGATGTGTTTAACAAAATAACAGCCATGTCTCCACCAACTAGCAAAAAGGAAACAAAAACTTTCTCAGGCGTTGTGGGTTGTTGGAGAATGCATATTCCAAATTACAGTCTGATCGTAAGCCCTCTCTATCAAGTGACCCGGAAGAAGAATTTCAAATGAGGCCCCAAGCAGTGCCAAGCCTTTGAACAAATTAAACGGGAGATAGTTCATGCAGTAGCCCTTGGGCCAGTCCGGGCAGGGCAAGATGTAAAGAACGTGCTCCACACCGCAGCCGGGGAGAATGGCCCTACCTGGATCGCCTGGCAGAAAGCACCAGGGGAGACTCGAGGTCAACCCTTAGGGTTTTGGAGTCGGGGATACAGAGAGGATCTGAGGCCCGCTATACTCCAACTGAAAAAGAGATATTGGCAGCATATGAAGGGGTTCGAGCTGCTTCGGAAGTGATTGGTACTGAAGCACAGCTCCTCCTGGAGCCCCGACTGCTGGTGCTGGGTTGGATGTTCAAAGGGAGGGTTCCCCCCCTACACATCATGCAACTGATGCTACGTGGAGTAAGCAGGTTGCACTGATCACACAACGGGCTCGAATAGGAAACCCCAATTGCCCAGGAATCTTGGAAGTAATTACAGACTGACCAAGAGGCAAAGATTTCTGAATATCGCCAGAGGAGGAGTTGACACGTGCTGAGGAGGCCCCACTGTATAATAAACTACCAAAAAATGAGAAGCAATATGCCCTGTTCACTGATGGGTCCTGTCATATTGTAGGAAAGCATCGGAGATGGAAAGCTGCTGTATGGAGTCCTATACAACAAGTCACAGAAACTACTAAAGGAGAAGGTGAATTGAGACAGTTTGCAGAGGTGAAAACCATCCAGTTTGCTTTGGATATTGCTGAAGGAGGAAAGTAGCGAGTACTCTATACTGAGTCATGGATGGTGGCAAATGCCCTGTGGGCATGGTTGCAGCAATGGAAGCAGAGCAACTGGCAATGGAGAGGCAAACCCATCTGGGCTGCCGCACTGTGGCAAAATATTGCTGCCCAGGTAGAAAATGTAGTTGTAAAAGTACGTCACGTAGATGCTCAGGTGCCCAAGAGTCGGGCCACTGAAGAACATCAAAACAACCAGCAGGTGGATCAGGCTGCTGAGATTGAAGTGGCTCAGGTGGATCTGGACTGGCAACATAAGGGTGAATTATTTATAGCTTGGTGGGCCCATGACACCTCAGGCCATCAAGGAAGAGATGCAACATATAGATGGGCTCATGATCAAGGGGTGGACTTGACCACGGACACTATTGCACAGGTTGTCCATGAATGTGAAACACACACTGCAATCAAACAAGCCAAGCAGTTAAAGCCTCTCTGGTATGGAGGACGATGGCTGAAATATAAATATGAGGAGGCCTGGCAGATTGATTATATCACACTCCCACAAACCCACCAAAGCAACCACCATGTGCTCACCATGGTGAAAACAACCACTGGATGGCTGGAAACATATTCTATGCCTGATGCCACCACCCAGAACACTATCCTGGGCCTTGAAAAGCAAGTTCTGTGGCAACGTGGCACCCCAGAGAGAGTTGAGTCAGCCAACGGAACTCATTTTCGAAATAACCTCGTAGACACCTGGGCCAAAGAGCATGGCATTGAGTGGGTATATCACATCCCCTATCGTGCATCAGCCTCCGGGAAAATTGAACGACACAATGAACTGTTAAAGACTACGCTGAGAGCAATGGGTGGTGGGACTTTCAAACATTGGGATACACATTGAGCAAAGGCCACCTGGTTAGTCAACAGTAGGGAATCTGTCAATCAAGCTGGCCCTGCCCAATCAAAACTTCTACGTACTGTAGAAGGAGATAATGTCCCTGTAGCGCACATAAAAAATATGCTGGGGAAGACCGTCTGGGTTACTTCTGCTTCGGGCAAAGGAAAACCCATTTGTGGGATTGCTTTTGCTCAAGGACCTGGGTGCACTTGGTGGGTGATATGGGAGGATGGGGAAGTCCGCTGTGTACTTCAAGGGGATTTGATTTTGGGTGAGAATAGCCAATGAATTAAGTTGTATGATATTAATTGCTATATAATACTGTACATCATCACTTCTATGGTTGCTATATGCCATATCAATGGTATTACAGTAAAAAATCACCTAGATTAATGAAGAATTAACTTTGATGAAACCGAGCAAAGTGCAGAGGTGATACAACGGGAGAAGCGCAGCAATAAAGGAACCAGAACCGGCTTCAGCATGCAACAATCCAACACCACACACCGTCTCTCCTGCCCTGAAAGACTGTTATGACAGACTGAGCCCAAAGTCATGGACTAAATGAACTCAATGGACATTTTAGAGGGATGGTCCATAGACTAAGGGAATGATATCTGTGTGTATACATCAAAAGACAGGAAAGGTGGTGGTTACTAATTGGGAGGTATTGGAAAGTGTGGGACCTGGGCATGATGTAGATGGTATAGAATAAGGGTAGATATTGCCATGGTTTGGGCTGGGATAGAGTTAATTTTCTTCCTAGTAGCTGGTATAGTGCTGTGTTTTGGATTTAGGATGAGAATAATGTTGATAACACACTGATGTTTTAGTTTTTGCTGAGCAGTGCTTACACTAGTCAAGTACTTTTCAGCTTCTCATGCCCTGCCAGAGAGAAGCTGGGAGGGGGCACAGCCAGGACAGCTGACCCAAATTGGCCAAAGGGCTATTCCATACCATATGGCGTCATGCTCAGTATATAAACAGGGGGAGTCAGCCGGGGGGCAGCGACCACTGCTCAGGAACCAGCTGGGCATTGATCAGCGGATGGTGAGCAACTGCATTGTGCATCACTTATTTTGTATATTCTTTTATCATTATTATTAGTAGTAGTAGTATTTTCCGTCCCTTTTCTGTCTTATTAACCTGTTTTTATCTCAACACACGAATCTTACTTTTTCTTTTTTTATTCTCTCCCCCATCCCACTGCTGGGGGGAGTGAGTGAACAGCTATATTGTGTTTTGGTGCCTGCTCGGTTAAACCACAACATTTGTGAAGCTAGATAACTCTAAAAGTAGTATTCGCTGAAGGTATGGTACAGCATTCTTTTCTTCCTCAGCCAGAAAAGCCCCGGGCACTTTTTCGTCTCTGACTGTCATATGGAAATACAGTTCTTATGATCTGAGGATCCAAAGGAAAACAACATGCCCTGCTTGAGCAAAAAGGAACAGGCAATGTTTTAAAATTCCCCATATATGACAGATCTGGATGCAGTGGGGATGCAGGAGTAGTCTGGCAGCATGACATCTCTTGCACCATGGGACATGGGAGAACAGCCTGCAGTGAACATATGGGGGAATGGGTAGAATAGGTCCCATGTAACCCTTCTGATAAATCAACACCCTGCTCCATTTGAAGCTTTCCTGACCATGCTGCCAGTGAGACACGCCCCAGCAGTTCCTCCAGACCTTTCTCCTCTGCAAAAATGGACACGTCTTCCTTTGGAGACTATTAACATCAATATGTACATTCCACAGCCTAAAGAGTGAGTCACAAATAATTCATGTGCTCCTGTTGAACAGAAGTAAAGGGCACTACTGGGAAAGAAAAATGTGTGCTAAATCTAATGGGCAACAATGACATGTGGTCTGTAGGAATAAATTAAAAAAAAGCAAGCTACCCCATTATGTATAATTTATGAGCAGAAAAGGAACTAAGTTAGCTGATTTAATTTCATTTATTTGCTCATAATTTAGGAGATTTTCTAATAACTCAAACTATTGTGAAGATAACAATTTGGAGCACAGTATAGATTAACTAGCACTAGTACAAGTCATATGCTATGTATCTTTCTGGTACTTGCAAGGATGATAATATTTCTATTAGATTTTGACAGCTGGTTTTACAGCTGCATTTAATGCATTTAATGGACATGTTTGACACCCAAATGCATCTATCACCTATTTAAATTGCTCGTGTTCTCAAATCCAGAGTTATTTTCTGAATACATCATTGGTAGGTTTTGTTTGTTTGTTTTTATTTTGTAACCATTAAACATATCACAGATTACAGAATTTAGAGACAGAGGTGGTTGTTACTGTAATTGCCAGCTGGATGGGAGATGCTTTGAAATTAATTTATTATTTTCAAGAAAGAAGAAAATAATTCTTTTCAGTTGCTGACACTTTGATATAGGTTCACATAGCCAGTAATAATAAAGGGAGTCCTTAGCACTGAGGAAAAACTAATGCAGAGACTCAGAAATGGGGCAGCTGGAAAAAAGCGCACTCAAGAGTGAAGAACAAGCTCCTAAGAGGTCCATAGCCTAGGAGAAGAAAAATTACAGAAAACCTTATTGGTCAGCAGTGGCAAGAGGCTAGTAGAAAAAAAAGATGCTCTAAAAATGCTTTATTGATGACAAAAACAGGGGTATTATTCTTGGAATGGACTGAAAGGTCTGGCTTAAAATAGCTCCAGTATGTATCTGAGTCAAAATGGAGATGCAAACAGAAGAAAATAACTGTTCCTAGTTGTATTTAAGATCTCCGGATGTTTGACTAATTGATAGCTATTCCTTCAAGTAGGAGAGGACTTTTCTGCATAGTGTATGTAAAGCGGTATTCTTAATACTGGAGTGATTTGATACTATGTGTTCAGTGATTCATCTGATGTTTGCTTCTGCTAATGTATTTAATATATATATTTACTGAGTATTTTTCTTTGTTTTTGTAAGATAATTCTGATGTTTGTCTTTATTACATATGCATACAATATACATATTATATTTATGTGTGTATATATAGTTATATATGCAATATGACTGATAGAAATAAAGAGGGAAAAAACAAGTACAGTTTGAATTCATTAAAAAGGCATCACACACATACTTTTTGTAGAAAGAGCAATGAATGAATGCTTCCATATTTGATCATTGCTTATTAAGTACAACTATTATAACAAAATAAATTATTTTGGACTGCAAAAGTTATTACATTTTCCTTGATAGTGAGAAAATACCAGACAAAATATATCTATGTAAAATTATTTTTGCCTCTTTGTGTACTCATGCATTGAATGAGCTTAGGAGTTACAGTGAAAGTGGTAGCTGTAAGAACAGCATGTGATCAGGTAGCTGAAAGCTGTTTCCCGATACCCAGAGTGACAGAATTACAGTTTTGCAGAAGACTCTAAATATGTCAGTTCCTTATTTTGGTGAGCTTGACTGTGCTATCTAATTAGTATCTTTTCCAATTAAGCCTTTTATTATAGAGTTTTCAGTGAATTGAATTAAGGACTTTCATTAAGGGGAAGGCTTAAAAATAAATATACATAAATTAGGTCTTCAAATTCGGAGTAACTCAGACCTGGACTTGGATGAGGTTGTGAACAACCTGATTTAACTTTGAAGTTAGAACTGCCCTGAGAAGAGGGTTGGAAGACCCTCAGACCTTCAGAGGTCCCTTCCAGCCTCATTTATGCTCTGTTGTGTGATAATAGATCCTGAAATTTACACCTTAAATTACCTCTTAATTTACAGAACTGATTATGTCGATCATCATCTTCACTTTGTTATTGGTAGTGTGTAAGGCAGAGTGTGTGGTGGGGGTGAAGGGTGGGATGGGGAAGAGGCACCACTGGACTTAGGGTTCGAATGAGTAACTAGGAATAGACCGTTTTTTCCCCCTTTTATTTCCCTCCTTGTATTTGGTCCCAGTACTTCCCTCCATGCCATGTTTAAGGTTGTGAATTAGAACTGAAAGGCCAATCAGAGCCTCTCAGCCTTCCCTCTTCTTACATCTCTTCCTCAGCCACTGATGTATTTCTAGTTCATCATTTGCCATTGTCGCTGTTGCCAAGGCATTGGCATCAGCCCAGTCCATAGATGAGGATGTTCATGTTCAGTTATTATCTTGGTCAGTTTGCTACATCGTTCCTGAGGAAACAAGCTACAAAAAAGAAAGCTTGGCTTTCAGCTGATTATATCACAACCACACCTGAGCAGAATGGCAGAGGAAAGAAAAGACACTTCTCAAACCCCTGGGCTTTTTCCACATCCAATTTCAGATACCGATGGCAAACATTAGAGATGTTCTCAAAAGATTCAGCAAAATCATTTATAATGAAAGATGTCAAGCAAACTTATCAGAAAGCCACCAGATCACTTGATAATAAATAGATTAAATAGGAAAGATGTTTAGAGTCGCTAAACAAGCCATGAGATGTGTAAACTGTGATTTGCAGTTAGACAATCTTGACATGTTCATATATGCATATATACACACACACGTGCACACAAACATACAGAGAAGAAAAATACAATATTCCCTAAGCCTAAGTGAACAATTATTTTTGTAAAACTACTACATAGGTTTTTTACAAAATATGAACTGGTGGTAGAAATTTAAAAAAAAAACAACACAGAAGAGGAGAATGCAAATGGGAGTTTACATAACACAGAACTTTTATACTGAAGTAAAAAAAAATGTGCTTTCCTGTAAGTCCCAGAAGATTGCTTAAAATACCATTGCACAATAAATTACCATCAGAAGTTATATATAGAAAACCAGATTTGTTGGTAGTCCTGAAACAGGGTATGAAAATATAAAACTCCATGTGCTACTATACAGAAGGCTGGTCTGAGAAATCCAGTGATCTCTTCGGACTTATGAAGTGCATAGCAGTAACTTCAATGGTCAATAATATTAAACTTCATTATCTGTAAGTCTATTTATCACTACTATCAGCAAAAGTAATTCATTATAACAAATAGAAGTAAATATTTTTTGTAAAGGTAATTTACAAAAAATGGATATTTTTTATAGTAGCATGCTTTATACCATCCTGTGGTGATACAACCTCTACCCATTTAACACAGTTGGCTAAGCTTATGAATTGTGCATGTATGGGAGGGCGCCAACTGATTAAATGTAGTATTTGCTACAGAATATTGTGCCATGGCATTGTGTAGCACAGCAACCAATGAAATATTACAGCATCTGCTATTTGGCTTCTTTGGTTGAGCACTATATATATAGCAGTCTCTGTGTGTATGTATGTAAATGTACACAGGTATACAAGTATATGAATGTATGTACATTTCCCTTATATGACCTCCCCCTGGTGGGAACTTTAGACATCAAGATCCAGTTGTGTTCCCTCTAGTCTTCAGTCATCACTAATAGCAAAGTCCATGCCAACCCAGCCTTCTGCCTGTTATTACTGAGTGACTGCTGTTTCCAGTTGCCTTCATAAAATTAACCTCATGGTTATATTCTCTGCTTTGTGGGAGCTGAAAGCCTTTTTAGAGTCTGGTAACTAAGCTCTATTGACTCAGGTGTCAGAGAAATTATTTAGCATTTTTTAACTTGCTGATTTTTTTTCACGACTTGTTACAATCAGTTGTGCAGTCAAGTTTTCACTTGCACGAGTTTTTTTTTTTCAAGTCTGTTGTCACAAAAGGTTTTAATAACAACCGTAGTTTCCTTTCCCCACAGTCTGAAAGGAAACTTTTTATATTATTCTTTAAAAGGGAATATCACAATTAAGGTCAAATGGGAAGATTAAAAAAAACCAACAAAACCTATAAAACTTTTAAGCTGCTATTTGCTGGTAGTTCTTTGCTTACTGCTGCCTTCAGAAAACACTCCTAGAAAATGTGCTGGTATAACGTTACTGATCTGGCATTTCTAGAGCAACATGATTTTCTTACCTTCAGTAATTCATTCTTAATTGTGAAGTGCTTTCAAGCCCTGAAATGGAAAGCAATATAGAACTGCAAAACGTTATAATTAATAATACAAGTGAAAATTAAACATTCTGTGAAGCACAGGTAACAATTTGTTTATATGTCTGTCTGCGCGACCCTTTTTTGCTGTGTTTCTTAAGGAGATTCGTATAAGTGAAAAGTAATTTATATTGCCAAGGTGTTTTTCCTAGGCTTTTATAGTCTCTTTTCAATGAGCCACTTTTAGCAACCTATGCCTTTGGAAAGGCTCAGCTTCTGTGTTATAAATGCATGTGCAAAAAGAACTGTGAAAAGTGTGGCTCGTGAATAATTGACAAGTTGGTGAAGAGTATTGAAGCTTATTTTCATCTTTTTATTTATCTGAGGTTTATTATTCACTCCTTTCCAAGTCAAAATAAAAGCTTACCAAGAGAAATATCAATTAAAAATTATTTACTTCTGCAAAAGCTATCTTTCAAATAATATATGGAATTAGCTTTCAGTAACCAGCTAAGCAGAGGATTAAAAATAATTCCACACACATTATATTTCAACACATATCTTTATCATCAATGTCCATATGCTTGCCTTCCAATCCCTATATTTTTAAAATGATAAATTCAGAAAAAAATAGTTATGATGCCA
The DNA here is from genome assembly GCF_035582795.1 of Mycteria americana. Classification (NCBI taxonomy): domain Eukaryota; kingdom Metazoa; phylum Chordata; class Aves; order Ciconiiformes; family Ciconiidae; genus Mycteria; species Mycteria americana. The sequence continues at coordinate 99,726,381 of NC_134366.1, read as the reverse complement.
TATATAACTCTAGCTAAGAGTAAAAGTCTGGCTTCCTTGATGCAGATAAAATTGCCTTGATTATATTTTAAATAATTCTCATTCTTATGTGTTCAGAAATTACTTTTTTTTATATCCAATATCTAATATGAGATTAAATGTTCTATTTTGTTACCAAACTTGGATTACATTTTTATTTTACTTTATTTAAGCCTAATTTATTCTCAACGGGCTACTTTGAAAAATGGTATAGGAGAGAGGAAAAAACATTTCCTATTCAAGTGTTGTTTAAATAAATAAAAATATTGTATGGAAATCTCAACAGTAACTGAAGGTAAAAATTTCCAGCAGAATTTATTTTCCTGTTTAGAGAAAAAAATCAAAGTTAAAAAATTTGATAATTTAAAACCTATGCTATTTGAAGAGAAATATTTTGAATATATACTGATGTGTAAGATACATCTGTTCTCACTAGTCTTTTTAGACCTGTTTTATAAGTGATCCATCTTATTGCAGAATAAGAATTAGATTAGATTAGAAGTATTCCCTCAATAGGTCATATAAATCAATGTCTGCATTTTTTTTCCTGTAAGAGGAGGCCACTCATTTCTATGACTAGCTAAGACTTAGACATTCACTCTTAGACATTTAAAGTTTCCTAGCACTACTCCAGCAAAATTTTGTCACATGCACTTATCTATTTAAAAACCTAAAAAGGCATTGCGTTTTGGACCCTACCACCATCCCAACAGTTTAAAAATGCCTTCCTGCTAAAGCAGAAGTTAATATGAGATTGTAGCAAAATACAGTGTGTACTGTATTTGTCATGTTATCACACAATCATTCATGACCTAAAGAGAAAAAGAAGGAACTTCAATGAAAAACACATAGGTTTAGAACATGTGACACTCTTTTCACTGAAATATGGCATTGACTCCTTACAACTTTAAAGTAATCACGTTTTCCCCTTCAGAAGATCATTACAACTTCTATTAAAATTAGAGCAAAAAATATCTGAAAGAGAATGTATATGTTATGTTGCAATATGAATGTTTCTTACTATATTCATACTGTGGTGTTGGACAAGCTTAAGGCATTTAATACTGGAGGAATTTAGAGTGTGACATCACAGCCAGTCTGAGTTTTCTCAAATACTTAAATGCAGTCAAAATTTCTCAGCAGATACTGCTAAAATAATATGTATCGTGGGATTTTATCAATGTCATTGGAATTATTTTAGGGAAATTAACCTCTATTTTTCTTTTAAGTTTACTTTTCTGTATTTCTATATTTCTGACTGTTATGATGTATGGTATTTGTAAGACTGAAGTTGCAATGCAAAATTCTGACACCTCATTCTGAAAATTCTTCAGATTTTTTTCTTTATGAAAAATTTGAAAAATGCTTTCACCTATCACTTTCAGATATAAAAATTTACCATATGGAAGAGTTACCACATTCACTCAGCTTTATGAATAATACCAAACTCATCACAGAACTCAGTTGTAGGAATAAATATTGGGAAGAGGTGTCCATAGTTAATTAAGTTTCACACTCTCTCCTGCCAGAGTTCAGCAGCTCTTGCAATAGACGTCATTTGGAACTATGCCACCTTTTAAACAAATACCACCTGTCTCTCTGCTGGAGACAAGGAGACATCCATCAGGCTTGATAGGTTGTGAATCTTCTAAATACAGTGAAAAAACTATTATGTGAGTTGAAAGCAAGCGGTAAAAGGAAAACTCTGCAAATTAAACTCCCCTACTTTTTGGTAATGTCCATCTAAGTGCATCTAATTCATGAAGACACTATTCTAATGGTTTCCAACAGATTCAAGTACTGTGGGTATCATCCACTGTTTTACTGGAATCACTGCTTTCTCCTAGTCTGGCTCCAGACTTCTCTGTGAGACTAAGTTTTAAAATCTACTGCTGTTTTCTTGTTCCTTTTTATCTCTTTAGTAAAACAAAACCATAAATTTTCTTCAAGGAAGCTGGGCAGAAGTTTTTCAAAAGTCATAATTTCTTTTCAACTCTCCCCCCCCCGCAAAAAAAAAAAAAAAGAGTGCTAATTCTGAATGCACATTAGAGATTTCTCAGAGAAAGGAAAGTTTCAAGTGACTTTCACCACTTTACCTACAGGTGATTCAAGCTGACCTCAACTGTGTGAGCTGTGGGTACTGCTCACAGGGAATGAGGATCAGCTTGAAGTGTCCTGGGAAGTCAACTGAAGGAGTCAGAGGAATTCCCTAGACTGGAACTGAGATCTCAAAAAAGTCTGAAAGCCCCTCAGAGGGTTCAAGATTTTCCACTCAGTCTTCTCTCTCTTAATCTACTGAAGACCCTTACCAACTTGCAATCAGTGACATTCTTCCTTGGGTACCTTCCCCTGTGCAACATCATTTCTCCACCTACCAAGCTACTCACGGCACGGACCAGTGAGGTACCATCATCAAGATGGAACTTGCAAAAATGTAGACAGTCCCAGGGAAATTTTTACCATTTCTGTCTGAAGGTTCCACTAAATAACCCAGCTTGAGGATTCAGATCTTTAAGAAGTTGGATAAGTAGGTACTTACCAGTGAGTGTTTCTCTCTGATGCTGTACTCCATGATAGATGTCCTTAACAGGTACCTGGTCCTAGACTTTCTCAGTGTCCCTCCAGTGAAGTCACCAGGGAAACAGGGAACACATATGAACTTTAAGTAAAAATTTAACTGCTTAGAAATAAACCTTTTGCTACCCACAAAATCCAAGCAGAATTATTTATGAGAGCTCTTCTGTGTCATGAAAGGAATGATAAATAGACGTTATGTAGTCATAAAGCTGTTTCAAGCAGGGCTTTCCCAATTCACCAACAGAGGGAACAGAAAACTCATTCCTTCTGGGATGTTATTGTACATTACAGTAATTTTTTTCTGAGCCATAATATATTACATGATTGTTCCACAGGTTTTAATAGGAGAGAGAACATAATCTTGGCTATAAGGTTCTGACATATTGTAGGTGATTCCGGTTGTTTGTCTGTGCAAGAAGCATATGAAAATTGTTTCTCCATTTTCAAATTTTTAGGATTAAAAATGCACACAGCCTTCATTACCTCAGACCACAAGCTTCACAGAAGGTGGATCTGGGAGGGAAAGGGGAGATGTGAATTCTGGCAGAATTTGCCAATATTATTCCAATTTAAGGCAATTAATCTTTGTCAACAATTAATATGACAGACAAAATTGGCTTAAATGATTGATCTCCTCACACAGTGACATAACAGCTGATGAACCTGGCCATATAGGTTAGAAAGTCAAAATGAAAATGATAATGAATAGCATTATGCAAATCTATACCAAGTCAAAGAATGGGGGGAAAAAATCTTAACAGTAAATTCTCTTATTCTTAAGAATGGCTGTTTTGACAAAAAGAAGTGGAGAGGGACAGATTAGATACCTTTGGAAGGTAGTCCCTAGTTTTAACACAGAAAGCTGCTGCTAACAGGAGTTATAGGGACTTTTGCAATAAAAAGCTGATTTTTCTCCCTGTGAAACATGTTACGCAATATTCTTTACAGTTGAAATGCAGCTGTGTGAGAACTACAGTGAGGATTAACAGTTTGGAAAGGATGAACAAAGCCTGGTAAAACTATTTTGTATGAGGTAAAAATTAATTATACATACATCACACAAGATTTCTGCTCTTGGAAGTATTAATCCATTAAGCTTGGAAGTCCCTCCACACTCCAGGACCTGGGCAGCCTCTGACTGCTCTCCAGCCTGTACTGGCATGAAACTGGAGTATGTGCGAGCCTTTCTCCCCATCACAGGAAAATAGTCCAGGCCTTGAGGTCTGTGGTTAACCTTAGTTTTGTACATAGGAAGAAGGAAGAAATATAAATTCCAGAGGCAGCACTATAAATAAACTTGCAAAGTCAAAACATTGACACTGCTTTGGATTTTTGCGATCAATACAGTACTTCCCTGATTATGTGAGCTTGTTGTATGAGGGATACTTTGTAATGTCTAGTTTATGTAAGTCTTTGTGCTTACCTACTTACTTATGTGTGTAAAAAAGGGTAATCTCCTCCAATGATTACACCCTATGCTTATCAAAGGTAACTATACTATACATTTGCAAGAAACACAGTACTTCTGAGGAGTTTGAATTCACTGTGAATGCACAGTGACACTAACATAACTGAGAAGCTTTGAACTGGTCATTGTATTAGCAGTTTCATCATTTGACACGGGGGAGCCACAGTATTTTGCTTCCTCTAATGTCAGAGTAGGTAAGGCTGTTGTTATGTTGGAAGGTTTTACTACCAGTGCTAGAGATTTTCTCAGTGTTTTTACTCCCCTATTAAAAAAGGAATACAGACTTTAGAAGGACACACATAATTGTCTGTGATCTTCTATTTCTTTTCATTTGAGTAATTCACTTTCAGTCAAAATTAAACACCCTTTTAAAAGCCAGGCTTTGCAGACTGTGATTTCTATTCCATAGTTACTATGTACAAATTTATTTTGCATAAGCATATTTTTTAAAGCAATACAAAGCACTCAAGACACAGATCACGCCACTGCCATGCTCAGTATGCTTACATTTTCTAAGATCAGAGAGCAGGCTGTCAGAGAGGTTAATGAGTGTGCTTTTTCAATTCAGCATTTCTAGAATTTTCCTCTAACATATATGAAATTCACAGTTTGATATGCATCCACATTACAGCAGTAAGTAAGGTCTGTCCCAGCTCAAAGACATCTAGCACCGGATTCCTGTTTTTTTCCATTGCCACTGCAATTAGTATTCTGCTTTCATTAGTATATTGGCTATCAGTTGCAGGTAGCCAGGATCTTTTCTTTGAACAAAGGGGAAAAAGAAAAGGGTGAGAAAGAAAGACATAAAGTGCTGCAATTTTATCTCTATGAAAAGGAAACCCCTCCTTTAGGATTTCCCAGTAATGTCAATGTTACAAGGATTAGATGATTAGGGTATGCTGTAGGAGATCTAAATTGCTCAGCAGCTGCTGTTTGTCAGAATGGTTTGAATGCAAGAGAGGCCTAAAAATGACTTCTTAGGTTAGGCTACTGACCAGGACAGCTAAAATAGCCTTTTAAGGGACTCTTGAATGGAGAATGAAGGGGTAGAATACATTTCTTGTAGCTATTAAGCTCTGGATGGACAGCAGCATAACATAGCTCTGCAAATAGGGAAGAAAAAAAGACCAAGTAAAAAATATTTTATCTGCTTTAAGAAATGTGCCTTCTCACGTGCAGTCAAGTGAGTTAGGGCCAAGGTTGCCAAACATAATGTGGTTCTGTAACAGAGCAGAAAAGAACGAATAATAAACAGGTGTAAATCTTAGGGAAGTAACGTGGACCTTCTGTGTCAGCAAACAGCTGGGTTTCTAAATATTCCTTAGTCTGGAATTAGGATGCTTCCATACCCTGTTTGACCTTGGATTGGAAGGGCAAAAGTAATTCTTCTGCTGGCTTTGGACTGGGCCTGCAAAGGTAATGGGAAAAGGAAGCAAATGGAGAACCTGTATTGAGTTTATTGCATTTTGGATCACTGGATCCTGTATCACTTGTTTCAGTTCTGCCCCTGAAAACTGTGCAAGCTCTTGAGCAGCTCTCTTTCCCCTGTGTACCTCAAGATAAGGAAAAATGGCAAAGGGGAGTTCCTGATACTTACATCCTTTATGTGGGAAATGGTACTGTAGATCTAGTCTGGGCATGACACCTTCTTTCTTCTGAAGAAAGAGGGTCAAAAGGTGGTTGCTAAGTGAAGTACTTTATCGCCTTTCTTAAAGGGAATATTTCTTTCTATCCTCAGGAGGTTGTTTTCTTTGCTGAGATTGAGCGTTTTTACATATAAGGGGGGACTGACTGTATTGGTAGGTCAGTGTCCTCATGCAGGACGACTTTTGAAAGGTCAGCTTCTGAATCAGAACAGAAATGGTCTTATCATGTCCTTGTCAGTCACTTCAAAATCTGCCAGTTCTTTCTATTGGCCTGCTGAGTGCTGAACATGTACAAGCTGGTTATTATGTTTTTAATAAAACACATAGCCATGGTTGGTTGCATAATATCATACTCTGGTCATGAAGTACAAGAAGTCTTCTATCATAAGGGAATGCCAGAAGGAATACTGTGAAAAGTGTTCTTTTAAAAACTCCTCTTTCTCTCATACTGGAGGAAATAACTTCAAGTGCTAAACAGAATGAGATTTGTTTAAATCCTATAAAGCAGAAATAATCTTTATTCTTACTTCTCTTTAGAACCTTAAGATTTTAGATGTAACCTTTTCAGTCATTTTTACATGATTAAAATATCGTAGTCTTCTGTTTGTTGTTAATCTTACATGAAAGCTGAATAAAATATGAATCAGTGATTTGGACACTAACCTAAAGGGCTTGGGAAAACCTGGGTACATGCAGCATATTTCCTGTGTGACATTACACTTCTTAATCTTTCCATGGCTTTGGTTCTTCACTTGCAAAATCAGGATTTGATGGGTTTCTGCCTCACACACATTAAGGCCTGTGAAATGCTTCGATATTAAAATCTCCATGGCTGATATTAAATAACCTGAGTAAACAGCTAACAGTCATTACTCTGGTAGCTGAAGCTTTAAGAAAAACACCATATGTTTTGAGACTCACAATAACACCATGAAAAGTGGCAGCATGACAACACTGGCTATGTTTACACGTCTTCAGAACAGACTCCCTGGAGAGAGCCCACACAATCTCTTCAAGTGTCCTGAAAAAAGATCCAAGAAATGAGGAATTCCCAGGCATTTAAGTATATTTGTTTATGAAGAAAAAAGAAAATAAATGTTTTAGTTCAAGTGTTTTCATAGAATCATAGAATCATTAAGGTTGGAAAAGACCTCTAAGATCATCTAGTCCAACCACTAACCCAATGCCTACTAAACCATGTCCCGAAGTGCCACGTCTACACTTTTTTTGAACTCCTCCAGGAATGGTGACTCTACCACCTCTCTGGGCAGCCTGTTCCAATGCTTGACCACCCTTTCAGTAAAGAAATTTTTCCTAATATCCAATCTAAATGTCTCCTGATGCAACTTGAGGCCATTTCCTCTTGTCCTATCACTTGTTACTTGGGAGAAGAGACCAACACCCACCTCTCTACAACCTCCTTTCAGGTAGTGGTAGAGAGCGATAAGGTCTCCCCTCAGCCTCCGCTTCTCCAGGCTAAACAACCCCAGTTCCCTCAGCCGCTCAGTCTCCTCAGAAGACTTGTTCTCCAGACCCTTCACCAGGTTCGTTGCCTTTCTCTGCACACGCTCCAGCACCTCAATGTCCTTCTTCTACTGAGGGGCCCAAAACTGAACATGGTATTCGAGGTGCAGTCTCACCAGTGCCGAGTACAGGGGGACAATCACTTTCGTACTCCTGCTGGCCACACTATTCCTGATACAAGCCAGGATGCTGTTGGTTTGCTTGGCCACCTGGGCACACTGCTGGCTCATGTTCAGCCAGCTGTCAACCAGCACCCCCAGGTCCTTTTCCACTGGGCAGCTTTCCATCCACTCTTCCCCAAGCCTGTAGTGTTGCATGGGGTTGTTGTGACCCAACAACTGGGAGCAGGACCTGGCACTTGGCCTTGTTAAACCTCATACAATTGACCTTGGCCCATCGATCCAGCCTGTCCAGATCCCTCTGCAGAGCCTTCCTACCCTCAAGCAGATCAACACTCCCACACAACTTGGTGTCATCTGCAAACTTACTGAGGGTGCACTCGATCCCTTCATCCAGGTCATTGATAAAGATATTAAACAAGACTGGCCCCAATACTGAGCCCTGGGGAACACCACTTGTGACCGGCTGCCAACTGGATTTAACTCCATTCACCACAACTCTCTGGGCTCGGCCATCCAGCCAGTTTTTTACCCAGCAAAGAGTACACCTGCCTAAGCCATGAGCTGCCAGTTTCTCCAGGAGAATGCTGTGGGAGACAGTGTGAAAGGCTTTACTAAAGTCCAGGTAGATAACATCCACAGCCTTTCCCTCATCCACTAGGTGGGTCACCTGGTCATGCAAAGAGATCAGGTTAGTCAAGCAGGACCTGCCTTTCATGAACCCATGCTAGCTGGGTCTGATCCCTTAGTTGGCCTGCACATGCCTGTTGAGCGCAGTCAAGATGAACCGCTCCATAATTTTCCCCAGTACCGAGGTCTGACAGGCCTGTAGCTCCCTGGATCCTCCTTCTGGCCCTTCTTGTAGATGGGTGTCACATTGGCAAGCAATGGAGGAGGAATGGAGGAAGAATGCAATACACTACATAAAAAAAATCTGGAAGCTATGGGGCTTTTTTTCAGATGTTTATGTTGGGGCTTCCTATGAAGTGAGCATTAAGACCATCTTCTTGGTTTGTTTGACTATTTTTCTACCCACGCTAGCATGCTGGGGTCCAGGAGTAGGAAAAGTTCAGTGTTTTGGGGGCTTTTTTCTTTTTTTTTTTCTTCTCTACCAACTCAGTCAATGAGACAGGCCCTCAGCAAGAAATACCTTGGAAGAAAGAGTCTGTGTTGGAGTTAGTGAGGGCTTTGAGGCTGTTTGGACTTTGTTCTTAAAGTGAGCATACTACTGTTTTCTTTCTCTTTCTTTCTTTCTTTGCCTGCCTTCCTTTTCTTTCTTTCTTTCTTTCTTTCTTTCTTTCTTTCTTTCTTTCTTTCTTTCTTTCTTTCTTTCTTTCTTTCTTTCTTTTTCTTTCTTTCTTTTCTTCCTTCCTTCCTTCCTTCCTTCCTTCCTTCCTTCCTTCCTTCCTTCCTTCCTTCCTTTTCTTTCTTTCTTTCTTTCTTTCCCTGCCTTCCTTTTCTTTCTTTCTTTCTTTCTTTCTTTCTTTCTTTCTTTCTTTCTTTCTTGGTCACAGCTTAAAATCCAAGAGAACTAGTCCTTCCTCTATCTTCTGCATCTTTTCCCTGTGGCCTTGCACTCAACCCAGCAAGTCTCAAGGCTCGACAGGGACCTAGACATTCCTGTTGCAGGCCAGAATAACTTTCTTCAACTCACCTGTGAAACTTGGCTACACACCAGCTCTCTGTGCCTCTCAGCACCCTCCCTCTCTCCTTCACTCAGAGGATTATTCCCTGCTTGCCATGCCTGCTCCTTCTGAGTGGTCCCACAGGCACTCCAGGAATTTTCCCTGGATGCACATGCACAGGGGCTCACAAGGGACAAGTACCCTGTTGCTGTTTTCCAGCATTTCCCTGACCTGCTGCCCTAGCCACATCAAGGGACAAGGCTGTCTTGTTTCCCCGTGCTCAGCCCACATCCTTTTTTATTTGGTAACACAGAATGAACTGCAAACAGCTCCCCCAGGAAAATTACCCATCACAAAAGCCAGTAAGAAATGTTTAATTGTTGTGTGTAAAAATGCTTCTCTATTCTGCCATCTTTTTTACCATGACAGGGTCTGGCTCCAGTTTGCCTAAAATGACAAACTTCCTTTACCTCAAAGAAAACCTGAGGCAGAAATAGCTCAGGATAAATACTAGGCATCTAGAATAATGCTGTTGCAGTGTGATATTTATAAGGGTATCCATCACAGAACTGGGTAGACAAGATAGAGTCAGTGATAAAAAGAAAAGCAGCTACGTTCACCCTTCCTAGTAATTTTAAAACATCTAAAGTATCCATTCATTCATTGTGTTTTGTTTAGGGGGTCTTTAATTTGCTAATTATTGTGGGTAGTTCATATGGATGACAGTGCTGGAAAGGAAAACTCCAGTTCTTCTGAAAATTCCGTATAAATGGAGTTCAAATTGAAAAAAATCACCAGAAAGAAACATAAAATTAGCATGAACAATTTTCAGATAGATTTTTAGCTGGTTAGTATCCTCAGGTAGGTAGATAATTCTGCTTGCTTCCATCCAGCAGAGTAGCATAGTGAAGCCAAACAGAAAGCAAAGAAAGTGCTTAATGCTCCCTCCCTTCATTCTTTTTTTTCATAATATGTTGCTGTGATCCTTCAAAACCTAGTACATGCACTCATGATATGGCGAATAATATGTAGTTTTTGAGGGGAAAGTCGAGAAATGTCATTCTGAAGGTTGGTTTCATTTTCTTTCCCTACTACTCTCCAGGTGATATTGATCATAGTTCCTCAGTAACCTTAAAATGTGTTAATTAAAAACAATAAAAGAAAGGAAGGAGGGAAGGCAGGAAGCAGTATTTTGTTAACTCTTATGTATTAATAGTCTCTCAGAGTTTTCTTAATAGTCATTCATTTTCATTAAATGATACAAGTATGGATAATTATTTCAGCTAATGGGTTGTATGTAGAAAAAGAGAATAAAGACCCCCACTGAAACTTTGGTGAGGCTGGGTACTCAGATGGAAAATCAATGTATTGGATCTCAGAGCCTCTTGTTCTTGTTGAATATGGATGGCATTGTTTAGCTAAAAGCTAAAAGAAAAACAGTGTGAACTGGAAATCCTGTGGTGCCTCGAACTTTGAGTTACTCATCAGTCTCTGGGGTTCTGTCAATACAGTTTGAAGCTAACACAAATGCAAAACAATAGGGTAACTCTGCAGACCGGTGCCATAGTTGTAATCTCTCCCAGCATGGAAATCATATGTTGTGCCTGGATCCTTGAACAAAAGGAGACAACCAGCTTGAAGACCAAGAGTGCAGCTAGCAGTCATGGAAGAACTGATATGCTTAATGGTACATAAGTGCTTATACAAATTAAGGAACTGAGCTTCGAACCTTGAACTCATTCCTCGCTACTTCCATCAGAAACAACCTACTCTATTTCATTCTGCCAAGACATTTTCCTCTATCTCTCATAAGGAGTGAAAATACAGAAATAAGTCTATTCAGAAGTAAACCAGGCAGTACATAGAAGAAGTCTCCTGGTTATTAGCTCCTACTGTGACTTTCTCAGGAGGCCTACCTTCTCTGTCCTTACCTTCTTAAAATCTAGGCTGTTTTGAGTAGGCACTGTTAAGATTTTGTGTTTTTTCTTTAGCAAATCTTCACCTCATTAATGAATAAAGTTCATGCAACCACTAATTTTAAATTAAGTTAACATAGTTAATCACTTTTTAATATAGTAATTCATGAATATCTCTCGCTAAAAAGAAATCCCATAAGGACTGTGATGATTTATTCAAGTGAAAGCCCTCCTTTCAGGTTGGAAAAAGATACTCAGTACAGTTAGGTCTTCCAGGTGAAAGAATATGAAAAAGATATGGCAATAATATAGAAAGTCGTGGTCATTACAATGGGCTAGGTCTATGACAGTAATGAAATGACAGTCCCAAAAATCGGGTATTACCAAAATGTTAAAGGTACTTGTCATTGTAATTAGGCCAATGATCTTTAATGAAGAACCGGATTGCACAGTTTAATTACAAAACTTTGTTAGGATACGCTGCTAGGGATGTGACTGTATATCATCAAGACAAAGGCCTGACTCCTGTACACTGCAATTTGTTTGACAATTTTTCACTCGGAACGCGTGTCTTTGTGCGATGCAGATGGTAAAGTCTGACTAATGTAGAACTTGGTAGGAGTGAAATAGCAACAGTCGTTCAAAAAGCAAAGCAAAAAAGAAAAATCTAACCCTGCAAACTGTGCTGCAGATTTAGAAAAATCTTCAAAACTTGAGGTTTATCAACTAGTTAGGAAGACTGGAAATAAAGGGAAAGAAATAAAGCAAAAGGAGAGAGGGTTAGAGAGAAAATAAGGAAATTTATTAAGTTACATGATTAATTTGTGAACTATAAGCAGAAAAGTTTGAATCACACTTTGTCCTTCTCAGGAATGCTAGAAATAACATAGGACAGTAAGCGCTTACTGCAGTGATCTGATGAAAATTAAACAGTTTCTTCAGAACTGCAGTTTCACCTTTGTCAGTCACTGAATATGCCAGGAGCCTGAAGTAACCCAAGATAACGTTGTGTAGGTGGGAAAAAAACCCCAAAACACCAGATATTAGCTTTCCCTTGCAACTGGGAGGTGAGTTGATACCTTCCTACCATCCTGAAAAGGGCATACTTCTGACCTCACGACTCCTGATAGTTTAAGAGATGCCACTGTAATAGCTCCATTTCTGTTCACCTTTGCCAACAGGGTTTATCATCCAAAGTGGCAATCTAGGAAAAAAAGTGTGGTGAATATGGATGCTTTGTGTAAGGCTCCTGTAAAAAACAGCTCAGTTGCTGAAAAGTCCATATATACCACTTCAGTATGAACTAGTAAAACTGTATCAAAGTCCAGGATTCAGAAGACCTGAGACCAAAGATGTCTTAAGCGATAGCTATTATTTCTTTGGCAGAGGTGGCTTGTCTCATGACCTTGCTCTACTGTGTGTTATTTGAAACATTGGCCTCATTCAGGACTGTTAGCATATGGACTTGTTCTTATCACAAGTTGAGACATTATCATTTCTACACAATATATAAATGGTGATAGCATGGGCTGGTCACTATCTTTACTGCTGGTGCCTTCATGACGTTTTAGTCTGCTGTAAGAATCACTGTCCTTACAAGATTTGTGCAAAAGCAATACATCCTACCAAATGCAATGGGAAAAATGGACATGTGTCTTATTCTGGCACTTTGTAACCAACCGGGGGGCGGGGGGGGGGTGCGGGGAAGGGGGGAGTCTTCTCATCTGCCATATAAGATCGCATCAGCAGGATTCTTTTCCAGAACAAGCTATCTCTTTCCAAAAATAACTGTTCACATCAAATAAAGTAATATAATCAGAGACAATCCTAAGGAAAAAAAAAGAAAAAAAGATAAGCTCTTGATTTTTTAGGACAGGGCTTAAGGTCTACAGAAAGAACCTTACAGATGAAACTAATGTAACTGTTCATTATAATCTAACTTTGAGTTGCCACATCCGGACAAGAGCTGCCACATTCACCAATGTACCTTCTGTGTGACAACTGAATAAAGATTGGACATCTTGCAGAATGAAGAGTTTTTAGAGTGTGGTAAGTGTTAATTGTTCTTTATGACTTCCTAACAGAAGAACTTCAAACCCATGTCCTTATGCAGTACTTGGTCCTTGAGAACAAACAAGTAGCAGGGTCAGCAAACTATGTCACACCTGCTTGCTCCAGGCAATATAAGAAATAGCTCCTTGACAGCTTAGCAGCTCACGAGCTGCAGAGCCAGGCTGACCAGACCAAATTCGCAGAACCAGGACTTCTGATTTTTCTGCAGGCAATGGTGATCCATGTGCTGTGCCTAGAAGTAAAACTTTAACTGTAAGGACAGCCCTGATGAAATGGGAACGTGGATACAGGCCAGACACCACAGAAAGCAATTCTTGATCCTTTTCAAATCTGGATTTATTTTGCAAATGTTTGTAGTGTCAATACACAGCTTTGCAAAAATAGGAACAGGGGTTCAGTTAACAAAATGGTAGCCACAGCAGATCCACCATACAAGCCACACTATATCCCTTGATGATGGATTTGCTTTGCCTTTGTAGAGTCTCCTGGAGATAGTTCTGGGAATGAGAACACAATGCTGCGAAGGATTTGAGAAGCCCTACTTAGTACACTTCTGTATTCTTTATCTCTGCCAAGAAGAGGGGGGCAGTTGAAGATATGTTAATTTTAAAATATCTATAATGAAGCCATGTCCTGTTAGCCATTAAAAGCAGCTGTGTCATTTGCCATGCAATCACTTTTGCTGACTGAAAGAGAGGGAAGAACGTATTCCTTGTGGAGCTTCTATGCCAAGTCTACAATTACCAAATTTCAGTTTTATTACTGCTTTTTGTAACAGAAAGGAGTTACAGTAGAGTGTATGACAATGCCATGTAATAAAAAGTGTAGAAATACAATTTCTCCCTTGTTATATTGTAAAGTACGATTAGCAGCAAGTGATGAAAGGTGTCATTCTTTATTTGGCATTGGCATTCTAATTATCAAAGGCCAATTAAGAAAACTTTATGGCTTGATTTTAGCTTACAGAACTTACTTTAGGCATGGACTGTAAGAATACAGGCTAAGGCTTGCATGAAAAAAATTTAGGTGGAGGTTTTCTGCTGCTGCATGTGTATGTAGGTTTATTATGAAAATATTTGCCTGTGACGGTGTTCAGCTGGGAAAGGAACAAGGGCGGTCTGCAAATAAAATACTTTATAACGGAGGTCACACACTGCAAGGAGAGAAAATGAGTTGACTATATAAGAAATATTAAGTAGCCATCAGAGATGTCCTGTAGAAAAAAAATGAAAATCAAAACCATAATACAGACTAGTTTGTGGATTTTAATTTTTCCTTAAATTATTCCTCATTACCTGAGATATTTATAAGGAAAAGATCTTTGTCTACTTGAAATTTGTCTATGCTTGTTCTGAATAACAACAAATACATCTGAAATCTCCTATATTTATATTTTCAGAAAGAAATGTTTTGTGAACTACAGTACCAATTCTGTAATCATTAACATAGATGCAGATTTTTACTACTATCAGCAGTCCTACTGAAATCTGTGGCACTATCAATGTTTGATGTTATTTGAGGCAAGGTCACAGAGAATATCTTTTATTAGGCCACTTGATGTTGCTAGAAAATTCTAACATGCTTTTTGGTTACTTAAGACATCTTTCTAGTTTCAGAGGGGAGATCATGTCTCATAGCTGCGTTACAGCTGCAACAACACTACTCCTTTAAACATATTTGCATAAGGGACTGAAAGCCTGAGTCTTAATAGAAAAATGATGCCTGAAAGTCTCTGCACCACCACTACAGATGTAGTACCACAGGCATTTTTTTTTTAAGCACTAATAGTTTAAACAGCTTTGGAATTCACTTCTCTGCCCTATTTCCACATTATCCGTTCATGTGCAGAGCTATAAATTTGCATGAATCACATAGTGAACCTGAGTTAGTAAACAACACAGACCAAAAATAACCTTAATAGAAAAATACTGTCTTATTTTTAAATCAGATGTGGTTCCCAGTCCGGAATGTCTACCAGCACAACTGAGTAAGTAGCATGACGATATGAATAAGTGGGAAGGAGCAAAGGTTAAGCTTGCTTAAGTTGACACTGTTATTGAACGAACAGCTCATGAAATTCTACTCTGGGATCTACCTACGGTCTCAGAGAAGCCCCCTCCCATCTGCTTAGCAGCACCTGCCATCATGCTTTTAGATATGAAAATAAGTCTCATCCAGCTGAAACTGCAATGAAATTCTTGATTATCCCAGTTGGAATTTCTTCAGGAAATCAGGATTGATACCTCTGACCCTTACAATGGCTGTACTGGGATTTTTGAGAATAAATTGACAAAATTGTGACTCAGGGACAGATTTTGTGTGTACATGTGTGTGGGGTATAGGTAGTAAGAAATGTGTAGTCCCATGTTATAGACTACCTAATGCAGAACCTGCCAAGACCATGGTGGGAAATGAGTATTATGGTACAGCTCACCTTCATCCAAGTGCAGCTGAACCTTGGCTTCCCTTATGAAAGACAAATACTTCCCACCATACGGTGTCTCTTAGCACCCTTCAGGGGCATTTGTTCACAGCTGACTCAAAAAAGATTACAATCTGTTGAATCACCATTCAGACTTCCATAAACAAGCAAGTAATCTGTGAAAAGCTTCCATATGACTAAGCCATGTCTTGCTTTTTCTATAAAGATGTCAGATGTTATGAAGTACAATGTAGCTGTGGAATCATTTGATGAAATAAGAAATCATGGTTTTGATGTCATAATAAAATTACTCATTTGAGAACAGCTTTATTTTCTGAAGAGAGTAATGAAAAAAATTAAGTATCTATCTGCCCTACAGACAAAGACCCATTTCATAAATAGTCAGAAGTAACAGTAAAAAATACACACACATGCACACACAGAGCCCTCAAAGAATGAAATATATGCCAGTACTCTAAATTGTTTCTAAGTGAGGGACAGGTTCCTTTGGTGGTATAAATCAGTGCAGCTCTGCTGGTTTCATGAACTACACTGATTTAAGCTACACTGAAGATCTAGCCTTCTGACAGTTTCTCTGGAGTTATTCCTGGCACTGAAATGCATCCTTAAAGTTCAAATGAAGACACATCCTGTGCTCTTATGTCAAGAGCTACCTCTATATAGGGTATTATGAATAAAGTGACATCTAATAGACAATAATACCTTCTGGGAATGATACCATGTCCCATTTATTCAGCCAGAGGTATAAGTTGTTTTCTGAGAGTTTATTTTTAACTGGTTGCCCTGATCTAAACTGAGAGTGAGTCACTTCCAATTTATCATGCTAAGAAGCGTATTAGATACCTCACAGATTTTTGGCTGGTATATAGTCACATTATTATTATTATTATTATTATTATTATTATTATTATTATTAATCAAAATGAGCAAACCCTAGAGTCTGCATTTTATTTTCTAAGGTCACAATTATTTCCTGTACTTTCACAAGTTATTATTAAACCTCCCCTGCTTGATCAGTTACTTGTGTTCCAGCCTTTTATCTACCTTAGCTCAGTGGTTTTCGAATCTTTTGATTTGTCGATTAAAAAAAAAAAAAAAAAAAGAAAAATCAGTCCCAGACTCCACAGAGCCCTTTTGAAACTTTTCACACACACATTGCTGTGTAATACCTGTGAATTTGCTTTTCTATGACCGTCTTTCTTAAATTATTTAAAATTATCACTCAGGGAGTTTCAGACTACTGATTGATTGACTATCATGCCTCTAGTTTTCTTAGTGCCTCAGTACTATGTAATTGTTCAAGTATAACCCTTGAAAAAAACAAGGGAGTTGTGACCACTCAATTAATCCTAAGTGTCCCCTTTTTTCAAGCAGATGTAGTACCAGATGTTGTTCTGCTTAGCAAAGCTCTTGCAATAGCTGTGAGTGTTCCTCATCATCACATGCACCCTTTCAAAAATTAGGGGGTCATGCAATATCACTCATACTTTAAATACCTGCTGTCAAGTCTTTAACCATCAAATCGATGTTTCCCTTGAACAGAAAACTGTGCTGTCAGTCTTTCACAAGGCAGTGTGCATAGAATGTTCTTCCAACTGATGCTGTTATGTTTAGGGGGAAAAAATAAGAAAGAAGGTCTGTGGAGTAAGATATCTACATAACATATAACTGTATAAATGAAATGCAGTGAATCCAAAGTTATATGCAATATGTGATACAGTAATGAGCAATCAATTCGCCTCATCTACAGAATGCTGCTTAACTGAAGAATCAAGTCCTTTAAAACTCCCAAAAGTTAGCTGTTTTCTTCCCAGCCGTTATAACAGGCTATCCATCTATTCATATACGACGGCATTTCAAGCTGTCAAACTTACAAGGTACAATTTTGGCACACATAATTAGTTTCTAAGTATCACCACAGAAATCTAAGCATTCAAGGAACAACAGGTAACGTCTTCTCTCAGAAGATATGTAAGTATACAAATGCAGGCCAAATATGAGGCTTGGCCCATGGACTATAAGCTAAGATCCAAAATGCATTAACATAGTGCCACAGTGATCTGACAGCCCCAAACTTCTGGTCAGATGCTTCCTGTCTTCTCTCACAAGAAGGAGATTCAGCTCCCTCAGAAGTCCCTGGCTGCACTGCACATCAGGATGGCCTCCTGAGCAAAAAGGACACATAAGGAACCAAACCCAAATCCTATGGGGTGTAATCGAAGGATTACAAACTCTTTTTTTTCCAAGGATTTGAATTTTTTATGCAAAAAGAAACAAGAGAACAAATTGCGTTGAAAACAGGCAGTCACAGGAATATAAAGAAGTCACTCCACACATGATTTAATCTCAGATTTAAGCCTCTCTTTCTCTCTGTTCTTGGTTCTCTTGAACTGGATCCATGTTTTTCAGAGATAAACATAGGGAAGGAGAAAAAAATGCACAACTTTATCTGTGGCACAAGACCTAAACATACTAATGAGTTTTGACTTAGTTTACATTCAAGCTTATTAACTGACACTAGCAAAAATAAGCACAAATAAAATTACACAGTGTCTTGTCAGGTTCCTATTTCCCATGCAATCCTATCCTTAAGATTATATTGGTCATTATAATAAAAGGCATACTCCTTGACCCCAAACTGGCCTGGGATAGCTGAAGAAAGGAGTATTTCAGCTTATCCTGTGCTGTCAAATAAATTTAAGTTGTTGATGAATGAGCAAAGCCAAACCTATTACTGGTGGGAGAAAAAAACCAACAAAAAACGTGTAGAATAGGACAGTATGCCTCCTACTGTAGTAGAGCTCTTAGTAGTTGCACCCTTGGGAAAAGCTGTGATGAATCTCTCTAGTTTGCTATCTGCAGAGAACAGTATGTCCATTTACCTAGTTAATCTACCCTCCTGCCCCTGAAATCATATTCTGCTCCTAATTCACCACCCGGGTCATTGTACTAGTCTCCTAGAACAAAAATAAGAGACACGATAGGCTGTGAATATTATCTTCATCTCTGCCTAGTTTATTTCCTTTTCCAAAGGAGAAAAAGGCAGTATTTGATTACTTTTGTGCCAAATTGTCTTCTAAATATGCGTAGTTTTGTCTATCTCAGAGGTCAGAGCCACACGATCCTTCATTTCTAAGAATCCATCCTTTGATGTGCAAAAACCTCTGGCCAAGATTTTCACAAGGGGATATGTTTTATAGTTCCAACCTCAAAGCACATTAAATGGTCTGACTTCAGAAAATGCTGATCAGACACTGTTTAAAAGTTGATAAATTCTGAAATATCTCATATTAGATATCCCAGAATTTAGCGACTTCAGAATCACTAATTGCCGTGATCATATTAACCCCCACCAATGGTTTCCAGTCTCCTTTTAAAGCATTGAAAATAGGTATTGGTACCTAGCTTAGCAAATTGAGTTACTGTAGATTTTTTTCCTCCTCATCTGGTAACTGAATGTATAAAATCTTGCCTATTTGAAATGTTATCTGAAGCATTATATGCATTGCAAATCTAAAGTAGCTACTGTTTTGAACTTAATTTTTTAACTAAGTAAGTAACAGGAGGAAGTCTGGTTAATTTAACACAGGACAGAAGCACAGAAATTTGTAGGTTTCCATGGTAAAAAGCCTGGGTCATAAAGCTGGTTAATAGTACAAAACTTGTATTTTCAGAAATTCTATAATTACTGCAGTTTCAATATGTGCAAAAATGCCTCTAATTTTATTAAGCAATAGCTCTTATCCATGCTTCAGGGAAAAAAATTATAATAGTCTGCCACAGAAGTCTAGTGTCCTTTCTAATAGCATGTTTAAAACAAAAAAGTAATTACAAAGTCTGATTTAAACCACCCACAGCTCAAGGAAATTCAGAGACACAGTTTCCCCTCTGCCCTTGTGGTTACCTGGGCTTGATTTTGCCACTTTTGTTCACTCAGTGCAGCATGAACAGTATTTGGTGAACTGAGCCATTGACTGAGACTAACCATTGGCCATTATTCTCCATTAATAATTAGTAGCATTGAAAATAACAATCCATAAGTCCTAGGGACATATTTGTAATGAGATCTGAGTCTCAATAGGCTGGCTTCTGGTGAAAGACAGAAGAGTGATTTGCTCTCAGAATAAACAAAATGTTGTTCTGTTCTTCCACACTCCTTTCACCATGGTTGTATCTTCATCTGTGTGAATGTAATGAGACAGATGCAGCCAATACATGGTTTATTAACAAAAACCAAGAAGAAATCAGTTTCTGTAAGCATTATTATGTTAACTGGGAATGACTTCTTTTTCTTTTTTGATTGTGTGGCTACAACATAAAATTTTGACAAACTTGCATACCATGCATCAACCTGTCTGAGATGGGGGAAACAGCAAAGGAAGACACGAAGTCTGCCTTAACTACAGCTAGTTGAAGATTTTAAAAATTGAATTTATTTTTGTCAGAAAGTGCTAGTTTGAAGAAATCCATGTCATTTTTTAGATCTATTTCACCAATTTATGCTAAATGTAGACAGAGTAGAGTTTTTGGAAACCTCACTGATTTCTTGTAAGCTTGCCTAAAACATTGCTAAAGAGCTTACATTTTCAGATTGGAGTTTTCAGAGCAATTTGCCATGTAGCCTATTTCTGAAGCTTCCCAGGCTTTTTACAACAAAGTCAGTCCTTCTCTGAGAACAAATATTTAATTTACATCCTCACTAAGAGCCATGATTGCGTGACTCAATAATCTCAGTAATATCAGAATTGGACTGAAGTACAGGAACTAGGAGTTGTTAATTCCTGTCCTTTTTAATAAATCTTCTCATTGAATTATCATTTTGGTTTTGTCCAGACCAGCAAAATAGCAGTTGTTAGTCTTTCTCTCTTCATTTGTTCCAGCCTCTCCAAAACAGAGTTAAAAATGTGGTTTTATTCAACAAATGTGACTTTTAAAGGTGCATTTGCAGTCCAAAATTTACACTTAAAAGCTAGGATTCTAGGCATGTGATACTCAGAGAAATTTAAAATTACTGGCATGCTACTGATTTGTAAATTAGTACTTGTAAGTGGCTCAAACACAATCTTTGTGGTTCAATACAACTCTTAAATTGCCTATTTGCAAAGCATAAACACTAGGTATTCAAAGAAAAAGTTGCTTATAACTCTTAGATATGTCTCTTGGAAGCCTGCTGTCCTATAACATTTATTTAGAAAGAGAAAAGGATGCTTGCATGTGTCCTTTAAAAATCAAGGGTTTGTGCTTTCATAATTGTTAAGCACCTCTAAGTAGGTCAAAGACTATGTTCTTGAAAAGGTTTAAATGGCTACTTACCACTTAGAAATAAAAATGCAATTAGGCCAAGCCATGTTTTTGAACAGTCGAAGAAAATACTGTTACTTAGAAAAAGGTTTAAAGCAAAAGTAAATTAAATACAGGAATGAAGCTGACTGTCATTATTAGCTTTGCTTCTTCTGTGGGGTTTATTTTACCTCAGAGTGAGGATAAATGTTTGTGTGCATTTTGCATGTCTCCCTTTAACATGTATTTGCCCATGTTTGCAAGCATGCATTCATTCTCAGATGCTGATACAGCCATACTCATTGCATGTGCCAGCATGCATGCACTAACAGCATAGTAAAAGGCAAGAAACTGATGTAGGCAAACTCCTTCCCTTTCTTCCTGTCATGAAATCCTTTCCCATTTCAGAATCAACAGCTACAATGACTGAAAAGCCCATTCTCACCTCCCAGAGAGAGAGAATTGGAATTCCTTTGGAATTGCTCAACAACTTTTATGTATCTGAATATAGTTATTATCTCCCAAACAGTGTTTATCTCAATTTTTGCATGTATTAAAAAAAAAAAAAAAAAGTTTGATGGGAAGTTTCCACCCAAATAGCCTTCTACTTTTGTGAAAAGAGAGATGGCCACTAAAAGCTTAAAACATTTGGTTTGCAACTTGACCAGTGGAAATTCAATTCATATATCTTTCCATGACCTTTGAGATGAATTTCAAAGTAGCCTGAGCCTGAGTTCATATTTTTGCCATTTCTCAGTGCTTTCCCTATCTATGCTGCAGAAGTTACACTTTTCTGCCCAGTAATGTCTGGGAGAAGTTTATCTGACCTTACATTAGACATCTAAGTCTGAGATTAGGTTTAGATTTGTTGTATAGTCAGTGGATGTGAAGGGCAGATCATCTCATCACAGGGTAGATTTCCATAATGAAGCATCATGTGGAGATCTCTCTCTCTTTTCAAATATCAAAGGCAGCCAGGGAAGACTAGCTTTTACTTAAACCTCTACGCACCTGTGTTAGAGAAGGTGAATCCCACCCTACATCTGGAAGAGTCTATCCCTTTCTATTAAGCCTATTGTCAAGGACAAACATGACAGAATAATTTCACCGCCATGGATTTATTGATAGCATAGCTTCTTCCCCTCGGATTTCTCTCTTACTGTCTTAATTAAAAACTCAATAGCTGGTTTTCTTTGACTCTAACTGTACAGACCCTTGTGGACTTAATAGTTTAACAAATTCCGCTAGTGTCAAAATATGAAATTTGTCATTTGGAATAGCGTTATGCTATAGATTTTTCTTCTCAATGCTTTGAAGAACACAAAACAAGATACATATGTTAAATACCAAATCCCACAATATCAAAAGAAAAAAAAGTACAAATAAGAAAAAATATGTGAATGTTTTGTGGTGATTAGGAAAAAAGGCATGTATGACTACCTGGATGAGGAATATGTTAATAGAGTATATAGACTTCTTTTGAGTTCCCCTGGGCTATTTATGTCTCTATTTCTTAAACCCGCGTTCATAATTGCTCTAAAATAATACTTGAAAGACTAGGCTTGGCCGGCATGTTTCCAAAACAAAGACTCCTTAGACTTAAAACGTTTTGGGACCACACCATAGAGTATTGTCATGAAAGGAACAGAAAACCATCTGTGGTGACTCACAGTCACTTCATTGTTTAAGGGTTTCTTCATTAAAAAACAAACTAAAAACACATCAGTGATTATAGTATACCTTTCCAATATGCAATGAGAAAAAAAAGCAGAGGATTCAAAGATAATTACCATGTAAGAGCAATGTTAAAATTATCCTGTCACATCCCCATCTTTTTGTCATTGCATTAGCTGACTTTATTAGGACCTTTACAGGGTCTGCTTTGAGATTGCAGTTAGCATTGAGCATAGCTTCTAAAGGAGACATTTTGCAGTTGTCTTTGTGAACAACAAATAGTTTTTAAAAAATCCAAACAAGCCAAAACCCCTCTCATCTGTGCATCTCTCCTTACATTGTACTACTGTTTTATCAGGAGGAACACATGCAATTCCTCAGATTCTTTCATTCCCCTCCCACACCAGTTTTCCCCTTTTGCTTTCAGTCATCTATCGGCTCTGTCCATGCCCTTCCTTTGTAGTATTCAAATACCTCCTTATTCCCAAATTACTTTCCATGTGTATTTTCCTTCCAATTACATACCCACTTTTTGTCAATGTCTCCCTTGGGCCCTCTTTACCCCCCCTGAAATCTCACTGCCTTTAGATTTCTTGTCCTCCATCACATTATTCTTTTTAGATTAAGGTGCTTATTTGATAGCCTATAAAATTATCACATTCCAACAGGTCAGTCCTTAGTCCTGATAACAAGATTCTTTATTCTCTCAACAGGAATTACAAGAAAAAGTAAATCTCTCCCATCCTGGTAGAAGAAGCAATCAAATTGCCCTGATTGCCAAAGCTCCCTGACCCTTAAAATCTGCTTTCATGCTGCTTGCTGCTTGCTTCTCTACCTCTGCTGACTCAGGCATCAAACCCAACAAACACTTCACAGTACCAGGCTAGGCCTGGAGAATACTCAGTCTGCTTGTTACGTCCCCACTTCGAAATAGGGCTGGTGTGTCTCTTATTTGGGTGGTATTTACTGGGGTAGACCAGCCTCCTACAGTCTTAGCTATTAGACATTAGCCCCAAAGATGGCTGGCTTAACTAGACAGTCTACCAAGGTGTAAGTTTCTGACCCGAGTGGCAATATCATATGTAAAAAGCCAATCCAAAATATCTGATACTGAAAGAACCATTTTTTGTTCCAGCCGTTTTAGATGTGGATAATTGAATCATGGTGGATCAATTCTTTCTGATACATCCGTAGCAGGAATATATATGAACACATATATTCACTCAGGACATTCAGCAGGTCCGACACAGAGATGTGATTGACTTGTTTAATGGGTCCTTTGTCAAGCATCTGCACTAAGCTTCTTTTACTTTGGATTGTAAAACCCCAATAAAATGTATACAGCATTTTTCTAGATTTTATAAGTATGTATTACAAGGCTCTGCTAAAACCAGTAAAAATGTCTCTCCATGGAAGTACGCTAATTATTATGAGCAATATTAGGAAAGGGTTTACCACCAGGTTTAAATGAGCAACTGATTGACAGTGGAATATGTTGGATTGTTCTGAAAGCATAATTAGAGAAAGCTCACTCTCATAGCTATTAGCGTTATTTTTAAACCTGCCAAATATAGATCAGAAGTCAAATGAAAATATCTTTAAAGGCTTGTGATCATTCATGCAAGTCTGAAATGTATTTGGGAATTCTTAGTCAGGACATCTTAAATATCATTGCCACGGGACTTTAAAATCACAGTACTGATGAAATGTCGCTTCAGGAAACACTTGAGTGACATTTAGTATTTAATGTTTCCCTGGTCTTCTCTGCACAGTTTAGAGAAGAAACAGTTTTAGATTCTGAATCAATGTTATCACACCCAAACTGATACAATACAAAACTGAGAATATTATCCCAATGGCCTACAGGTGAAGTATATTTCTGTAAGAGAAATTTTTGCACATCTCCTGGAGTGCATGTATCAAAAAGGTTACAGGGTTCTCCCTGCTTGCTAAGGATTTATTTTTGAGATGTCCATGAACACATCAGGTTTACCCCAGAAGGGAAATCTGATATTGTAGAAATATATATACACTAGAAGAGGCATAATTTCAAAGTGAAACTTAAGGAAATCAAGGCTTTTCTGCTGAAGGCAAAACACAGGAGGAAAAAAAAAAAACCCAAACACAGAAAAAAACCCCTATGAAACGAACTAGCATTGATATTCTTTTTAATATTATTGAATATTTCCAGTCCTTTTAAATAAAATGTAAGGAGAAATGGCTCCTCGGAAGAAAAAATATGTACTATGCAGATCAAAGTTAGTTCATTGGGAAATGAAATGTCTGAGTTTCATTGGCTGTCTCTAATTTGTGAGGTTCGTGCATTAGACAGTGTGTCCCATTCTTGAGACACATATCCCACTCTTGAGATATGTATCCTGATCACATCCCTCACAAAAAGCAAGAAGTGTTCTATTATTAGTCTGTACATATATTGTTTGCCTTTGAAAGGCAGCTTGGATGGAGAGGTAGGGAGGCAGCTGTGTTGGAGTTCTTTAGGGGAGAAGGAGCGTGAGAGATGCCTAGCAAAGAGTCACTTAGTTACCCCAAAAAGCTCAACATCTGCAAGATTACTGCAAAAAATCCCATATTCACTAATACTTGTTCAGCTACATGTAGTAAATCTGCTCTGGCAAGTATTCACAATCCCTTTTGTTTGCTTTCTGTGAATATTCAGGAGAATAATGTTTGATGAAAGAGATAGTGTTCCAAACCCTTGTGCAAATATGTATTTATGCCAAAAGTATTTGCATGGGGATCTTGAAAGCTGAGATTTTTCACATAACAATAGAGTTAACTCCTATGCTTCCAAATCCTGCAGAAAATGGAAATAAACTGTTCCACCATACTGTTTAGCTGCACCTTCCTCTTTAGTTTAGTACATCATGTCAATGATCCTAAAAAGAGTGACTTCAGCAAGACTACTTACAATGGCAGAATTATCTATAAAGACATAAGTTTCAGGAAGGGACAACCTATTGACTAGAAGCAGGATTGTGATCTGGTTTCATTTAACTACTTCTACAGCACTGACCGATATTTAGGACTAAATTCAGTTACCCAGACATAGTTGCCTAATGATGTTGAGATGACCTGCAATATCCCCCCTGGGCTCCAGCTACTACTTTGATTGTCTCCTGTAGCTCCTGCATCTCACCGTCCAGCCCCAGGCAGATGTGTCAGATACCCCGGGGCAGTGCAAATCCCACTAACTGCCCGTGGTTGGGACACTGAATTGCACCCTTAGTTCAGGTCTCAGTTTCTTAGCAGTAACAAGGAGATAATCTTCCTTTCCTAGGAAGGAATATTATGATGATAAAAACCACCACAGATTGTTTAGTGCTTGCATATTATGGTGATGATACTCACATGTGAAACAGCAGGTAAAGTTCTGATGGCAGGGGTCTTTGTTCATTGATAAAATCTTTCCAAAGAAAATTAGCTAACAACTATAAAACCACCAGTGTTTAAAATTCCATTACATTGTATACTGCTAATATACATGAAAATATCTTCAATAGAAGTGTGTTTGTGCAGGAGTTTACAAGTTGTTTGGGAATACCATATTTTCAATGAATTTATAAATAACTAGTGAGAGATGTGTGAGACATTATTCTCATACTAAATCCAAAACACAGCACTATACCGGCTACTAGGAAGAAAATTAACTCTATCCCAGCTGAAACCAGGACAGTCACATGATGAGATTCATAACTGAAATGATTGTCCTTTAATATTGCCTGTTGTTGACAGTGTGATATTCTTGATTAACTGTGGTTTTATTGAACCAAATCCAGACAGAAGCATAGGAAATAAAACAGGATTTATACATTTAAAAATAAGTATATTTTTAATAGGAAAAGGATTTTAAATGAATGTTATTTAGGGATTGTTTTTATTACAGTGATACATGCAATAAAAATGATACTACATTCCAAAATTCACAATTTATATAGATTACAGAAATATCTTTTCATAACTCTTAATCTGAACGATTATGGATGACCAGCTATATGGATACTTATCTGCCCTCTAGAGATAAACAGAGGGATTGGAAAGGGATACAGTAGCAGCTGTGACTGATGTACTCAGTCTGATTTAACAGGACAGCACAGTCACATGTGTATGTGCACTCAGTATACAGAAAATTCCAAATGCCTGAGTGTTCCTCGTACAGACAAAGATGACCAACGTTACATGCCATCATAATAAGCTTAGCAAACTGTTAGAAATCAATGACCGGTAAAACCTCTTCATGTATATCACCCAGTCTCAGACAATTCCTGTCCATACCTCCTTAAAAATATCAGTCTTAGAAAATAAGTATTCCAATAAACTAGAAGGGAAAGGACTCGTGTCAAAAATCTGTGCCAAAGGAGGACAATGTTTCATTGTCTTCCCTTTCTATGTGTGTAATCCACACATAGCTGTAACACCAACTGCTGTAAATTGCAAGTTTTCTGTACCAATAATTTAAGGGCTACACACATGACATTCAGCAATTCCACTGGGGAATAGTAAGTAAGTGAAGTTATTTCACTGTTTAGAAATTCCAGAAAATCACAAGTAAAACATAATCTAACTTTACTGGCACTTTTATTCAATAGAGTTATCAACAGATTTTTTTTGACAGTTAGAAATACCAAGAAATGACAATACTGTCTGAAATTTGAGGAAATACTTATAAAGAAGGGACCAAAGTCTGACACACAGGCATGCCTATCTGACTGATACTCTTAGACACTTACTATTAGATTTCCCTCCCACCCTGACCCTCCCAAATGGTTGAGGTTGGAAGGGACCTCTGGAGGTCACCCAGTCCAACCACCTCACTTAAGCAGGGCCACCTAGAGCAGCTTGCCCAGGACCAAGTCCAGATGGCTTTTGAGTATCTCCAAGGATGGAGACTCCACAACCTCCATGGGCAACCTGTGCCAGTGCTTGGTCACCCTCACACAAAAAAAGTGTTTTCTGATGTTCAGAGGAAACATCCTGTATTTCAGTTTGTGCCCACTGCCTCTGGTCCTGTCACTGGGCACCACTGAAAAGAGCCTGGCTCTGTCTTCTTTGCACCCTCTCTTCAGGTATTTGTACAAATTGATAAGATTCCCCCCTGAACCTTCTCTTCTCTAGGCAAAACAGGCTATTTCTGTATAAGAACAAAAAGAATTTTAACTCTTTCAGTCATAATAATTCTTAAAGATGTTTGCATAAATCTGTAAATGAAATCTTAATCAATAACAGGGACATCGTATAATATGATCTGCATTGTTCATTTCAACATTGAGTTTTAAACTAGACCTAAGTTAAAATGTTACCACTGAGAAGAATTCATTTTCTAAAGGTAATAAACCAAAAATATGTCTCTCACCTTCAAGTGGAAAACAAAACAAAAAAAAAATTGAGAGTCATGTATATACCAATCATTACTTATAACCAATAATTACTAAAATACTGAGAGAAGAAAAAGGGTGTATATTATAACACAGATCAAGGCAACATTAGAAAAAAAAAAGTGGTAAAAGTGATCAGAATGAAGTGGTCAGAATGAAGGAACAAACATACTGGGTTCAATTTTACAATGGCACCCTGAGGCGGAGAACAGAGAAACCAAATAATATAAAAAGAGAGGGAGCGATATGAATTGTTCCTGAAAAACCCTTTACGAAGGTGGCAAAAATGGGGAGCTTTCAAAATGGAATAAAAACGCAAAAGAACAACCAAAAAAAGAGGAAATGGAGGAAGAAAGAAAAGTGTACAGAGGGGAAAAGTAACAGTCTCCTAATGGAGGTTCCATCTTGGGATATTCTATGAAAAGAAACAGTGAACCGTGTACGACACTACAATACAAGCTATTGCCGATGTAGTAGAATTGATTAATAGCTAAGGCACACAACTGGGAATCAAGACATACTGTTTCCATTTCTGTTTTTCAGACACTTGATGCATGATTTTGACCATGAGATTTGTATAAGTGCATCAGTAATATTTCAGTTAGTATCAGCACTTTTGCATAATTTGCAATATATAATACTAATTTTACAAATTAATATTAAGCTGAAATGTAAGTACCTACAAGGAAGTTATCTAGAAGCCCAAGCCAGGCTCTTCACAGCAGTGAATGGCAGGAGGACAAGAGACAATGGACACAAACTGGGAAAAGAGAGGTTTTGACTTGATATGAAGAAAGTCTTATTCACCACGAGGACTGTCAGGCACTGGAACGTGTTGCCCAGAGAAGCTGTCAGTGTCCAGCCTTTGAGGTTTTCAAGACACAGCAGGATAAAGCCCTGAGCAACTTACTCTGATCTCATAGCTCACTCCACCACTTTCAGCAGGTAATTGGACCAAAGACCTCCCAAAGTCCCTTCCAACCTAAATTATGCTCTAATCCTATGATTCTACCTAAAATAGAGGTGCAATTTTACCTCTGAGCACTTTGAGCTGACTAAAAGCCTTACAACTGCATTAGTGCAGTGCTGAGCTAAATGTAATAACCCTTTCTCTCAAAAAGGTTTATGAAGTTGAACTTGTTGTCACCCCAATGCAATAAGCTTCGGCTTGGTCAGTTTTCCGTATAAGAAAGTCAGGCTTCTGCTTCTTAGAATATCGCCTCTAGACAAACTCCTTATCCCTCCAGTCTGTACCCATAATACAGGGTATTTCATAAGGGTATTGTGAGGATACAGTCTTTATTATACATGATGTTAAATTTCTGTAGATATGAAAAGCCTATAATAATAAATTAAATTAAACAAATAATATTTCAATTTTACCAAGTAATTACATGCCTTATCTGAGAAAAAGCAGGAAACTCCATCCAGTTGGGTGGCATAAGTCTAGCTGGGAAAATGGGCAGCTAGATGTGACTGTCCTTTGATTTTGGAAGGAAGTTAGTATTTTGAAAGAAAATCATTACCATCTTAACTAGCATAAAGCATCAGAGAAGACGCTGGTAGTTTAAATGAGCCCAAAGATGCCCACAGCAGAGAATAGCTTTAAGCTGAGTTACATTTCTCTTTTACTCATGGAGTCACCTTTTTGTGGTCTTAGGCATATAATACTGGGGAAAGTTCAAGGTGTGGCAGGATGAGAAAGATGCTCTTGGGATCTCTTGCTTCCCCCCTGAATTGACTTCCATCCAAAATGATTTAGTTTTCCTCAGAGATTGCTCTCAGAAATGCTGACTACCAGCAAGTGAGAGGAGTCCACCTGACAGTCCAAGGCAACTGGCATCCCATGGGGGAAGCCACAGCTGAATGCCCTCTGAAAGGGATATTGCCAGGCACAGAGGGAACATTTGTGCTCCATTCCCACTGGAGGCCAGTGGTGGAGTCTACATTGCACGTCACATGCAAGTGTGAGAGTATCTTTAAACTAAGCAAGTTTTCCATGCTGCTGTCTTGGGGCCAACCTGCAGAGAGTGTCTCTAGCCAGGCTAGTAGCAAGTACTGAGTATTCACCTCTGTGCAAAATACTCCAGACTGCCCAGTTTTTAATATTCTTCCACATTTCCCTTCCCTTTAGGAACAGACATCTGAAGAGCATCTCTTTAATTTTAGCCATCCAGAAGTTAGGCATGTTAAGAAAGGAGGAGCTGCCCTCTGAGAGCACTTTTATTTCCAATGATAATAGATAGAGCCTTGATACCTATCTTACAGGTGGGAAAAAAGAAGTGACCTGAATCTCACACAAAGTACCTGCCCATAATGATCTGGAAAGATCGTGGCAAAACCAGGAACTGAATGTAGATCATCTAGATTCTTATCCAGTACTTCAATCACAAGTCTATGTTTTGTTGATGACATGTAATTCAGGAAAAAAAACCTGTTTCTATCATCATCCTGTCTTTTAGGAAGTCTGGCAATGATAGGACAGTCTGTCCCCAAAATGTGAGATGGAGTTGGCTAGTCAGTGCCTGGTGACTTCTCAGATCATTATTCTTAAAGAAATAAAATCATAGTATAATTTTTTAAAAATCTGTAAGACAATAAGCTCTATCTAAAATGTATATGTGAAAGAAGCACTGCAGATCACTATGTCAGGCTCTGCACAAAACATATTGATCTATAGATTCCTCTCTCATAATAGCCACTTTGTTTATTACTTCAGTTTTCTTTCTGCTACAGTGGTTCTTATAATAAGCTCCCCTAGTGATTTTTGAAACATGGAAAAAATCTAACCTTATTTTGTCCAGCTGTTCAGACAAATTAACAATGCCAGCTCTGATTTTACTTAATATAGAAGCTAAGACTGAACTGCATGTTCAGAAATCATTTCTGTGTAAGACACTGTGCTCCTCATCCCCTGCCAGCTTAGGGGGAAAGACAGAGGTAAACAAAAATGGCATCCTGTGGCCTTGAATCAACTCTCTTTACCAACGTCTACGCACAATTACTTATTTATTTTATTTTCCCTGCTCATTATGGAGGCTTTGTGTTAAGCTCTACAGCTGCAGGGGATATGCAGACACCAACTTGATCAGGAAATTCTATAGCTGAGGCTTCATATTTGGCATATAAGCAGAGTTATGGCACTAAGGGACTTGATTTGCCCTGCTCAGATATTCTGTACAATCTTCAACAGCTCATGCTTTACCAGTTACTGCAGAAAGCAGAGAAACTGAAGAAAAAAAAAATATTATTTAGGCACCTAGACTGCCACCCACAGGAAAAACTAATCACTCTTCAAAGTGAAGTGGGAGAAATGGTGGTGGAAATAAAGCTGCCTTTGCTAGGAAGAGGTCAAAGGAACACTGCTTCAGTCCTAGTTGAAACACCTGTTCCAAGAGAAATATGAATATGAATAATTCAGGGGAAAGGCAAGGAGGGAAGGTTAACTTAGGAGGTCACTGGAGGAAGGAGAGCCCATATATCCTGTGAAACAGATCCATTTTCAGTCAAGGGTTAATAATTCAGTCTCCAAACACAGGGCTCTCAAGTCCAAACCCTGTAGTGCACATCAGGGCCACAGACAGCAGTGTGTGGTTTCAGTCTCTGCAGAGCCAGGGAGCAGGGGAATCAAGCCACCATGAAGTCTTTTACTTTCAGGACTCTTGGGCTTCCCTGTGTGGAAGGAAATTGGGGTTTGACAGCAGAACTCATGAGCTGTGCTATTTCTCCCCCACAGTTCACTCCCTGTCTACTCACCCTTTTCCAACCCAAAAGATCACAACCCAACTCCAGCCACGCAAGGTGATTGCACTGCATGGACCCTGTTTGCTCTTAGTCTTAGCATGCATGCTAAGGTGAGCATTTCACCACCAAGTCACCTCATAGTTTACAACAGAAAGAGAATCTCTCATTGGAAGAGCTTCTCTGTAAAACATAGCTGCCTATTATATATTCTAAACATGAATAGCTCAGGCTGATTTGTCCTATATTCGAAAATATGCTAAAATATAAAACTCACCCCTGCAGGACTAGAGCATAGAAATGACAGACAAGGCTACAGGGATACAGTATCAGAAGGAGTCAGATATTAAAACTAACTGTTCACATGGGTTCCTGAAATCTCAGAAGAGATGTACAACAGCTGTATTTTAATGCCCATTACTGGAAATAAATACTTTTGAGTACACCTTTTGTGTGTTCTTCTCTAGAAATAACTGGGTGCTGAAACTTTAAGCTATTCCAAGGGAGGAACTCTGTTTTATGGCTTTTTTTTGTGGTGTATATAAAAACATAAGGAATTCCTTACTGGTTGAGATGAATAACTCATCCTGCAGTCTGTCTGTAATAGTGCCAATAGAAAATATTATTTGTGGAGAACACATGGATGGGGTGTCCTGTACACCATTTTCTACACTGTTTGCCCCAAGAGCTAAAGGATGCCTTGAATCTTCAGCACTCTTCCACTTTGAGCAAGCTTTGGAGGAGGGTAGATCCTATCACTTGCTCACCCCTAGACTTCGGGAGCTCTTTCACAGCCTCCACCCTGCAAGCCTCCCCAGTGGTCTGCATCCAGAATTTCTGGTGGGTGCTATAGTATCTAGCCCATCCACATCTAACTCATGCCATGGAGACTTTCTTATAAGCTTGCACTCCACTCCATTTTCAGACACAGTAGGATGTCTTACAGCCAGCAGAGAGTGAGGAGCCCCAGTGAGTCAGCTTAACTCTGAGCTGACTCCTGTGATCCACCAGGGACTTCTGCTGGAAGATGCTTTGTGGCACAGGAGTGTTCACAGAGTGTTTCCTGGGTCCCTCTCTGCACACACCCATCAACTGCACCACATTACAGCTCCTTGGCCCAAGTATCCCTAAGGAACAGCACTGCTGACTTTCTGCCATCCTGAAAAGTGAGCCCTAGGCCTACCTACACCAGCTTTTAGTCCATAAAAGAACCTTTCCTCCAATCTGTAATAACCTTTAATGTGGAAATTTATCAAAAGTGTTTTGAAAATCCAAAGAAATTGTGTCCACTGGATCCCTTTTATGCATATGCTGGTTGACATCTTCCCAAATTCTGACAGGTTAGTGGAGCAGGATTTCCTTTCACAGAGGCCTGCTGACTCTTTCCCAAAACACTGTGATTTATCCAAATGCTTAGAGATTTTAATACAGCCTCTACCATCTTGCCAGGGACGGAATTCAGACTAAATGATCTGTAGTTTGCATGATTGCCACTAGAACCTTGTCTGTAGATATGCTAGTCTTCTGGCACTGGGGGGCTTTGCAGAGGTGGGTTTCCGACATCAGCCAGAAGTTCTGCAATTTCACATCTGGTTTGCTTCAGAACTCATAGGTCAATCATATCTTCTCTTGGTGCCCTGTTGACTATTAGATCTATTTGGTATAATACTTCCCGTGTATTTATTTCAGGGTTTTCTAGGTCCTCTGCTCTATTTGCTACAAAGAATTACAAGGTGTGGGAATATCCCCAGCATCTTGTACATGCAGTAAAAACGAAAGCAATATTTCACTGAACTTCTCCACTATGGTCTTATCATTCATGAGTTCCCCTTTTACACCTCTTGTCATCAAACAGTCCCACCAATTCCCTAGCTGGCTTATTCTGATGTATTTTAATAACTTTTCATTATCAGTTTGAGCATCCTTTGCAAAATGCTCTTCAAATTCTTTTTTAGCTCCTTTAATTTCCTGCTTCTATTTGACCTGCTATGTACCCTGGATTTTTCTGTTCTCTTCATTTGAGAAAGCTTTCCAATTTTTAAATGCCAGCATCTTCTGTATGATAGCCTGTTTAACTTTTTATTGAGCAATGCAGGGTTTCTATCTGGACAGTTTTGCTTTCTTATTTTTTGTTTTGTTTTACCTAGTATTCTAATACAGTATTTTTTTTAACTCCAGTTTTCTTCCTTTTTGGATTTATCCCTTCAGCTTTTGCTTTGCTTTGTTTTTACTAACTTTCTCATTTTTATGTATTTCTCTTCCTTACAATTGCATATCTGCATACTGGATTTGTTTAACCTATTCTTTCCCACTACAATGGTAAACCTAGTTGAATGGTATCTGATATTACAGAGTGACTTTCCTAGTAAAACCACTTGGGCTAGACCTAGTGCAAAGTCAAGACCACATCCAGAATGTCTTCAAAGCTTTGTCCTCCCTCTGCACACACAGCTAAATTGGCACTGTAGGTGTTCCAATTTGCCTTCCTTATTTATTGATAATGTGCTTTTTATCTCCTTGCTGGCCTTTTCACAGGCTCACTGAAAACTAACCATGTCTACTTTATAAGTTGCATCAGTCTGCCCTCACTGGCTTTCCCATGCTTTTAGCAGCCTACCTCCATTATAACTAGGGTGCAGCTGTCCTTCCTGTACAAAGTGCTGCTGTCCCAAGAGATCTGACAATTCTTAGATTGAGAAACCTAGATCTCTACACCATTATCCATGGGTTTATACTACATATCAGGAGAGAAGAGAAGAGAAGAGAAGAGAAGAGAAGAGAAGAGAAGAGAAGAGAAGAGAAGAGAAGAGAAGAGAAGAGAAGAGAAGAGAAGAGAGAAGAGAAGAGAAGAGAAGAGAAGAGAAGAGAAGAGAAGAGAAGAGAAGAGAAGAGAAGAGAAGAGAAGAGAAGAGAAGAGAAGAGAAGAGAAGAGAAGAGAAGAGAAGAGAAGAGAAGAGAAGAGAAGAGAAGAGAAGGGGGAGGGGGAGGGGAGGGGAGGGGAGGGGAAGGGAAGGGAAGGGAAGGGAAGGGAAGGGAAGGGAAGGGAAGGGAAGGGAAGGGAAGGGAAGGGAAGGGAAGGGAAGGGAAGGGAAGGGAAGGGAAGGGAAGGGAAGGGAAGGGAAGGGAAGGGAAGGGAAGGGAAGGGAAGGGAAGGGAAGGGAAGGGAAGGGAAGGGAAGGGAAGGGAAGGGAAGGGAAGGGAAGGGAAGGGAAGGGAAGGGAAGGGAAGGGAAGGGAAGGGAAGGGAACCTGTGCTGTATGTTTTCATGCATAGATCTTGTGAATGTGCTTATCTTCACAAATTTTGTGCTGTTTACCCATCAAGCTCAATGGATGTAAACATGTACATAAAGGTTTCACTGAATGAGAATTATGGGGCACAAAACAAGAGCGCTCCTTTTCCATTTGTAACTAATCATTATTTTCTTACTTACATAGCTCAGGCATCCAGTCAAGGGAAACAAAAGTACCATCTGATTTAGACAAAGTGTGCCGTACCACATGCAATATATGGTCAACCTTAACAACTCACAAGCAGTTCAGATGCTTAAAAATCTTCACACTGAGATATGAATGATTATGAATAACTAGGAAATGTATAAAGACAGAGTTGAATTCATAATGGTGATTATTCACATAAATAATTCATACAATTCTAGTGTTAATGCATGCTTGACTCCATGGTAGCATATCTGGTAGTCTCTCTCAGAGTACATCATACTGTTTCTATTGCTTTCTTTTTATAATGGAAAAATAGGTGGAAAAGGGAATAGCCTGACATATAACAGGATTTATGTGTTTCCCTAATACATCAATTTCTGGCATCTGTGTAGGTGTCATGTAGGCATATCTGATGTTGTTCAGCTGTATGTGTTAAAATAATATCTTTGCTAGGATTTGATCTTTTAAGTGTTTTTACCACACAAAAGAGGAATGTGACAGAGAGAGAGAGACAGAGAGAGAGAAAAGATGGTTTTTAAAAAAAAACTTATTTGTTAAAGAAAGATGACATCAAAGGCAAAAATTCACCAAACAGGTCATTAAATAAAAAAATGGTACTTTGAGGAAAGACATAAAAGGAAAAAAGTCTGAGAGAGAATTATTTTTGTTATGTGACACAGCTCAAAAGACATGTTCCCACCTGACTTGAAAATTCATATTGTTTTGGTCCAGTTAAGTATATAAAGAATTATAATTTTAACAGGTTAAAGTTAGATATAAGGCTATTGCTCACAAAAGCACAACTGTGTAGTTTCTGTTACTTTCTTTTGTTTCAATGGAAAATACTGGAAAGAAAATTCTTTACATTTTCTTATAATCATTTTCTGAAAAAAACCCAACCAACCAACCAACAAAAAAAGGCTTACAATAATAAACTATTGCCCATATATTTGATGTACCTTATATCTGCTTAAAACAACTGTTTTCATAAGGGAGGGGAATCCATGATCTTGCTCTCAAGGGTCAGTCATTGCAAAGCTTAGAAGAGGTGGTATAGCCTAAGTCTATATGAAAGGGAAGGGCTACAGAGCCCCGTGTCTGTAGCTTCCTCACAGAGAAAAAGGGGCATGGACTGGACAAGGCAGTGTGGATTAGACTGAAGTGAAGCAACAGGCAAGAGTAAAGTTTTGTCCCCTCTTACCACCTAACTTCACATCTGACTTGCTCAGAGAAGAATTCCCAGTGGTGTCAGCTTGACCAGCCAAATTGGTGTTGGCTTTGGTGTTTCCAAAGGGCAATGCAGGCTTTCAGGTGACTCTCAGAAATCATCTGTGTAATCCAGCCATTCAGAGTGGTTTATTAGCTATCACAGTGATAAATAATACAGCATAATTTAAGGGAAATTTCACCTGACTCCT
Organism: Mycteria americana; assembly: GCF_035582795.1. NCBI lineage: Eukaryota > Metazoa > Chordata > Aves > Ciconiiformes > Ciconiidae > Mycteria > Mycteria americana. Next base: position 99,690,026 of record NC_134366.1, on the reverse strand, counting down.
ACCATTTGACTGCCAAAGAGTAGAAGCATGCAGATGGGTAGTTATGGTAAGTTACCATGTCTCAAATGAAGAGAAATCACTTCTCAAAATATGCTAACTCAAAAATTGGAATAGTATATGAGATTACTGGGAGTCTATGACGTGAGCTTACTGTGCCATCATATGGTAGGATACGAGCCAGTTCTGGAACAGAAGCCAAATGGCTGCTCTAATGTGGCATGGTACACGATTCCTGAAAGGCAATGGATATTAGTTTTGCAGCACTTAACTACTGCTGCTCAAGAGCTTCCAGAGTGCTCATTTTAAACTTTGTGAGACTGAACTCATATCCATCTACATCCTCCAAACAGATTTAACTTATGTAACTTTGCTAATGCTGTAGAAGCTGGTGGCAGAGCAAGGAGTTGAATCCTGATTATTGAAAGCCGCAGGCATGCTAGTGCTAGATCATCAGTCCACCCACTATTGATATTCATTAATGCCACCACTGCTCACACTGTGATGTGCTTTGCAATACTGATAGCTCCCTTGGTAAAATGGAAATCATGCAGGTGCTCATCAGTGTGAGAACAGGTGGTAGAAGCATGCTTTTAAAAGATGATCAAATGTTGTCATTTGGAAATGGGAGACTTACTGTTTCTGAATTCATCTCAGGATAAAGCCAAGCTGATAGCTAAGGATGTCCAGCGTGGCTCAATTTTTTTCTTGTTGTGTTTTGTGATCTCATTTATGTGTTTCTTTTGGTACCACTGCTGTTGCTTAATTCCTTGGCAAATTTGGATCCAACAACAGTTTCCATTATGGAATAAAACATACCTTGTCCCTCATCTCCTCTTCTCTAGTCTGACAATATCAGTACCAAATCCCTAATAAGAATGTTAATAGTTTGGATGTTTTATAAAAGTGTGTGCATTGAAAAAATTCTCACATATCCTGGTGCCTAAAGCTTTTAATGCTCTATTCCCCCATGTTTCCAAAGTTTCTCCTTATGTTTTACATGTACTGAGGGATACTGTATTCAGATTTATGTCACTTACGTTCCCTCAGAAACAAATACATTGGTCTATTTTCTCTGAACTTTATATTAGTTTAGAAGATTAGCAACTTGTATCTATTAGAAATGTATTTTAATAGAAAGGAGTTCATCTTTCAGGAGAAATAGTAGGTTGGTGATCTGAGAATCAGAATTCTTCTGCATATACTTACAGTAGACTTGGCACATGCAGTAATCACAGGAGTGTCTTTACAACGTTTTTGCATAACCTTCAGAGATCATTCCAGGTGGGAGAGCCTAGTTAAGTACTTCTAAAAAGTTCCCAAAGCTCATTGTCTCTTTGACTCGGTTTCAGACCAAGTAGCATGTCAGTAACGTGAGTGGTGATGCTGTTATCCTTTATCAAGCACAGAACTCAGCCCAATAATTTAGCACTTCAAAGGTCTGACTGGCTTTCAGATACTACTGATCTGGTCCAAATGCTGAACAGTAACAGACTGCACATCATATTATCAATCTCCTGAGCTAGCTCAGGAAAAATTTAATGTGCAGTTAAGAAGAAAAACATATTTTCAAGTATCAACAGGACTGTGATTTTTATTTTCATAATACTATTATTGTTCAAAAATAAATAAAAATCAGAACTAAGGAAAAAAGGGGGTGTGTGTTAGCATTCACTTTGGCAAAATTTCATCCAATTATTACTTTTGTGTTTAGTTCATTTAGTTTTAATAACTACGTACAAGGTCTTAAGTAAACAGAAAAAAAATGGTGCCTGCTAAGACTACAACAAGCAAGTACAGTCTTTAGGGAAAATTTGTGTCTTTCATGGCCTCTCTTCAAGATAGAATCAATTTTTCATTTTTGCACAACTCCCTTAGGTAATACCAAGCTATTTGGTATGGAGGCTTCCTTCAGTCAGCAGTTCTGACTTACTAATCGAGTCAGCTTTCTTGTTTTTGGTATGTTTAGCTCCTGTGTTTCAATTATTCCCTCATCATTTTACTTCCTGTCTACTCCTCTGCCATGCTTTTGATAAAGTAAAGAGTCTTGTGGGGCTAGAAAGCCACTGAATCATCTTGCGCTGTAACGATGGATCTGGATACCTGCCACCAGGGCAAAATGTTACTAGATTTAAATTGAGAGAGCTATATTTAAGAAAGATAATACTTTTAATTAAGAGACTGTACTTAAACTAAAAGGCTTTATATATGTTTACAACTTCCTGGCATTGCTGCTGAAGGAGAGACATTTGTGAACCTGAAGAGATACAATAAATCTGTTCTCTCCCCCCCCCCCCCTTTTTTCTTCACAAGTGTGTGAGACAGAAAACTGCTGCCCTAGTTGGAGACCAAAGAGGAAGAAGTGACTGAAATAGACATGTTAGTGTGGTAGGTAGAGAATTAGCAAGGTTCAGCAAGCTCTATGAATTCAATATAATAATTGCCCCTCCATTCTGTTAAGAGGACAAATACACTGAATACAATCAGGCTGTATAGTAGTAGGGATCAAAAAAGCAGATTGATCATAAACCAGACCCTAAAACAGATCAAAAAAGCAGATTGATCATAAATTAGACCTTAATATAATGGTGTTGCAGTCAGTATTCAAGGTACTTTACCATTCTCCTTGCCTAAGTTGAAGTAAAAAATGTCAATAGAATGTTTAAACAAAGGTGAAATACAGTGAGTACTGGCAAAACCACTCTGAGTTTGTTAGAAACCAGATTCTTCTCCCTTGAAATAGTTTGGGAAAGTAAAATGTCACTACAGTATGTACTTTGTTTCAGATTTTTGACTGCTGATTTTGAAAAAAATAAATCCAGAAGGACTGGGAAGAAAAAGAACTAGAGCAAAGAGCCTAATTTTATGTTCTGAATGAATCATATGAAGATGAAATAATCTATTTTGTCATTGTATTTAAATTTGTCTGACAGAACAAGGATTTACTGCAATAGTGAAGTTGTGAAGATTTTTTCACATCTTTTGAATTGCTGGAGAATTTCCAAAGCTGGCTCATGTTATAGAAAACATGAAATATTTGACTTTTCTTCCAAACTTGTCCACAGTTTTCACCTGTTCAACAGCTGGTACATTTTCTGTTGGCCCAGAAAATGACCCAGAAAGTTACAGCATCTTGTACCACCAAAGGTTGTGTTGCCTTGCAAATTCACAATGTTAGTAAATGTCTGTTTGCATTCCTTGCTTTTGTGATAGATGGGGTTTGACAGTACCATCAGCTGCCTTCAGAACTAGTCAGATTATTATCTGGTACCTTCTTGTCAGAGCTTCTTTCCTACTAATTGATACTATTTTTGTATCTCTTACCTCCTGTTTCATGATTTCTTCTCAGTTCCAAATCAACTGATTTATGGCACTTCACATGCTTCTGTTTTCAGCCTCTACTTTTTCATACCTAGCTTTTCTATGGGTCAATCCTAAATATTTAGCACTTGGTAGACTTACTAGACTCAAATATTAAAAAGCCATGCTTTCTCCTGTCTTGAGATTGGATTCAAAATCATCTACATTAAGTGCAATGCATTCTCTCTTCTTCTTTGCCATCTGGTTCTGAGTTTTTAAAGATTCTTTTGTAAATTTACAGTTTTAGTAAGAATTGATTGCTACTCAAACTTGAAAAGCTGCATTATTGTGCTATTAAATATACCTCTAGAGGACACCCAATATCAAGAAAATACACAATCAATTTGTAATGCCTGCTGCAAAACTAATTTCTGGTTTTGTTTGATAATAATCCTATGTGCCTACCTCTGTGTGGGCACATGACAACTGAGTATATGTGCAGTTATATAGATGAAACTCTTCATGATTAACACATTTATTCCTATTCTGGAAAAGATAGCAATTTGCTTTAAACCGAAAGTAAAGACTAGGACTGGCAATAAGATTTGCTCAAATATACACCAAATGCTAACTTTAAGCAAATTATACAATTACAAGTTTGTATCTAGGTTAGGAAATTCACATGCACTTCCATCTTTACAATCTGTCCCACAAATGTTCAAATCATCAAAAGTTTCTTCCTCATCCACCCAGTTAAGAAAGTAACTAATCCTCATGTTTGACCCCAGAATATTGCTAGAACGTGGCCATTAGTCCCTTCCAAGAATCTTCTTTTAAGCAGAAATGCCTAAGTCCTACCGATCTGCATGTTGCTGTTGCTCTTCTTCCCTTGTGACAAGTGAACTTATGTAAATCTCAGTTTTGTTTTGCATTTTTTACCAAAGAGAAACCCATGAGTATTTTAACACCCTGTTTATAAAAGATGCTATAAAGAGGTAATGGCCACAGCTATGAAACTGGTGCTTTAGTGTCTCTATCCCTATCCCAACCTCCCTGACTCCATTTATTTTGAAATCAATGTTTGCATCCCACTTGTTTGACCAAAACGGTCATGAGTTACTAGCCTTAAATTGTATGTGCACCTTCCACTGTGGTGTCCATGAATTTCTCAATTCTCAGTGTCTGGCTGATGAGGAAATCTACAAGCCTCTCACAGGAACCCAAATCAAGAGAACAGGCTTCCTAGAGAGAGGGTGTCGTGGACGGAGTGATGCACTTCACCCGTAAGAGAGAAGCAAAAAATATACTTTATCGATAGAAAACAGTGACTTAACAAGGTTCAGTGGTAAATGTGACAGTGTTTTAGCAAGATTCAATGGCAAGGTACACTTGATTATTTGCTGCATAGAGGACAGGGTCAGACAAAACTGTCAGGGAGACCCTCCCGTTGAGTCATGAGGTTCAGAAAGGACCCCCTTGCTTTCTAAACTCCTTCTCAGAGGAGTCTAGGTGCAGCTGGATCCAGTCCTAGTCCCAGACTTGGTCAACGGTTTATGTCTAAAAGATTATACGTGTGCAATCAATCCTTTATATCACTTAGCTAAGATCTCACAGTTTAGCATGCTATTAGTCACTCACCGAGGATCTGTTGTGGCGAGGAATCTCTCAACCTGGAGGAGTAACCTTGAGAGGCGTCCCTGCTCAAGGGGAGATCCTGGCGTGCAGCCCGCTGCCGTGCAGGAGAGCTCAAGGGGCCCTGGGCTGTCCACTATTTAAGGAGTAAGATGATTGACTCATATTTGCATACCAGCCACAGATTTTAGTTTCTTCACTGTGGTTAGGTGGGTGCATTGCACAATAGCCCTTGGCTATTGTGTTGTTATCTGTCTCCAGAATCCCCTTTGAGCCAGATGCAGCCATCAGGACCAGATGCACCCATTACGACCATCATTGGTGGTTATCGCCTGGGCAGGGTTACAGGAGATAAAGGTCGGGGGGGGGGGGGGGGGGGGGGGGGGGTAGTGGACACGGGGGGGTGGAGCACAATGTCACAGGTGGTCGATCCCCAATCCTGCCAGTGTTTAAGAGGCTTTTGGACAATGCCCTTAATAACATGCTTTAACTTGGTCAGCCCTGAATCGGTCAAGCAGTTGGACTAGATGATCATTGTAGGTCCCTTCCAACTGAAATAGTCTAGTCTAGTCTAGTCTAACAGTGTGAGCCTCTTACAGAGGCAAAAATGGCTCTGGTTTCCTTGTTCCTTGCAGGATTCAGCACCTGCCTTTTCCTCCTTCTTTCATAAGTCTCTTCCAAGTTTCCTCATGTGTACTGGAAGTATCCACTGTGCATTCAATCTCTTCAGGACACTGACTGCTGCTTTTTTAATGTATGGAGATAAAGTCTTGCTATATTCAAATATAGCTTTGCTGATGTTGTGAGAGATTTCAGGCTCTACAACACACAGACTCCTTCTGGTACTCCTTTGCCTCACTGTCTGTCTCTTTCCAAATATCCCTTGAAAAGAAATTTTTGATACCATATTTTACTTCTTAGTTTTTCCTTCTTTTCTTTAATTATAATTTAATGTAATTATAACAGAACTTTTTTTTTGTGGTTCTGTTCTCTGTTGGTGTAAATCAAGCAACGTCACTGATCTGACGAAAACACCAGCAGTGTGAAAAAATGAACACTTTAGTCTTTACTTCCAAATATCAGTTCTGGGCATTTTTCATATGAAAGGCAATCTACACAAATGAGTATTGTGGAGCAGGTAAAATACATGACAATAGCTATATTTCAAACCACTGCAGTTCACTAGACAATAATAAAACCTCTTTAGAGACATGAATTTCTTGCTCAGAGTAGCTTAGCTGTGTTATGTGTTTGATTTTACTGAATAGTGTTATATTGCTACATATACAGTCCCGCTACAGATGTTCAACTGGGGTAAATCAGCATAATATTATTGACATCAAGTGAGCTCATTCAAATCTCAGGTTTGTTTTGCATTTTTTACCAAAGAGGAACCCGTGAGTATTTTAAGAACCTATTTATGAAAGATGCTATAAAGAGGTAATGGCTACAGCTGTGAAACTGGTGCTTTTTAGACAGATACACCATGCTAATTTTTAAAACGTGCTGCTCTCATTTGTAGTTTCCAAGGCACTACACAATTTTCTCCCTCTGCTGCATACTCTACTTCTAAGGGCAGGCTTCACGGAAATCTTTAGGCAGGAGAACACAGATGAAACGATCACTGCCATTGCACTCAAATCAGCTGCAAGCAGAGTCCAAGCATCTTGGGAAGGAAAACAATAGTCCCTGCAGCCTGCCGCCCCTCCTGCCTGCTGGTCAGCCCTCTCTCTGCTTTGTACCAGTCTTTGATCAACTGGAGGACTGTCATATGTCATCTCTCCCCTCTTCTCTTGTTCTGCCTTCTTCTTTAGGAAGTAAACAAACTTAATTATTTCAAGCTTCCAGTATATCTATGGGTAAATAAGGGGATGTTTGTCTGAAAGACTAATTCAAATATACTGCTGAGACCTTTCCCACTGTTTTCCCCTTTTCTTCACAATGATCTTTCTGAGTTGTTTGCAAAGCTGGGCATCATCCTACTAACCATTTGTGCACTTACCTCATGATGGTCTCTTCTGTCTCACCTTCCTCCAGGCTGTAGGGGTTGAGAATGTCTTGAATATCAAAAGCCATATTATAGTCACGATATGTGGCGTCCATTGTTTCCCTTTTGTCAGCTCAGTGAGGCAAAGAGATCGGTTTGATGCAATTTGTTCCTGAAAAAGCCACTTTGGCTGCTTCTCATGATCCTGTTATTTTCTAGGTGCTCACAGATGTATTGATTAGTAATTTCCTCTCCAGTGATGCATTTTAAATTTACACTGACCGGTCTTTATTTTCTTTTCTCTGCTTTATGTTTTTAAAGAGAGTTACTAATTTTATTTTCTCCAGCACTGTAAAGACGACCCCAATCTTTTATCATGTATTAAAGATAATCTTTCAGAGGTTACTTCAGCTTTTTCTTTAAGCATTTTGTGATAAGTTTCACTAGGTCCTGCCTTACTTAAATGTTCATAACCCATGTTTTGCCTGATGCATTTTCTGGGGTCCTAATCAATTATTACAGACCCCCCACACACACACAAAAAAAATTGTCTCTGAATTGCATTCACTCTCTATGACAATTAAAAAACTCCATATTTTCTTCATCTTCTTAAATCAAAAGCATTTGCAGGTCTTGCATTCTATGTCCCTGTCTTTTGTAACATATTCTCTTCTCAGCTTTTTTTTGGTTGTATTTCTAAATGTCTATGCTAATTTTTCATATTTATCTCAGCCATCTCTTCTTGTACCTGAAACTTTTGTAACTTCTTTTTTAGTTCAGGTAATTCCGATTCTTCATTTGCATTTTCCAGTCTCAAAGCATCCTGATACATGTTGTCAGTTAGGCTAAAATTTTGTCATCTCTGAATTTTTAAAAAATGTACAGGACCATGGTGCCTTGTGAACTTTACATTGTTCTGAACCCTGCCAGCCATTTATTTATCCAAATAAACAATGTCTAAAATCCAAAATGAGCTTACATTTTCTAGTAAGAATCAGGATAGACACTGGTAACATTCACCACTGGGTTTATCAATAGAAATGTTGATGCCTCTGGTGGAATTTCTCCAAGAAACAAGGTCTGACAAATTAATTAACACTTTCTTCTTCAGACATGTGGAGATCTGCAATGTTTGCACATAAGCAAAAAACTGCAGTATCAAGGTCTCCACAAAAATGGAGAGACAATCAATAAAGATAAAGTTCTGAGGATGAAAAGAAAGACATATTCAACCCTCACACACACACCCAAAAGGTGAAAACACAGAAGTACTCTGAAATAGCCCAAGTTTGTGACCTGTTAAAAGTTCTTGTACAGAGATTACTAACCATTTTGTTTAACAAACATTACATTTGGCTGGGATTGAAAGAGGTGATGGACAGCCTGCCTGTACTTTTAGATGACTGCTACAGATGAGGATGGAGGAACATCTAGCTATCTTGGAAGGAAACTAAAGTGACTGTCCCCTTATGCTGGAAGTGGAAGGGTAGTGTCTGTTCTCAGTCTCTCACAGAAGGAAGTTTATGAAGAAGGTCAGGGGTCTTTTGCAAAAAGAAGTCCCAACTAAATAAGAAGGAACAAAACTCGAGACATTCTGAAGCTATAATCATGTTTCTTAGCTGCGGGGGGATTGATCCCAAGCTGAGGGACTACGTTCTTTAGAAGCACATGGAATGAATGGAGACTGAGCATGGCTTTGAAACACAGGCTTTGGACACTGGCCTCTATTTTGTCAGCTTTGGCACAGGATATTTGTTCCCTGTTTTACTCGCATGGTTCACACAGATTGTCACGTTGGCCCTACCCCTACATTGTGGCGCAATGACAAAGAGCGATCACATTTAAGAGGCTATTAGAAGAATCTTCACCAAATTGCCTTTGTGGTAGCTTTCCTGCCGTATTTATAAAAACAATGGAATTGCCTACCTGGCCTTACTTATTCAAGCACTTCCAGTCTCTGACTTTACATGATTCATATCTCCCATTCTGTAAAGATGCATTGGACTATGATAATAAAGGCACGAACTTTATTGGACAGTGTTGGTATCTCAGATATGTTTATTTTCCAGTGTTCATGAAAAAGGAATATTGGTACTTTCCCTGCTCATAGATATTTCCCATTTAAATAGTCAAAATACATAGCTAAACGGAGTTACTTCTGAAAATTACATAAACGTTTACTGAAGTTAGACCACCAATAAATGGCATGATTCATAAATCACTTTTCCCCCCAAATTCCAGCATGCTGTTTTTATTGTATATTCTCCTGAAAGCAATATCAAACCATAAACCATGAAGCAGAGCAGCTGAGCAGCAATGAGTATTGCAAGTGGAGTGTCAAAAAACTGCTGAATTAAAGTGGAAAGAGTCCAAACTAGAAACATACTCTCTCCTATTTCTGTAGACCAATGACGGTCCAATAGCATTAAGTCTAAAATCCTCCCTAACACACTGAAGTTCCTTCTTTTTGTATTGCTCTTCCCCTTTCTGACACTCCATCCATTCAAGCAACTGCTCCTGCAATAGGAACTTAAATAAAATAGGGCTTCATAATAATTCTAGTATCAGAGCTCTCTCTAGTGGTGACTGTGTTACCTCATTATCTATTATTCATCTTAGCTAAATACAAGGAGGAGTGAGTACTTCTCAAATGGGATACCAGTAAATTCCTCCTTTTGTGACACCTCTTAGAGAGATTTTAGGCTGACAGAGGTGTGTTAGGATGAGAATACACGAGTGTGAAGAGAAGGGCGATGGATTCTTAGTTGAGTTGGGACCTTGGACTTTGGGCACATGAGGTAGGGATGTAATCATCCTGCCACCAGCTACTTAAACTAACCAAAGGGCAAGACAGACAAGATCTAGTGAGGGGTTCACCATCTCAGCTCTCTACTCTGCTGAAGACTGCTGTTTCCAACGGTAGCACTGACAGATGAGAAGGTCTGATGGGGCCTTAGCTGGCCCAGGGCAAAGGCTGGCCATTTATCTTAAACTATTATGTTGGTACTTTTACTCCACAACATCCCACTTTGCACTGAAAGGGCTGAGGAGTCAGCCAGCTTTTCTTCTGCTGACTGTGCTTTGTTGGCTGTCACAGGAGGGGAAGAGTGGATAGGAGGTTGTAATATAAACTTCAAAATAAGTTTGGTCAAGGTTGGTTGGTCTGTCAGTGCCCCAACACAAATAACTATAGCTGTATAATTTTTCTTTTTCAATCTGTTTCCAAATGACAAGAAGCTGCTTCGAAGGAAAAGAGGCTGGGAAGTATGTCAGATTGTGTAGAGCTGCACTACAGCATGTTCTGCCTATGGAGAAGGCAAAGAAATGCAGTGTGATGACTCCACCTGACACTGTAATTTTGACCTCTTCTCTCTTGAGGAAAGGTTCTTCATGAGAGAGGATGACATGCCTTCTGTCCCTTTATCTAGTGTCAGTCAACATAAATGAACACCTCATTGAGTCTTTGAAGTCCATGGAATATGCACAAATAAGACCTTTATGATTTAATTGGAGACTGAAGATGAAAAGGCACAGCAGAGCATAGAGGAAGAATCTGTGACTCACTTTAGCAATTCATTTATGCATTACCATAGTGGCTACAAAATGCAAAGTCCTTACCAGACATTGCTGAAGGTATACGCATGCTCCATTAAGCTTGCAGCATAGGAACTGCCATGGGTAAGAACACACAGGCATTAAAAAGTGTAAAAGTAACACACAGTTAATACAGGAGTCAACTCAGTTTGCCTTTCACAGTTAAAAGCATCATAGAAATTGTTGTTAAGAGGCACAGAAATATAGTGGCCTGCACATGAGCCCAGGAAAATAGTTCCTTTTTATGAAAGTGTATCAAACTTACCAGAAGTGACTTACTCATTTTTGAGAATGAGGTGGATATAAGAAGGCTGAGTGTTCTCTAAATATCAGGGAACAGACATTCAAATCCTAGAGTTTAAAAACCAAAATAAAAATTAAAAAAATTCCATAGCTGTCCAACTGTAAAATGACACAATCTTTGGACCTAAAACTAAAAGCTCCAGTTTTTTAGTTTATTAGATGATTAATTTATCAGAGAATCTGATAATTCTGCAAAGATAATGGAAGAGTAATAGGCAACTGCAAGGATAACAGCAATTTGAATGAAGCAGAGATAGTTAAGGGATCCAGTCTCAACTGCAACTGCATCGCCTACTTGAAGTTACGCAAACATTATGCAGAAAAAGACCTGTGGTCCTGGTGGACACCCAAACTGAACATAAGCCAGCAGTATGCCCTTGCAGCAAGAAAGGTCAATAGTATCCTGGGCCGCATTAAGAAGAGTGCTGCCAGCAGGTCGAGGGAGGTGATCCTTCACCTCTATTCAGCACTGGTGACAGCACACCTGGAGTACTGTGACTAGTTCTGGGCTCTTCAAGAGAGATATAGACTTACTGGAGAGAGTCCAGCAAAGGACCACTATGATGATTAAGAAATTGAAGCATCTCTGCTATGAGGAAATGCTGAGAGAGCTGAGACAGTTCAGTGTGCAGAAGAGAAGGCTCAGGGGGATCTTATCAATGTATATAAATACCTGAAGAGAGGGTGCAAAGAACACAGAGCCAGGCTCTTTTCAGTGGTGCCCAGTGACAGGACCAGAGGCAGTGGGCACAAACTGAAACACAGGAGGTTCCCTCTAAACATCAGGAAGCATTTTTGTACTGTGAGGGTGACCAAGCACTGACACAAGTTGCCCAAGGAGGTTGTGGAGTCTCCCACCTTGGAGATATTCAAAAGCCATCTGGACATGGTCCTGGTCAGTCTGCTCTAGGTGACCTTGCCTGAGCAGGGTGGTTGAACAAGATGATCTCCAAAGGTCCCTTCCAACCTCAACCATTCTGTGATTCTGTGATTCTTTGATTGTGAAAGACACAGCCATTAATTTGGAAGCAGAGCTGAGAGGCATGCAAATGTCTTACCTGTAATCAGTTGTGATGATCAGTGTACATACAGTCCATCAGACAGTAGTATGGGACATGAGTTCTGAGAGCTTGTTCTCCACCTCTTCTGACTCAAAAAAGACTGAAATAATAAATATAAACATGATCAGAAATTGCAGTTAAGTTTAAATCAATAAATTCAGATTACCAAATTAATATGATATCAAGGAATCAGCATTCATCTTTTATTGACCAGATATGTGGAAGAGTCACTTTTATTTAAGACTCTTGGCCTGTTTCTAACCACAGCAATATTCTGACCTAGTCAGAAAGGATGCAAAGGATTAAGGCGGATGTCCTTCATGTAAACATCCTTTGGAAAGATCAGTTCTTGCTTTAAAACTTTCACAAAAAAGGTGATACAATGGAAGTACCTCAGTCCCATAGTAGCTAGTAACAAAATACAGCAGTTGTGATGACTGCTTTATGCCTTATCCTTCAATCCCACTGCTGGTGGGTTCTATTGTCCATAGCAGTCCTATTGTCTGATACAGCATCATGGACTCTTTCTACAAATCTAACATCAAAGGTATGTTAAAATAAATATATACAAGGCCTATTTCGACTAGTTACTTTTTAGCTCAAAAGAGCCTATTAACCAGTACTATTTTGTACTGATATCATGAAACAATTGATACACCAACACAGATGCCCTTACACAAAAAATAAAGAGATATTAAAGTGGAACATGTCCTCCCAAAAATAGAAAGTATTTTTTTCTGCTCAGTTTAATGGGATTTATGTTCAAAAGCTGGAGTTTAATTTCCTTTTTCTTTTTTTTCTTTCTCTTTTCCTTCCTCCCGCCCCCTTCTCTTCTCTTTTTTTGCTTGACAGCAGTAACCTGGCACAGCTTGGAACATAGCCATGGTCTCCTGTTACACTATCAAGTGACGTGGCTAGTAACTCCAGTCTTTTATATGTTCCTCTAGACAGTTTATCCAGGAGAAACAGGGAACAATACCTAGTTTATTAAAGTATTTGAGGGAATGCCTCTTTTACCATAAGAACAGTGATCTGCTTCACTGGGTGGAGAAGTTCTACTTGCCAGGCAGACTGGGAGATAAGCTACTTTTTGGCTGCTGCATCCTCTAATGCCTGCTCCTGGATGGAAATGTCTGTGGTGAGCTGCACACTGTTGAGATTAAGCTAGTTGAGCTGCTAGTCTGTGATACCAATCAGCAAGGTGGTATCCCACTTTAAACTCATGAACTTCATGTAAGAAGGGAAAGTCTAATGTGTGGACATACCCAGTCTGGTGACTGGAGGCTTTCTAGACTTGCATAGCCAGAGGCCGATATATCTTCCTCCCAGCAGATGATAGAATTTCCCTATCCACTGGGCTCCCTATGGGATTATGGGCTGCCTTATGCTTCCCTGCTGAGAACAAGAGCTTCCTCCGTAAGACAAGTTTTTTTTTCTGAGGTGGGAATTGTTATTCTTTATCTAGTAGCAGGTCTCCTTTAGGGTTTTCACCATCGTCCATCCAATGTCCTTAGATCTAGCAGGCTGTTTGCTCTATCATCCTGGCTTTCTTCTGCTTATCTAGAGCCTTATTATGGGTCACCTTCTCAACACCACACTTTCAGACAGAAACAGGGACTGCAAAGTTTCTCCCTGCTTCAGCTTTTGCCCCAACGTGCTCAGGATACTGATGGCAATGCCATAAATAACAAAACTGTATAATCTGTTCTCTTGCAGTTTTTCAAGAGGTGCTTGCTGGCACTGGGGACTGGTCTTAGGTTCAAGTATCCTGTCTCATGCATTTATTTCTGAATATTAGACTTTAGACTCCCCAAATGAGAGCTTTGCTGCAAGTCATCCATACTGTATACCTTCATGTTCTAAAGGCCTTAAGAAGTAGGAGCTAAGTCTTCTCCTCCCTTCTCCCAGTATGCCAGGCAAAGAGTTTTCTTGGTCTCTGTGAGGAGTTTATGCAGCTAGGTAGTAAGGCTGGTGGGGAGGGGGGTGAATTTTGGCCTTCAGGCCACTGCTATGAATATTATTCTGGCCAGGTCCTCTGTGTAGAAACATCCATGAATATTCTTGGGTACAAAATATGCAATAAGGAACAGAGTGAATAGCTTCCCTCCAAAAATCTAAAGCATCACAAAAACAACTGTCATTGTCAAATTCCAGTCTCTGTGCAACAACACTAAGTATTTTATTGCAAACTGTATTCTCCTGGCTTATATTTGTGGCCACTGAACAGGCTTTTAATGCTGGCTTTAAAGGACATACTGCCGTCGGTTGAAAAGTTATAAAGATCTTCTTTCCATCTGTTTTTTTCAGATCAATTTGGGGTGGTCACTCAGCAATAAATTGAGTCTCTAAATCAATCTTATTTCTTCCTTTTTAAAGATCCTTTTCCACTCCTCTTCTTAGGCAATGACACCAACTATTTTAATCTAGCCATTCTAAATCATTTGATTCATATGGGTAATAGAAAATCCCTAGAAATTTAACAGTACTTGGATCTTAATTACCAAGAAAGGCATTGTGTGAATTAGATTGGAATATAGTATGCTTTTATATAGCCCCTTTTACACATAAGGTGCAGTGGCAGTGGGACGTTTATGATGAACTGAACGATGTCTGATAATAAAGCTGCATCACTCTATTAATTTGAAGGGTCTTAAGAGTGATACACTTTTTGTCAAGGTGGCTCTACACCAGGATTCTGCAGTCTAGAAGGCAGGTTTCTGTCAGGCAATATTTCATTTTGCAAGTCTCATTACTTGCACTTTTCATGCTTGGCAAGGTAAGAAATGACATGCTGAGTCAAAGCTGTACTATCTATGGCCAACTGTACATCCAGACTGACATGACAGCCTTAAAGAAACACAGAGATATTATAATTAATAAACATGTTTGCTCCTATCTGACAGGGAAATCAAATACATACATTGGGCAATTTCACTTGGTGCTAGCCAAAAGTTATATAAAGAGCATGCTGTTTAGCCAAAGTTACTCTCTGTATGCAATGATAATGAAGAAATTCTAAGTAAACTTTTCTTACTTTTATTTCATGCAATAAAAATATAATGACAATTTTTTATACTAGAGTCTCCATAACTGATAGCAAAAAACAGTAGATGAGTCAAAGTTTACATAAGTTTCAATGAAACTTTTGTTTTGATAGAATAGACCAAGCAGTTGTCTATGCAACACACTTATTCACATATTTTTGTTTAAACTGCAAATTATTCTGTCTTGATATGTTTCTGCTGAAGAAGAATTTTCTGTAGGCAGAGAATACATTACTATACAGCATGTTCAGCTGATATATCAATTTAGTCTTAACATAGCAATGTCTATCATTTGTCTTGTACGGGACAATCTTCTGCATATGATACACAATTAGTCCATTCTCGAATTCCAGAAAGAAAGCCAAAACTCTTCAAGTGAGCTGGGTACTGTTGGTGGTATTTTAAGACTCATCTATAACTTCATCTTTTTGGGCTATGTTTTTACACAGGCCATTTCTCACTTTCAACTTTTACCACGTTGATTATCTCCCTCATAAACCATGCTTTGGTGTGATGTCTCCAACAGATGCAAATCTCAGAGATATATTCTCCGTATTAAGTGTCTTTGATAGTAAAAACAACACACGAGGTTTCCAAAAGAGCTCCATTTCAAATAGCTCCTACTTTAAACACATATAATTGGAAGAGATGCGGTCCAGCCTTTCTAGTGGTATGCACTAAAGGCTCTTTAGGGATCAGGCTGGCTGCACAGATGCAGCTGTAGTGGCACAAAGGCAAAGAGAGAAGTTGAAGAGGAATTATCTACTGTGCTTGATGTAGTGTGTAAGCCAAAAAGTTGAACCACCAAGAACTTGCTTTGCATATAATGAGGAATGTAATAAGCAGTTTTAACTCCTTTAGAAATCGGATCCCAAGGATGCAAAATGCTTTGGAAAATCTGCCCATACATTACATACAGTTGTTTATTTTGTTACTCACTATATCAGAATTTCTATTACAGTCTTTGTTAGCATAACTGTCTGCACAAATCCCTAAACTTAACTTCTGTTTCATGTTGTTTGCTCATTTCCTTTTGCTATTATGTTTTTTTCTTCATGAATGCACTACTTAATTATTCCATCCTCAAATGGCTTCTTCACAGCATGTTTAAAAAAAAAAAAAGTCTCTCTCTACCAGTCCCCAATTCTTATTTTCCCTGATTATTTTCATAAGTTACTTCTGCACTGCCATTTTCCCTTTTTTCCTTTCCATGCAAATATATTGTGTTTTACTCAATACAAGCAACTTATATGTCATGTTTATCTTGTCACTCTCCAATCCACTGGCTGCAAGCGTGGTGGATCACACTTTTACAACAATAGATTAGGAGACTAGATATCTTTTTGACCCCCAAATACACAGACAACATAACATATAACTTATACAAACTTATACTAACATAACTGCTAATTAAGTTAAACATAAATGCTAATTAAGGACTCAGTCCTGCCCTGTACTGAGTCCCAAGGTTTGCAAGGTATTTGAGTAATCCTGGTAGCTGCCAGGGTTCTAATCGTATGACAACGTTGTGCTCAGACACACTTAAAACTTTGCTATTAAAACTAATTTTCAACTTTGACACAAATATCCATCTCTGTTTCCTTCAGTATCATTGTATGTATTATAACAGGACTCAAAGTTCCAATAGCTACAGGACCCCTGTTATTCAGGGTCCAGTGCAAAACACTGTAATGTGAATCTATGTTCCACAGAGTGAAGAGGTTTGGCAGGAAGAACAGGAGGGAATGGAGTAGCTCAGATAGGTGGTATGACATTCAAAATCACAGACTTGGGCAGGAGAGGGAGGTCTCTCCTTTTATAGTTGTACACCGAAACAACAGACCTTTTTTTTTTTCCCCTCCAAACAGGAGTTTTGCTGTGGTTGTCTTGCATAGTATATAATACAAAAATGAGAGAGAAAACAAAGGCAGCGTTTTCCTGAATTCACAAAAATCAAAAGAAAAATTCTCATTCATCTAACTAAAGCTGAGGTGTTTCCAAATTTATACAGTATTTTTCACTATAAGACAGTATAATTACAGTAGATCTTAGCAAAATAATAGCACATCACTATGCAGTACAAACTAATGGAGAATAAAGGTAAGACCTGCATGGATGTTATAATAAATGATCGTTCTGTATATATATACACACTTAAAATAAACCATTCCTGATTTATATCAGTGGAAAGGAGGGATGAACATGGTCTTTGAATTACAGTACCTACTGTGAACAAAATGCTGTTGAATACTTCCTTGGTTTCTGTAATGTTCATTTTGAGGTGCTCTACCATTATTACTTTGGTTAATATTCCCCAAAATATTGCACATCAAAATAGAATCATAGAACAGAATCATAGAATAGTTTAGGTTGGAAAAGATCTTTAAGATCATCAGGTCCAACCACTAACCCATCACTGCCAAGTCCACCACTAAACCATGTCCCTAAGCACCACATCTACACATCTTTTAAATACCTCCAGGGATGGCGACTCAACCACTTCCCTGGGCAGTCTCTTCCAATGCTTGACAACCTTTTGGTGAAGGTATTTTTCCTAATATCCAATCTAAACCTCTCCTGACACAACTTGAGGCCATTTGTTCTTGTCCTATCACTTGTTACTTAGGAGAAGAGACAGATGCCTACCTCCCTACAACCTCCTTTCAGGTAGTTGTAGAGAGTGAGAAGTTCTCCCCTCAGCCTCCTTTTCTCCAGGCTAAACAACCCCAGTTACCTCAGCCAATCCTCATAGGACTTGTGCTCTAGACCCTTCACCAGTTTCATTGCCCTTCTCTGGACACACTCCAGCACCTCAATATCTTTCTTGTAGTGAGGGGCCCAAAACTGAACACAGTATTCGAGGTGCAGCCTTACCAATGCCGAGTACAGGGGCACGATCACTTCCGTAAGTACTAAGGGACAATCACTTCCGTAGTCCTGCTGGCCACGCTATTTTTGATACAAGCCAGGATGCCATTGGCTTTCTTGGGCACCTGGGTACACTGCTGGCTCATATTCAGCCAGCTGTCAACCAACACCCCCAGGTCCTTCTCTGCCAGGCAGCTTTCCAGCCACTCTTCCCCAAGCCTGTAGCGTTGCATGGGGTTACTGTGACCCAAGTGCAGGACCCGGCACTTGGCCTTGTTGAACCTCATACAATTGGCCTTGGCCCATCGATCCAGCCTGTCCAGGTCCCTCTGCAGAGCCTGCCTACCCTCCAGCAGATCAACACTCCCACACAACTTGGTGTCGTCTGCAAGCTTACTGAGGGTGCACTCCATCCCCTCGTCCAGATCATTGATAAAGATAGAAAAAGATCATTGATAAAGATATAAAGATAAAAGATTAAAAAAAAGATATAAAGATATATAAATAAACTGAGTTTGTTATATTAGATCATTATAAACAACCAGTATTATAACTATGCAAGCATATTAAAACCAACGTACTCCTATTAAAAAAAACAACAAAAACAATGAAAAAGAAAGCACAATGTAAAATTTGACAAAATGTTGTAATAAATTATAAGTTATTATCAATTCCTTTAGTTTTCCATATTAATATGTTGATCATGATAAGCACATTTGGCCTTTAAGACAACGTAATATGAAATCCCATTGGTATTTGCTGCAATTTAGCTGTAAGGCTCTGCAAGCATGATAGCAGTCTCCAACAGTTTGGCATGATGGTGCACAAGGGAGACAAATATAATCTGATCTTCATGAGTTGATTGATACTATATAAGGAGGTCTAAAGGAGAAATAGCATTACTTACCAACATGCTATGCAGAAGAGGAAAAAAAGAAGGGAAAGTAATGTTTAGCATTACTTTTAGTTTAGTGATGTCAATTTTCATAGGACTTTTATGACAATAAAGAGAGTGTTTTTCCCCCCATCATGGGAAAATACTCTAAAAAAACATTATTAGAAAAGTAATCACATTTCTCTGTCTGACTTACAAGTGTGAGAGCACTCCATACAACAGAATGCCTGGGCATTTATCTAGGAAATAAAGCTGAAGTTAAAAGGAAGAAATTACAAATGTATAATGTTTAATTTCTCACCACATTCATTAGATATTATTTTTCTTTAGACCAACTTTTCATTTGGAAACAACTGATCAGGCAATAAGGAGCCTCTGCAAACCTTTGCAGTTAGCAATGGCACTTTAACAGTCCAATCTTGCCTGAGCCAAACCACCTCCTTCCTCTGAACCCTTAATCCTTCAAGAAGAATTTCCAGCTCTTTCAGCTGGACCCTTTCATTTCTTCTGCACTGGGATGGGATATTTCTTCCATCTTCCACTTTGTTCCCCTTTATGTGTTACTGTTTGTCTCCATGTCCAGCCTTACCTGCTGCTCGTTTCTCACTTACTGCTCTGCCTCAGAGAGCTCTCTGCCATCCTTGGCCTCTTTGCTTTTTTCTCTTGCTGAACTTTCAGTTTTCCCAGACACCCACTCTCTGCTGTATTTTGCCCTATCAACATTTCTTGAAGCTAGAGGAGACAATTACACCCACATTTCTTTTGGCAGTTTAGGCATCTTGTAGTAACTTGTCTCTCATGCTACCCTTGATGAGTGCTGGCTTCCTTTCCCTTAATCAGTTCTCTCCGTAATTATTTCTCTCCTTAATCAGCTGTCTGATTACTATTCCCTCTCTACCAATCATGATTGTTCCCATCATCTGATATTGACAGTCAGACCCACCTTGCTCATATTAGGAGCTTCCACTCTCCATTTTTTTGACACCCACATACTGCTGCTAAAATCAGTATGAAGCTGACTGTCTCACACAAAGAGCCAGTATGGATATGGACAGGTGGGGGAAGTCTGCTGGACCACTTCCACTAAGAACATCATCACCTGTGCTCTTCTGCTGGGTGCAAAGGGCTGTAGGAAGAAGGCAAGAAAGGCAAATTCCCCTTTGATGTGCACCTTTTTATGCCTTATGTGGCAAAACTTTGGACCCACTTTTATTGATCACATTCTTTTGCATCCCTGACTTTTCTGTACATCAGCTCTGTCCATACTGTTTCACCGGTTTATACCCATCACATATAACCAGGTAGTGAGAAACTAAAATTGTGGGTATTTGTCCTTGCCAGCGATTCCCCAGACCCAATACCATTGTCTCACATCATCTTCTGTAATTGATTTCCTTTTGCACGTCTCTTTCACTAGAATTAAATGGTCCCACCCTGCCACATGCTGCATCCTTGCTGGTGGTGGTGCCTAGTGAGATCTCTTATCAAAGCAGAGGTACTTTGTGGTCTATCTTTGAAATTTCCTTCCCTGTTTTGCTGTCATCCTGAAATATCATTGGGATATAAATTCCTCACCCTTTGTGCCCAGTGGGGGCAGTGGGCCAGTCTGATGAAACCAGAGACCTCTCAAAAAAGTCGTACTTGGGAGATGTGGGCTTAGATTTTTGTTGAATATTACACATCGGTGAAGAACCAACACTCTCAGCCAAATAAACCTGTCCTCCCTGCTGGTGTTCAATACACGCCCCTCAAAGATTTCCAGACAAATTCAATTCACTTGCATATATTTGCCACCTGACACTGCCTGGAACATTTTGTGGTTATTACTTGGAGCAAATTAATTGGAGGTTTTATGATCGCTGTCTCAAACTGGATCTTGTCTTTGTGGGATTTACAGCTTCGATTTGACAAAAGGTAGGTAAATATAACAATAAAAAATAAAAAACCACACATCCTCCTGCATACCAATGTCCTGCAAAGTAGTTTTCTTAAAACCTTGCAGACCAATCCCTTCCTTTACTCTGGAGATAAGAGATAAGATACAAGGGTTGATGCAATCAGTGAGCTAAAAGCAAAGTTGTTGTATCTCATCCACTAGAGAAGAGACTGGAGGTTTTCAGAAACTCAGTGGAGAACTAAAGTAAAGAGTGCTTAAAACAAATGAAAAAGCAGAGTTCAGCTTTTGACTGAACTGGCCTAGAACCATCTGCTCAGCTGGGAGATGCTCTAAAGAATTCTTCAACTGGGCAATCTGCAGCTGGTTAATTATGTCCTTTCTTTACCGCTTCAGTTAATGATAAGGACCTGAAAATGTGACTATAGCCAATACCTGCACAGTCCAATTCAAAAGTGATCAGGCTGACTGAGCCTGATTCTAAATTTCATATGCATTTTATAACATTATTCAGTGGCAGAAAAAACCACATATTTTATTGGTATTACTAGGAATACTAATAAAATACCAGTTCGGCTAAGATTTTTAAGAACTGGTAATTCTAGATCGTTGATGTGATCCTCCAGGGCTCTTCTTACATTCCTCTGCAGCTGTATGCTTTCCTGTCTAATACCCAACTGGATACCTTGTTTGCAGAGAATAGGTGCTCACTAATTTAAGATGGGACCCTCCACAATGCCTCATTTTGTTAAAAAATCTCTGCTTGCTTCTGATAATAACCTCTATCTGCAGTTTAATTTCATTTAAGAACGTTTGTGCTACGAGTGTGGAGACCCTTATGGAAAAAAAGCTGAGTTGTGTCAAGGGTGCTGACAATGTGGTGGTGGGTGGTACACGACTAGAAACTGTAGCGATCTGCTGCTGCTGCTGGCCGGGTTTCACAGACAAGCATTGCACTCCTCACACAGAGCCTTCCCATTTTTTTCTTCTTTTTTCCCCCCCATTAAGATCAAAACAATTATCTCTCAAAAAAATTACAATCTCTAGCCATTTCTGAAAAATGGACATACACATTTTTAAGTTTTTGGATACTTGCCCACTCTACATGGATACCAGCAGCAGGAAAAAAAGAGCAACTATTTCTTTCACCCTCAGTTTTCCCTCATGACAAAAGGATGATTTTTAAGCATTAAGCTGGAAATATATGGAGCTCAGAGGGCTAAGTAGAACACAGGGATGGAGGGAATTCAAATATTTATACTCAGACATTTGGGCTGCTTTTTTTCCCCTCTCTTCTCCACAGTGAACATACTTATGTTTCTAAATCCATACTTGGGGATTCCAATAAAACAACCTGAGTTTAGAGATAACTACAATTCACTTCTACTAACAGACACTCCTTTGTGCTGAAAACCTTTCAAAATCAGGACAGATTTATCAGAGACCAAAATCTGGATTTGCAGGTTTTCAGTAGTATAGAAAGGTAAAACTGCCTCCCAAGGCTCATGTATGGATTAACAGCTAATGTTTGCAAAGAAGTAAGAAAACTGCAAAATATTAATATTATCTTAGTACAGGAAATTAGCCACACTTATTTTTTTTATTATTAATAGGAGCTGTGCATCAAGTACCCTTCACACTGCATTGAACACATAGCCCATTCAGTTCACCTGTCATTAACATAATAGGAGAGTACAAAGTGAAGCATTGCAGCATTGATATAACCTGCCATAATGGAGTGCTTCAAAAGATGTTCAAAATATTTTTAAACAATTAGTCATCCTTCCTTATTCAAGCAGCAACCATCCAATCAACGAAAAAATGCAAGCCATGAACAAAAGCAGGCAGAGAGTGAGGAGGTAAAGGTCACACAACACGGATCACTGGTTGTTCAAATTATTTTCAGGTAGTTTGGCAGATCTCCAGGGGTGCGATTCAACTTCGTACAGGTTTCAGAGCGAAATCCATTTTTGATTCTAACAGAACAATTTCACAGCATGATCTTCTCAACTTAAAAAAAAAAAAAAAGGCAAAACCCTTGAAATGGTTTGATTGTTGTCGTGGTTTAGCCCCAGCCAGCAACCAAGCACCACGCAGCCGCTCGCTCACTCCCCCCACGGTGGGATGGGGAAGAGAACCATCACGCGTAATGGTTACTTGGGAAAGACAAACGCCATCACTCCAATGTCCCCCCTTCCTTCTTCTTCCCCAGCTTTATATACTGAGCATGACGTCATGTGGTATGGAATAGCCCTTTGGTCAGTTTGGATCAACTATCCTGGCTGTGTCCCCTCCCAGCTTCTTCTGCACCTGGCAGAGCACGGGAAGCTGAAAAGTCCTTGACTAGTACAGCAGCAACTAAAACATCTCTATATTATCAACACTGTCTTCAGCACAAATCCAAAACATAGCCCCATACCAGCCGCTACGAAAAAAATTAACTCTGTCTCAGCTGAAACCAGGACAATTGTTCATTTTGTAGAGGAGATTCCTTGAGCATATGGCAATTTTCTTCCTCATTCTTTGCAAAAAAAAAAAATTGAGACATAGCACTGCAAAATTAGAACTGGGATTAATTGGGCAAGTGGGGAATTCTGCTTTCTGATAGTATCATTCTTTTACTTTTGTTCAT
Organism: Mycteria americana; assembly: GCF_035582795.1. Classification (NCBI taxonomy): domain Eukaryota; kingdom Metazoa; phylum Chordata; class Aves; order Ciconiiformes; family Ciconiidae; genus Mycteria; species Mycteria americana. The sequence continues at coordinate 99,666,819 of NC_134366.1, read as the reverse complement.
CCCATTACTTTAGTTGCTTTTGTTTGTCTTGTTTTTGTCATTTATACATCACAGTCCAGCTGATACCTTCACTTTTTATAACTTGTTCCCCTTTATGAAAGAGTTAGATTTGTAAGAGAAATAGTAAAATCAAAGCCTTAAGTTGCAAACCCTTCCTTACGTTTTTTGTTTCTGCATTATCTAGCAAAATGTGCCTCTGTTCCCTGACAGAGGATATGAAATCCAGGATACACAATAATATAAGGTAGAAAAGCAACACAATGGCCATAGCAAAAACAATGGACAAGTAAATGCAATAAGCCATGTGAAATACAGAACAAATGAGTGCACTTTTTAAAATTTACAGAATATTTTCAGGCAACAAGGGATATTTTTGGACCTGACTTTGACAGTTCTTGCTCCATATTTTGTGTCTAATCTCCGAGTACCAGTTTACAAAGCATGAAAACAGCATAATAGAACCAGGATCTTGTTAGCTGAAGGATTGCTCTGGCCCTGTAGTCAATCACTGCAGTAAAAATAGCTAAAGTCTTGCCTTTTCCATTGGTGTTGAACTTTCCACGACTCATAGGTAACATGGGCTCTTTTGGTATTTGGAATTTACTCCTCTTGTTAGTTCAAGATAATGTAAGTTTGGTGAGTGTGGTTCAAGGTGTAGTTTGTGTAGCTGATTTTTTTTCAGCTCATTTGTAGCTGCAGGTGCCTGCTTAAGATAGCTATTAAGCATACTGCATCGTGTTGCTACATTTTTAAATCAGTGGCAGCTTGTAACAGCAATGCATGTGCTGGCTGTCACTAAAATAAATGATCAGGAAAGTGAAGACTAATGTTATTATGCACGGTAGCTGGTTAAAACCTTTGTAATCCTGCAAAGAATTTTATCCTGTAGAAGCACTTTTGTTACAAATTAAAGGCCAAATCCTCCTTATCCTTTCATACTGCAAGGAGAAATAAATTCATACTAACTTCAAGTAAATATTTCCAAACTTAAGGTCAGAGAAATACGAGTAGCATGGCGTTTTCCACTTCTCTGGAAGCAGGTTCTTATATAATGGTTCTCTCAGTTGGGGTGTTACGAATTTGGGTCAGCTGGCAGGTGCATGAAAGAGGCCAAGGCATATTGGAATTATGTTCCACAATACCTTTGTGTGCAAGAAGAAAGATTTAACTGCAGGTTGATCCCTGCAACCCTGATATAGAAAAGCCTTCTTATACTGCAATGCACTTAAGTGCTTTTTAAAACACAAGCTTAAATCCTACTTTTTAAAGACATTCTTAAAACTCCAATGTATTTTAACTGTGAGCTTGATATTTAGAACATATAACTAGAGCATTGCTGAACTGACATACTGGTAAATATGTTTTTAAGTCATTTGCTGTTTCCCAGGAAAAGGGAATCTGAACAGAGAGAAAGTTCTGAAACAAAAAGAAGAGGATGGAGTCCTGGCAGAAGAAGAAAGATGGGAAAGCAGTGGTTCTGAGTATCACCAAAATAAACCGAGAAACCTAGTAATCAGTGTATATTTTTAAAGGTCAACTTCACAGCTACTTTGCCAGAAACTCTGATCATCAGAAGTGTTAGATTAAATAGCTTTTTTGTACTCACTAAGTTTGTCATAGAAATGAAACATACAGACTACACCTAATGGGTTTACCCTTCTGCATTTTTATGTTTTTTCACATTTCTTTGAAGATTATCATGTTACATTATTGTATTCTAATTCTGAGTTGTTTGGAACATTTACTGCTCATTGACAACTGCAATAATTTTCTGCCAAAGGAGAAGCAGTTTAACTAATAACCTATAATACTTTATCTTGTGTTAAGTATGGTATTTACAGTGGAAACATTTCATTAACTATATTTAGTTTGCAGATGACTTGGTCTCTCAGTCCACAAACAGTAAGCTTCTCAGAGATAAAAGAGTTTTGCAGGTAGGATACAAGTTATTAGGTGGTACATTTTTGCCCACTTATGATTTTAATAAGGTGGTCTATAGCTAGGTTTTTGACTCCTTTTGGTAATGAATCAAAACATCTCTGGAGTCTGGACGATCATGCGATAATAATGAATACTGAGGGATAACATTACAAAACATTCTGCTTAATTTTGTTCATTTTAAAACAAAGCCCCTCCTGTGTTTCTCTCCTGGCCTCACGATTGTCTCTTTTAATGTCCAGGCTAGATTCAGCCCTACCTCATTGCATGGGAGTCAATACCCTGAGTGCAGATCTCCTCCTCCCACATTGCCTTTGCCCAAGCATGTTCTCCTCTTCCTGGCCACTCTCCAGGGCAATCATGACACCAGGGGAAACCCTGTTAGTGTTGTCCCGTGAAGGGATGTGTGTTGCCATAGGATGTGTGTCACAGCAAAGACAGTGCAAACTGTGCGTACTCACAGATTATCCCTTCCCAGACCTGCCACTCACAACTTTGCTCTGAAGGGAGTGGTCTTTGCTTCCTTCTGGGTAATGTATATTATTTTAGGCAATTTGTTCTAACCCTCTCATGCTTAAACATGCAATGTGCATGTGAACAATGAGTGATAATAAATGTAAGTCTCTGAAGTGCCTTACAGCGAAAAGTGCCACACATAGTATTGCATGAGCAAAAGAATCTAAACTATGGATAACGAGAGAACTGAATTTTAATTTATATGTAAAACAAGGATTGAGGTTGAAAAAAAAGTCAAATAGCTTTGGAAGAAAAATGGATATGCACTTTTTTTCCTTCATATATAGCTGCAGTGGCATGGGTACTATATTTGAATAATAAAAGTAACTGGAGCATAAAATTAATAATTTTCCACTGACCTCCATATTAATTTAAAATTATTTTTCCTTGCAGACAGGTAAAGCTTTGTGTCAATTCTCATCTTCCTTAAGCTCTAGACAGTTATTCCAATCCAACATAACAGAAAGTGAAGAAGAGTGTATTAACAGCCCAGAAAGTCTCCAACGCCCTGTTAAGCATAAGTTCAGGATTCAGGTGGAGGCTGCATGTGCACGTAAGTGTAAATTTTCACAACATGACTGTCACACAGAAAATAAATTATTAAAAAGCAGTTGTATAAGATGTAGAAATTAAGTCCATTTTCAGACATCCTCACATCCACCATAAACCGTATAACCTTTCTGGTCTGTAAAGCTTTCTGCCTAAACTATCTGAAACTCACTATATATGATCCAGCTACCAACTATCTAACTCATTTACTGAAAAAAACCTCAACATTTTCCCACTTAATTTTTACATACGGCTTAGAAAACAGACACATGTGACTTCATATAACATCTGGAAATACTTTTTCTTAATCTAGTGTTCAATTGTACTCATTATTCCTATGCAGACTAGAAATTCTCTAACAATATGACATCCTCACAACAATGTCTGAGTCAGTGACCTCTAATTTCCAAATATTTCTATCCAACATATACTCAGGAAGACCATTTGTTATGCTATATGAAAACCAGATCCTTACAAAGGACAATGCATTATATCTTTGTTTATGACAAATGCTTGTTTTTTTTAATGTCTCTGGTTGGTTGATTCAACATGGACTTCTGTGATAGATCAAGGTGAAAAAGCAAGAAAGACCAGGAGAAAGATAAAAGACATGATAATTAAATAGCATTATTTACCAATCCTATCTGTTAGTTTCTTGTTCTTTAGATTAGGGTTCCTTATGTTAAAGTATAGTCTGTACTGTCATTATAAGCATTTGAGATTAAAAAAGATAGGGGGAAAAAAGGGGACAGAAATAAAGAAAAAAAAGTTTAAAAAGATACAGAAAACAAAGAAGATTACTAACTGGTACAGTTTTTACTGTAAAATAACATGAGCACAGCATAAAATGTTACAATTGTCAAGAGATAAAAAATGAATTCATTAGATTCCACCGTCTTATCTCATTATTGTTACCAAGACAAAATTTTATCCATGCCAGTTTGGGTTGGTAGCACTTTGCTAATGAACATGAAACTAGGGATTCTTAAATACAGATCCAAATTTATCACCAATCAAGTTGTTCTGCCAGTGGAATCATGGGACTGCTAATGTTAGTTCAGCCAAATCATTCTAATTAAAATTCAGTCATTTAAAGAAGTCATTTAATCATCAAAGACTGTCAGTTCATTTCAAAACCACCTTGCTCCAGTGATAGTCATAGCCAAGGTTTACAACTTGCACAACCCAGACAACTACCTTACATTACAGTGAAGATGTGATATGCATGTAATAATTCTGATTCTAACCTAATTTCTCTGGAATAGCACAAGCAGTTTAAGGTCTTAAGCCATTTCCCTCAAAAGTCCAAAAGGTGGTTAAAATTCTTCCATTGCAAGACAATTCAAAGCTGATTTTTTAATTTTCCCTAAGGAGATATCAATTTTCTTGACTGTAAAACCTATGATTTTTCAAATGAACTCTTGGAAACAGTCACCACTAAGTTTTGATAATCAGTAAGAGATAAAATTTAATGAAACCATATGAAAGCAGCTGTATGCACCTTTGTACAGTTCTGCAAAAAAGTGATGAGAGCTGATTCATACACAGACCTGTTCTTCCAAAACTGCCCATCAGACTGATAGTCAGGCCTTGGGATCTTACACCGCTTTGAAAGATTCACCTTAAAGATTTATTTTTCACATTGTTTTTCTAATTTGCACTTTTAAAAGAATCAGCTACTTTAATACAAAAGCATGTCAGAGCTAGGTTGTGTATTTCATATTGATCCAGCCTAGTTTAAAGCTGAGATACGGTCCAAACAGCTGTCAAAGGCTTGAATTGGTGAGCAAGAAAATTTGAACTGAACTGAAGTATGCTTCCACCTTAAGTTTTCAGATACAGCTTGATTACAACTACCTGATTAGTATTTTTGTAACTCTTTTATGTAGTTATTTGAGTAGATGACTCTGCAGTATTATATCTTCATTGGGTGTTAATGCCAAATCATAGCTACATAGCATACACAGTTTTGAAACAGTTTTAGAGGTACACTCAAATTAGTAAGAGTTTTCACTGAAGCTTAATGAGTTAGCTCTTGTCATTGTGCTGCTCTGAATGAACTATAGAAATGGCATTTGCAATTAAAATGTTTAGGCCTAAATAGTGTCTTTAATAAGCTGCTTATTCTGTGTTTCGTTTTCTGTTTGTTTCAGAACTGAGAGCTTTTTAGATCATGCAGTTTGATATTTTATACATATACCTTTATTTCTGACCAAGACAATTAATAAAAATAATCTTTTGGTCAAACCTTGTTGTTTTTTATTGTAGCAGACTGCCCTCAATTTTTCAATCATTAATGTGATGGCTTTGCAGGGATGCCACAATGTACCAGAAAGGTGGATGGGATTAAAGAAAGGTGAGGTAAGCTTCAAAATTATAATAACACTTTAATGATTTAACACATAAAATGGTCTGAAGAATTGTATTTTTACTTTGCTGAACAGAATTTTTAACTTTCAGCTGATATATAAATTTTGAAATTCCAAAATTATACAATCAAAAATGGATTCACCTTTGAATTTGAGAAACTCTTGCATCTCTTGTTGTTATAAACAGAAAATCCAACAAAGATAAATGTTTCTTTAAGGATGTGTATATGTTGTAAAGTGACCCAGAGATTTTCACAGAGATGTTTCTAAAAGGCTGAGCCCTACAGCTGCATTATTTTGGAAATAATTTTCCTTAATCCACAAATAATTGGAAATTTAATTCTCCTTCTGGATGAAAACATATGCAAAAAAATTTCCACTACAGCAATAAATAGTTATGGAATACTAAAAAATAATAGTATCAATGACAAGAGATTTAGTAAGAAACCTAACCTTATGGTATCCAGTTAATGAACCTTGTGGAGTATTCCAGAGGATTTTTTTCCACATGCTTAGAAAAGAGACCACATGGAGCAAAATCAGTGCAATAACTAAAATGAATGAACCCAAATTGAGGACTAGAACATCATTTTGTGCTGCCTGCAAAAACATCCTAAGAGGCAGAACATGGTTTGAGAGACTATCTGGTTATTGCCCAGTCTCCTCCTGGATAATTGTGCCAGTCTAACCTTACTGTGGATGCTGTGGAGGCAGCATACTGTCCCACACTTGGTCCTCACTCACACTAGCAAGCATGAGATTCTTATTTATCTTCTTTCACTAGACAACAGCACCAGAAACTGAAGACTTTTTTATGTTCTTTCACTGCCTAAGATATATAGCCAACACTAATCTGTAGGAAATTATTTTTAGTGCTAGCGAAACAGAGGTGTGCAAGGCAAACCATCAGACAAGCTTTTCACTGTGTCCCAAGTGCAATACTGTTGTAAGGTCCCCTCTCATTCAAACTCCTCTGCTTGAATACTCTGGATGAAGAAAGTAGGTTGAGTGTTGTGATGAGCTTGTCTGCTCAACTGAAGTCTTCTTCTGCTGAATTTAAGAGAATGAGATTGAAAGAACAAGTAATGCTTCCTAGCTCTGGTGAACCACCCAGGTTCATTTGTCATGTTTTACAGATATCTTTTTAAGGATTAGTCTCAGACATCTGTAAAAAGAAAAAAAATTTAAAAAATCCATAGCATGTGGATAATACAAATATACACACAAATAGAGAATAATACCCAGCTAAATCTAGATTCAACAAAATTACAGGAGCAAAGAAAACGAAGAAGAGAAACTTTATTAAAAACGTTCAGCTTCCATTAGAGAAAAGTAGAATGCAATCAATTAAAACATCCTTACTGCAGGATTTATATTTGCAATGTAAGCAGAATATTGATAAAAGAATATTTGTCAAAATGTTTAACAATAAAACCAGAGAAGCTTTGGACTGCCTCCTGCATATGAACCTGCTTATATAAAACAAGAAAAACCAACTACTTTACGGAAACAAAGTTTAATTATCCCAGCCAGTGCCATGTGGATCCTATAAAAAACAAGTGAAAATGTAGCCTGATTTCAATGAAAAGACAGTATTCATGCTATGTATGCTGCCCAGCTGAGAGAAACTCTTTATCCACAGATTATAAACATTTCAAAGGATGTCGTCATTGCTAGAAAAAAACCCCAAAAGTCATATTCTTGACTTATCATGGCATTTTGCAGTCCTTCCTTCTGCCTTGATTGTATATTGCTCTAATAGAATTGTTGCTTTATATTTTACTTTATGTTAAAGTTGTTTAAGAAATGTTCCTGGTTCACTCTAAACAGTCTGGTTTAAAGTACAGTTATACTAAGTCTGGGTTAAAAAACCAATCTATGCTAAATGACTTGTAGCCACAACAGCCTTCAACTACTTTGATTACTGCAGACAGAAATCATCCTGATTTGAAATTATACTGTATTTAAGGGTAAAATCATAATTTTATGATGGATAATTTTATACACACTCACTTCAATGATTAATGAAATTCCAGAATTAAAAACAGACCTCAGGAACAGAATGACTTGATTGTTGAAATATAAGGAAAATTACTAATTGCAATTTTATGGAATATTTCAGATGTTAACTTACAGCATTTTGGCTGGATTATCCCAGTAAATGGTTGTAATTATGTTTTTACATCATGACTGTTTTTCTGTCTTTCTCTCTAGCACTGTGCATTTCAAAGACAAAACAGTGATGTTATAGGCATCCGGCTATCCAAGGCATGTACGTACTCCATTTTAAGTTGCAGAGCAGCAGTGAAAGTGCTCAGATGAATGAGCTGCAGGAGAAATCAAAGCCCAGATAAAGGTAGAATGAGTGGAGATCAGCAGAGCAGGTCTGGGAGACCAGACCTTAGGGCTTGTTACAACTGCTTCTTCTCCAGCTGTCACAGCAAGACAAGGGGAATGTCATGTGCCATGCTCTGAATCAGATCTGTGCCAAGTCTGAAGACAAAGTCATCTTGTAGACCCTTAATCCTAGCATGCTTTGGGACCTTATTAACTTCTAAATATTTTTAGCTACAAGTCATCCGATGACTTGTCAAGTCATCACTAGATGACCTGTAAAAACCTTTTTACTCTTAGATTTTTATAATTGTTCTTGAAAGTTGAGCCAAAGTCAACTTCTCAATACTTTGGCTAATATATTGAATAGGAAGTCATCAGGATCATTTATCCAGGATAGAATGGCAAATGGTAGGAGCACAGTAAAGTACACTGGATAACGCAGTCCTTACAGAAGAAAATAACAGATTTAATCAGTACTTTTGGTTTTCCTTTGGATTCTTCAAATTCAGCATAGCTAAAGAACATATTTTTTACACACTCTTCAGTAGCAGCTGATCCAATCAAATTTTCTGCAAAGTTTTAATTCTTTTTTTTTCAAGTAAACAGACTACCTGGTTTGTGTTCAAATAGAATCTTAATTTTTACCATAAGAACCCTTGCTAGGGATATGAGCAGCAATACAGCTTTTTAACAGGTGTTTCTAAAAGCATATCATTTTTAGTACATAATAACACTGAGTTGTAATAGAAATTTTCCAGGCCTTAATAGGTACAAGAAAATAATTCAGAGACACTCTTGGTCTTCCTATGTTCTATAAAATTGTGGGTATACCTTCAAGTTACAGATAAAATACATGTTGTTTTGCTTAGTACAGAGTAAATAGCTATATACACACACCAATGAAGTCCATACCCTCACTTACTTAGACAGAGTTTGGAGCAGTCATAAATGCTTTAATATCCCAAATAATGGCATCTGTTAAAAATACTTTATTAAAATAATTACATAATTTCATAAATATAATATATATTTTAATAAGTACATTAAAATATACACATACATACACACATCCTTTATAGGAAATCTATACATACAAATAGTCTTATGTGCGTATGCATATGTGTATGTGTGTGCGCGTTTGTGTGCATGTGTATATATAGTCATACATATAAAAACCCAGAGTTATGCTCACATAGGGTGGGAGCATAAAAAAATGTATGTGACAATTATGAAGATAGTTTAACTGGTAATTTGGGAGCCTTTCCTGCTCAAATGCCACATCTATGTCAATTTTTAATGCAGTGAGCATGATTATGTCTGTGTGTGTGTGTATATATGCATGTATATATGTAAATGTCCTTTTAATATTAGTTTTCTAAAATTGTTCTTCAAACTTGAGCCATTGTCTGATTGCTCAATAGTTTGACAGATATATTGCATGCAAACTATCATTAGAGCAGTTAAAATTATACTGAAATAGTGGTTGTACGTGTCATAGCTGGTTTATTGTTTCTACTGTTTCTACAGATGACTGAGCATCTTGCTGGTTCAATAGTCAAAACTCCTCTTTAATAGCTCAAAAAGGATCTGGAGGAACAAAAGCAACAGTACAATACTTCTACTATTTCCACTCTCTCACTGGAAAGCCTCCTTTTGACTTTTCCAGAAATGAATCTCTTGCAGGTGTTCTCATTGTAGATAATTCCTGCTAACTACCTCTTCTATGTTAAACAAACACACAAAACTATCTATGTCATAAGCAACCTTCCACAGGTTCATTATTTCTCTTGTAAGAATTTCTTTACTATGTTCATATATCATTCGATATTTTCGTCTCTTCAGACTAGTGACTGCACTTAAAGAAATAAATTTAAGCACATATGTCTCTACTCTAAACATTCAGATGTATTTTGAGAACACTTAGAATCTATTTATTTACATTTTTATTACTGACATTTGGGAATTGATCCATTATACTTCAATATGGCTTCTGTGTACAGTCTTTAATGTATTTTCTTGACAAATGAAATAAGGTCTTTGCTCTAATAAAGTCAGCATTTTTTCAACTTTGAAGTTATAAAAAGCCTAGAGGTGAGACTTCCTCTTACATGTCAGTAAGTACAGCTCTCTTAGGTCATTAGATTTACTGACTAGTTACACAACTTTTTGCCAGCATTTGGCAGAATAGCTTCCCTAGGAAGAAACACAGCAACAGTCCAAACTGCTCTGTTAAGGAATGTCCCCCCAAACCCTCCAGTTGCTGTCTTCCAAATACGCACCGTGCTCTTAATCTCTAAATGTTGATGAATAGTGAAAATTAGTTATGACTGCTGTCAAAGAGTTCTCCCAGTAGCTCAATGTTAGAAGGTTATTGTTAACAGTTAATTGGTCATTAATTGCTTAAGATAGTTAATGATTTTATGATGCTCCACTTCAGTGAGATTTAAAATATTCATCAATGGCAGAAGAAAAATGCCTCAGATTCCTCTTTCTTAACTTTCATGTAATTTAACTGGGTAACTGGACTGGATTAATCCTAATTCATCATGGATTTCTAAAATCAGTATGAAAAAAAGCTGCTAGTTGTGAATAAATACAAAATACAACTGTGGGTTCATTCTGTACCGCTGCATAACATATTGGTTTCTGCACTGTCAGCTCCCTCTTTCACAGGGTTTTTTGAAAGACTTATTGTGGTTCTGAACTTCCAGTGTTTAGTGCTCACTGTAGTAAAAAATCATATAGATATGGCATGATGAGCAAACAAGGCTTTAAAATCACCAGTTAAACTAATTTCATGGCTTATGATTTACTCTTGGATGCTCCTGCCCAGTAGCAGCATAAATATTTGATATTGTATGAGATCATAAGAATTAGGAGCATGACATTAGTTTAAGTGTAGAAAAATGTGTTTATATACACCAAGGTCTAATTCAAATGCTAAATTGACTGATTTTCTGATATTTGAAGTAGAATTTGTGAATAATTAATTTTACACAAAACTGGAGGTTGTGTTAGCCTACATTTCAAAGTCAAATTGACCATCTTCTCTCTTCAGAATAAAGACATGACATAAGTGCATAAAAATGGATTGATAGACAGTTGCATAGAATTTCTGATTCATATCCTTGCAGTTAGGTGAATGACTAACAAGCTGTAAGACTGAATATGTGAGACTCATAATTCTATGGCAATAACCCTCTGAAGAAAACCCTTGGGGGTTATTCTTACTCATTAGTAAGCATCCACTATATGACAATCAGTTCAGTATTTAGAGGAAATCCATATTTCCAAGACTAAGGTACATCTAGCAGTTTCAAAACTTGCTAGAAGATGAATGTTTAAGACTGAGTGCAAATTTATACAATATTGTCCCTTTATCTAGTATGGTGCTTGTGTAGTTGATTTTCCACCGCCAAAATTTTCAATAACTGAATACTTTCTACATTTAGCCAAGACCTTTAATGGAGGATGTAATTGTATCTCTAAAAAAAACACCCTCTTTTTTTTTAAGAGAAAAGTCACAATAAAGCTGAAGAAATATTTTACAGTGAATAACTTAGTGAATTTAGCCTGTATGTTTTTTTCTCACAGATATATCACCATTTTCTATGATGCATTTGTATACAGTTTTGGTGAGCTTTTTTAATATTCATTTACTCATTAAATATCCGTATTTATCTGGATAATCCATATTTATTAATTCTTTTTCCCCAATGTAGAAAATAATGCATTTGAATTACTAAATATTTGCTTTTATATGAAGTGTATTCCATTTCTGCCTTTATAAGTTTATTGTCGGCTTATTAGCAAACATATATAGAAGTTCCAACTCTAACTAGGCTGAATACAGACAGTAATCAATTATATTCATTCTGAAGCTTCCCAGATGTCATTATGCCTCACCATGTTACATTGATGCTCAGTACTTTTACATTTTCCAAAGTTTTCCAAATTGTGTATGAAAATGGCTGCTCTTATAAACTTGTATCAAGGATTAAAACCCCCACAATTAAGTTAGAAAAATAATATATCTAAAGAAAATAACTTTTTCTCCTCTATTTCCCATAATTTTTGTTTGTTTCCCACGTTTTACCTGAAACTGATGTTTCATTTCTTACTTTCTCAATGAAAAAGATATTCTCTTCTACCATAGCTGAAACATGTATAATAAATTATGACGATAAACAACTTTGTAGTCTGAGCTATTAAGAAAAACATAACCACTATGCTAGCATAAATAATTATTTTTTTCTTGCCATTCTTTTAAAATCTATGAATATAGCTATCACTTAGACAAATATTTACAGTAGAATGTGTGCAATTAAAAATTCATGTAGTACTAATACACCCCAAATTTGTGAAATGTACTAATATGAATCAAAGAACGAACCTACGTGAAAAATGTATGGCATACTTTTAAGGCAATTTTGAGTTAACTGTGGAAGAAGGACATGAAAATCAAACACAAAAGATAATCCAGATACACAGAGCTGCAGAGAAGGAAGGCAAGACTAGCGTCATAAGTTGATGTCTAGTGATTGCAATCAATATTTTTGTGTGTAAATGAAGTATTGTTGATAGATACTACAGTTTAGTTAGAGAAGCGGCAAGCATTAAAATAATGACAGCAAGAATCACTTGGGTCAAAGTTCAAACAGGACTCATATAATTCTGGTATAACTATGCTGTCAGTTGGAGTGAACAAGCACTGTTTTTTGTACTTGAGTATCTTACCTCTAATATAATGCTTAAAACTTTTTCTAGCCCAAATATTCAGAATGAAGTAAAAAATGCCAGCTGTTAAACTGTTTTGCTACAGAAGTTTTGTAAATAAAAAAGTACATGTTAAGTCCCTTTTGTTGATTGATTAACTCAAGGAAGATTTTTTTTTTCTTAGGTTGTGATATCATTCTATGGTAAGAGGCAAAGGAATAAAGACTTAAGAAAGTAAAATATTCAGGAGAATCTTGTTGTGAAGCATGAAGGAGCCAGGTTTTTTAAACCCTGATCTGTAAAATTTACATACTGAGAAATATCCCTACAGCTGCTTTTTATTTTAACACAATAAAATGTTAATTATATGCAGAAAAAAAATGCATGTGGAATGAGCCAGCATTTTAACAAATAATTTTCTTAGCAATCGGTCTGATTTTCTTCAGAGGTGCCTGGGAGGTCTCATATATTTCTGCATGAGCAGGTCCCCAAAGTCCCTGTGATCTTACTCAATAAGGTGCTCAGGGTGCCACCACCCAGGATGGCTTTGTTTCAGTGAGAAGCAGGGAGGAGCATAACATGCTTTATCAGGTTGAAAGTATATAGTTACAGAAGACACAACACAGCTTTGAAGTTTCCTAAAACATCACGTGGGATGACCACATGCATGCGCCCAAGCCTGCATTCAGTGATGCTGTTGTCCATGCTACCTCAGCATGGAGCTTCAGCACACTCTCCCTGCCCAGGAATTATTGATCTTGCACTGTGAAGATGTGAGCTTTCTGTCTGAGCTCTTCCTTATGTTTAAATGCAGGGATGAGCTAAGATAGTGATTTGTCTGGGCTAGGCATATGCAGAAACATTCTCAGACACCAGGGTCAATGTACATTTCTAGAGACAAGAGATTTGCTTTCAATGGGGAAAGCCTTTACTGGTGGTCCTGATGCTGGTTCTCTACAAGTAGCTCAAGCATCAGACCTTTGTGCCTACTTTGGGGAGAATGAGTGTCTCTGACTGTATGTTGCCTCGAAGATGCCTGGTGTCCTGAGGCTTTAATTCCTTTGGTACCTGTCACTCGCTGGCTGGTTAATTGAATGTGCAGCCTAGCAAGTCTGATTTCCTACTTTCCATGGTAAACATCTAAATTGGGCTAGGTGACCGCTTCGTTCACTTACCTCTCCACAGTCATTGCACAAGAAACTGAGAAAAGTGGGTTTAGGTGGATCGACTTAAATCACTGGTGCCAGACCCAATTTCAGGATGATGGCATCTACAGCTGCAGCTAAAAGTCTGAGTGGCAGTTAACTAGATGGTGTTATAGCAGAGACTGATTAAGCACAGACAGACTCTGTTTTGTCTACATACCCACCTAAAAGTGGGTACAGAGGCTTATTAGGTCTTTACAAATCCCAGTCCCTTTACAAATCTGGGATTTGTAAAGACCACCTCATAAATAGTAATAATTTCTAGAGTACTTACTGTAGTGTTGTAGAAAAGACCAGTCTTTGTTGGTTTGGTGTACCTGAGGGCAACTCTTAGTGGATTACCAGGATTTTTGTGTGCATTGCAATAGCAACACAGGGTGATGACAGTAATAAGTCTACCTTTGAACTTAAGCATTCTGGTCACCTTCAGCTACATATTTTTGTATGGAATACATCTTCGGTGACAAGGAAGTCTTTCAAAACCATGGCATTTTGAAAATGAGTCTACAATATCCCTCAAAAGCTCTTTTTTCTCTGAAAATTGGTTTCCCAAGCTCTACAGTGAGCAGGTAGGAATGATGAGTACAAATTATATTAAAAGATTCTGTCTGTGAAGAGTATTTTCTAACCAGACCTTTTCACAGGGAATTTACATGGTAAACAAAAGTTACACAGAAGCTTGGTTAATGTCCTTGGAGACCAGGAGTTGGGAGCCACTGTTCCATTTACATAATATTTCCTCCAAGTGGAATATGTGTTGATTTATAGAAAGCACTTAAAATAAATTGTTCGGATCTATTTCAGCCATATAATGTCTCTGATATAGAGCTTGCTTTAAATCTTCCTCTTGTCCTATTCTGAATGACCTTATATTCATAAAAGTGTTTAAAGGTTTTAAATTTAAGATGCAACGATAGCCACCTGCTGAGTTTTGGACAGAATCTAATGAGTTGAGTCTGAGCAATTGCAAGGAAGATCCAGAGCACCTGAATCAGATTTCTAATATTTAGTGCACTCATAACTCCTGCCTCTTATTTTAATGGAGGTGGCAATATTAATTGAACCAGGCTCATTAGAGAATGAACTTATAGCACTTCTAACACTTATCACTGTACAGAAAGAACAATCATTGTCTTGGTGCACCTACACTCTTTTCATTTCAGTGAGATTAATTACTCTGCGATTAATATAATTAAAATGTGCAGTATATATTTTACTATGGGTAATAAAATAATAAAAAAGTATATCCTCCCTATGACACGGAACTCGCATCACACTGAGAAAACAATCTTAAAACCTAAAATAAGTTTCTCTGTAACTGATTGAAATAATTCTTAATATTTACATATCAAGTGGACCTTGGAGACCAGTATGTGCAAGTGTGATATATACATGCATATATCTATGTGTATATATATTTTCTATAAACAAGTATAACAGCATCAGGTACAGTAATGAAATGATAAGTAAGATCCTCCCTTAAAAGGCTTGGGCTAATTTAATGAGGAATTATTTTCTGGATTTCTACTGGAGTAGAGCTGATTACTAGGTAGATGTTAGCATTGCATTTTTACTTGTTACCACTTTAGTTCTGTGCTCTTCCCATTTGCTTTCAAAGGAAAACCCTTGTATCCAAAATATATTAATAATTTTCCAAAAGGTGTTGCACCTAGCATTGGGCACAAATTGTCTGAGATGACATGGATCACAAATGCTGAATATTTTATCAAAACAGCTGAGCTCCTATGTAATTAACTCCGTGGTATATTGACTTTTTTGGAGCTCTGCAGGTTCCTGGCCTCTGTGTTCATCCATGGTAGTATTGGAGAGGAAAGTATTTCTATCTACTAGGAAAGGAAAGAACAGCTTGTCAGATACCATGGTGAATTTTTTCTTCCTCTGTTTCCTTTTTACAGAGCTACTGTAGTTCCTGGTATCTAAGGGCAAAGGTTTCTCTTTATAAATAGTTATAGCAGTATTGGAAACAACTACCTCAGTGAGAATAGCAGTAACTTTTTCCAGCATCCCAGCCTCACAACAAGCTCTTTGAACATTTCACTTTCAAGCTTCAGGGGTTTATTACTTTGTCCCAATCTGAATTCTTGAGAGAATGCAAAACAAAGGAACTACAGCAGGTCTTGTTTAGGCTGCAGAATTATTCAATTAACAGGTTAAAAATTAAGATTCAGTATCAAAATCGTTCTCATATACATGCTGTGCTTTCCCCTCTCTCCACCATCCCCTGAGAAAATATATTTTGATTTATAAATCAATCAGTCATGCGTTTTGAAAGTACAATAGAGATGTGCTTAAAACCACCATTCTATTTTTAAAGATAGAGATTCCAACAGAATTCTCTATGCTTAAAATGATGACTCTAATTCCACTGGTAATATCTTTAGGACTAGAATGAACTTTTGATATACATTCACTATTCTGGGTATCCACAGTGAAATTCTTCTGTAAGCTTTACAATGGTAAATGCACAGCAGTTCAGAAGGACAGCATAAAATCTCTGGTTCACTTGAGGGCTTCTTGGGCTCCCCATTCTGTTTGCACATGCTTTATCTTTCTGGTTTTCCTTTGCAATTTGAAAGCTTTTTGTGCCGTATGGAATTAAAGAAATTATATTATGCTATGTATATGAAAAGCATACAAAGGAAAAAAAGCATATACGTACATAAGCTTATGGCAAGAGACATCTAACCATCACTGAATAGAAATTTGGAAGCAAAGTATTTGAATAAATATTGCTAATCTAAATGCACATACACAGAACTTAAATACTTCAAAATCCAATTGCAGCTGAAGGATCACCATAACACACTAGGAAAATCTGATACATTTTAGCTTATGAAAATAAATTTAAACATAATAAATGTGCTTGCATAGCTAACCAGATTAGCTTTCCCCAAGGACAAAGAAAAGAAACAGACCTGAGCTTTCATCCTCAAAGGGGTATATGTAAGTATTGGAATACTTAACATTTAAGCAGCTTACAGAATCACAGTAAGAAAACCATACTGAAATATATAATATGAATGTAAAACTAAAAAAATCTCATAATAAGGCTTACACTTTTTTTTTTTCCTTCTTTACATTCATATTGTGTCTACACATGCATCCAATTATGAAGCAACACAACTGTGGTATGAGTGTGGTAAGTAAATTTACTCCATCATTATTAGCACATCATGCTTGTTCCATCTCTGTGAATTAAAAATAAGAAAAACGTTTTATTTGTATGTGTAGAACAGATAATCAAGCTGCAGAAGTCAACACTAGTACTTAGTATTAAGTCAAACATGGAAACAGTAATAAAAAGAAAAATCTCTATCTATAACATGTTCTGCTTATACATGCTAGGAAAAAATTATCAGATAACATGCTGAAGGACAAAAGTCTTGCAGAAACACAGGACCTACATTAGCAAGTTGCTGTGTGGGTATTTGTTACAGGGGAATTACAGCAGTGGCTGTGGAGTTCTTATCTACACTTCACAGAAGAGGAAAACTGCAAAGTATCAGTCTATATTCACAGTACAGTAGTATCACTATATATTGCAAATGTAAATCTTGATTTTTTTTTTTTGCCAGTTTCATGCAAACCTGCCACATTAGATTTACAGTTCCAAAACGTTCACATGCACAAGCACTTTCAAAGTAATTCCATCAATGGTTTCATAAGGAAACATTAGCACATGGAAATCTGATAGAAGGAACATGAGTCAGTATGTTGACAAGGTAATGCTTCTTATATTTCTCCAAACAAACCTGAAATAGATAAACTACTATGAGTTTTTAAGTGGGGAGGAAAGTAAGACTAGCCTGGCCGGTATGCTTTCATGCAACACTGGAACTAAGAGAAAAAAGAGAAAGGATTTCCAAGGAAGGCTTTGACACAAAACTAGTATCCAGAACACAAAAGAACAAGACTAATGGATTAAGAGTACTTTTTGCATTAATTTCTTTTGAATCTTTGTTATTGTTAATCCTTATATTGAGTGAGGTATTCTCTTTGCACAATGTCAAAGAGTCATGCTAAGATACAAAATAAATAGCTAAAAGTTTTTCATTATTCCTTTTTCAGTCACTAAAACACTAGTATCTGCTCTATCAGTAAGGGTTGTACAAGATTAGAAAACGTGCTTTTTCTGATATCATTGAATTCATGCATTTCTTTTTATTTTCTTTCTAATTGCAACAGTGGGAATCTAACCTGGAATTTCAAAGTCAAGCCATGATTATTTCTTGTTCTCAGGTGCTTTCATACCTAGGTTTTTACTACATGGAAATGTAGCATAGGTGTGATCTTAAAAATAAGACAGGTGAAGCAGCTTCTGGCACATACAATGCAATTTCCCTTATGCTTTCTATTAGCCTTTTAATAGCTAAATGAGCTTGAAACAAAATGTTATCTTTATCTTTGAACTGTAACATAAAATAAAAAGAGATAGTAATGACTACTGCTAAATTGAAACACTGTGAATGAGGCATTGGGTTATGCAAGTGGAACAACAATCTGCATATAGCTTGGGTGGGCCTCTTTAGCCCATTTCCATAAAGACAACACTGCAATACAACTACTTTAGTTCAGTTATTTAAAAGGGAGATATCTAAATTTAAACTAGTCACTCAACTCTTCCTGTCAGTCAGTTGAGAGAAATGGGTACATACAGAGATGAGTCATTTGATTTATTTTAGATGCTATTTTTGTGGATGACTCACCTTCTTACAACAGGTATTTCAGTCCACTGACTATAAAGGCAACCTAGGGCAGTTAGCTCAGACTTTGATGTCTAATTTTTAGGTATTTAAGGTTAAGTAGGATTGATCTCACCCTTTATGACCGTAACACTCTTTTTCTCTCACCTTCCCCCCAGGGCTCAGGTGTTCATGCTCCAAAGATCAACGGCCCAGCTCTGATGTGGCACAAGTATGTGCCCTTGGCTCAGGCTGCCAAAGAAACTCATAGATTGTGGTAAAGAGCTGTGAGGAAGCCTGCAGAGTAGAGCAATGCAAGTTATGACTGTAGAGTTACAAGCAGAGGTAGAACCATGAAGATGGAGAGCGCTAGTAACTCAAAGATTCAAGAAAGAAAAGCACCAATGTGGAAGAGTACAAAATCTGAAATGGGAAAAAAAAAGAATATACGAGCCTGTTGATACCACTGGATTCAGTGGATGCTGAGGATTCACTGCTCCTGGGAGCGGTGGAGGCTAACCCTTCTTTTCATGGCTCATACGTGCCTGGCTAGCAAAGACTATTGTTGTCCTGATAAGAGACTGAAAGGTCTTAACAGGAGAGTGAGAATGCTAATTACTACCTTAGCAATGAGTTAAACCCTAGGTATCTTATGTGTGTACAAGCCAGAAAATAACTGCTCTATACTTTTAATCCTACTTTAGAGACTCATCATTACAGTTCTAGATGGCTGTAGCCATCTGAAGCTTGTCAGACAGAACTTCGATGGGGTAAGAAGAATAAAAAAAAAAAAAGTGCTAAGAGCAATGAACCATCAGATCAGTTCTCTCAATGAGATGGGTTGTCTTCAGCCTGACCTCCAGTTAAAAGATTGGCATTTGAAATTGTTTCTCTTTAAACTGTCTGGGATGGTGCTTGTGAGAGGCTCGTGACGATGTCACCGATGCAGTGCACACAGCTGCTAGAAAGAGAAACAATTTGTAAGAAACTCCTCCAGACTAAGAAATAGTGTGCACAATACATACTGAAGGACTGTAATACAAGCACTTATCTCACTAGACTACAAAGACACCAGGTCAACAAGTTTATACCCAGCACCTTGACTGAATATGGTAATTTTTCCATTAACTTACTGAACGTGGTGGTGAATGTTCACAATATCTGCAGAAGTGACTGAGCCTTTCTAAAAATTCTACTGACTGTTCAGCAGTTTCTTTCCTTTGAAAATTTTCAACTCAACATTTTTTGCTTTAGAAGCTTTCTCATGTTTATAAGCATTAATAGTTTTTACTTTTATATGCTTTAACCTCTTATTATTTACTATGTTGCATTCTGGAAATTCTTGTGTTATCTTTCACTGGAGAGAGACTTTTGTGTTGGCTTGTCAAAAAAATGCATTTCACTCCAGTTGATTCTCAGCATTTCTTGGCCATCCATTTTTTAGGGCTAAGTAATCCTCCAGAGACAATATTCTCTGCCAGCACTCTGCCACTTTTGGTAATCTGGCCATACGTTAAATCTTGCACTGTTTACATACTAATTCCTCCATTTAAATAATTAGTAAGAGCAAGAAGAGTGATTTTTTTTTTATAAGGCTGTAAAGGTCACAATATTCTGTACACCACTGTATTACTATTTTATTAAAATAGAAGATCCCAAATGTGTTTGGGGTTTTTTGTTTGTTTGTTTGTTTTCTTGCTAAGTGTCAGTATGGGTGATAGTAGTTTTGGGTACCAATACAAGCAGCAAGTCTTTTACGCTGCACAGCAAGTCTGATGCCTTTTGGAAATAGTTGGTGTACCACTAATGGCATGAGTATCATAAAATGGAACTGCAGTATTAACCTGCTCACCCCTCGCACTTTTTTGCATTTGCTTAGGTTATTAACAACAAAAAGTTAATCCAATATTTTGTTGTTGAAAACTCATGTAACTGCAGTATATTTTGATAGATTTTCATAAGGGTAAGATGTTGTGCAATTAGAAATAGTAAGTAGTGAATGTTGTTAAAACACTGTAAAAACATTTATCCAAGATTGAGGACTGATGTATTTATAGTTATGTTGTGTCATCATTTAGATACTTAACTATTGTAATATGAAGTTTACTAATATTTTTTATAGTTTGAAGAACATTTTTTGTTAACAAGGTCAGATGTAACCACATATTTGCCTCATTTTAGAGAGAAACATGAGATCACTGGTATTATCAAGATTGATATTCTTTCTATATTACAAATGATTTCATTTATGATTTCATTTCCTTATGAACTGCTCTTCAGGATCAGTAGGTATGTCTGACTCGGTAGTGAATTTATTCATTTCAACAGGGAGAAAGAGAGAAGCTGGGGATTATAGTAGAATGTTTTTAACATTAAAATAAAACATGAAGACACGTCTGTTCCAGGGACAAAGAAAGACTGATAAACTGCATGCCTTTTGACTATATTAGGTGTTTTATACCATCTGTACTTAGTTTCTTCTGGAAAAAAAAAATGATGACGGTTAACAAGGTACATCCCAACTGGACTTCTTAATTATGGGAAGCATTTTTATTAGTGTTACTGACTGTGGGTATCACTAAAATCTACAACCCCACACCAAAAACCAGCCCTGAGTTCCCCAAGCAAGACTCTTATCTAATCTGACTTTTATTATTACACAGCTGTCTTGACTTTACACCCAGGAGGGAATCTCAAAGTCAACAGATTCTGTAGGCATTCAGGAAACCTGCGTGGGCTGGATGGAGCACAGAGGGAAGTTTTCATTCCCTTTTGTCTTAATTATACCATCCTTTTCCTTTTCTTTTCTTTATTTTTAGCATTTAGTCGGTGTTCATCCATTACTGCAGCTTTATTTGTCTTTATGTTTTATTTTTTTCCCAACAATATATTGGATTTTCACTTTTTTTGCTTTTGAAAAATCTGCAAATTACTTGCTATTGTTTCAATCACAGTCACATCAGCTTTAGCAGGATACTAAAAGAAAAAGCAAGCCAAATTTTTTTATTAGTAATAATGTTCTGGTCTATTCCGGGCACCACTGACAGTGTTGAAACAGAGATTGGAGTTCAGAGGTTGTCATTTTAGTGCAGATTGATTTTACAACATAAGAAATAGATTTCCTTTAAAAATTAAAAAAATAAATTTTGTCTGGTGCTGAAAAAGATTGAAACAAACCTGATTTTCCATGCTGGAGAGGAAAATAATACAAGTAGGGTGGCAATCATTACCAAAGATGTATAGCAGAAGGAAGATGTTTGATCCTGGATTATGAGCTTAGTTTTGACTTCTCTCGAATTTGGGTGGCATCCAACTGGACATAAATGCCTTAAACTGGCCTAAACTCAGCATAGTTTGTTTCATTTCTTTTGTACTGCCTTATATACATGGCATAAATCTGATGCTCCACACCAAGATTTGCTGGATTAACTCTTGTGCCTTGGAAAGTCTGCCACATCTCTCCAAGCCAGCTGATGTGTTAAGAAATGGATATCCAAACAGCAATTTCCATGCCTTCCCTTGTGGCATCCAGCTGCCCAGTCATGAAACTTGTGCTGCATCGCAGACCAGGGAAATGGACCTGCCTCAGTGGCAGAAATCTTAACTGTCTAATCTAAGAATCTAATTATTACAGAAAGAGAAAGAAAATTTCCATGAAGAAAAAAGTTAAGTTTTAAAAATAATGGTAATAATTATGATAATAATTTAATAATTTAATAATATATACTATACTATACTATACTATACTATAATATAATATAATAATACAGTTAAAATTGCAATATGCATACTTAGTTTCTACCCCTCCTTGTACTAAGGTTGGTGGTTTAATTCTGCTCTTGGCAGTGGTGTCATGGTGAGTTGTCAGCACCTGGAGTCCTATGCTGGGAGGAGTATGATGTTCATGTTGATGATTTCTTCCCCACTCTGGGATCCACTGGGGTTCCTTTCTATGTGTTTGCTAAGTTGCTTTATGCTTTCACACCTTAATCTCTCCTCATTGACCTGCAGCTCCATGTTACGTCTAAATTTATATATAGTGCCTTTCACATATGTCAGGTTCTACTACTATTACTTTGTTCTCTTTGCTATCCCCCCAAACCAGTTTTGTCCAGGTCTGCATTTCTTGAAGCTGACCATTTGTCATTTTTTACAGCTGTGTGGTCTCCAGTGCCAACCCTACCATCCCATGTGTGAGCTCCCCTGCACGGCATCCTCTGCCCCCACTTCAAGACCTCTGTCATTACACCAGGCCTGTATGACTCAATATTGCATCACTATGTTAGAGTCACAAAAACATGGCGGTACCATACAAAGACAAGCAACAGTGAAACAAATTAGCAATAGGTACTTGGCCAATCAGAAAATTGTTCTTACAGTGAAACCAAGTAAACCAAAGCTGCAGGTAGTTCAGAGAAAGGTTCAGGCAGAGCAGACCTGGCAACCTGCAGTCCCGAGGCCTCGCAAACTCAGTATGAACCCCATGGCCTGTTACTAGCAGCAAGTATACCAGATTACATGGCAACATGCTACAGCAGGGCAGACATGCCAAATGCCACTAATGTGGGATGCTGGACATGAGTTGCGTTAAGAGTTATGGTCGCGTAGGAGTCTGAGGAGTGGCTGGGGGGACGGGGGACACCCTCCCGTTGAGTCATGAGGTTCAGACAGGACCCCCTTGCTTTCTAAATTCCTTCTCAGAGAGGAGTCTAGGTGCGGCTAAGTCCAGTCCTAGTCTCAGACTTGGTCAACGGTTTATTTTCTAAGGATTGTATATGTAGCCACTCATCAGAGTCAACGTTTGCCTGTCAGAGCCCTCTCAGGGCTTTCACAGCTTTGCAAAGTCGATTAAGGCAACAGCGTTAATTTGACAACATTATAAGTCCGGTCGTGTTCAGTGTACTGAACTTCACGATTACGGATTCACAAATAACGCGATGCACCCCCAGTCTAGTCGTGTTGCATGAACTATCATGGCCACACTTGAAGAGTCTGGTCGTGTTCAATGAGAACTACCACGGCTACATTAATGACGAGTGCAGTTTATTAGAGCAACAGACACACAGGTTTTTTGGATTACCGGTGATAAATTCACTGCCTGCAAAGCACATGCAAATACCAAGAGTATGAGTAACACTGCCGGCTACAAAAGCATTAAAAGATAATAAAGCAACTCTATAGAGATTTCTAAGTTTCACAGGGAGGCACTTGGTATAACCAAGTGTTCAAATCTTACCCAAAGGCGTCCCGATGCGGGGGGAAAGAGAGGCTCAGCCCATTGACTGATCCCAGAGGTCAGAGTGGTGCGTGATGGTGTCTTCCCTAACATTCTCTCTCTCTTAAGCTATTTTATACTATTTTTCACCTTTCAGGTGGAGCTTGAGTGACTCTAGTCATACATACCTTTGTTTAGGATTGGTGTAAAGTTTTCTTGCTTCCCTTTTAAAGGTATAGGCTAGGAAAATTCAAAGCGTAAGCTCAGTGAGGGATGGTCGCACTTTGGATGCTGGTAGCTTTTGCGATGCAGATGTGTTTTGGTATTATAATGATGTTATAATGAGCAAGATTCACCAAAAGGACAGCATTTTGCAAAAACATGACAGGCTGTTGGCCCAGGGTAGCAAATATGCAGCTTATCAGTTCCATAATACCTTTAAGTTCCCATATAATCGCAGAGCCTGGCTGTGGTATCTCCACACTGCTCCACCCTCCGAGCAGTTCCTCTTAGAGTCAGCACACCAAGTTCCCCTGGCATTACCAACATCTAAGGTTGCAGGCCTAGGGAACTCCCATGCAATGGATTCCTTGCATGTCAGCCGCATTCCACCTGGGAAGCTTCTTCAATGTTGTACCTTACCTAAAAGTGTGAATATAAGTTTAATTTCTAAGTAACCTCCAGCAATTATTCCACAACATGGCTCATGGAAAGGCCTGTTAGGGGTGCAGTGATGAGTGGTATGTGTTATATGAGATACGAGATACGAGTGAAATAACAGCACCTTTTTGGGGGAGTGGTGAGGGGAATGCTGAAGAAGTTTGTTTAAAAAGCAATCATTTAATATTGAAATGAAGGTGATTAGCTTTATGGCGTAACATCTGATCTCAACTTTGAGGCTGAAGGCTTCTTAGAAACATAAGAAAATAAATCACACAAGCCCTTTATTAAAATGATTTTCTGAATTCCCTTACAATACCCAACAGTGCAACTCCAACATTTTTTTTTTTAACCTTGTGAGGTTTCACCTAAGCATGCGATTCTTCTAAGAGGCTTAGCAGTGTGAAGTAACCTTGAAAGGTAATATTTGCTGGAGTCAAAACACCATGCTACAGCTCAAGATCTCTGCTGTTTGTTTCAAAGAAAAGCGATCTACTGAGCTCAGGCCACAAGCCACACTGAACAGAGGACTGTGGGGCTGCCATTCCCATTAGTACTCCAGTGAGCAAATGTTGAATAATTCCAGTACCGGAAATGCCACTAGCCATGAAATGGAGCTCCTAGGAAAAACAGAGTGCAGATTTACTCTCCTATGCATATCTGGAAGCAAGTGTACCTTTTGCATTTTTTTTCAGTCTTGCAGACACACCTTCCCCGAGGGGCTTTTCTCATGCTGCTTATCCAATTCTGTTGAACATCACAGTCTTGAGGAGATGCCACAGAAGAGAAATGTAAAAAAGCCTCCTTCTCCCACATTCTTATTCTGACACTAGTAATCCCATCACAAAACCACAATAAATATCTACTTGGGAAATAAATATCAAGTTAACTGTAGGTTAGACTTTTCTAGAAGGCAGTCCAAGGAATAAAATAGAAAAGTACCATCTTTCTCCACATGCCTACAAGGAGATACCAAAGAGTTTGGTAGCTCTGAGAAGGACATATCTTTCCTCCATTTGCCTGGAAAAAGGAAATAGATTATTTCACACTTCTGGGTGGTACACAGCCGACACTTTCTTTCTCACCTTGCATCTGCGTGCCCAGAGTGTTACTTTTGCCAGCCAGAAAGGGAGATAGGAGACGAGCTTTAGCCCTTTTCCATCTCTTGCATTACACCACTCTTTTGCTCACAGGAAATATCACACTTCTATGAAGTGCCAGCCTTCATTCTGCTGACCAAAGTAATAAGGAGAGATTTTACTCCCAAAATCACGGAGCATCCAAGGACAAACTAGCCCTAGCTGTCACAAAACCATTTACTAGAAAATAATATGAAGTAGCATTTGGAAATAACTTTCCAGACAGAGAGATCATTTGTATCTACAGAATCTTAGAGTTTCTCAGAATGGGGTGTTTATCTTCAAATGAATAAAGCTACATGGAGCTTTTTCTAGTAATGTACAGTAAACCAGTAAGCAGTTATTTTTCTCCAAAAGCATTTAGCTTATGACCTCCAGCTGCTTATTTCTTTACAGCAATAACAATGTGCCAGGCTTTTATTTATGGCTCCGCATGCAGCTTTTAGCAGTTGATAAACAGCTATTAATAACATTTAAGAATAGACAACCATGTAATATACACATTAGTTTGTCCAGAGAAAAGGTAGAAATACCACACAAGGAAAAACGTGGTTTTGTGATAAATGCTTAAGAAAGACAGCCTGAGATCAAAAAGTGAGTCTGATTCTGATTTTACAGCGGTGAGACTCAGAATTAACCATACTAGAATTACATCATTATCATCCTTGCGTGAGATAAGATGATACACAAAAACAAGTGCACCAATATTGACATATGACATCTTAGCTGTTAGTAGTGTTACAAACCTAAAAGGAGATCAAGACAAGCTCATAATACTCCAGCCTCAAAATATTATTCTGTCATACCTAGAAGGTTTTATAACCTAAACCCTATATTTTATGGATCATCAAACTGTAGCATTTAACCAATATTTTCTTTAAAATTAGTTCAATTGAAACTGCTGGACATTCTGCAAAAGATGCAGGTAAAATAAATTTGATAATGTACTTCAATTCTAAAGATCATATCCAGAGAAAACAAAAGTTCCTGATTTGGTGAAATAAGACAGTTGTTTTTATATGCACATGCCTCTATTTCCCTCTATATAGATTATATTACTGGTTTTGTACTTTTGTTATTTGTAGAGAAGAAAGATACCTCACACTTTGTTGGCAATGAGTACCATGTGAAAGTTAAAACACATGAGATAGGGATGTGAAGGAATCTCTTCTTAATATGATGGCCAGAATTTTCAGTTTGAATTCTTAGCAGTTCAGGAAATAGACTTTCAAGAAGGTGTCTGTGAATCAAAACAAAACAAAACAAAACAAAACAAAACAAACAGACAAACAAACAAAAAAATTATCTTGAAACTGTAAAATAATGTTTGAAGTACTTTGAGATACGCATAGAAAAAGAAAAAGATGGCCACATACAAGAAAGCTTTTGTATTTTAAAGCACTATTCTAAAACACTGGGTATAAAAGCATGCAGATTTGGCAACTTTCAATGCTTTCCAGTAGCTTCATGTGGACTTAGATTCTCTTCAGTTCTTTTTAAGCATTAACCCCTTTCTCTTAACCCATCTCCCAGTATGAAATGTTGGATCTTCTGATATCAAAATTCCCACTGAGAAAGAATTTCATTGTCATGATAATTTCTCTCTATGGGAATTATGAAAAATCAACAGGAAAATATTTATTTTGAATACAGAAAAGCGCATATTGTAAGGAATTAGATGCAGAAGAATGTGACTAAAATTTCCGGAGTGAAATTTTGTCTAAAGCTGAATAAGTACAGGGAAAAAACAGGAAGCAAGAGGTTAAGCAGAAGATAGAGAAATAGAAATTATTTCTCCTTTTACCTTCCCACACCACCTTTGGAGTAGAGTCTTCTGTGTCAAAGCAAACAGAAGAGAGGTGGGAGATGAAAAGGTGTCATTCTCCAAGCTGAGCTGTGAGGCTTCCCATGTGGAGGGAGCAAAACCACATGCTACACTGATGGCAGGCCTGAATGACAGAGCCATCTGAGCTGCAACGACCTGTCTCCAGCACAGCCCTCCTCCCAGAAAAAGGCGGCCTCCTGAAGACTTCCTACTAGAGCCAGGGAGGATAATTTTTTCTATTTAATTAAAAGATTCACTCCTACAAGGAAACATAATTAAGGAACAAAAAGACACAGAAATATAAACACAAACATGCAATGATCATAAAAATAATGAGGGGTAAAGCACAGATAAGCCCAGCCCTGGAGCTGTTCCAACAGAGAAAAAAAGCTGTATCAGGTCAGCAGATACTCCCATATACTCCTTAACGTACAGTGGGTGGTAGCAGTGGGTAGTAACTGTACAGTGGGTAGTAAAACCTCAGAGGACCAAGGATCAAGAAAGTACAAAAAATTACAAAAAAATTACAAAAACACAATGTGAAAAGACTGACAGTATGAATTGCCTTCCTCTTCCGAGTACGATAAGCATGGTAGCAGTACTGCATGTCTATGTCACCAGCAGCAGCAAGGCACAGTGCAAAGACTGGATCTCTGACTTGGCAGATAATCTGCTTGAATAGTAGATGGACTCTGGGGACAGCTCTGGTAAAGCAACGTTAATCTGTGGAGGTGATTAGGGTTGCCACAGCAAATTTGCAGCTGTGATGGGAAAAGAAAAAGGTCTACTTTTTTGCCTGAATGCATGTCAAATGCTGTTTACTGTTTAGCACAATAATCCATCAAGTGATCCCTGTGGTATTTGCTAAATCTTCATTAAGTTTAACACGCACAATAGTTATGGAGCTTGTAAACAGTCATCTTAATTCCCTGACACAGCAATGTTTCCATCGCAGAATCCTGTGAGAAGCATCGGTTCTGCACCTGTGAGAAGAGACAGAGATGCAGAAAGGTCAGGGACTGAAAAGGTTCCTGATGCCCAAGAACAGAAATCAATTATTTTCTCCAAACATTTGAACAACGCAGGAAAAAAACAGGTGGGAAAAAAATTTTTGCTTCCTCAGGTTTACTTATGGTACTATCGCCTTTATAGGGCTTTCTTAGCTGGCTTAACAAGTTACTTCAGGGATCTGAATCCAAAACTGCATGACAGAAATCAGCCGGGTATTAATATTCAAAGGAAGCATTATATCCTCACAGGGAAATTGAGAGTATTCACAGATGACCATGAAAGGAGTGAATTTCATTACTTTTCTCAGCCACGATGATTTCGTTTCAGCTAAAAATTATGAAGCATGCACTGCTATTGTTCCTGCCTTTCAGAATCAACTGCATGGAAATTGTCAGACAATATGAGGATTTCAGAAAAATAAAAGGAGCATTTCTTTTTGAAAGCCATACAATTGTAAATGCTTCATGGAACAATAAAACTGCTATTACTGGTAAATATACCACCCAATCAGAACCACACACATCTAACACAACACAAAAGACACATTTATTTAAAAACTGCAAAAGAGCAACGATATTGAGTAGCCAGAAGCAAAAATTCCCCTGTAAGCAAGGACTGTGATAGCAATTAGATTCTAAGTAGGATTAGGCCCATTGTCAGAACTTCAGTCAGAGGGAAAAAGTTCAGATTTTCACTAGATTGTAGTAATGCCAGCAAGTATGAAAGTCAGGAGAAAGACACAAAAGTAAAACTAGCTTAAATAAAATGTTTCTAAACCACCGCATAATTCTATTTAAAGTAATGTTTACAACAGGAGGATTTCAGGAAATAGAATTTTGTGATACTAGGCATGTGTTTGAACTAGTTAAAAGATTTTAAAAAAAAGATAGCTATGATATCCATTTTATTTCTAGGGTCTTTTCCAAAACAGTTTATAGTGAACACAAACAAGTTCCTCAAACAAGATCTTACATCTTCTACCAATTATGCCTTTTAGGTCCATAATCAGTTAATATACAGTGCTGTATGCAACACACCACAGCCACTGTTAACAGGGTGAAATTTTTTCCTGTAATCTGTACATAGATTATGTTTTATCTCTGAAGTTTTCATTTTCTTTTTCTAGAAAAGACACATTTTTCCCAGATACACACTTCACCAACAAAAGAATATTGGTTTCGTTCATAAAAGATACAGACAAGTATATATGTAATTTCACATAATTAGTCTAATTATAAGTTCTGGAGTAGGACTTTCTTGTATTATGTGTTCATCACATCAAGGTGGCAGCTGAGAAATAAATGACAATGCAAAGAAAGTGAGCTACATATTCCACTATTTAATGCAATCAGGACCTCCCTCTGCTTTAAAAATTATTTCTATTTTTCACTTATAATAATTAAGTATGCAACCTTAGTGCTTGAGATATAACTAAAAACATGATCCAAGTGAAGAGCAGGTGCCTTCCCTGACCTCACATGTTGTTTACTAGGTATCAGAACTCCTTAGCTAAAAACCTTGTGAGTCCTAAAGTACAGTTTCATTTCATTTCATTTTAATTTTTCAGTAGCGTTTCACTTTTCTGTAACCTGGAAGTTGACTTGTGCTTTGTCTTTTGCTCTGCTAGGACATCCCCCTACTATCTTCAGCTTTTCCCTGGAGAGGTAAAGTGGGACACTGTATGTGTTCCTTTTGTTATCCCACAAGTGTGAGGTCGTTTACCCGGTGTGCAAGACGCCAACATACACACAGAGCAGAGGCATTTTATTTCATGTCTGTGCAGAGATGGGTGCTAGGTGGTAGCTCCACAAAGCTAGCACAAAGTTCGGTCATGCAGGTAGAGTATTTATACAGTCTAGTTATGCATATGCATACGTAATTACACAAAGCAGTTTTCTATTGCTCTACATTTCTCTTATTTCAACTTAAAGCTACAGTGCTACTTTAATATTCTGCGCATGCTCAAAGGTGAGGGGGTGTCTGCTTGGGCTGGGGTTTCCAGCTTAAGGGGTGTGACTTTTAGTGTTATAATGAGGATAGTTCATGTGACGGTGCTTCTTATCACACTACTACTAGTAGTTTCAGATGGTTCCCAAAACATCTTAATTACCTCACATATTTCTCCAGGACGTGCTTTACTTCCAAGGACAGTAATTCTTTAGACGTTCCACGTTCCAGTCTGAATCCCCCTTATCAACTTTACATAAGTCCTGGCCTTCCACCAGCTCCTGATAGACTACACTTTGACTATTTCACTCAGCCAGAGAGCAGAGGTAAAGTCAGAGCCAGTGACCAACTTGCAGCCAAGGTGTAGAGCGAACTGGACTTGCTTTCTGTCTTTATGGAAAACAGCACAACAGCTGAGACCTCATGAAGTGACAGCTAAAACCTAGTGAATTACAAGCTCTTTCATTTTTGGTAGTGCCATTACAAATAGAATTTAAAGCTGGTTTGTAAGTATAATTACAAATTCTGTAGCCCATGTTATTGACTCCACTGAGCACAGCAAAGCTGTGAAATCAAGCATCATATCAGAACGTCTCAGCTAAAATAAAATTTGCTGATATTTACTTGCCAGTAGTACTTCCAACTAGGAAGTAAAATTTAAATAGGTCATGAAAGTGAAGATGGGAATTTGAATAAATTGAGATTGCTAGATAATTTCAAGGCACTTGCTGTGAAATCTGGTCCCACTGAGCAAGACAGTATGGTGGGTTCAGAACGCAGCCATTCTGGATTGCTGTAAGATGCACTGACACCTACATGGGGGATGACAGCCTGTCACACTGATAGTGCTAATGACTGCCACCAAGAGAGTCTTTACTTACAAGCAATCACAGACATCATTAAATCCAATGGGTGGGCCAACTACTTTTTTCAGGGCCAAATGGAAGGAGCAATTAAGCTCACAGAGAAGCACATATGAAATGTCAGCAGCTGTATAAAAAAGGATAAGAGTTAGCTTGCTTCCCTACTAAAGCAGGGTCTATCTAGTGCCAGCTCCCTCTGGAGAAGGTACATGCGATGCATCGAAGGATGAGAACATAGAATGTCATTACAGGGAATGATATTACAAAGACCTGCTGAGAACGGCACATTTTCAGAAACTCTTTAAGGCAAAAGGACAAAAACATGATGGAAATAAATAAGTGGAGAGCTCCAGAAGCAGATAAAAATGTGATATCCCAGAGGGACCCCAAAGAAGATAGACTGTCTACTCTTTCAAGGAACCTCCAAAGTTTCAAGGAATACAAGCTGACACAGAGCGCTATACCTGTTATTCCAGTTCTGAAGGAGAAGAGAAACTGCTGGTTCTGCAATACTGAGGGTTTAGCATCGCATATTACTCACAAACTGATCTCTTACATGTTTAGAAAACATGAAGGTACCACAAGCTTAATAAGTCATATCAGAAAGAGTATACTTCAACCCAAACTGAGACCACAAGTAGAGCAAAAAGTGGTAGACTTCGGGTTAATTCTGTGCCCAGCATCATTGACTATTGCTGCTGTAGAATCCCAATGTCTTCAAAAGTCATTCAGTACTAGATTTTAGGCATCTATGCTCCAGCTACAGTTTCAACAGCATCTACCTTTCTCTTCTAATGAATCACATGCAGACACAGTGTCTGCAACCTTGGCATTGTATAAGCAATGCCAGTCCTGTCCACATTTAGTTGGATTGAATTATGCCACTGAAAAGGTGCAGGTGGCATGGGGTCTCCTGGGTGAAAATGGTTCTTGCCCATTGATGTAAAAATGCTCAGGCATGCTCAGCCTTATTTTGGGGTTGGAACAGTGAATAGAAAAAGAGTGGTGTAGCTTATTATTATGTTATACTGTTAGCTGTAGAGAGGGACCACAGGGCACTAGGAATGGGACGTATCTCTAGTGTAGTGTAAGGATAGGTAGAGAAACATCAACAGGGCATACACAGTTGCTTATTCAGAGAGAGCTGGGTCAGAACACAGGGTGGCATCACAGACGGAAAAGCAAGCAAAGGCTGGAGGGGAGCTTGCAAGTTCTTGTTGCCTTACTCCTATTCCTGCCCTATAAGGTTAAAAACAACTTTCCTGAGATTCACCAGTGAGCCCATATCCTCGGGGATTGCCTTAGCGTAGATGGCTGGTGACAGCAACCTCCTTCAGACCAGACTCATGCTATCATCTCTCTCAATGTGCAAGTCAGTGCCACCACCAGTCTGGGCTGACAGTAACGTCCTTCTGAAAGACAGATGAACTGTGAATTGGCAGGAGGTGCATTGCACTGGTGGAGGTGGTGTGAGGCCAGGCACCTGAGTGAGATGCATTGGGGTTTTTGGTTAAAACACAGCGATGGTGTTGTGCTAGCTGCCTGCCCCTTCAAATAACCATTAGTATTCCTGGAACCACAGTCTCAATCAGAAGAATTGCATGCTCAGTTTTATCACCACATTCCCCAGGAGGATGAGGAGCTACAAGTGTGTGACACCACCAGAGAAACTCAGAGCATCATTCATACAGATGAATAAAAGTCAGATTATTCCTCCATTAATTCCATATTTAATCTAGCTATAGATCCACTATTTACAGTCCTGCAGTCTCACCTGTATTTTCTCCTGCAGTTTATTTGGATAACTCTCAACTGTTATATTTGCTGATATTTTTGGTCTAGACTAGAGACCCTTGGCAAGGCATAGGCAAGTATACCGGAATTGAAAGAGTGATTCTCAGCATCTCTGGCCTCTTAATACCTATCCATAATTCAGTTGATATTAAAGACCCTTGTTACCATAAAAATATAAACAGGATTTGCTCCACATTAGAACTAGAAATGATGTTTCTGGATCAGGACAGATTGCTGGAATGAGTTCACAAACTTGGACATAAGGAAGTTTCTCAGTATGCTTAAAGGTTATGAAAAGTTCCTTTAAAATCACTGTAGAGAACATAGAGGTGTAAAATAGAAACAATTCCTGTCTCAAGAACAAACTTTAAAAATATCTTTTAAAATTATCATAAAAAGATGAAAAATCTGTTATTTATACCTGTAAATGCACACAACAAAAAATATCCTAAGTAAACACAGTGGCCTCAGACTGACATCTGATTCCTTACTTAAAGAACAACTAATCTCCTCTATAACAAACAAATTATCTTGGGGAGATATCACACGTAGTGCAGGAACAAGAAACTCTAGAATGTTTTTGGCAGTCCTCAAAACACAATTCTAAAATCAATCTGTGATGATAAGAGACCGAATCAATTATACACCTCTGTGGACCACATCTAGCAGGAAAAAAACAAACCTCCATTTCGATGCAAGAAATTCACCAATCCAGTACTGACATACAGTCCTTTTCAGCAAAAAATATACTTAATTTTACATCTAATTTTCACTCTTAATACTCTTGTTTTCATAAGCAATAGCTGAATGCACTTCAAAGAGTGTAACACCAGGAATACCAACATGCCAAGCTAATTTTACAACTTCTGGTATAAGACATTCTCTTATACTTTTGTGCAATAATCATAATCCAAAGCGAATCTGATACAAAAGGCACAGCAGGCTATTTAACATCTTAATAAAAAGAGACAGTCAAAATGAATGATCTATTGTAAGCAAAAGATTATCATTTATGGCTGCAAACATTGCTAAATAAAATAACACCAGGGATTGGTTCCATGAGCAGATCCCCTGGATACTCACAGTCTGTACATGTTAGGTCAACTCCCACATCAATCTCAGAGCAGTCCAATTATCTTTCTCTGAAATGAAACCTTTAAGCAGTTCAAGAGGATGACAAATCAGGGACTTTTTAGTTGCCACACATATATGACTAAATAAGAAGGATCAATCTCACTGGCTACAGAGAGCTTCTCTTGTTATTTTAGATGGTCTCCGGGCAAAGGACAGACTCTCCAGTCCCTTCCCCAAAACTTTAGAAATATGGGGAACACACAGGGCTAGGAGTAGTTCTGCCTCTGTTTCACTTGTGGTGGATAGGAAACAGGAGAGCTTTGTCTCTCCTGTTGTGTGACCATTAGCAAAATGAAGGTAGGCTGCGAGGATTCAGATGCCATGGAAGATCAGGACATGTCATACTTGACCCTATTATGATAAATTGTATGTGATCTTTTGCCAGAGTGCACTATGAAGCCTGTGGTTATCCATGAATGACTAAGCCTGCTCTTCTACCTGGGCAGGGGACAGGGAGAAGAAATAGCCACCCAGCCACCTCATCACTTCCTCTTGTCAAGCTCTTGCTTTATCAGCTGCTTGCATAGTACTGGGTGCCCTAGACAGGACAGGAGTTGGGTACCATGAAGAGAGTAGCCACCCCAGCCTTTCGTAGCTCATACAGTGGTAAGAGTCAGTGACGCTGTTATTTGGATCGTTGCCTACTGACAAATGGCATTGGGTGGCAGTTGACACACCTTAAGTCTCCCCAGGAAGTCTGGTTCTCCCTACTCACCACATGGGACAAGGTATAACTTTAATAGCTGGTACAGCAGATACCATACAGTCTACCCATCTCACACATCCTATGCCCTGATTCCCATGTTGTCCCAGAGGGAGCAGGTTCTGCATCTTGCCCATTGACCTCCATCCAGTCCTCAGGGAGACCCTCACTTCTAACCAAATTACATGCTGCCACCCTCCCAAAGCTGCAGCCAGCCCATGCCAGATTGGTGGAGTCTAGCTATGGCTGACACACTGGGGAAGTTCTCTGTATGAGGAAGCATTGGCACCCTCAACCGTTCATCCAAGGTACATGGCACAGCCTGGTCCTAGCCTGTGAATATGGGTTCTCCCAGGCCCCAAATCTACCCTGAAGATTGCATCATGACTGGCAGTCAAGGCAGTTCACCAGGCAGATGCTGTCAGCCTGGACTGATGATACAGTTTGATGCTCTCCTTGTAATCTCTGGAAGCACTGCCGTCCTGTTTGATATGATATTGCCTGTGCGTTATGTCTCACCTGGCCTCCTTCTGGAGGACATCAGAGACCCATGGACATATCAGTGTGATGCCAAAAGCAGAGTACAGGGACCATGGAAAGAAAGCAAACAATAAGTTTGGCAAATTTGTCACAGTAAGAGTGTAGGTGAGAAAACACAAAGGCTGGTGAACTGCAGTTTCCCTTGCCTGCTGGACCTTACCAGTCTACTCTCACCATGAACATCCATATGAGCCTAGCTGACATGGGCTACTGCCTGAGACAGATGCAATGGCAATGTGGGTATAACCAACATGCAGGAGATAAGGCAATGGTCCACTTGTAAGCACAAGTGCAAAAATAGTGAACGCTTGCAAACAACAGAGGTTATAATACAGTACATGCCCAGTTCTATAGGATGGACCCATGCAGACTAAACAGTTTTTTTGATGTAAGCAATGGGAGCAGATAATAGTTTGCAGAAGTAGAAAATTCAGCAGTAGTTCCGATGGGGAAGCAGAGGAAGAGCCTGTGGAGCATTTAGTCTGCCAGAATGTCACTTCTGGAAAAGTCTAAGCAATGAAGCAACAGGCAGTTCAGCAGAAAGGATTTTAATTACTGAAAACTGTACCTAACATTTCTGGTTATTGTTATAATTTTTTCTTTCTAAAAGAATGATGCAAGGTTCTCTAAAAGACTAAAAATTTATTTCATATCTCACAAAGCTATTGCATATTTTGTCTCACACTTCTATGCAACATCAGAAGCACTTGATGCTTTAATGAAGAAGAAATTTAACTGCAAGGCTGTTTAATTATTGTGTCCTATCTTTACACCTAAAAGAAAAACTAATACAGTGAATAGTGTCTAGGAAGCAAATGTTACGATGCAGATTCACAGGTTTGCTTTTGGAGATCTGTAATTTTGTTAGAATTGTGAACATGGGGCACCTACTTTTTATTTCAAATCCTTTAGGAAAGGGAAAGCTCCTGAGCTAAAAGGAGAGTTCTTAAAAGAATGTGAAAGGCCAAAGAGTAGAGGAGAAAAAGCAAAGTGAGAAGGGAGAAGAGAAGGTTGAGAAAGAAACGAAAGGACATACAAACACCACTCAGGAATGAGGGTGGATAAAGGAATTAGGTAGATCAAACAACAAACCCATATCTTGACAAAACACTTTTCTTTTGATCTACAACAAATCTACAACACTAGGTTTGAAATAAACATCCTTGCCTAATACAACCACATCCACTATAAACAATGATCTTGATTGGACCCCCATCAAGAAATTAGACTGTACCCTTAAACCATATTTTCTACTAAAGAATAAACTGAATTCTCAGTTACATCAAGACATTCTTTCCAACATGGGAAAGCCTTGTGACATATTTTTGCATTTTAATCTTTACACGATCAAGACAAGGATCATAATCAAAATCCCATCTGTGAAAACCAACTGTCTATTTGCAAGGACAAATTTAGCCTGTACAGGCAACAGAATCAACTTTAACACTCTTCCAAAAATATTACTGAAATTACCATGGGAAACTAAATATGGATAGATATCCATATTCACAATTTCTGACAAGAGGAGAGGTCTGGTTAGCGTTGTCTTCATTACTTCAAAACATACAGTTAAGCAATCAGTTTTCAATGGTTGCAACTTTTTTTGGGGGATCTGTTTCCAAAAGAGTTTGACAGAAGGAGTTAGCAGGGGATAAATGCTAATTTTGTTATTTAGTATCAGTTAATGCATTATAAGATTTACTCATCTATGAGATTATAATGATCCAAAGAGATCTAAAAACATTTAAAGTCATGAGTAATGTTGATGGGGAATCAGATTTTGTTTTGGCAGTGGAGGAAGGAGGGAGGGAATTGTTTAACAGAAGTTGTTAAAATGCTCTATGCCTTATTAAAATTCTTGCTGGTAAAGTACCACTGGTACTGAAGTGAAACCACTACTACTGCAGTACAGTACTACTGTAGTATCTCATTAATTATGATAAATGTTGAGAGACATAAGAATATGGTTTTTAACATATATTGAATTTACCATCCTAGAACATCGATCTAATGCCACAACCAAAAGCAATTAAAATTTTGGTGTGCTAAAATGAAAGCAATCACTCCATACTGCAGAATATGTCTCCTCTCTGACAGTCTCCTCTCTGACTCTAAGTGACAAAGGGAACACACCTTTCCATTGTATTTTGTTACGAGAAGGAAATAAATGTAATGAAGGGAACTCACAGAACCACAAAATTATCATATCCCAAAGGGGCTGATTTATGAAGCATGTTTAAGAGGTATATAAATTACTATAAAAGAGGAACGAAGATGTTCATTGGTCCTGTTCAACAAACATTTAATGCTTCTAAGCAGCCAGATCAGAGGGATTTTATTTAGCATGGTAAAAAAAAAATGGAGAAACAATAAGGTGAAATTAAATAATAATTTGCCCTGATTATTAAGAAAATCTTTCAGAACACAACTGAGGAAATAAAGCTATATTTTAAAAGAAGTCGTAAATGAGGAAGCATCTAAGAAACCAAAGCTATTCCACATAAAAACATTAGAGAATATTCATTAGGGATCAAATGACGGATGAATGGCCCAGGAGCATGCAGAGACTTTTGAAAAACTCTGGAAATCAGTGAGGGAAGAGAGGCCTAAAGGGCATTTGCCTGCAAACAGTGTAAGTGGGCAGACACAGGGTACACAATACACACTTTCTGCAGCACTGCATTTGAGATGCCCCTCCATGATGGGGTGTAGCTGAGAGATACATGATGGGTGAGAGTCTGTCGAGAGGGAGGTTGTGGTGGGCAACAATGTACTCCTTTTGAATAACAACACCCACACTTCAGAGTATGGAGTCACGAGTTACAAATTTTTAGTAAGTAATGTTCTACTATAATGACAGCCTTGACTATTCTAGTTATTTTCATAGCTTCAGAAATTAATAATCAAGAGTTGAATTTAAATTAGTTGATATGTATACATAAAATGTATGTATTTAGCTTAATGTGTAAGCAACTTTGTGCCAATGTTAAAACCAATGTTATTATGATAAATTTGTTGCCTATATTTCAGTTAATATTCTTAAATATTTTAGTGTAAGAGTAAATATATGTCTTTTATAGTTAGGATTGGGTTATTAATGAATAATGATCCTTGGAAACAGTTTAATGTAGAATAACATTGGGAATAAGGTTTCATATACTTGAAGTTGAAATGTCGAAATACTTATTTTATTAGAACGTTAATTACAAAAAGACAAAGAATGAAATTGAAGATTTCATATTAAAGAAACAAGAAAAAATAAACATGCAAAAAAATGCACGGAGCCTGTTGTTGTTTTTAAATGTTGCAAGTGGAATTCAACAGATGACAGACCTAAATTTCAAAGCAATTATCTTCACATTAGGTTTTGTTTCATTTTCAGAAAAACAAAGCTCAAAAAGCATTTAGAATATGTGGGAAAAAAACAAAGACTTATGAAATATGAATAACAAATCATTTGAATAGTGGAAAAAATAGAGCAATTCCTGACCAGTCTACATGATAAAAATATTACTTCTTATCTTAAGGTGATCCTCAAACTTGTGCTGCGAAGTAGAGAAAGTGAGAACATCAGTAACTGGCCTCTTCAAAATTAATGCAACAACAAAAGAAGAAGCCTCACAGCTCAGTGTCAGGATCTGGATCTGTGAGCCCACAGATTTGCCTTTGCAGTGAGAGATTTTAAAGGGTGCCCCCAAGGCCTTGTTCCATTGATCACTGCATATGTAAAAATATTCAACAAGTCAGTTGAAACTTAGTTATTAGTTTCTTACTACTGTTATGCACAAGTACAAATCTCTTTTGAATAAGTCTCATGGTGTGAAAAACAATTACTATAAAACAATGTGGGATGCTACCAAGACATGTGTTACATGATCTTAGGAATTCACTACATTTCTGTCTATTCCAGGTAAATAGTGCTTTTTTTTGCTTGCTTTGTTTTTAAAACCTTCTGCCAATATAGATATCTTCTGTTTTATATGCAAGGCTTTTGGGGGTTTTTACCTACTGCAGGGTAGGTATCATCTGTAACACCTGTGATGGTAGAGTAGTAGCTCCACCCAAGGATCAAAAGGTCCCAAATAAAGAACTATCATCTCTATTATGAAACAAGTCAAGAATCAATCAGTTCCCAGAGAAAGCAACTGCAGAAAGGTAATTCTTCCTCTTCCAAAGAGTACTGGTTCTTTTCACTGTGAAATCTCTGAAGGATTTGGGTCCAGTATCACAAGCACCATTCAGGACAGCATCTGCTAATGAATAGTTTTCTTGTCTTAAGCTCAGTGTTGTGGATTTTCTCACCTGTCATGACTAGAAACTTCTGTCAACACTTGCTTCTGGTCTTGCTGAGTGATAAACTTTTCAAATTAGGAGGTACAAACTTTAATTTTTAAGTATGAACATTTATTTTATATGAAACTGAGAAATGCAGTAAAAACACAGGTAGATTTAAAAAAAAATAGGTAATAGGAGTTACAGATGTAGGCACCTTCACTGTAATTCTCAATAGCCATCGTCCTATTTATGCGTGGCTCTTAAATGGAGGAGTTATCATTTGATGACTAAGTTTTCCACTAACATCTCATTTATATCAATTTTGAAAGCACATGAGTGGTAATGTAATCGATTCAAAGATTGACTAGTTGTACTGAATTTAAAAATGGGATGAATAAAATCAAGCACAGGCAAAAATCCACCTTCTGTTTCTTGAATTTCAACTGCCATTTACAGGCAATGAAGTCTCTAAGACTTTGTAGGAGTGGCAGAATTATGCAAGAGCAATAAGAAAATCGAATATATTCTTAGAGGGGTTAATATTTGCCTATTGGATTCTGGCTAGGTCTTTTGGGGGTTTTGTTTGTTTGTTTTTATACATACACAGACAAGACATAGACTGGACTCTAGTTCTATTTGTGTGGTCACTGGATCTTCTATATTGGGACCATGGAGGGCCACTAACTTTACTCTAGAATCCCAGACTCCTATTCGTCCTCATTACCTACATGTTGACTTACACTGTGAATCCAAACTGAGTCATAGGTGGGTAAGATTGCTTCTTTGACTACTTGCCAGGACAGTATGTACAGAAACCCTATTTTTGGACTACAGAGCAGAGGATGTACAATCCACATCTCCACACACAGTCCAAGCTTAAGTCCAAAGACCTTTCTATCCCAATTTCCCTCATCAGTTCTTCATAGGATGTCCATAACCCTTGCCATCTTCAGAGTCGTGGTACAAGAAAAGCAACATTTGGCAGACTGAAGGGGCCCTCTGATCAATGTTTAGCTTCAGCAGAACTTGCATGAAGTGAGTGGCACAGGACCCAAAGATGATACTCTTCTGCTTAAAGAGTTGGCAAGGTTCAACAGACAAGTAGCACTTGTTTAAAAGTACGAACTAAAGACAATCTATATTTATAGAAAAGAAGAAAACTGTCTTTCAGGGACATGTATGCTTTCTTTTTGATTTGCTAACTGTACTTTCTGTTTAGAGAACAGAACTGAGCTTTTGTTGGTCCATGATCATCTATAGGGTTCAAAATGTCCTTACCAGAGAGGCTACTGAGACAGGCATAGTTTTAGAGACATCACTTCAGGCAAGGTCATTTACTTCCCTGCTCTGCAGAAGTAACCAAGGCAGGACTACTCGGCCAGAACAGACATTTGCTGTGCTCTGGCAACCAGTGGGGGAGAACAGAGGATCCAGGGCAAGGGCATGCTTCACCAGTGGCATTCAGCCAGCCCTGGCTGACACTGGAAGGGAAAGCTCAGATTGTTCTGAGGAGGTTTGGGAAGGGTTGCACAGTCAGCAGAGGAGAATAGCAACAGACTTTTGCAAAAAGTAAGCAATGTGTTTTGACACAGCCTCGGTCTTTGCTGAGCTTGCTGGGCAATACAAAACATGAGCAATGTATGTGCATCTCAGGGAAGTCCCCTTCCTCCCAGACATCTGCACCTGAAGGTGTGGGATACCCCGTACACTCCTCTCTGGGATCAGCTGCTGTGGCAGCAGTTTTAAAAAAGAAAGCATGCACCAGCACCCTCCTGGTGCACATCAGATTCAAGTAGCAGGAGAACTGTTTGTTTACACATAGCATGCCTCCTTGGCTTGTTGTAAAACCTGGATAGCACAGATGTCTCTGGTGTAAAACTTTTGAGGTCCACTACCAGCAAAAGCTAAAATAGTTATGCTGCAAGTGCACAGCAGGGCTGAGGGGCTGTGATGATCACTGTTCCTTTTAGGGGAAAAAAGCAGCATGGTGACAGGATGTGAGAGGAGTGTGAGGGATTACGAGGAAGAAGTGAAAAGGGTTGGGTGGTGCAAAGAGATGGGTTTTTTTCCTCTGAAAAGAGTCTTCCTGTGACTCTGAACTTGAAAGTGTAGCCATGGAGGGTCTAAAGGATATCACAATGCAGCTATCAGCGATGCTCCGTCTCAATGCAGGGCTCTAAAAGCAGCTCCCAAATTCCTATAACCTCCAATTTTTTTTTTTTTTTTAACTTTCTTGATATGAGAGAAAGGAACAAGATCTGTAGATGTTTCCTGAGCTGTATTGCTGCATTTATGTGCTAGTTCAATGAAAGAAGACCTGAAAATCAGTACACTCCCCCACAGTACTTTGTGTCCTGGCCAGAAAGTCTTGGGGATCTCCTCTAGCAGAGTGAGGAAGTGGAGTTGTGGAACAGGCTGGGAAGGACAGTGAAACTCCAGCCTCACTCATAGCTCCTAGAACTCTTCAGCATTCCCCCAAATCCATCCTTGGTCTCTTCCATTTACTTAAGTACATGCTGCAGCTTCTACAAGCTGCATTTTGCACATATTGCTCAACTTTGGAGGAAAGTGTCTTATTTTTAACAATAATCAGAAAAGAGTGCTTGGTAAAGCTTTTCATACTGTCTTGCTGCCCCACATACTGTATCCTTGATCTTAATATACTGAAAGACTGTTCTGCTTTTTGGGTTGGTTTGGTTTAAAAAATTTCCACCTGTATATTCTCTAACACCATACATACACAACAGCTGCAAAAGTTAACATCTTAAGCATGTCTCAACCTTCCTCATCCTCCTCTCTGTAAGGAACCATGATATGCTTAATCTACCAAAGAACCACGGGGGAAAAAAATCAGCCTTTCTTCTTTTTTATTATCTCTGTGTTGGAGATCTTTACTCAGTTTAATAGCAGGAAGGAGAAAAAACACTGAAGCTATAACATAGAGTGATATTAACAGAACTACCAGGAAATCACAGAATCACAGAATCACAGAATCATATAGGTTGGAAAAGACCTTTAAGATCATCGAGTCCAACCATAAACCTAACACTGCCAAAAACCACCACTACACCATGTCTCTAAGTACCTCATCCAAACGTCCTTTAAATACCTCCAGGGATGGCGACTCAACCACTTCCCTGGGCAGCCTGTTCCAATGCTTGATAACCCTCTCGGTGAAGAAAAATTTCCTAATATCCAGTCTAAACCTCCCCTGGTGCAACTTGAGGCCGTTTCCTCTTGTCCTATCACTTGTTACTTGGCAGAAGAGACCGACCCCCACCTCTCTACAACCTCCTTTCAGGTACTTGAAGAGAGCGATAAGGTCTCCCCTCAGCCTCCTTTTCTCCAAAACAGTCCCAGCTCCCTCAGCCGCTCCTCATAAGACTTCTGCTCCAGACCCTTCACCAGCTTCGTTGCCTTTCTCTGGACACACTCCAGCACCTCAATGTCTCTCTTGTAGTGGGGGGCCCAAAACTGAACACAGTATTCGAGGTGCAGCCTCACCAGTGCCAAGTACAGGGGGACGATCACTTCCCTAGTCCTGCTGGCCACGCTATTTCTGATACAAGCCAGGATGCCATTGGCTTTCTTGGCCGCCTGGGCACACTGCTGGCTCATATTCAGGCGGCTGTCAACCAACACCCCCAGGTCCTTCTCTGCCAGGCAGCTTTCCAGCCACTCTTCCCCAAGCCAGTAGCACTGCATGAGGTTATTGTGACCCAAGTGCAGGACCGAGCACCTGGTGCAGGACCCAGCACCCAGAACTTGTTAAACCTCATACAATTGACCTTGGCCCATCGATCCAGCCTGTCCAGGTCCCTCTGCAGAGCCTTCCTACCCTCAAGCAGATCAACACTCCCACACAACTTGGTGTCGTCTGCAAACTTACTGAGAGTACACTCGATCCCTTCATCCAGATCATTGATAAAGATGTTAAACAGAACTGGCCCCAACACCGAGCCCTGGGGGACACCGCTTGTGACCGGCCGCCAACCGGAGTAAACTCCATTCACCACCACTCTTTGGGCCCGGCCATCCAGCCAGTTCTTTACCCAGCGAAGAGTACACCCGTCCAAGCCATGAGCAGCCAGTTTCTCCAGGAGAATGCTGTGGGAGACTGTGTCGAAGGCTTTACTGAAGTCTAGGTAGACAACATCCACAGCCCTTCCCTCATCCACTAGGCGGGTCACCTTGTCATAGAAGGAGATCAGGTTGGTCAAGCAGGACCTGCCTTTCCTGAACCCATGCTGGCTGGGCTTGATCCCTTGGTTATTCTCTACATGCCGTGTTATAGCACTCAGGATGATCTGCTCCATCAGCTTCCCTGGCACCGAGGTCAGGCTGACAGGCCTGTAGTTCCCCGGGTCCTCCTTCCGGCCCTTCTTGTAGATGGGTGTCACATTCGCTAATCTCCAGTCAGCAGGGACCTCCCCAGTTAGCCAGGACTGCTGGTAAATGATGGAAAGGGGCTTGGTGAGCTCTTCTGCCAGCTCCTTCAACGCTCTCGGGTGGATCTCATCAGGCC
Source organism: Mycteria americana (assembly GCF_035582795.1). Taxonomy (NCBI): domain Eukaryota; kingdom Metazoa; phylum Chordata; class Aves; order Ciconiiformes; family Ciconiidae; genus Mycteria; species Mycteria americana. Next base: position 99,622,855 of record NC_134366.1, on the reverse strand, counting down.
CCATAGACTTGTGAGTGTCTAAGTAGTGCAGCAGGTCACTCACCATTTCCCCCTGGATTATGGGGGCTCCATTCTGGTCCCCATCCCTATCTTCCAACTCCAGGGGCTGGGTACCCATAGAACAGTCGGCCCTGCTAATAAAGAGTGAGGCAAAAAAAATCTTTTCAACAGGAACCAAATGCCACATTATTAAGAACTGCACAACATTTTACTTCCTTAAAATCATGACAGACAGTTGTTTAAGTGTACACACTGTTTCCCTGAATTTCATTTCTAATAGCAGTTAATTTTAAGTAATTCTAAATGTCTCATTCTGCCACCACAAATTATTCAAACATTTTAATTTAATGCAAATTGTTTCTAAAATGCCATACTTTTAAAATATAAAGAAAAGAAAAATAATTTCAAATAAATGCTTAAAGATTTTCCCCTAAGTTGGTTCACCCAAGAACTATTTCAAGCAATAATTAAGGAAAGAAGGTACGACGAAAATGTTATCTGATTACAAAACAACAAACTTCGAAGCAAGACCTTAAGGATATTCGATGACTGATTCTGTTGGCTAAGTGTAAGTGTCTACATTCAATCTACATATGTTTCCTAAGAAGATGTCTGTGTTTCTGAGCAACTGAATTCCAAAGCAGCTTTGCCCATTTGCTCATTGGCAGGTTTCATACAATTCTTTTTGTAAAACACATGCACAGTGATTCAGCTTAGGGACACATGGTTAGGCAGCAGCTGCATGCAGTGGGACAGGGCTATTCAGTGAAAGAGGTGGTTAAAAGCAACCAGACACTTCAAGTCATCCTATCTACAAGTGATGCAACTCAAACGCAGGCATTTACTATGAAAACATCCATGCAGTGTCATGATATCTCACATGGATAGGACCATAAACAACATGTGGCACACCAAATAACATCTAGAAGAGCACATCATATAGCCTCTGTAATGCCTTCCAGGTGTCCCAAAGTGGGTCAGGTAGTGCCAGCACATGTGGGAGATGTCAGTGGCTTGGCCAATGGTGCCATGCCCTCCAGATTGTGTGAAACAGCTGTAGTCCTGGCTCTGCATGTATCAGAGGTTTCCCAAGAAGGGTGAGAAAAAGATAGGAGAGGAAAAAATAAAGAAAAATGGAGAGTGTTTCTAGTTAGTACGCCTTTTGGTTGAGACTGAACATAACACCAAATTGCAACTGCCTTCTGCTCATGGACACTTTTTTTCTATGATTAGTTTCAAATTCCATATTGCCCATGAGTTAGACTGTTGTCCAAACGACTCAGAAACTATGCTGTTAACAAACAGAATTAAAACTGATGGCCTGACAGAGACATCTGAATATAGAGTACAGTGGTATGCAGGATACAACTGTACTTATACAAGTAGCAATTGTACGGTGCAAATGTACCTTCCACCATATCTTCTTGATGTCTGTGAAGTTGTGTTAGGAACTTGACCAGGGAACCTTTCTGACTAAAAGAAGTAGCCCCAAACAGCCACACTTCAGGCAGATTAATTCCTTACCTACTTCATGGAGCAGTGACATGAAACAGTTATGTTCCTTTTATGCAGGGAAAACGTATGGGGAATGGAGGAGACACCCATTCACAAGTCCTATAAAAAGTATTAATCTTGCCTGGATACTGAAGAAGGAAAATATTGGAACAGACACTGCTCAACAGTCACTGCTTCTGCAGATTTCAGGTTTCACTGTTCCATTTTGAACTGGTAGATCCATTTCTGGTTTTTGGATTGACACATGAAGGTGGAATATCTAAAACACTTATTGCAAAGTTAGTGTAAGCTGCATTTTTTCCAGTTCATCTTTTGCTTTTTGACAAAGAGCAATCCAGGATCATTACAAGATTGTCCTATTACTACTGCTATTCTTTTAAAGGCAAATGTCAGGAAGCCTAGACTTCATGTTTTCAGATATTCAGGGATAATTTTCTTAGAGGGTCCTTCGATGCAACTTCTAGCTAAGGAATTGACACTTTGCTAACGTAAGACTGCTGACCATAGCAAGTGTAACAGGTTATTAATCAGTTGCCTATCACCTGTAGATGAAAACTCAGTTTTCTTTTCAGTGTTCTCATCTTGCTAGATGAGATTACAGATTACTTCCTGCAATCATTCATACAATTTCAGATTCCTCAGGCTTCTGGGGGGAAACCATCATAGCGTTCTTGACTGTGCCATGTTCAAAATGAGATATGGCAAGAGAGAGAACAGCTTCTGAGATACTAGTCCTCAGACCACTGTCTCAAAATTTGGACCATACCGTTGTGCTGGCATTTGATAGATTGCTTTTTAAGCTCACCTAGTTCTGTATAAAGCCAGTTGTCATCTGTTTGCTAATCTGTTACTACACAGAATGCACATTTATGCATAGATATAATTCACAGTTTTGAGTGAGCTCTTCTTAAAAAAGCAAAATCTTTCATACTAAAAGAAAACAACATAAATGAGAAAGAAACTAGTGTAACTGATCCAATAAAGTGGTGGTAGGAGATAAGCAAGTGGTGAAGTGTAAAGGTAAGGCTGTGGTACATCATTAGGTGGAAAGGAAATATCAAGAGAAATACGCACAGTACAGCTACACTTACTTGAAGACTGAAAATGAGGAGTATCCAGAGTGTTCTATAAACAAAAGTAGTCAGACAAAAGAGCATGAAACCTGTAATATCAAAGAGGTTTCTGCAGACTAAACTTATTATGCACATTGACAAACCAGCAGATTTTATCTAGCAGAAAGAATAGGAGCTGAACGTCAACAAGATTTAATGAAAAAAACAACTAACATGTCCACAAAATCACTAATGGTTTCCTATAAAGTTTCTTACTGACTTGTGTAGTATATAAAACGAAATATAAAGGTATGAAAAAACCCACTCAATAGCAAACACTCTAATTGTTCCTGCTATGGTTGCAATGTATCACATCGAGAGTGAGGATGTATTTGCAAAATCACTTCACAATGTTCTGTTATCCATATGCATTAATGACTTTGTTAAATATATAAACATTCGCTTGGCTGAATGTTATCAATATAGCTCGGCAAGATGCTTTGACTCTCTAAGTCTGCAGCCACATCTAACTCAGCTCCTGTGTGTCTGCTACTTCTGTGGGAGAGGCTGCAATTCACTTCAGAAACAGACAATAGAGCAAGAAATATTGTGCAATGCTGGCAGCTTCACACGTAACAAATGGCTGCAGTGGGCATGCTATATTGGTGCAGTGCAAGAACAAGTGTATAATAGGGGGGGAAACCATAGGGAATTAATAACAGTTCCTCTTGATTCATGGGTTATCTGACTTTTCAGATTCAAGTTTCTTGGTTTGTGTCTTTAAAATGTGATAAAAATAGAAGTGCTCATAGACTCATCCCATGAATTAAAAATATTTTCATTTCATGCTAAAGCTAACGTTTGTGTATACCAACATGTAACAGCTGTCTTACAGAAAAATATTGATGGTTTCCAGCTGAAAGATTAACTTTACTTATTTTTGAAATGTAATCATCTTCCAAAGAGTACCCATCACAATGTTATTCAGCCATAGCAAGACACCTCTGAAAAACTGCACTCATTGAATGCTTTATTCTGATATCTTAATGCTAGTACTCAGTTATTAAAGAGTAAACTGATGAATTCTTGAAGGAATTTCCCCAGCAGAAGTGGCTGGAAAGCAGTAACGTATGTCTCCTGTCTTGATAGTTTAAGAGGATAACAAGGTTGAACTTTAAACCACAGGACAAATTAAAGCTTTTTATTTCATTAGCTTTAATAATTATTTTTAGGCATAAAGATATTTTCACTCTTAATAAATGGCCATACTCAACAGTCATCTGCCAAGTTTGAAACAATTGAGCTATCTTGAAGTAGAGTAGCTGATCACTTAGAATCAATTAATCTGCTAATCAGTTAGTCCTTTGTAATAGTTCCTCAAAGCAATTTGTATTGTCCAAAATTAAAACAGACAATCATAACTCTGACCAAGTAGAAAGGCATAATTGGCTGGGCTGGCACTACTGTGGTTCACAAACTATGGACATTCATCCATTTCATAAAGCAGTTCCACACTTAAAAATACAGTACTTTATGCTTAGTTAGCTCATTTGATTTCATACCTTGTGTTCAGTGCTTAATGAAAACCATATGGTGGCTTTCTTAATGGAAATGTTTGTATATCTAGGTAGAGGAGGAGGTCCTGCACTACTGATGAACAGATAACAGGATGGCAGGAGACAATTTTAAATTTGGACCTGTCGAATTCATGGGGCTGAAGACAAGATCAGCAATTCTAGCAGCTTTTTCTTAATCTTGATGACTTCCTCTGACAGCCTCACAGAGAAGAAAACAAACCTGCCTAGCAGAAATTAGCGATCCAGTGTAAGAGAGGCTGGGTAAAAGACTGTCTTACTGGTATACCACAGGTGAACTCTCCCTCCATTTGGAAGGCCTGGACTTTTACTTGGAAAAAGCAAAGTTTTGTTGAAACAGCCAGAACAACTGGAGTTAAAGAAATTCTTTTGTATAACATTGGATGTTACAAGCTGCCACAACCTATGAAACAGGGCGAATAGACAATACTGTAGATAGCTGCCACAGATACTGACAACTACTGTTTTCAGATAGTTGCTAATACAGCTCCACTTTTGTTATTACATCTACTCAGTTCATCCTCCCCTCCTATCTATTAGATCTGCTGCAGGCCTCCCTGCAACACACACACAAAGTTCACCTGAAGTGCCAAGGTTCAGAACTCATTTTCTGCTCTGATTTTGTAGAGAACAGAATTAAATTGACAAAACAGAAATGAGGTTTTATACTGTGTAGCTCTCACTGAAATCATTAGATGTTTATGTGAATATTTGACAGTAATAATCATACATTATTTCTGTGTGTTAAAAAAGGCTAGAACAAGTAAAATTTCCCAACCCATGTCTGTAGTATCTTTTGTCTAAGGCATACATACCATTTTACAGAACCACAGAAAGATCTCCATTTTCTACAAGTGAGGCTGCATTGCTTGTCACCTGACAGCTATTTACACAAAAGCTTCCTTGAGCAAAAGTCACTTTGCTGGACATTATCAAGGTATAACAAACAAAGGTATTATTTGAGTTGTAGGATTTTGTAACTTTCACATCTCCTGAGCAACATGATAGTACACAGGAATTACAGACAGTTATTTTACTCCATTATAACTGAGCTCATATGAACTTAAATAGTAGTTCTTAATCAAACGGACATGCAGGCTGCAAATATTTACTGAGCAATGATGATTCCAACACTTCAGTTACTTCTGTGAAACCCTCTGTTTGCATTTAAGGAGTTATAGTTTTCCTATAATACTGACCATATGTTAAATTAAACTTTACCTTTGTTTTATTTTTATAAAACTATCTACTTCCAGTGAGGTTATAGCCTTAAACTCTCCCATTGATTTTAGTTTTGCATGTGCAGTTGCTTTGGGAAAAAGTTATACCTAGAAAGATTTTCTATTTAGTTGACTTGTGTATGCATTTCAGTGAACTGAGCTTTGGTTACATGGACTGACAGTTTTATGTTTTCTAATGTTCATGGCAGTCGAGGGCAATGATTCAAAGACAAAGACTTCTTCTCTCAAGCCCTTCTAAGCAGTAGAAGGATAAAAGAGACATTACAGCCACTTAGTCTGAGAACTCCTCAATTAAAATGATCTGAATCCTACTAGTAACAGAAAAAAATATGGCTTGAATTTCATAAAGTGTTATGAAAACTTTCCTAACATTGTAATAAATACACGTTTTGACAAATTAGACTAAATAACCTCTTTCAACAGGAAAGCACTGCTCCAAGATTACTTTTTTTCAAAGATATTGGGAGAGCAGAGGGGCAGAAAGGATAAGGAAGAAAGAGCATTTGTTAAGATTAAAATGGCAACTCTAGCCATTAGAGCTTCAAGCTCGTTGGCATAATCTATATTGCCTATCCTAAACTCATCATTATCCCCTGGAGTATTTGCCTGATAAGTGAGTATTTCTTTCAGAAGCAACAATAAAAATAAGGCAAATGATTGTCATTAAAGTAATCTTACTTGGTTATGAGAAGACTGTGCAAGTAGCTTCCTTTCAGCTCTCCAAAAATTCATCTCCTGTACAAGGTAAGCTCTGTGAGTGAAAGGCTGAACACAAGGAAGAGAGGTATCTTATTAAAGGTACTCTTTCTAGCCAGTTGTCTAGTGAATGTAAACCCTCATGGATAATGAAGTCTATGAAATTAAGGCAGACATTGAAGAAACTGGGAACAGAATGACTGACCTGGAAACAGACGTACTAAAGAGTGGAATTAGGATTTCTAACACAATAAAATTAAATTGCTTGGGTGAGGAGGAGGAGGAGAGATAGACCATGCAGACGAATCAAGAGATAATAATCAAGAGATAGCTGTGAAAGAATGCAGAATATGAGCATAAAGGGTTTTCCTGAAGATTTAGAAAACCTGGGATCAAGTTTCTGAAGTAATATTTTAACATATTCTAAAGCAGGAAGGAGAATTAGAAATAACTACTAAGAGATCCCACCATTTTTATGCCCTTTCCTAACACAAGAAGACCGAGACACATGACATGAAACCTATCCTTTGAGCAACAATAACAAAACAGATTAAGAAGAGCTGAGTACTCTCTGTAATAAGTCTAAAAGAACATTTTTTTCAACACATAACAGCTACTAACTTTAAAGAAAGCTAGCATGAATGAATTTTCCATCTGTTGTAGGGCAGCCTATGTAGGATATTGATGAGGTTTCCCCTTTTAAGGTCATTGCATCAAGAACAGCAGTAAATCTTAAAGAGATATTGGTAGGTTAAATCCCTTATAATATTAAATCTAGTAGCTGACAAATCCTTCTGAAATTCAGGAGGATTCAGAGTCAGAGCATGAGACAATTTTAAGCATTTCAGTGTCAATCAAGGTTGGAACAATGTAAGTCACTTACAAGAGTATATGCAGATCATATTCATGGACATATAGCAGTAACTGGAGGGAAGGCATGAACGTAGGAGAAGACATCACTCCCACTGCTCAGAGAAACAAGGATGTTTCACTATGGTGACAAGGCAGACAGATGTGGTTATCTGTAGCAAAGACACCCCCGTAACCAGGACTGTGAGATCAGCACTCATTACTAGTTTTACGCTGTAGAAAGAGAGAAACAGCAGCTTTCCCCTCATGTGATGGCCCCCGTCCTGCATGGCTATCACATGGAAGTCTACTTCATCCATATCAGCCTGGTTCTTTGTCTCCTACTACTTCATATCTCTGAAACAGAAGCCCAGCACTTCATCATAAAGACTAGGATACATCTGTATTTGGAGGAAAATACAAAAACCTGCTTTTCTATATGAAACAAGACTTGAACTCTTGGCCTAGAAAGCGGGAGCTGGTTTGCATGAAAACATCTGTGTCCATAAGGAGAAGAAGAACACATAGAAGTCTGGACACACAATAAATAACTGTTGAGCCTACAGCACTGAGAGCCCTGTGCACAAGACCAGATAAGAAGCTTGATTCTGGCCTAGTCTATACCCTCTGTATGTATGAATGTTTAAAGTGTGTGGCTACTTTGATTAGTAATTTTGGAGTGCAACTTGCAAAGAAATTCGTTTTAGGATGTAACAAGGAAGTATTCATGACACAGCTATGCTGGTGAACCTATTAGTTACATTATTAGAAGGGCATATCCTGAGGAGTGTTGAGAAAGACAGGAATAATCAGTTGAAAGAAACCATGTATCTTGAAAGATAAGTTAACGGTTGGACTTGATGATTTTAAAGGTCTTTTCCAACCTAAACAATTCTATGATTCTATAAGGAAAGAGGGGAATCTTCTATTTTAGCATTTCCCAGGAATATCACAGAGGTTACGTAATTATACCATGTATAGAACTGCCAAACCCAAACCTGTGAAGATTGCCCGTAATTGATAGCAGTGGTAACATTGTCTTCCAACTGTGTATGTAAGTTCATACACATTGAGAAAACAATCTAGTTGCCCTGGCACATTACTTCAGACATAGGAGTGGAGAAGTGTTCAGTCTGGCATCCTGAAACACCGATGTTACATATATAAGATGATTTTAATATTAAAGGGATACATATTTATTTTTTGTATTTGATCTGGCACTCTGCCCTTGAGCCTTGGTTGCAATTTAGATATAACAATGTTTAGGCAACAGAATGGAGCCATTAATATCTATCTTTATTAAGAATAAGCCCTTATTGAAGCCACAAGGGAACATAGTCTTTTCTAAATCATAGAATAATTTAGTGTAGGATGAACCACTAAAGTTCATCTCATTCAACCTCCTGGTGAAATCAGGGCTTATTGTACTAATATATTGTATTAGCATTCATTATTTCATGTATGACAATACAGTGTTGTTTTCACATTCAGACAATAATGTTTTTGTAGTTAGAGACTGTACAAAACAGAAACATGCTCTTTATACAACAGCTGCTGCTGTTGTAATAGGGCTTAGATCCATGACTAGGGCTTCTAGATACTACAAGAATCCAAGTAATAGAGTTAAGCAAAGACAAATAAGCAGAGCATTCAACAGGTAGTCTAGCATTCCAGTTAATTCTCTAGCAACTACTAGTCATTTTGCCACTGTTCACCAATAGATGGTCTAGCCCCATAAAGATGTGTAGCAAAATAGCTTTTTATGTCTTTAGGAAGACCAAAAGTTTACATGCTACTACAATAAAACAAATACCATAGAAAAACTACAGTAAGCAGTAAGGATAAAGAGATGAATATTTCAATGAAATCAAATTAAATCTAATCTTCAGGATAAATCTGTTTTCAAATAAGCTGTGTCAATGATGTAACAGATCAAAGTTTTGGGGATCCTTTTGGCATCACACTTTAAGATATAAAACTTTTACATGATTTTTAGCAAGTTTTAGCAACCTAGCAAGTGCTATCCCACAGAGAATTGTAAAACTGTTGACAACAGTGGCCAAAATGCCATTATTTGTAATTCTACTGTTTGTACTTTTCTTCTTCTTCTATTAGTGCTAGTAGTAGAATTGCCTTTTGTTGACTTTGTCATGTCTTTTATATCACTGCTTTTCTTCTGATATTGGCTAAACTAGACTCTTAAAAAGGAGCATGTTCTTCTGAGAAGAGTTGTGCTTACACATGCATATATTTCAAGCTTGGAGGGAATTGGAGGCAATGTTCTGAATTGAAGGTATAATTTTTCAGCATTGCTGCAAGCAACAACAGAAGAGCTTTTGCAAGCTCTTTTAGCATAGGTTCTCCCATGGGCACCAATGCGTCCATGTCATTTCTATAAGACAGATAAAAGGAGAGCATAAGCCTTCTTAGAGAGACAGCAGCTTGTGGAAGCAGAGCTTTGTTGAACAGCTTCATTTATTTTATTGGTCATAGCAGAGACTATTATTCAAGGCTAGTCTACACTGAGTTTGCAAGAAACCTTCCCCACCTCTGGCATAGGAGGAGGCTCAGTAATAGCTCCTCTAAGCCAGTGTTCTGCTCCAACTCATGCAAGAATATTTATAGCATAGACATAAACATGTTTACTCCTGGGAATTGAGAGCAGCACCAAGTGGTTTTCAGGTTAGAATATTTTCCCCATTTCCTCTCAGTCAAGGAGTGATATGTGCCAGACTGTGAAAATGCACTTAAGTGCTCTTCGATATTGTAAAGTGAGTCTGAAGGTGAGGTGGAAAAGCATGAAAGGAAAGTCTTTCTAAGTAAGAAATTTAAAAATATGTTTTTACAGTTTCCATTTTGTTGTCAGCTTGTTGTAACTAATAGGACCATGTGGGGCAGAGCTGACCAGATTATTATATATTTCATCATGCAGAGCAATCTCAGTTTCCAAACTGGGAAGAAAACAGATGCAAGTGATCAGGACAGGAAATGAGAAGCTGTAGTTAGTGTAATGCTGCCTGACAGCAGGTGGCCATAAGCTGCCTTCACATATCATTTTTTAGTCTAACACTGTTCCACAGGCACATTTTCCCAAGAGGAATAACCATTCAAATCCAGGAAAAGAAATGGAGCTACTGAAGAAAATACAGATTTGGCAGTGTAGTGACCTGTCAAAATGACATTCAACATTTTTCTCCATGTGCTCAGTGTTTTTGGTATAAAACAAAAGCAAGATACCATTACAGTTGCACTGAGCAAGAGCAAGAAGTAGATACCTTTTACATTGTCCCAAACCTTAACTATACAGACCCACATGGTGAAAATTCCCATTGCAAGAAATACTTACAGAAGAGCCATTAGCAAAAATCAGAAAGTTTTCCATATGTTCCTTTAAATTCATTTTCTTCATAGCATATTTTTAAACAGTCTTTTGAAAGCAGTAGATTCTAAAAAAAGTTTGCCAAGTCTTTGTAAAGGAAAATTGTCCTGATGAGGCAGCTTTTGTGAAAACAAATTATAAGAATTACTGAATATAGAACAACACACTGGAAGAAAAATACTCTTAAATGAAGGATTTTCACTAGAAAGCTCATCCTACAGTAACTGTCTATTGAAATTATTTCAATCAAAATGATGTAAACTTCATTTCATTTTTCAGCAATGTACCCTAAGTAAAGTGGGCACAAAGTTCACATTAAATGCCTGGAATTGGGTTAAAGCTCATTATATTTAGGGAAAAAAATTAAAGAGTGAGCCTAAGTTCTCTGACAGTTCTATTAAACAGAAACCACTAAACAATTCACTGTTTCATGGTAAGTGCTTATTAGGTTGCAAGCAACTAACTTTTGCTTAGCTCATATAATTTCCAGAATTTTTTCACCATTTATAGGTGTGTATATGTATTCATTCAGATGTTTTATCGTACAATTACAGTTTTGTGTCAGGAGAAAATTTTAGTCCATCTTTGCCATTTCTCATATATTCCACAAGACCCAACTGAAAGTGAAAAATTATCCCAGAGTATTAATAGATGTTTCTGTTCTTTAAGATTCTTTCACTTATAGGGTTCTTCATCAATAAACCTGGTTACATAACAACAGAAGCTCCAAATAATACAGCCTTTTTTAGCATAGTCGATCCTACTGTGAAAAAAAGAGCTAATCATTTTCCAGTCTTGCTTGTGTTCTGAAGCATTGCCAGACTATGTTTTACATATCTCAGTTGATGAATGTGTATGTGTTCGTTTGGATTTTATTTATAAGACAAATGCTTTCCAGTGCACTATTAGGCAAATGCTGCTCCACTCAGAACAGTTTCTCCCTAAGAGAAATTAGATGCTTGTTTGTCATTATTCAAAAGATTTTTTCATTAGAAAAACTAGCCAAAGGGAAGAGTAGATCAATACACAAATTCCCATGCTGCTACAACCAGACATCTTTTGGTACCCAAGCAGTACTATTTTAAAGCTCATGCCTTCTGGTACATTGCATCAGGTAACGAATACAACTAACTGTAATACATGAACAGCAAGACAGCTTTCCGTAGCAGATAAGCCAAGAACACGCAAAAGACTCTTCCAAAATGCTCCTAACGTGATTACACAACAGTTGGCAATGTCAGACAGCTGAAGAGTTTTGCTCTTTCATAATTTGGTAACACTATGAAGTTTTCTCAGCTAAATACCTCCCTGTTTAAAATAAGGGAGTCCAGCATTCAGTCTGATTGTTTAGTCCTACAGGTACAGCAAAAGACACCGGTGAAAATGGAAGCCATTTTCAGAATAGGAAGAACACCAAATGTTTTTGTAGGAGAGGTACACTCTTCTTTTCACTCAGACAGAAGGCAAAGTTTCTAACAAGAAAGTCTAGTTAACCCAAGGTAGAATAAACACTGTAAGTATCAGTAGAAAAAGGAATGAAACACCTTTTTTCCCAGTTCTAGCTCTCTAGTGCTTTAAAAGACCTTTCTAGACTAAACACAATGTAAGGAGGAATAACCACATCCTGCCATCCACCTGACCTCCTTCAGACAGGTATAGAAGCAAGCCTTTTACTCCCAGCTCTGTTAGCAATTCACAGGCTCCTGGGATTGCTGGGCTACACAAATGGCAGAATCCTTCTGTTTTGAGCAGGCGCCATGTTGCAACAATGATTTGAATTCAGTCTCTGGCAGACTTTTGTTAAATTAAAAACAGATAGATAAAGCAGTAACCAGCCCCTGGCTTTCCTTCGTGCCTCTGACAGCTGTCACCATCCCCAAGGCAGGAGGGTCAGATCTGTTCATGATCGGCCAGTTTTCAGACTATCTTATTAAGTTAAACTGAATTTGAGCTTGGGTTTTAAGATTTAAAATAATTTCAAGGAGGCAGAGAACATATCTGGAATAATAATATTAGGCATTAAACTAGCCAGCTGAGAATGGAATAATATAAAGAAAATTGAAAACAGCAGGGAACAAAAGCATAGAGCATTGAGTCTTCTGAATATGGACTGTGGTAATAATTCTCCCAATTAGAAACTGTTCACAATCAAAAGCATGTTATGTTAGGTTAACTATAAAGTTATAAAAATATCAGAGAATTTGGACCCTGAACTAAAAAGAAGATGGTGGAGGTTATTTAATTAATTATGGATATAATTCAACCTCACCCGATTATTGAAAAATTACTGAATTTTCAAAGTGTTAGAGAATCAGTAGAATTTATCTTAAGGATCAAGTAACCTAGTTTTTAATTAATTAAAATTTTGACTGCACTCTCCAGAGGACTCACTATTAGTGAGGTTATATAGAAAGTGTTTCATCTCTGTTATTAACGGAAAAATATTGGGCTTTTTTCCAGCTCCATAGGATTGCTCACTATGTGAATGACAGCAATTCCCAGTAGAAACAGATTTAATGCAAGTCCCCAAATACTTCGCCTTCTTCAACAAGAAAAACTTGCTTTATTCCAGACAATTATGCTATGAAAAAAACAATATACCATTCCCTTCTTCATTCTAGTGATTTTGGGAATGTCTATCAAGGAAAACTCTTTCCTGGATTCAACTCCAGCCCTCCAGACATTACCAAGAATCTCTCGTGCCTAAGAAAGTCCCCATCACTATAAACCCTCCTATTTTTTCCCTAAGCAGATACTGGGAAATGTTATGTATTGGATGCAAACAGGAAGCTTCATTGTCTTTAAACAGTATTTTGAATCATAGAACAGATGGAAATTACTCTCACATAATAGGCAAGCTATGTTACTGTCCAGGTTCACACTAGCACAGTTTCCCACAGCCAACAGTAGTGTATCACTGTCATTGCAGTCTTCAGTAACATTTGTGCCAGGTCATACAACCCAGTCCAAACATGGCAGGTGACAGGGATCTTGCACAAAAAGTAGTGCAGCACAAGTTCTACCAGACTGCATCCCTCTCCTTTAGAGCTACTTCAGATTATGTCCTAAAATACAGTTATCTGTGGAGGTAAACTGCTTCTAACACACACCTTGAAGGGAGTTTGACTTGTACTAAGAACAGTCCAAGAACAGAAGTAACCTCGTGGCCCACCCTCATCCTGCCATGGTCACTAGCATGGTTATGAGCTCCCTAGCTCACAAGAAGGATCTGGCTGATGAAAGTATAGGAGCAGCAATCAAAGGTAGACATGGTCTGCAATAGAAAACTGTGGTTCCTTGGTTGGGAGGCCTGTATCTGAGACATGGAGATTGTTAATTCCCCCTCAAGAACTCTTTGTTACAGTCAGTGTGCTTCTCCATAGATCATTTATAATCAACTGGACCGTAATCAAGTGAAAAATGAGGATGTTCAATTTAATTGTGCATCAGTGAGTACTCTAGTAGTTGGTTACCAAAGAGCAGCACAATGATCAGAGCACCATACAAGATGGAGCACGAGCGACCAGGAGCGCAGCAAACAGGGAGAGCAAACAGGGCGTGGCGCATCAGAAGGGCGTGGCACAGCGGTCTGCACGGCAGTTCACACAGGCAGGGCGAGCGGGCAGGGCGCGGTCCCCCTCCTGGCTCTAAAGGGTAAACTCAACTAGTGGTCATCGCCCTCCCAGGAGAGGATCTAGCTGTGGTTTCCACTTGCCCGACAGCCATTGCCAGAAGGAATGTGGCGACCCAGACGGAGCTCCCACGCAAACATACAGCTGTCCAGGTCTCCGGCTGCAGGGAGTGCCTGAGCCTGTCACGTATACAGGAGGGCAGCAGAGACAACTACTGGTTTTGGTGTGCCCAGGTGGATGATCTGCTCAGCCTGGTGGCAGAGCTGAGAGAGGAAGTGGAAAGGTTAAGGAGTATCAGGGAGCGTGAGAGGGAGATAGATTGGTGGAGCCACACCCTACCATCCCTGAGGCCAAGGCAGCAGATGCTCCACAAGAAGCAGAGGATCCCCTACCGTCTTGCCACCAAGCAGAAGGAGGGGACCTAGGAGATGGGGGGGAATGGAAACAGGTCCCTGCTTGGGGTGGCAGGCGGACCCCCCAGCATCCCTCACCTTCCCAGTTGCCCTTACACAACAGATATGGAGCTCTGGAACTTGAGGGCCAGGCAAATGAGGAGGTAGGTGAAGGTCCACCCAGGGGGTTGCCTACGGTAAGCAGCCAGCCCCACGTATTACAACTGCCTCTGTTAAAAAAACAGGGTAATTGTCATAGGTGATTCTCTTCTGAAGGGAACAGAGGGCCCAATACACTGACCAGACCCAGCCCACAGGGAAGTCTGCGGCCTCCCTCAGGCCTGGGCTACAGACATTACTAGGAAACTCCTGGTCTGGTACGGTCCTCTGATTATTACCCGCTATTGGTTATGCAGGTTGGCACGATGAGGTTGCGGAGAGAAGTCCAAAAGTGATCAAAAGGGACTTCAGGGCACTGGGGCGATTGGTTGAGGGATCAGGAGCACAGGTAGTGTTTTCCTCAACCCCATCAGTGGCAGGGAAGAATACCGAAAGGAACAGGGAAACTCACCTGCTCAACACGTGGCTCAGAGGCTGGTGCCATCAGCGGAATTTTGGTTTTTTTGATCATGGGGACATTGACACGGCACCGGGCCTGCTGGCGATGGATGGAATTCAGCTGTCTCAAAGGGGGAAAAGGATTCTCACCCATGAGTTGGTGGGACTCATCGAGAGGGCTTCAAACTAGGTTCAAAGGGGGAAGGGGATGTAACCAGCCTCACCAGAGAGGAGCCTAAGGGTGGCATGCCAATGTTGGGAATGAAATCGATAGCCCAGCTCAAGTGCATCTACACCAATGCACACAGCATGGGCAACAAACAGGAGGAGCTGGAAGCCATTGTGCAGCAGGATAGCTATGACTTAGTCGCCATCACAGAAACGTGGTGGGATGACTTGCACGACTGGAGTGCTGCAATGGATGGCTATAAGCTCTTCAGAAGGGATAGGCAAGGAAGGAGAGGTGGTGGGGTGGCTCTGTATGTTAGGGAGTGTTTCGATTGTGTGGAATTCAGCAATTATGATGATAAGGTTGAGTGCTTATGGGTAAGGATGACGGGGGAAGGCCAACAAGGCAGATATCCTGCTGGGTGTCTGTTATAGACCACCCAACCAGGATGAAGAGGCAGATGAAGCATTCTGTAAACAGCTGGCAGGAGTCTCACAATTGCTAACCCTTGTTCGCATGGGGGACTTCAACTCACTGGATGTCTGCTGGAAATACAACACAGCAGAGAGGAAACAGTCTAGGAGGTTCCTGGAATGTGGGGAAGATAACTTCCTGCCACGGCTGGTGAGTGAGCCTACCAGGGGAAGTGCCTTGCTTGACCTGCTGTTTACAAACAGAGAAGGACTGGTGGGGGATGTGGTGGTTGGAGGCCGTCTTGGGCTTAGCGACCGTGATATGATAGAGTTCTCGATTCGTGGCGACTAAGGAGAGGGGTGAGCAAAACCACTACCATGGACTTCCGGAGGGCAGACTTTGGCCTGTTCAGGACACTGGTTGAGAGTCCCTTGGGAGACAGTCCTGAAGGGCAAAGGGGTCCAGGAAGGCTGGGCATTCTTCAAGAAGGAAGTCTTAAAGGCACAGGAGCAGGCTGTCCCCATGTGCTGTAAGACGAATCGGCGGGGAAGACTACTGGCCTGGCTGAACAGCTTCCCCCCACCTCTCCTTTCTTCCTAGGCTCAACTTCACTCCTGATTTTCTCTACCCTCTCCTGACTGAGTGGACTAGGGAGATGGGGAATGGGGGTTGGGGTCAGTTCATCACACATTGTCTCTGCTGCTCCTTCCTCCTCAGGGGGAGGACTCCTCACACTCTTCCCCTGCTCCAGTGTGGGGTCCCTCCCACAGGAGACAGTCCTCCATGAACTTCTCCAATGTGAGTCCTTCCCATGGGCTACAGTTCTTCATGAACTGCTCCAGTGTGGGTCCCTTCCACAGGGTGCAGTCCTTCAGGAACAGACTGCTCCAGCGTGGATCCCCCACAGGGTCACAAGTCCTGCCAGCAAACCTGCTCCAGTGTGGGTCCCTTCCACAGGGTGAAGTCCTTCAGGAACAGACTGCTCCAGCGTGGATCCCCCACAGGGTCACAAGTCCTGCCAGCAAACCTGCTCCAGTGTGGGTCCCTTCCACAGGGTGAAGTCCTTCAGGAACAGACTGCTCCAGCGTGGATCCCCCACAGGGTCACAAGTCCTGCCAGCAAACCTGCTCCAGTGTGGGCTCCTCTTTCCACAGGTTCACAGGTCCTGCCAGGAGCCTGCTCCAGTGTGGGCTTCCCATGGGGTCACAGCCTCCTTTTGGGCATCTACCCGCTCTGGCATGGGGTCCTCCATGGGCTGCAGGTGGATATCTGCTCCACCATTAACCTCCATGGGCTGCAGGGGGACAGCCTGCCTCACCATGGTCTTCACCACAGGCTGCAGGGGAATGTCTGCTCCGGCACCTGGAGAACCTCCTCCCCCTCCTTCTTCACTGACCTTGGCGTCTGCAGAGTTGTTTCTCTCACATATTCTCGCTCCTCTCTCTGCTGCTGTTGTTCCACTGCAGATTTTTTCCCCTTCTTAAATATGTTGTCACAGAGGGACTACCTCTGTCGCTGATGGGCTCGGCCTTGGCCAGTGGCAGGTCCATCTTGTAGCCGGCTGGCATTGGCTCTATCAGACATAGGGGAAGCTTCTAGCAGCTTCTCACAGAAGCCACCCCTCTAGCCCCTCCGGTACAAAAACCTTGCCACACAAACCCAATACAGGTTGCAACCTCATCCACCCTCCCCTGGACACCAGATGAGTAGTAAGTTCTCCATTCGATACCAGCTAGAAAAGACACAATAACAGATTGTCATTATGTGGCCCTTAGTGGTATAGGGGTAACAGATGATGAATTTACCAATAACAAGCCAGCAGACAAACTACTAAATCAGAGTAAAAAGCTGAAAGATAAGCAAAAGAGAAGAGCTGCTGGAGTCTTGAATAGAGAAGGACTGAAGAATGAAGTAGATTTCTTGCAGTGTTATAATAATCAGGAGAGAAAAAAGGTATCAAAAAATTGTGCTCAAAACTTCACAGGACCAAGGGAAAAAGAATGAGGATTATGGGTGGTGGGTCTTTTGATTTCTTTTAATTCTCTGTATTATCGAATTTTGTGTTTATGTTGTTTCAGACATAACCTGTTATTTCATACAGGAAACTGCTGGATGTATACCCTGTGCATAGCTCTCTCAATGTGGAGCCAACACTTCCTCAGGCATAGGTGTCCTGTCAATGCCATGGTTCCTGGTGGGAGCTGTGTGCAGGGAAGACTGCAATACTTTGCCCTCATAGATCCAAGTGTTGAGTAGGCTATGCCTCTCCAAGCTTGGAAAGAAATGATTCAGAGGGGTGATGAAACATGAGTGGTAGAAAGAGTGGACAGGAATCCCACTTCTCTGTTAGTGTTCACTGCTTCTGCAAGAGACAGAATGAGGGGTCAAGGTAGAAAAAACTAGTCTTAAAAGAAATGGAAGTGATTCCTTGCACAGCTGCCAAGACACCTTTGGAAATCCTCATCAAAAAGACATTGTGGCTGGAAAGTCACAAGCTTTCAGGGTGAGACTGGGCAAGTAGTCTGCAGAGAAATTCATGGCAGGTTATTACATTAACAAACCACATCACACTCAGGAACTCCATGAGGTGAAAATAGGTGAAGGCTAATAATGTATTTCATGGGAAGTATCATATCTGCTTGATCTGTTCTTCCTTAGGTGTCTGTGATCACTACTGAAGATCGTACACTGGATTACATGCACTATCTAAACCAATACAGCTATTCTTATGATCTTACTTTTCATTGCCTCATCTGCCCAGTGTACCCCAAGTACCCAGTGTCATGACTATCTGCACCAAGAAGAAAAGCAGCTTCATTGATTGGCGGATTACAAGATTTTCCCCTACAATTATGTTTGTTCAGGATTAACCATTTGGTACAGATAATTTCTTAGTGATATACAGGTCCACTACACTTAAAACTTGAGGACATGAAGTCATCCTGTTCTGTGAAGCAGTATTGCAGAATGTTCATTTTCCAAACTTTTGGTTTAAAATATATCTCATAGAACCTGTTTTCAAATGCTAACATATATACTGCATTCTTTCTCCGCTGGCTCTACTTGTGTGGGAGCCCAGCTCAAATTTCCCTCGTGAATGTTACAACAAACAATACTCACTCACTGCCACTGAATCACTGTGACATTTCAGCCAACTTTCATCGGGACTGAACAAAAAAAGGGCATAATTTCTTATTCTCAAACTAAAAACCATCTGCCATACTAACATACCATATAAAACTTGAAAGGCCTGTAGCTAGTCAGACATTCATAGCATTCTATTGTATAATAAAAGTCAGTCTTTGAGTTTTTTTCAGCCTACTGTCTTTAAGCAAACCAATACAAAGATTAAAAGTTTAAAAATAATTTTGGTCTTTATATACTTCCCCACCACTACTTCAGGTTTCTTCCTTTAAACAAAACTGATTGAGGATTTTTGCCACAGGCAGATAAGCTTTCTTCAGTTGTTCGATGTTGCTGCATGCAGCCTTCACTATGATGCTCTGTGATATACAGGTTTCTCTCTTGCATACAAACACAATAGAAGTGTGGTCTCATGAAAATCAGAGACAGCTAAGTCTGGGACAGTGCTTCAAAGGCAAGGTGCATTCATTGTGGAGTCGCCAAATTCAACCACTGGCTTACTGCTGTATTTCCAAATACTTTGTGCTGCCAGAAAAAGGTTAAGGTTCCTGCATGAAGAGGTTTTTCATTCATCAGAGCTGGACAGAGTCAAGATTACTTCAAGAAGACAAAATTTCACAGTTTAATAATGAAAGTAATTTCTACAAAGAGTCTCAAATAAAACACTAATACATTGGGTCACCACAAGATACCATGTCGGTGAATTTTAATACTCAGGATAAGTATCTACTGTTTTCCTTTGTTACTTGCTGTTATGCAAGTGTAACATGGAAAGAAATACAGTGCAGTTCAAATTACTCAATGCAATAACAAAGTTTTATTTCATACAAGGCATAAACGTGCACTTTAGCAAGGGAGAATATAAATTATTGTTGACCTTTCCTCCCCTGTCAAGACAGACTGCCTCAATGCAACTAGCTGCCTGTGCTAACCAAACCTCAACTCAACTACAAGGATAATATCATTAGATTTTCCACCATCACTTTATTGAATCTATGTTCACAGCTCCTACCCTTTGACAACAACTACTGAGTCAGCCTAGAGTTACAAAAGCTGGCAGCTTGTGAAAGCTCCTACTAAAGATGAAGTTACACTTTCTTGGTGGTTAAATATCTCAGGGCATGCAGTGACATTTTCAGCACTGACAGTATCCAAGTTCTTCCCACAATATCTTAAGAGGTTATGTTCCTGAGAGATTCTGAGAATTCAGGCAAGTTGAGGTGAGAGCGTGGAAATCGGTCTTCAGCAGAACAGTAACGTTGTCAGGATGGTAGACTCACTCCTATGCAGATCTTAGGGACAGCACTAGTTAGAACATAGCAGAAACAAGGACAAAACCAGACCACCTTACTTTTTTCATAAAACATAATATCTCTCTGCAGAGGAGCTTTAGACAGGGAAGGACCAAACACCTCAAAAGGCAAATTAGCTTTCTCATCAAGAAAGTTACTTTACTTTACAAAATAGAAGAAACAACAATCAAAAGCCAAGACCATTGAATGTATTGGAGGAACACAGGCCCTGAATTGGCCATCTTACAATGCAGCCTGAGGACCTGTGATTCACAAATCCAGCTTGCCCTATATAAATATCACAGGTTTTTTGGTTTGGTTACTTTTTGGGTTTTTTTGTTTGTTTTTGACTTTCATTGCTCTAAGCATGAGTAGTTCCTTCTGAAGAGGTGATAGTAGAACACATGCTTTGGGTATAGTGATGCAGCATACCATGTGGGGAATCTGGGTGTGATAATATAAAATACATGGTAATGAAGCAAAGGAGAGACCACACTCTAAAAGAAGCAAGGCAAAATAACTTATGCTTTTAGCTGTGTCTATTCTCAGGCTTGGCAAGCTACAAGATTTACATACTTTGCCCAAAACTTCCTTCTAAACCCAATACCTCCCATGCTTGCTTTGGTTAGTCCATAACCAACCACAACACTTGCTCTACTTGCATGTCTCAACTGAAAATGCTGTTGATGCAAGTGAGTGACTGCAGTCATGCAGCAGGGACCATGGCATGTGCAATGCCTGAAAGTGAGGCTCCATCTGCATTTTCAATACTGTATGTCTTGAGACACGAGACAAGGTGGCATGTCAAAACTAATTGTGTAATTGCATTCTTTAAGTGCCTGAAAATCAGTGGTTAGTTTTCTCCAGACTGAGCATATAATCCAGGTCACTAGCTTCAAGACTTTAATTTGGTTTTGACAACATACCAAGACAGTTATGTTACTAGAACCAAACTGTTTAAGCTTTTCCAAAGCAATACTATAGTTCTGTATACTAGAGTGAAATTCTTCAAATTTGGTGTGTTCCCTGGCACGTGCCTACAGAATTTAACAGTTCCTCTTCAAGTCTCCCAGTACTGGGGGTTAGGTGTGGTGGTACACAACAGTTACAAGTGGAAGTAGGCAGTCTAGGTTCTACAGTGGTCTTTGGCAAGATAGTTCATGACCATGTGATTGTGGATGGAAGATCACTATAAATATTGCTCACACCAACATTTGACATAACTAGCATCCCCAAAGTTATTGCAGGATTCCATGGAACTAAGTTACCAAACTGCAACAGCCTACCTCAATACCAGCACACCCTTTGCTCCTCTGGTTAATGAAAACATTGGTTATGCTGAACACTGGGATATAAACCATTTTTATGTTGAATTGCTGCCCTGAGTTTAGGTGAGGTTTGTTTGTTTTTTGTTTGTTTGTTTAACTTAAAGCCTCATCATAAGTTATTCAGTTGACTGATTGTAATGCCAACAAAGCAAACCAAAGGGTCATGGCCTATTTACGTTTCATAGTATCCAAAGTTGTAAATGAGACCTTGTGAGCAAAATGGCACAATATTTCTTCCCCTCATATTTGTATTCACACCATACTGCCTTAAAACTTTCCTCTGAAAAGAAACACTTGTTTTTCCCCCAGGCACAACTAAAAAGGCTTTTGAGACAGTTGTCCATCTGCCTAACCAGTAGAGTCTAAAGCAGGCTGTATCTAAACCCTTAATTCCCTGAATCACACAAAATTGCCCAACATTGTCATACTGGGTACAACTGTTGCCTACTGAGAAAAGAACTGAAGCAAATAGCTCTAAACTAAGACATATGACCTTGCCAGCTAAGGAAAACAGTGACCATTTCTACTTGCTTGGTATACTTGGTCTCTGTCTGGCACAAGTAGACCTTCAGAGACATACCTCATCTTTCCAGAGAAAAATAAATGGTATACTCCAAAGTATCACGGGCTCTGACCTCCACCTTATCTAGAGTACCTTCTTTTCCCTAATATCATTCATTCCCAAGGCTCAGTTGTCTATCTTAGGGATCCAAAAATCTAGCTGCAACATAGCACAGCTGTGTGACCTCAGATTGGTAAGCTGTGAGAAGTCTAAAGCAGAGTCACATAGGATATAAAATATAAAGTTATGGGCTTAAACTATTGAGATAGTGGTCATAAGTACCTCAAAGATTCAGAAGAAATACTAACATGGAAATATATGAAATCCTACAGGGAAAACAGTCACATTTGTCATCTTCAATGGATTTAATGAAAGATGGTAACACAACATCATTAAGGGATCCACTACAGACTGCATAGTATTATTTTGCTTTTTACACAGATATGTCAAACATATTACAAAATGTTTCACTTCCTACTCTAAGCCTGTCTTATATGCCTGGGTATTGCAAAGAGGACATTTCATGTTTTTGCTTTAAATCAAGCAGACTATTGGTATATCTGGAAAAGAGGCAAACGGTGTATTTCACAATAGACTTCATGCTGTAAGACTGACAGACTACCTGTACTGAGCCAACATTTTCATACCAAAAGAAATTAGCAACTGCAAATACCATGCATTATCAGCACCAGAAAAAAATACAGGCCTATTTTCAACATAGATACCTAACAAAAAGTATTACAGTGTACGCTGCAGTACATGCATTAAAGCGTGGACATGTGTTCACAGCACTGGTGTCACAGTTCTAATGCTGATGACTCACAGCTTGTGTTATTCTGGGCCTCTGGTCAGCCCAGTAATAGACTGGCATTTTCTTATTAGTCTTCAAAACAGAGAAGTAAACTAGTGCCTATTAAGCTTTTAGTGGCACTACCCATGAGGGTTAACAATACAGAATTTAGACCTGTGAAGAAAAAGGGACATACAAGTGTGTATGTGTGCAATCCTACTTGTAACAGTCCCATCTTGCCATCTCCTTTCCTTTGCTCTAGCAGCTGTAGTGCAGGTTACAACAGGCAATTAGGATCTTCCTCAGTACCTGAAGTTTAGCCTAGAACCGTAGTATGATGGCTCACCACCATCCTTTGAGGTACACATTCAACTGTGGCATAGCAGCTCGGATAGCTGTGGTAGATTTCTGGGAGAAAGGAGAAGTTGCCAATGAATGGCTTAATGAGACAACTTGGCAGGAAGTAAGCAGGATCATCAAGGGAAAGAGGTGGCTGATCTCATTAGGCTGTACACCAAATGCAAAGAGGATTCTTGTTAGTCCCGGCCAGACTGGGAATTACAGGACACATGGGCTCTTTGCAGCGCTACAGAGCACCTGGCATCAATGGCAGTAATGATGTTGCAATCATCTGCAATCGCCTTGAGCACACAACAGGAAAAGCCCCTCCTGTTGGTAAAGATCCAGGGTGGCCACAGGGACCAGGTTGACTGTGTTAGACTGATGAACCAGCCGGTGACACTGCTCCTTATCTCAATTCTTCTGCTCCCTTTTCCATGTACATGTACTCCTGCATCAAACACCCCTAACACTGAAACAGATATGCTGTAAGTCTTACCTGGTACAAACATCTAAGTGGAATAAATGTATCATTCATTACTGGCATTTAGTCAGTCTTATGACCAGTAATTATTTGGGTGTGAAAACTGGTGACTGAATATATACCATACAACCTCACACAATATAACCACAATGCACAGACATTTTATAAAAGAAACAACTTGAGCTATTATTTGGAATACTGTGTATCCAATGTTATATTTAAGTACTTTAGTTTAAAGCATACCATTAGCTATCAGCACTTAAATGCAGTTTACAGATAGTAGGAGGACAAACGCCCACTAAATGGGCCCATTAGTCACATGTAAATCACAACATTATGATCCTTCAGCCAGCAGGCAGAGTAACTGGACAGGAAAATCCACTCCCAGCCGACCCCATGGGGCTACTTAGAAAGAATAAGGCTTTGAAGACAGGGGTAGGCAGAGCACAGGTGAGAACATGGTTGTTTCTTTTCCCTTCTGTTGCACCACTCAGAATAGCTTGTTGGTGCTACTCCGATAGAAAGCCTGATTTCTGTTGTCATCCATGTGCTGCCTCATGCATCCACAGGTCCCACCAAGGGTTCCAGTGCACTCACTTTTTAAAGGTAATCTTTTACAGTTAAAACTATTTTAGTCAGATTGAGGATGCACCATGAACATTCACTATCTATTGCTTCCAAGTATCCTACTCTTCAAAAGCCATATAGGTTACTATAGAGCTACAAGGTTTATTTCTCCCAGCTGCATCACTTGGCTACAGCTGACAAATCCAGCCATAAACTCCCATAGAATTTTAGAAGCTAATTATTATTATATCATTAACCGAGTCCAGTAGCATTTTAGAAGATGAGAAAAGGCAGAGTTGCTGTGATGTTTTGTTCATTTCTTTTAAGTTAGAAAGGTTTTCAGAGACAATCACCAGAGAAGGATATTTCCATCCAGCACCTTCAAACATAAAGGCTTCGGGACAGCATACTAGAACCAGAGCAGAAGAAAAAAGTTACAAGTTATTAAGCTAAAAGATTAATCAAAAAGTTATAAGTGTTTCTTTCCTCCAAACGCCTTTTGATATCAATTATCCTCTTCCTACAAAAAAAAAACCACCTACCCCCTCCATTCCCCCAAAATATTATGGTACTTTCAGTGCTTTTTTCAGTGTTCAGCAGGCAAAGAAATAACTCAAATCCATCCAGAGCTCAAAACTAGAAAAAAAAAACCCAAAACCAACCCACCCACCTCTATCTATAGTAGATCTGAGAGCAGGTCTGAACTTAAATGGAGCCAGTGGCATGACGGGCAGAGGGAGTGAGTGAGGGTCTCAGGTGGGGCTGGTCAGGGCAATTAAGGCACATTGGTGCCCTCAGGGCCCTGACATCTAATTCGTACGAAATGAAAACAAATACTTAAGAAAAAGCAACAAACCAACACCCTTTTAATCTTTGGCAAAAAGTTAGAAAGAGAATTATTTGGTATTTAAAATCTTTTCAAATACAGCCTTTTTCTCAGTAACAATTTGCATTTATGTATGCACAAAAAAGGATGCAGGTTGAGATAAAATCAATCTTGTGCTTGACTATCTGTATAGAAATGCATTCTTTTGATAATCTGTGTTGGAAATCATTTTAAGAATAAGGGCAGGAGGAAAGGATCACGTTACTGTTTGAAAACAAAAGTTAATTTCCCTTGTATCTGTCATGCCTCTGAAAGCATACGTGTATCTTCAGCAGGAGAATTTGGAATTGAACCATATGAAAAAAAAGCTTTGCTACACAGATGGACACGATAGCAGTTTATAATGTTGTGGTTTAATGCCTGACACCATCTTCTTCAAAGAAGTTTACAATTAAGGATATAGCCATGTACAGTATTAAGCTGGTGGTTGTATTTCTATCAGTAGTGTTTCACATATCAATAAAAACATAGTAGTGAAGTAGCAGAAAAAGATAGATGCCTTAACAGTTGCCTAAAGGGTTTAATTTAACAAATTTGGACCTGGAAAATGCATGAAGTTAACACATGCAGTGAAAAAAAGAGCTAATGCTGTATCAAGAGTCATAACAATGAGCTATAGAAATAAGCAGAGTTTGCATTTCAGTTAATCTCTATTTTTGCAAAGAAAAAAAAAGAAAAAAAATCCACTGGCACATATGATATTATCAAGGCTGAAAGGCAAAGACACAGCTAACAAACACTGACAATCAGTATAATGCTGAAAAACATAAGAACTAGTGGATGAAATCCTGCTATGACAAGCCTAAACACTTCACATGGAAGAGGTTTTTAGTGACAATGACCTATTTTAAAAGCCAGTTTTACTAAATCGCCCCCCCAACTGTAGATTAGTATCATGCAAATGTATGAAAAAATGTTCTGGACACAATATTTAATACTGAGTGTGAAACAACAAAAGGAAGTCCAAATTATATCTTAAGGACCAATTAAAAAAAAAACAAAACCAACAGAACAGCATAAATATTGCAATGTCATTTCAGTGATGATTTCAGGAATCAACACATCTGAATAGTCTATTGAAATTATTGTTTAAATCTTTAATGTTACATATAAAATTTTCATAAAAGCCCCATTTATCAGAAAAAGGTTCAGAAGTTAGATATGCTTTTACAAGTGGGGAAAGAATGAGAAATATGCTTAAGTGCTACAGAGTGAATAAAATCATAAACCCTTAATTTCCTTAAATACACAGACTTTAGTGTTTATTTAACTTGTGTGTTCTTTGAAGTATTTTATCAAGTTTAAATGCATTTATATTGTTCATTTAAAATATAATTTCAGTTTTCTGAAGTATTGAGGCGATGCCATTGAATTTTGGTATCTAATGATACTTATGATAATATTGACCCTGAAGTTACTAAATATTCTCTTTGAAGCTTCTGAATTAAGTATTTTTAAACAATTTAAAACCTATGTGATAATTAGGTTTCTTTAGAAGAAATGCTGAAATTCCCCTCTTTTTGGAATATAATTTCTCTTCAAAACCTTTGCACATACTATTTAAGCTACAGCAAAAGTTCTTCTGGTCATGTTGTCACAGATGTTCCCCACATGGAAAACACTGATGAGACTTTTCAAATCCTATTTGCATCAGCACTTAAAATATACTATTGTATAGTATTCACACCAGTATTCACTATTGTATACTATTGTACCTGGTGTGAATAATTCGCAGTAAAAGACCTGGAATCAAAGTAAATGGAAAGCTTTCAGAAGTGATTTTGTAATGGTCAATTGAAAATAATTTCAGGACCTATGTCAGCAATCTATATTATCACCTAATCATGTTTTAATCATAAATACCTTAGATACTTCGTACTTCCAGCAGGAAAACACACACATACACACACAATTTAAAATTAATTGGAGGTTCTTCTGTGTTTCTCCTGCTGTTATTTCCTTTTACTATGTTAGTTGTCAGAGACTAGAGTTCCATATTGCTATTATCCTAAAATGAGTCCAGTATGTGCTCAGTTCAGAAAGATCAGCATAGATTTAAAATGAGAGTAGATAGGTGTAATATAAAATAAGACTGTTACCTTTGGTTTTCCAAACTAAAATTTTGCCCTAAGTTCTATTTACAAATAGGAAGCCTAAATCACTGCATAATAATACAAATTACAGCATGAAGTTGAACTTAAATTTTCAAAGACAGTTTTCACAAAGGTAACTTTATTTTCAAGCTCCTTAGATTATTTAGGTAACAAGTGAATTGCAAGTACTTTTTTGTTGTTGTTGTTATTGTTGTTGATTGCCGTGTGCTTTATTGGCCTAAAAAGGAAGTGTGTTGTTTTTACACGAATTACCCTCCAGCCTCAGTGAGATATTCCCCCATTCTCTTCAAAAGGTCTTCCTACTTTCAGGTGACAGTAGATACAACACGACTTTTCAAACTTCTTTTACTTGGTGCTTCAGTTTGAGAACAGCATAAACTGACTTAAAAAATATCAGTATATAACACACTAAATTTATGACAAATATGGGTATCGTTCCCAGAGAGCGCCCTGCTGCCTCATAAGCTTTTCCATTTTCCCTCACGTCTGGGCTTTCTGATCCGAGTATTGATTTCTAGTTTGCCATATTTCACCAGCTCTGCTTGTTGTTTTAGGTCCCACTTAGAAGAGCAAAAGATTTAAATTCTATGTGCCATTTATAGAGTTCATAGAGATATATCCTTGGAAATAATTTGCTTGCTTCAAGCTCACAAACACAAACTGAGTGCAATAAGCCTTGACACCAGCCAGAGATCAACAACTGGTAGAAGAATAATACCTGAAATGGTGAGTTGTGATTTCATCAAGGATGGATCTGATTGACAGATCTGGCTGTAGCGCCTCCCTCCCAGAAGAGATCAGAACATTGTCACAGGCTGTCTGCCACAGCATGCACACAGAGTGCCTGAGGTGGGACTGTTACCTGCTGGACTGGACCATTGCCCAGGGTTCAAAGCAGCATTGTGTGTCCCCCAGCTCTACTCTACCATCTCAGGGGAGCAGGAACCAGGACAGGGCTCATTTGATGGCTCAGAAGATGCTGTGTATGCATGTGCGAGCATGAGTGTGACCGAATGAACAGTTTCCCCAGCAGCCCTCATGTGGTCCACTTAATAAATTGAATTTAACGTCACATTATTTCGTTTTCCTCAGCCTGACCTTGCTCTGACATGCCTGTTTGCGTCTAATTTTTTTTCTTAATTTCCTTCACTAGCTTGAACCTTTTTCTGTTTACAGTACTTGTTCTGCTTCAAAATATAAATTTCAAACAGGTACAACAGATTAATGTTGACAGTTCCAGTTTCCTTCTTTTCATCTGACATCAAAATCCCAAAGCTGTCATTTACCACCAATAAAGATGCAATATTGACGTGATTTGATTAAGCCTGTGTATTGTTTTATCATTAACCCATTGCAAATTTGTAATGTCCTATATAAGTAACTGGCAGGAAAAAGTTACTTAATAGACATGTACAAAACAGGGGTAGATAAATACTTCTAAGCAAGGATCTTTCACTTTAACTCAAAACATAAACCAGGTCATACAACCAACATCCAGTAACTGCAAATGCAAGCCAAGTTAATGCCTCTAGCCACAACGAATTAATGCACAGATTGAGAAATTTGGGAGTTAGGAAAACTTAATGTAAATAACTTTTGATCGTTCCTATGTTCTTGGGGACATGCTTAACAAGATCTAGGCATTCTTCCAAGCATTTTTTTTCCATTATGCATTGTTGTCCGTTATGCATTCCTTATTTCCAACTGTATTCAGTCCAGTTACATAAAACTTCCATAAAGCTACATAATTAAGTGCATCTAAACAATAAGCATCCAGAATCATCTGAATGATGGATGTGGCTCACAAGGAAAAAGGTTCATTGAAACAACTTATTTCGGACTACTAAGATGCCATGGCTGCCACTGCATTTGCTAAAGGACACAGCTGCCTCTCATGTGTAGACGTCCAGTCATAAGCAGGGGTTGCTCTGTCTTTGCCAGACAGGGCTTGGGGACAGAGTATTGTGGGTTAGAGATTGTACTTAGCTGGAGACATTTTTTTTTTGGTGGGGTCTCTTCTTTTCCTTCATGATAGCAAAGCACAGGGGGAAAAAATAAAATAAAACTAGGAAACATTATTATCTTATTAGAGTACAACTAAAGTGCTAAGATGATGCTGATAGTTAGATGTTGCCTGTCTAAGTTTATGTGCATAATGATTTGCTCTGTGGTCTAAGTAGTATTTGGGACTAAGAAAAGGGGAGAGAAGTAGTAGGAAAAAAATTCACTTTGTTCTGTAAGTATGAGAAGAATTTGAGGTCATTTTGCAAAACTGCTTGACTTTCAAGCTGCCAAGCTGTATTTTAAGGCTCTCCTCTAAAAGTACAATAAAGTTATGCATTTAAAAATAATTTTTCTCCCCAGCGTTATTTAGAGTTTGGAGGACTTACTTGCCTTAGGCTTTCTTTCCACTGAAACTATAAATATTAGTATACTTTCTCCCGTGCACACCAAAGAAAGTGCTCTCTTTTTCTGCCTACTATGCCAATTAGTCCATGTTGCTGGAGAACCTGGTAATGTTGGCGATGACTACCAGACAGTTATGGACTGGACACCTGGACAACTCAAAGTGCTAGTTTTGGTCATCTTTGTTTAACTTAGCTCTTTCCTTTGTTTTCTGGATTGATAAATACAACAAAAAAGTAAGTTTGAAACACACAGAACAGAACATATTTTAGTTTTATCTAAATAAGCATACTGTCTTACCAACTAATGCTTAAGGCAAAACTAAGGATGTGATAAGTTTCAACTCTTCTTGAGTTTAAGCCACCCCTTTATTTTCTATAGATATGCAATAACTTACTTTTTTTTTTTAATAGTATTGGGTTTTTTGACTGACATCTATAATTGTATAATTTATCTCAGGTAGCTAGTTAGTTTATCCATATTTACACACATGTTTAAGCTTCACTGGCTAGCTTTTTTAGTTAGGGATGTATTTTCCCTCTTGTGCACATTATTACCCTACAAAATTAAATGGGTTTTTTGCACTTACTTTTGTCTTTGATAAAAAGTTTAGTCTGTTGATCAGTCTCCCATTACTTCAATTGCACAGGCATATAAACTCTCCCCTGGCCCCAGTGTATATAGCATTGCTTCAGATTATGATTTTGTTTTATAATGCTATGATTACCATTAATTTGGAATAAAGAATAAAGATTTTCAACTTACATAAGATACTTTTTTTTTTTTCCTGGGAATTAAAAGTGCTTTTAAAAGAAGAGAAGCAAACTTTATAAGAAACTGTAAATTAATCTCTTCAAGATGTGTGAATTGGCAGCACCAGCAGGTAAAAAACCCAGAAGTTTTGGCAATTACAGGGAACAACTATTGGAAACTCTATATGTTTATTCTAATTTCTGAGTTATTTAAGAACTGTTTGTAAACACTTGGGTATGCACAGGTGTATGAACTGATGCAGCAGTGATTGATAAGTACCTCTAGGCAAAATTGATGGCCTTTTTAATTTCAGAAGGAGTTATTCTAATATAAAAATCCCCAAACTGAGAATAAAAAATGAACAGAAGGACTTGAAGGTTTGCATGAGTGAAGAGATGGTTAAAACCATTCTTTCTTAAAAGCAGCAAATGATAAACAATATGCTAGAGAGAAAAGTAAATGGAATGAAAGAAAATATGCATACCATTCTCTCTGTTTTTAATCATGTAAGAATATGAAGAACACTTGGGGAAGAGAGAAGGAGCGGAGTTTGTATTATCCTGTAGTATAAATCACCACTGAGTCCAAATCAGTTCCTGCAGGAGGATGTAGACAGATTATTCTGTCAGACAGATTGCCCTTCTTGGAACAAGTTTTGGGAAACAACAATCAGATCAAGCCTTTTGTGTGGCACTGGTGAATATGGTCGGAAATGAAAGCTGAGCAGCTCAGAACCTATTTCAATATGTTAGTCTTGGCAAACATGGACAAACAAGGTATTTGACTATATTGAAGTTAACATTAGGTTCTAGGCTGCTTCAGGATTGTGTGGCTGCTGAGCAGATAGAAGACTTCAGAATGGTGTTTTGTGGGATCATATATCTGGATCTGGATTTTGCTTATACACACAATTGCAGGAAACATCATAGTTGATAACTGAGAGTTTATCGGCATGATCTAATAACTAGTATTTCTGTACACCAGCCTTTCGAAATAAATTAAACATTCATTACTACTTCTTTACAAAACTATTATATAAAAACTTCAAATTCTTTGGATTTTAAAATGAATAGATATCTAAGCTTGAAGAACACTAAATGTACATTTGGTGATGTTTACATTCTTCTGAGGTCACTGATGTATATTGGTCATTAAAATCCTTGGAGGATGCAGGAAGAAAAAATGGAAAACTTTGCAAATTTAAAAAATTATTTTTAAACTTACTTACTATATTTCAGTTAAGGTGAGTAAGATTAATAAAGAAGATCTTTATTTTCTTAATTCTTTTAAGTATATTTTGTTAAAAGAGTTTTTCCGTATGTTTATATGAGAAATTATACTGTGGTCTCAAAGTGGTTGAAACACTTTGAAAAGATAATAAAAAGACCTGCTTGTAAGTGAACGATTCAGATGAAATGGAAATTATTTTTGTAATCTCTTTCCAGTTATAAGAAAAGAAATATTTGAAATAAGAGAACTGGAAAACCTGCAGTGCAACGTTTACAGATAAAATCTTGAAAAAGCCTACTGGCTACATATTTAGCTATTGCTTATTTAAATACAGGTAAATCAATTGTTTTTAGATAACAGAAAAGTGCACTTTAGATAAAAACATGTTAAAAGAATATTTTTCAACTGCAAGAAAAATGAAACTTAAGAGAGACTGGGCATGAATAATTTTAAAATTTTAAGTTAAAATATTGGTGAAGTGGTTATCATGCTGCCCAAACTGGTCTTAATAATTTTAACTAATGCCTGTGGCCAGCCAGCCTAAGAAATAAAAATAACTGCTTTCGTTATTTTGCATCAAGCTGAAATGACGTCACTTTAGTTAGTTTTGAGATGGGAAGTTCTCTATGGACAAAATTATGTTCTGGATCTTGAAACCATCCTCCACATCCTCTTTTTTTGCTTGGTGTGCACGAGTAATGCTGATGACATCTGGCAGGTCTTTGCTCTACTGTTCGGTCCCTAATGGGATGGGCAAGAGAAGGGCAGTAACAGGCTCCATGTTCTCCATGCCCAATTTGGAGCAGCTGTGCTAGCATAGAGGGCTCCTCTCTCTTTGTCAGGTATAGTATGTCGACTGCTGAAGGGTCTTGGTTGTTTTCACTGGCTGATTTCCCGAACCCTTTGCTTTTTTCTCCAAACACAGAGGGACTCCGCATCTCTTGAGAATACAGATACTCTCTGTGCAGGAAGGGATATATCACTTCAGGAGTTTGATTTCTCATCTGTATTGTGTTATATGTGTTTGTATTGTGTTACCTCCTGGGACAGTGAATCATGGAACAGTCACATCGTTACTGTATGGTGATTATCTTGAATTTTCAAAACAAGGTTATAATTTACTTGAATTCAAAATTTTTTGCTGATCTTGATGTACCCAACAGCAAACAGGAGATTGCCTGTTTCCTGAGTCATCTACCAGCCTGTTTTCTGAGAAAAAAATTGCACCCTCTGCAAATTTCTGTGAACAGCAAAGTTGTAGTCCTGGCTTGCATCTCCCTAGGGTCCTGCCAGTAGCTAGTAAGTACTAGTCTCAAGACTAGGACTTTTTCCTTGGGTTAATAGTAAAAAAAGGAAAGGTGAAATACAAAGAAAGATAATATATAGGAAAAGAAAAGGCTTACATGGGAATAGGGTGCAGAGAAGGTAAAGTAAAACAGGAATATCATTTAAAAATTAAAAAGATCTGAAGAGGTACAAACAGCTAGAAGGTCAGGATTGTCAAAGAAGCAAGTTTGTAGACTTTTGGCACTGGAGGGCAAATGGAAAGTTACTCACAGCACTTGTTCCCCTGTATAGCCCACAGATCAGCTGAAAGGTCTGCTCTAGTAGCTCCTGTGGGTGCTATAGCTTCCAAATGGTTCATGCATGCTATGTGTCTAACAAAGGATTTCTGATACTGCAATGCCACATAAAGTTTTGCCTTAGTGGAAATGTATCAGCATTGGTACTTCAGAGTTGGTTTAATGTGAAGGAACTCAACTGCATGAGGTGAAATTGCTGAGACCTGAAGCAGTATGAGACAATTGGAGATTATTTGGTTTCATATCAAAGGAGTCAGACTGCTGGTACAGGTATACAAAACTGATTCTCCTGGGAAGGAAGCAGAGTATGTTAATTGCAGAGGATACTGTTGTAGTTCTGCCAGGTTCTGGAGAGACACTTACTGATTAAAGCACAAATTCTGGAAATGTGGTTACGCTACATGTACTGTCTCATTTAGTGACCTTTGCAAAAAATGTTGGCATAACTTTTTGTCAAGAATAAATTGGGAGACTTGGCAGTAGAGGAATTGAGCAGACATCAAGTTTAGTGCGTTTTGACTATCAGCAGTTTGTCTGGTTTGAAAAATGCATTAAGAATTTTACTTGAAGACTTAAGAAGAAAATCTCAACTAGTCATTTGAAATTGCATTAAGTGAACTCTGAGCACAGCATTTAGCAGTATTACAGGAAAAATACTGAAAGTTACTAGTCCTTTCTGATAACTGATCACATACTGCTGATTACATGATTCAGGAGTTCTGTTCAGTTTGAAGACACGATGGGTAGAAAAACAAAAATCTCAAATGTATATGACATGTTTAGTGTGGCTAAAATACTACTTCTCAGATCTGATTAAAGTTCAGTGTGTGGAATTGTTGCCACCTGGAAGATCTTTTCAACTGGGGAACTTGTCAGGGTGATGAAAAAATCAGAATCACTCCTTTTTGACAAAAAAAAGCCTTATCTTAAAGTTTGAACTGTGAAATATGATTTAAAAATGCAGCCATCTTAGTCCTCTTGAAAAAAAAAATTCTCTGCAATAATCAAGATCAAACTAATATTCATGCGAATATTAGAATCCAGGTGAAATATTTTTGCTGTATTCTGAACATGACTTGCACGGAGACTGGTTTTGCAGCTGGGTAAGCATTTAAGGGTGCTTTGATCTAAAAAAGAGCCTTCAGTAGTCTCATTTGATGACATCCACATAAAACTGCTTGTAAATTTGAATTAGTTCTAGACTTGATTGAAACTTCTAATTTCCATTTCTCAGGCAACATTTTTAGTGTGAAATTTATGCTTATGAAGCAGAACATTTTTATAAATGCCATACATCATGGAATTTGCAAATTGACTCAGGAAAATACTTGGCATCTTCTGGGAAGATTTCACACTTTGTTTTCACAACACCTTCGTAATGTGCTTATTGAAGCCTTCTTGAAATGCAGACTGTAAAAATGAAAAAAATCACCTTAGAGGCATGCCTCTTGAACTTTTTGTTTTCTTTCCAATAGGTCATAGTCACCACTCACGAATACTTTGGTCAGTGTAACTGACTGTTTGCTAGCAAATTTGATCTGCTAAGTGACAACCACAGCCATGGTCAGCTGCATGATTTTATTTGATTTACCTTAGAGAGAACAGGTTTTTGTTTTAATTTTTTTTACAATCCACCACTGAATTTAATAAAATGGTTTATAGCTCTGTCTTCTTCGCTTGTTTTGACCAGTTCAGAAATTACATGTGGAAGTATAGTTACTAGAATTCCAATATTTCTGTCAGTCTCTAGCTGTTACAATTATTTCCTTTTCATCACCTGGATCATTGCTTCCATCACTGATAAGAACAAACAGAGGCTTCTTGAAATGGGCCACAGCTTTATTAGTGCAATTGACAAAACTTTTTGTTCAGATGCAGAATTATTGGCAATGTTGCTGTCTAACATCATGGCTTTGTAAAGTGATCAAGTACCTGCAAATGGAAAATTGTGTTTTACAAGGGAAATAGAAAGGAATACCTCAGTCTCAATAACTGTCCTTAGTGAAATGTGGGTTTATTCTCCTAGAAATACAGGGGTGTGCAAGAGGAGAGTGTTGTCTTTCAATTGGAAGTAAAGCATCACTTCTGGCATGAATGGCAGCAGCTGCTGCAGAACTCTGAATCCTTTTTTGTGTCACAGAGGACAGTTCAGGAAAGAATATTGTTTCCTCTGTTTACTTCCCTGAATGTTTTGTTGATGTTGCTACAGCTCTTTGCGAAGCATAATGAAAGTCACTGATTTCTCAGTTCTGTTTAACATCTTTATCAATGATCTGGACGAAGGGATCGAGTGTACTCTCAGTAAGTTTGCAGACGACACCAAGTTGTGTGGGAGTGTTGATCTGCTGGAGGGTAGGCAGGCTCTGCAGAGGGACCTGGACAGGCTGGATCGATGGGCTGGGGTGAATTGTATGAGGTTTAACAAGGCCAAGTGCAAGGTCCTGCACTTGGGTCACAGCAACCCCATGCAACGCTACAGGCTTGGGGAAGAGTGGCTGGAAAGCTGCCTGGCAGAGAAGGACCTGGGAGTGTTGGTTGACAGCCGCCTGAATGTGAGCCAGCAGTGTGCCCAGGCGGCCAAGAAAGCCAATGGCATCCTGGCTTGTATCAGGAATAGTGTGGCCAGCAGGACTAGGGAAGTGATTGTGCCCCTGTACTCGGCACTGGTGAGGCCGCACCTCGAATACTGTGTTCAGTTTTGGGCCCCCCACTACAAGAGGGATATTGAGGTACTGGAGTGTGTGCAGAGAAGGGCAATGAAGCTGGTGAAGGGTCTGGAGCAGAAGTCTTATGAGGAGCGGCTGAGGGAGCTGGGACTGTTTAGCCTGGAGAAAAGGAGGCTGAGGGGAGACCTCATCGCTCTCTACAACTACCTGAAAGGAGGTTGTAGAGAGGTGGGGGTCGGTCTCTTGTCCCAGGTAACAAGTGATAGGACAAGAGGAAATGGCCTCAAGTTGCGCCAGGGGAGGTTTAGACTGGATATTAGGAAATTTTTCTTCACTGAAAGGGTTATCAAGCATTGGAACAGGCTGCCCAGGGAAGTGGTTGAGTCGCCATCCCTGGAGGTATTTAAAGGATGTTTGGATGAGGTGCTTAGGGACATGGTGTAGTGGTGGTTTTGGCAGTGTAGGTTTATGGTTGGACTCGATGATCTTAAAGGTCTTTTCCAACCTATATGATTCTGTGATTCTGTGATTCAAGGTTGTCCTGTAACTAAGTTTATTTGCTACACGTGGTCAACCCATGCTTTGCGCAGTTATTTGAAAACACATATAAGAGATAACACGCTATGTCAGAAGAAGACTTGTAGAAGATAAACCTAGCTAGTCTTTAGAGCTGGGTTGTGGCAAACATTGCTGATGGCGGTATCTCCTGCTCACAACAAAACCACATACAGGATGTAACAGGGCACTGGAGTGTCTGCACTACCAGTATGTTAACAATAATTGAAGCAAACCATGGTTTGAAAGCAGTTTCTGGTGAGCTCTTTGTGCCTCTGCTAGGGTTGGGACAGCATTGTTTTGGTTTCGAAAGTTGCCTGACCACATCTTTTCCGCATAATATATTGCTATAGCCTTGATCGTACATTAATAAACTCCCACAGTTCTATGCTCACACAAGCCTGGGCCACTTTCTTATTTTCCTGGCCCCTCATAAACAGAAGAGTATACCAATAACCAGTTCTACTATGAAAGCTCTTCCTTTCCTTTGCTTTTACTTTACTGAGATCATGCTTTCCACTGTTATCCCACAGTCCAAGTTTGGATTGTACTGAAGGGAAATCATGGAAGGGAAAATACTGGAAGGAAAGCTAGAGGGAAGCAAGCTTATTTATTAAAGTACCCTTTGAGGCTGTGTCCATTCTAGTAAATTAAGCATGACCAGGAACATTTCTTAGCAATAGAACATGAATATTCTAGCAAGCTCTTTCTCTGGCAAAACTTGTTCCAGTCCAGCTAGTACTTTCCCCCTAAAAATCCCAGGCCCAGATCACATTTCAGGGAATATTTCTGTTTACCAGTATACATAATACCATGCCACTTTTGGACTGTGGGGCTCTTACTACTCGAGATGGCCTTCAACCCTTGCGTCTGCCATGCCACACTTGAGGTCTCACCTGATGCAGGGCATCATGCTATATATGTATTTTTTATTAGGAAATAGCAAAGCTGCCCTTTCACTTTTTACATCATGCAGGATGGTAGACCCAGTGCACTGTGAGTTAAGAAGGCCACCTGAGGAAGTGGCCAGGGCTCTGACCAAATGAGCTCCATAGTGTTCATTTTGCTACCTATGATAGTAGAGTTCAGCCCATGGAAGTGATAAAGGTACACAGCTTGACCATTCAGTGCAGAGGTTAGGTGAAAATGCTAATGTTGTTGAATGCAGGGATGACGACTTTCTTTTCAGTGTAGCTCTACAAGTACAGCTACACTATGCTGAGTTGCAGTGGGTCCTTCTGATTTTGCCCTGTATGTTGATATGGATAAGATTGACCAGTCATGGGTGGAGAATCTAGGAGATGGTATGCAAACCTCCACTTTGTGTCTCGTGGATTTGCTTGCATATCATTGTCTCGTTAGAGTTAGGGGTAGCAGTGCTTGCAGTCCTCTTCGCCAGGATGAGCTCCCTGAAGGCTGAGATGTGGTGATTGGTAGCCAGTACCAGCTAGCTAGCTGGTACTGGTCTCCCAATCACTGAACCTCTTCTTCATGGTCATTTCAAAGCATTGCCATCACCGTGTGGCTTCTGGTGATGTGGCCCATACACAGATGTGTGCCATTGCTGATGGAGTTGAAAGACCTTGAACTAGGACTTCCCCATCACTTTCTTCTGAAAGAAATTTAGCTTGTGTCCATTGAAATCAGAGATGCAGGTCAGCTCAAGGCAGGCGGTGGATTTTTTAAGACAGGTATTTCTGTGAGAAAACTAGCTTAGCTCTCATCCAAATTGCTACTGCAATTTTAGTTTCTCTCTAGGAAAAGGGAAACCCCACCTCAAGACTGGAAGCAGCACAAGGCATATACTTGTCAGTTTCAGTACAAATTGCTGATGTAGACTTAAACTATCTGTTAGGGTATGCATTCAGATGTCCAATGCTGCTGCATGGCTATACTAACAAATCAACAGAATAAGAAACAGAAGAAATGAGAAACACTATAGATAACAAAAGAGGGGTACTCAATGAAATTGCTGACCAATGCAGAAAATAGTGGGGCAACCCTAGAGTAAATATGAAATAATATCAGCAAAACTGGGGGCAATGAAGAAAGATTAAACAGCTGTGGGATGTTAATTTGGAAGAAGATAAGGTTGGATGTGGCTAGGGTTGTTTGGGGATATCTTTTGAGCAACCCTGCACCTGATGAAGACAACAAAACAAGATTAAAAATTGTTTCTCTGGCTACGTGCATATGCCTTTTATAGTCAAAGGAGAGCAACATGTTTCCTCTAATGCTGATGAAAGAATGCCCAGACGGGAAAGATTGGACTTCCTAATAATACCATTCATATCAAAATGGTGTGAGCATCAGTTGCCTTTCTCAGACAGAGGAATTAGGAATAGAAATTAATATCAACAATTCTTTTTGGTGTATATTGATTTAACCCTTGTTATGTGGTCAAAAGCATCCATTGATTTATTTATTTTTTCTTAAATAAGATGTTCAGCCGCTTACTTCAGTCTATTCAGAGTTGCCTAAAGGGGTGGAGGGTAAAGCAAGGCAGCTGGGCACTGGGATCCCTTGCTTTTTCAAGAATAAAGAGATCCTCTACTCATTACATGATGATACCACCTAATGAAGTAAATGGTCCTAATTTTAGCTTTCCGCTCTGAAAACATCTGTGCACTTCTGAGTCAGACAACAGGACCATGAGCTTCCTGGTTCCTGTCATAGTCCTGATTAAAAAAGACTCAAATGTCATTGAGTAAGGATGCTATCTGTAGTGTGTGGGGGGTGGTGTTTAAAATTTGGGCTTTGTGGTACTTTCTTGTAAATTAGACACTGGACCATCACTTGTGCTTTGCTATATGTTTGTGTAAAACGTCTACGGTGCATAAAGTGACACTGAGTGTATTCTTATGTAATTGTATGTTACATTATGTGTCCTCTAGAGATAGCTAAGAATATAAATCTTTTCCAGGGGAAAAGAAAATAAGCCCAAGGAATCTGAGAAGTATAAGACATAGGAGGTTTCTTTTGCAGCATAACCAATGGATAACCTTTCAATTACAGCTACTATTCTCTTACACAAAGATGCCTGTGTCCTTATTCTGAGTTTGCCTGTTGGCTATGTCAACTTTCAAAGTGGCTACAAGGTTATTATCAAATTTGATTTAGTAGAATAGACGACGATATTCTGTGTTCTACATGCACTATGACTTCCTAGTTTTATAGTTTATTTTTTCTGTGACAAAATTGATATGGCAAGAAGTATATGCAATTTACAATTCCAGAGGAAATAGCTGCTTTTACTCAAGCTGAAAATAAAAAACAAAGCTGCTTTTAGGTAAGCTGGCAAAATTCCCTCAAGTACTTTACATCTGCTAATACAACGTTGAAAAAAAGATGTTTGGAGAATCATGTTAATTATTTCCAGCATTCTACAGAAATTCATTTTCTTGCTGCTACTGCTCTTCATGGACAAAATTCAGCCTGAATGTATGTGCCATGTTAAAAGTGAATGCTTCACTTTAGGATATTTATACATGGCCCAGCAATTAAAGTCGTGTTTCCTATCTGTTGTTGGGTCAACCTGATGGTTAGTGGGTAATCTGAGTGATAAATATTGCCACTTCATTTTACTGAATGTTTCTTTAAAAAGAACAAGTAAAGTGACTTTTCTCCCTTTCTTTTAGTTATGGGGGTGGGCAGAGTGCTTATTTCCCACTAAAGTGGAGGACACTTACTTCAAACTTATAATCAAGATCAGTAGCTTTCTATAAAGGGACGTTTTTCTTTGAAACTTTAAACACTCTGCTTTGGACGCTCTAATTCAAATGTCCAGAGCATAATTTTTAAACTGCTGTTTTCTCTTTATTATTCGTTCAGTTTGCATAATTTTTTTTTCCCCTTTAATCTCTGTCCTTTAACATGCTGCCGTTAGAGCCATACTTAGCAAATATCTAGAACTCCTATTAATTTCAGTGGGACTTCCTCGCACCAAGGCTTCATCATGATCAAAGCTGTCAGTGTAATCTGTAATATCTGTTTTTCTGTTTTATAATATATGCTGGAATTAAAGAATACCAAATACACAGTTTCTGCTGTAGTGTGTGTAGCGCTGTGAAACAAATATATTGTCTATTACCAAACATGCATAATCAGTTTTAGATTTTTGCCTATTTTGAATTACATTGATTATTTCAGAATCCCACAATTACTTCTTGCAGAATAAGCAAAAGAACAGGCCAAAAGAGAAATACTGTAAAATGAATGAGAAACCTCAATTCCCAAAGGTTTTTTGTATTGCTATAAATGCAATATTTCCACACCAAAATATTCAAAATAGCTTTTATTTGTGTGTACTTTACATACTTTATGGGTACTTTACATGTACGGAAAGACTCATTGAACAGATTATGCAAAATGATTGTTGAATAAAACAAGTTTTACTTGTTCCACATTAAAGGCAAACAACGTCACAAACTTTATTTTGAAAGGCTTTTCTTACATTATTCTGACAGAAGAAAATTTGTATGGATAACCACATTTTGTGTTGCATCTGATGGTATGAATTTGAAGAAAAATGTTGTTCAAGTCAGAAAACTAATGTGACAGACCTAACCTCAAAATTATTTTACCTCAAAGTTGTCTGAAAAGGGGTTAGATTATGATATTATTTATCTCTATCTCTTAAGGTTATTTATAGCGGCACATAGTGCTACCATATAGTGGCATTCTTAGAGCAGAGGAAGTAATCTTAGTTTTTATGTGGCAGAGTAATCACAGAGTGGTTGCTGAGAACCATTATAAAATGGAAATATCTCAGAAGCTAGATTCCTTGATTTGTTTGTTGACAGAGGCAATGTGGTTATCTTCCACATTTTCACTAATTTTGTTACTTTTCTGTTACTAAGATAAATTACATGTAGGATTATTTGCAGGTATCCTGATACAAGACCAATACAGTTTATCTGTGAAACAAGTGAAATACACTTTACTTAGGAAAAAGAAGAATCTTTTTTCCAGTGCAGATACACTTTCACTGCTTCCTGGGCTGCTTTTTGTCTGCATTAACACATCCCTGCCAAAGCAGAATATCTGATCAATTCTTTTAAAATACAAATGTACTATCTACATCCTTACCTGTCCTTCTGTCTTGCTCTAACATTGCTTTGATTGCTGCCCACCTGAATTCCCTTTAGGTCTCTAGGTCATCCTGTTGGCTTGTGGTCAGTACTGTGGCTAAGTCCG
This sequence comes from Mycteria americana, assembly GCF_035582795.1. Taxonomy (NCBI): domain Eukaryota; kingdom Metazoa; phylum Chordata; class Aves; order Ciconiiformes; family Ciconiidae; genus Mycteria; species Mycteria americana. The sequence goes on along the minus strand of NC_134366.1, from coordinate 99,581,468 downwards.
AAGAGCTTATGTGGTGGCACACTTTAAAATATGCCATACTCATGGTGCCTCCTGTAACCAGCTGAATTCCCTGTTAGAGGTTGGTGATCCAGAGATTTTATTCCTGCTGGGACCCTAGCTAAACAATGACCATGGCCAGTTCAGGAGAACCAGGTAGTGATTCCCTTTCCCAGAAATGCCAGGTTCTCTCATGCCAGAACCTGTTCAACATCTTCATTTCCCAATATTGGGGTCCTTTCAGGTGGTCTCCCAGGCCACCATTTTTTTTGCAGGTGGGACTGTTTCAAAGACAAGGTACTTTTGTGCAAGAGGAGTACACTTTGTTTAGGAAACAAGAAGTTGTTATCCATGACTCATGCTTATCTGATATTCTTCTCTCACATGCATGTGCTCTGCTATCTGTCATTCATGTTGATCTGTGTGATCATGCAGAGTCTGAGTATGCATCCTGACACTCCATAAGGACTTGACTCAGCTGAGCTTTCTTCCTCTTCCATGTGGTACTTTGTCTCATCCACAAATGAGTTTCTCCTGCTCTTTGGTTCTTTGCATGTGATTTGATTTCTTGTGCTCTACTTTGATTGGTTAACATCAGGCAGGAAATGCAAACTGGTGCATGTGGGAAATATAGTTTTCACATGCAATTTGTTTTACTTAAATGGCAAGGAAATGGGTTACAGTTGTATTCAAGGACGGCAGGTAGACACCACCCTTCTAGAGAGATCTTCAGATAACTTTTAGAAAATCTTCATATGGGCATCAGCCCTGGTATCCAGGAGAGAATAACAGTAGGAAAAGTGTCCTCATCCGAACTGGCTCAGTTAGGGTTCTGAACAACCCCTCCCAAGGATGGATGGGGTTTTGTTCTTATTTTTTACATAATACTGGTCTTACTTGAGAGCTGATAAGAAGTGTAATAAGCAAAAAAGTAATCCTTCTCCTGGTTTCTCTGGGCTTTAGAATTAGTTAGCTCCACTGTTTAATAAGAAGTTAGTATCCCTTGACAGAGTGAGTCTTTTAGCTACAGCTTTTAAGATCTGTGTTTGGGAACTGGCCAGACACAAGACAGCAGCAATGTGTGTCTATCTGGCCAACTATGTTTGCACATGATTAGCAAATATTGTTTGCTACATCTATAGGCTTTATTTTTTTAAGGAAAAAAGGACTTGGAAACACTTGGGATTTGTTGTCTCATTAGGGACTAAATGATCTTAGTTCTGCAACCCTTTTCACTGGAAGTCCTGCATGAAAAGTAAGGTGCAACTGCCTTGCAGAAAATGCTTTATTTGCCTCCTGTTTAAAGACCATAAATCACTATTTAGATTACCTTTTGCAAATAGTAAGACTAGTTAAACTGCACATCTTAGCATCTGTGTACAGTGCTCAGCAATCAGCTTCTTTTCTACTGTGTAAATTTTTCAGGAAGAAATTTATACTCCTGAGGGCAAAGAGACACACAGTAGCTGTACACCCAGCTGCATATTCACTGTGGGATTCACTCAGTAAATGTACTTCTTCTGTGAATAGGATTGGTGTTAAAAAGTTCATTTCGAATAAAAATTATAGTTATCTGAGAAATTAAATACATTTCATTTTATGAGGGTGGTAGAAACCATACTTCTAAAATTCTGCCATTATCACAACTGACAGATTGGCAGCCATGTCATGGGGATGTTGGGTGTGGTGGCCTCTAGAATAGAACCACACCACTCATTGACTTACAACCAAAACTTTGTTTGCTTGGCAGGATGGGTGTAGTGAGTGTGTAATGATTCCTTTTCTGCAAAAACATACACATGTACATACTACATTCAGATCAGAGGTTTAGCCTGTAGGGGTCCTGGTGTACTCATGACCTTTGTGTCTTTTAAAGTATTCCCCTGTCTTTAATCATGTGTTGTTCTTTAAGTGGTGTGGGGAACTGGTGAGTGTGCTTCTGTAATTATGTGGATTGCACTTTTGAGAAGTACAATTGTAAAACTAATAAAATACTAGTTTAATAAATAAGTTATCAACAGCATAAATAAGCAACCCTCCCATGCCCCCCAAACTAGTAATTTTAATTGAGCTGAATAATTCATAAACAAAGATGTTTAGAAAGAGAAAGAGGATCTTCATCGTGAATGTTTATTTTTTTTTCCAGTTGAACCAAGCTCCTTGTTTCTGAATTCCTTTACTGAATGCAGTCTGCTAATTCAGTGTTAAATACTATCTGCCAGGAGAGAGAGACCATATATTCACTATGTATAGCTTTCAAGTTAAAGCAATACTGAAGTATTCACAGAGACTTCTGTTCACCAGAACTTGAAGCTCTGGAAGGTCTCACTTTCTCCAGCCGCTATGTAAAAGAGGTTATGTAAAACAGCAGGCAAATACACCTTTCTGGACTGCAGAGACAGCATGGTCCTGTAGGACCACACTGTCGTATGGGCCAGCTATAAACAGCTGTGAGCATAAATTTTTCTGAAGTGGAGTACTGACATCCAGAGCTCTCTGCCAAGAGCTGATGCTCTCCCAGTGTCATCAGCTCATCGTGTTCCAGGTACCTGAGCCTGTCATGAGGACCACAATAATTACGTTCTGCAGCCTTGTTTTGTGCAGCTAGGCTGACTTCTGCCAATCCTTAGCAAATCACTTTGGGGTGCAGAAACCTACTGCTGGCAAGCTGGTAATTGAGGCCTCTGAGGCTGTCAGTCAGTTCTCCCTCTTCCAAACAGTAGCCCTGGGGAGCACTGAGTCACACAAACCTCCATCCCACCGCCAGCCGTCTGGAGCCATTTGCAGGTTCTGCATTCCTGTTCTCTGAGTTTTCACTGTACTTACTAAAAGCGCTCCTGCTCTATTGTCACGCAAGGCCTCATGGACCATCGAGGGAGATTTACTGACTCCATTGCTAGCTTTATTGGCTGATCTCATGACGCCCATGTTGTCTGGAAAACTGACAATATGAGGGATGCTAGCAACCTCATCCTCCCATAGGAATCAGATCTCTTAACAGGTCTGAGTCTGCATATGTGTCCTGAGAAATGCTGTCTACCCCATGCTGGAGGAATAAGCCCTGGACACCTCAGGTCACGTGGGTGGTTCAGCCAAGCATTATCTGCTTAAGGATGGATGGAGGGGGAATGTGTATTTGGTCATCTCACTGCACGGTCAGGGACTGTGAATGACATTATGTGCTGTCAAGTCCAATGATATCAAGGTAATTTCATTCTGCCTTTTCACCCTGTGAGGAAGTAAACTTTCTACCCAGACTGGGCTCATTAAGAACAAGTACTTAAGCAGCAATTTGTCCTCCTTCCATTATCTTCTGCTAGCAGCCACAGCACCCAGGATGCCAGAAGCTCTTGATGCATTTCCCTCTTAGAGAAGTGTAGGTTGTACTAGAAAACTCAGCCATTTGTTAAATATGTCCCTTATAGTGGTTTAATAATATTCTTGGGATCCTTCCTCTCAGTATGGCTAGGGCTGCAGCTACACATTTTATTAGCAAGCACTTTGTATTTTCTTTCCCCGCTCTGAAGCTGAATGCATGCTTCACTCAGCCTCTTTTGCTGACCTATTGCCACACAGTTTACACATTCATTTATAACCTGCTATTCCCATTTCAAGCCAACTGTTTGAAATGAGCATGTGCTACTTAGACCCTTACCACTATAAGTTAGGAGCACCAGAGTAGTGATTAGCTCTTCTTGTGCGTTTTTACCCAGAACTGCTTAAAGCTGGGCTGACAACCTCCTGCTTCCTCTGGTCTCTCCATGGGTAGAGATAGCAGCCTCAAAATAAGAAGCAGCATCCTGCCCCTTTGGCATGAATCTGCTACATGATGTCCAGCTCCTCATTCACAACTGAGGACTTGCTTGGGTTTAGGATCACTTTACCACTTCTAGGACACTTTGAGCTCTTCTCTTTGGTAACCAGAAGCCAGGAGAACTTGTTGATGTGGAATTATGCCTACACCACCATCCAGACTCAGGTCTTAATCTGCTGTGCTATAGACTGTCTTCCAGTAGAGGTACAGAAACCCACGATAACAGTGATGGCTTCAGGCTGACAAGGACAGATTCCTCCTTTCCCATACATTAAGTCTCTTGCCTTGTTGCCATGGTTTAACACTCTGCCCTTGTCTGCTAGCTTCCCCAAACAAAGAAGAAAGACACAGATGTCAGCTTCAACTACCACCTAAGTGGATGGCTGCCTTTTAAAATAATAAAAGGAGAGTATCTGCATGCTGAAATTGTTTCAGCATCTGGGGCACCTGTAATCTATACTATTTGCACTGTGTCATGCTGGTTCCCTTCACCCCTTACATTTGTAAAGGGGAACAGATGGCACTGTTTTGGCCTAGTGTGGATCCTTCTGCGGGTCCTGGCTGCTGCTATGCAGGAGAATACTACACTAAGATATCAATTAAGCAGTAATCAACCATTTCTCCTGTCCTGGGGAGTACAGAGATTCCATAAAACTTGTGTGGTCCAGAAATGACTGTCAACCACGTAGGCTGGTGTGACAAATATCAACAACTCCTTGCATTCTGCATAGAGAGCAATGCAGAAGAAAACTTACTGCTTCTGCACAGAATCTGTGTAACATACTGTGCTGGTTCTGGCTGGGGTAGAGTTGATTTTCTTCATATTAGCTAGTATGAGGCTATGTTTTGGATTTGTGCTGAAAACAGTGTTGATAACACAGGGATGTTTTCATTACTGCTGAGCAGTGCTTACACAGAGTCAAGTCCTTTTCTGCTCCTCACCCCACCCCACCAGCGAGTAGGCTGGGGGTGCACAAGAAGCTGGGAGGGGACACGGCTGGGACAGCTGACCCCAACTGACCAAAGGGATATCCCACACCATATGATGTCATGCTCAGTTTATACAGCTGGGGGAAGAAGGAGGAAGGGGGGGATGTTTGGAGTGATGGCGTTTGTCTTCCCAAGTAACCATTACACGTGATGGAGCCCTGCTTTCCTGGGGATGGCTGAACACCTGCCTGCCCATGGGAAGGAGTGAATGAATTCCTTGCTTTGCTTTGCTTGCATGCATGGCTTTTGCTTTCCCTATTAACCTGTCTTTATCTCAACCCACGAGTTTTCTCACTTTTACCCTTCTGATTCTCTCCCCCATCCCACCAGGGGGGAGTGAGCGAGCGGCTGCGTGGCGCTTAGTTGCTGGCTGGGGTTAAACTGTGACACATACTTATGATTATATCCTTACTAAATTCACTAAATAGATGTAACATTGCCAAAATTTTATACAAACCTATGCAAACCTAAAACAAGTTCACACCTGTGCACAGGATAATACATAAACCCCTTGTTCTTTTGTAGCATAGACTTTTAAACTTTCATTTTGCTGGTTGTAAAGTATCTTTCACTGATTTATAGGATTTCTATGTATCTTACTAGCTTGTTGAAATGAAACTTTTGTTGCTATGAAATTTTAATATGAAGCTAGGAAAGTGACCTGAAGCTAAGATGGTTTCATTGTCTTGCCAAACACACTTATCTTGATAAGGCTTGTCATGTGTTAGCCATGTGTGTGTAGAAGCTAAAGTGAATTACCAGGTCAATAACATGGCATCAGCACTATAAACGACAATAGCCCCCTCCAGAGCAGAAAGAGGGAAGAAATATCTGTCAAGCTCCTTCCTCCCCAACAAAAGAGAAGAGCACCTAGCCGAGAGATTGTTCAATGGATTTTTTTGTGCAAGCAGGCATATTTATCACCAACGTAAAATACCAAAACACTTACAGATTATTATATTTTGCACTATATATATATATATAGTGCTAATGATCACATATATATAATATGTGATCATTAGCAACAGTTTCTACTGACCTTGTCTCTGTCTTTCACTGTCATGTTGATCACGTAAAACAACACCTCTTGTTGTAACAGTGCTGTAAAGTACTGACAACTGAACCTAGTCCAAAGACTAGGCTGAGCAGTGCTGCTGAGGATCTTTGTCAGTGGGCTTGAAGAACTGTGAGATGAGCTGCACGGTGCCTAGGCTCACAGTGAGGGTACCTGATGTTACCTGCTCTTCACACATGTGAGTTCCAGCCAGCCTACTGTCCTCCTCATCTGGTAGCAGGGAGGGATATGTGTAGCTAGTCTTTCCAGGCCATTTGGGAGCTGCTGATTGCTGCTGACTAGCACGTACTTATCTCAAGACGACGGTTGTGTGGGTTGTATTATGTTATTTTCAGCAGAGGTGCCCGCTCAGCCATCCTAGGCTAATGAAGGTATATCAAACTACTGAGAGCCAAACCTTTGTTAATTAATTCAGCAAAGACCACTGGTAACTGTGCATCTAATGTGTTTCCTTAGGTGGTAGAAACACTTCAAGGTAACCAAACAATATTTATGCAGAGTAAAAGGAACTCTGCATGGAACAATTCTGAGAAAGTTCCAAAAGAGAAAGCACCAACTTCTTAAGTTGCACATCACATCAGATGCAGTTACATTTACATATTGATGGAGGCATACCCTGAATGGTTATCAAAACTACTAATGCCCGGACAACCGCTGTGACAAAGGAGAATGCAACTCTTCAATACCTATGCAACAGACAGTTAAATATGTAATATGCATTGCTGGATGTCACAAATTCCAAGCATTAGCAGAGTCATATAAAGTCTGCAAGTGAGCAGACCAGGAAGGCAAAGATATTTTCCCTTGAATGGTGTCTAGTCCTATTCCCCTCTCCCCAGCCATTGAAAACTGAAGAAGAAGGGAGAGGTGGAGGTGGGTTGTTTTTCCTTCTTAGTGTCATGCCTTAAGAAATGTAACAGGGGAAGGGACGATATCCTGGAATCACTCAAAGAACAGTTTGTCTTGTTACTTCCTTTTCTGATGATGTTTTCATCAGCAGCTTAAAAAGGTTATCAGTTTTGCTGTTACAGGGAGGGACTGTAATAGCAGACAGATCTGGAAATGAGCACTAAATGACAGAAAGACCAAATTTTCACAACTTCAGGAAGGTCTCCTCACTGTAATGTTAAACCATGTAAAAAACCCCAGCTCTGTTATTAGCTCATAGTCGCAAACAAAAGGCAGATGAAACTATCTCTGCTGGGTGCCTTCCTACTCTTTCTGCAGTGGGTACATGTTTACCTCAAATATTTAATGCACATTGGTAGCTGAACTTATAAATATTTAACAAAATATATGCAAGCAGCCTACCATGACTATAAGCTAAGGAAAACTCCCTGAATACTTACTTTCTCTCAATACAACCTGAAAAACCCAAGGAACTGCCCGTAGTATTTGCGTACTGTGTTGATGGTATCATGAAGGATTAACTGAATATGCATTACTGCTGTCATAAAGATAAGGTTCTCAAGGCTTAACTAAAGCTATCAAAGGTGTAAGTTAAGACAAATAGCAGACATGTCTCATCCAAACCAGCTTTTTCCCATCCTGTCCTTATCTCACTTGCAAAAAACTTCACAGTACAGTCTAGTAGAAACCAGTTTTATTATTTGATTATTCAACTTCTAAACCCAACATTGTAACATTTCAGAAATATGGAAATACAAAGCATTATTAAACAGACAAATAACTTTGCTATCACCAAACCTGGAAAATAAACATATCTTTGTTCAACACAAACAGCCTTTGAAATTTTTGCTAACATCTGTAAGTGACAGAGTCCATTAACAGTCACTGCAACTGTGTTATAATGTTTGGAAGAGCACTTATAAACAGGGAAATAAAAAATTGCAGCCACTGCATACTATGCCCATAAAGTGGATGGGCCAATATGGACAGCCAGTGGGTGATACATCCCAGCTGTCCAATCTGCTGGGGTTGTCCCCATGCCTGCAATCAGAGATTACTTACTACCCTTACTCCCCAGCCTAATTATGCCAGACCAGAAAGATGTGGCTAATTTTTAGGCAGAACAGACCTGTTGTTGAGGAAGGTTTTCCTCACTTCCCTTTGCAGTGTTCTTCCCCCTGGTCCCAGAAAACCTTTCTTCCTCACCCCTTTCATTACCAAGAAAGGATTTCTTCCTCCAGGTGCCTGACAAGTGTTTGGGCTTTCGTTTCCAGAGCTGCTCTTTCCTCAGTTTGCTGAACAACATGCAGCATGGAGGGTGGAGTTCGGCTCCATCCATGCTCTCAGAAGTCTGTCTCCTGCCTCCAGAAAGTCACACTCCGCTCCATGGATTCCCTTTGCATGTGCAGGCATTCTGTGAGGAGCTGGATATATGTAAAGGCAAAGCCTTTTAATCTCCAGAGTAACCTGAAATATGTGATACTCACTTTTGCCATAATGAGTAATGGAGATACTTTAATGCATTGGCTAACATTGCACGTGTATCACTTCAGGGTTAGTGGAGAATCAGGGTATCATAATGCATTATCATCGGAGAGCTTATACTTGCATGTATCCTTAAATGTTCCATGTTGGCATGGTGTGATGTCACTGTTGCCTTGTCACAATATGTGCTGAAAATACCTTATGCACACATTTCAGACTAACAAATTAATACCTTAAAAAATTAATGGCTTTTGTTACTTCATTAACATAAACCATCTCTGTCGTGTTTAAGGCAAACTGTTAAATGCTTTTTCTGTTATACTCATGTTTGTTATTAAAAAAACAAAACCATGAACAAGGCCCCACAAGATTCTCATTGGTTTCTCTGTGTCTACCTCCCTAACTGTTGTTGCTAAAAGACTTTGCAAAACCAGTAAATACTTTAATAGATAGCAATACAAAGGTTTAAGACATTGTAAATAAAGAGATGAACTGGATTTGTAGTGATAGATATGGTTGCAACTGTACTTCAGTCCTACTTCCATGTTTGTCACTCCTGTCTAAGTAAACAGGAAGAAGCACAGGCAGGGGCTGTAAACTAAAAATTTTTCATTTTGGAAAGACTTGGAAAAAAGTCTGTGTGTTGTCTGTTTAAGGGGTGAATTATGAGGTGTCTTTGAGATGTGAAAAAAGGCAAATGCAGACTTTCCAGAAAAGAAATGTACTTACATGCACTTGTAGGAAACACTGATGATGTTGTATTGATTATGATATGTTCACTCCACCTTCAAGAGTGAGTAAATCAACCTGAAACAGATCTACTCAAGAACAGCTGGAATAAGTGGAGAAGAGCAGCCTCTAACTTATGATGAGAAATTAATAGAGCTTATCCTGTGTAATCGCAAATTAGAAAATGTTGAAGGGATATTTTTGCTCTGGAGTACAAATAGGTGAATAAAGGGTTTAGCCTACTAGCAAATGTAGGTATAAATTACTCATGACTAACTTTAGTTCTGTAATTAGAAAATAAATGTTTCTAAATCTGCAACATCAGTGGGTTTCAGAGCAAAGTTCTAATTAACAACAGGGTAAAAAAAAGTGCAATTAACATCCAACTGGAGCTGCGTCTAGGAACTTACCAACTTGCAAGTTTGCTCAATGTTTAAGCAAAGTGTTTAAGCAGGGCTTATCTTAAAACTTAAGAAGCAGTGATCTATTTAATATAAAGTAAATGAATCCTAAAATAAGATAGAATGTTTGTAATTAGGCAGTTTGACATCAGAGTTACAAGACACATCCGTGTCCCCAGTCTGAGGTGGCCCTTCTGCAAATAAAAGTACATATTAAACCAATGAGCTTTGTCAGACAACCACTTGGCAATCCTATTTTAAAGGCTCATTAATGCCTTAGAGAAAGTGATTGTGGGTAAGTTTCACACACTCTCGTCATATTCTCTACCGCATATTGTACCTTAGTAAAGGATAGAGCTTATATCACTCAGCCCATTTTCTCAAGAAAAGGGATGTAGTTATGGAAATAAGATAAACTAGATATTTCGGGGTTGGCAGAGCTTTGAAAATTGAAGGACCTATTAGCAATGAGAAAATTTCCCAGCAGTTTTGGGGATGTAGATCTCCATCATAAATATGGAAGGAATCACAATCTCTTAATCAGATAGTCATGATGCTTCTGCATCACTCTGATGGTAATGTGATTAGGTTTTCAGTGTTCTGGGGAAGGAAAGATATGTAGAATGTTTTTTGTTTTTATTTCATTGTTTGCAATCCTTTTGACTGGGATCTGACAGGTGAGAAATAGTGTAGCATTAGTCACTAAAATAAGAGCTGAGAAGGTTCCAATTTAGTTTCTATGTCTTATGCAAAGAAAATGGAAAACTCCAAGACTGTTTAATAGTCACTGTTTCTATCTGTATTATTCAAAACTTTCATCCATCATTAGAAACAAAGTCTTTGGAAATCCTATTTTGACTAGAGTTTGCAATAAGTGCTGCTATTCAACCTAGGTATTATGTGATTATTCATTGCAGTTGAGCCTTCAGCTGAGTTAAATGAAGTGCACTTAAATGTTCCCTCTTCCCCTATCATTAACTGCTCTATGGCAGCCTCTAGTTAGGTCCTATAGATCAATGTTTCTCAAACTGTGGGCTGTAAAAGAACTCAAAGGGGATTGCCAACTGTTAGACAGCAACAGTCAGCAGCAGTTCAGTTCCCTAAGTCTGCAGTAGATCTTTTTTTCCCAGGAGTGGAGAATGAGAAAAATATTAAATACTGACTGCAGATATTTATTCTATCCAGGGAACTGCCAGCTACATTCAGCTGCTGGCAGTGTCTCATTTCCTTCAGGATAGACAGTATATAATAGTGGACTTTCCCTCCCTTGCCCTAGAAGAACTGATCTATTATGAACTCAGGTGATTATATTGAAAGAGTTGAGCAAACCGTAGGTGCTTGACATATGGTATTGAGAGTGGATTGCAGTGTCAAAAGGTTTGGGAAACACTGGCTTTTAGATTTCTCTTGGAAAAAGTGCAACCCCCCTTTTTTGCCTACCTTTCTCGCTAGCACCACTTAGATGTCTCAGGACACATCAAATGACTTCATGTTTCTACATGAGTGCATGAGACTCCCTGAGATGTCAGGGAGACAAAGTCTTGCCATACCCTCAGTCCTGCCGTACCCCGGGCTCTGAGTGGGACTGGGGACCTGATTCACTTGCTGCACAGGCAGGTCAACACTGGCACACCAGAACACAATGGGCAGGGGCGAGTTCTTCTCTGACCCATGACGCTTCCAGAGAAGGAACCTAAGGGTTGGGAAGGGTGTCATGACATTGTTGTGACTACTTCACAGTCATGGGGCTCCTGGAAAGCATTTTATCCTAGACAAATAGAGGGAAATGAGAAAACTACAGAAAGTTACTAGGTAGTATAGGAACCGTTCTGTTAATAGGAATATAAAACAACCTGGACACTATGTTGAGACCACCTTCCCCCACCTGAAACAGGTGCTGTGCCTTGCAGTTCTATACCAACACACTTGCTGTTGGTCATATCACTAAGATATTGTAATGCTGCCTCCTTATACCCCTGTCTGCTGAATTTAGAATGTATGGAGCTACAGGAAGAAAGCAGACTAAAGCCTTTGGCTCCAATGCCTGAATGCGAATGTATGTCACCTTGCACTTCTGAACCAGACCAAGGCTGGCTGTGAGCAAAAACAACTGCCGCTACTGCTTCTCCCGCAGCTGGCTGATGCTCTGGGCCTGTAAGACGAGCAGTGACTGCTGGAGACTGCACTGCATCTGTGGCACAGTGACCAGCAGCGGGTGAAAAGCTTTCAGATGAGGAGGATCACCTCCAAGCCCTCTTCTGGGACCTGATGCTCTTCTTTGTCATCAAGGCGTGGCAGGTAAAGGGCAGAGAACACTGTTGGTCCCCCATATAGCACCTATTCCATGACTGCTACTACCCTTTTACCTCCCAGGGCTACTAGTCTGATGTCTTCATAGACCAGTAATGGACTCTCTGGGCAGTCTTGAAAACAGTTTGTAGAGTTCAGGGCTCTCTATTGTAGGGGAGATAGGCACACTCTTTTCAGGAAATATAGGATAATTTTTGGAGTGCAGGTCAGCAAATCGGAGATGCTGCTTACCTCCTGCATCAGGACTTACAACCCATGAATGGTTTAACTGTGCCTTTTCTCCTTGTAGGGCAGAGTTGGAATATGTACTTAGTCATCTCAGTGGAGGATAAGAGAGATTATACAAAAGACTTGAATGCGAGTGTACCCAACCCACACAATATAATTGAAGCTTGTTCTTCCTTACAGTCTCTGCAAGGACAAGCCTTACTAGCCACACTGGAATAGTGAAGAATGAAATCTGCAGTGATTACATGCCCAATTTGTCACACCCTTATTCAGTGGCTGTGGTAACTGGATGGGAGCCCACTATGAGTAGACTATTGTCGTGGTTTAGCTTCAGTCGGCAACTAAGCACCACACAGCCGCTCGCTCACCCTCCCCCCCACGGTGGGGTGGGGGAGAGAATCTGAAAAGCACAAATAAGAAAACTCATGTGTTGAGATAAGAACAGTTTAATAATTGGGAAAAAAAAAAACCCAACAATAATTACTTGTAATGAAAAGGAAAACAACAAAAGAGAGAGAGAGAAGAACAAAACCCAGGGGAAAAAAAAAACCAAGTGATGCAACCGCTCACCACCCAGCCGGTCCTCAAGCAGCAACTGCCACTCCTTGGCCAACTCCCCCCAGTTTACATACTGGGCATGACGCCATACGGTATGGAATAGCCCTTTGGCCAGTTTGGATCAACTCTCCTGGCTGTGCCCCCTCCCAGCTTCTTGTGCACCTGGCAGAGCAGGGGAAGCTGAAAAGCCCTTGACTGGTATAAACATTACTTAGCAACAACCAAAACATCAGTGTGTTATCAATATTATTCTCATCCTAAATCCAAACCACAGCACTGTACCAGCTACTAGGAAGAAAATTAACTCTATCCCAGCCAAAACCAGGACAAGTGTGCATCCACACTTCCTTTACCAAAATAAAGCAGTGGTGCTTAAATTAAAGATGTCAGATTAGAATTCCTGAACTATAGGAAAAATAAAATCAGTTTAAATGTTGTTCTCTTAAATTTAGGAAGTCTGACTCTTTCCCTTCTATTTCTTTTCTTCCCCCCCCAAGAATGTCAAGAGCTCTTTTCCTCATAGATATTCACTGTTGCTACCCCTTGGCTCTGCTTACTCCCTTCATAGCCTTTGACAGCAACCTCGCTTCATCACATCATTCCCTATGCCACTCTGTGGCTTGGGGCTTTTGCCTTATTCAGACACTGACTTTCCTCTTTCCTTTCACTTTCTTCCCAGTTTTCAAGGCACACCTTCCCTACACAAGTGCCTTTGTTTCAGTATGCTGCCAATAGACCACCCTCCATGCCTCACAGACCACTGCTCAACAGGACTGTATTAGTGTCAGGACCCTTTTTGTTCTTTCACACTTGGCAGTGAGCTCAGTGACACATGATCTTACTCTTTAATCACCTGTGACTCCGTCAATAAGTACACTGACATCTTTGGTGAGAAAAGCAGTGCCTTACACCTCTTCCCCAGGAAATTTCCAGGCTGAGGTGACCAGCTGCGCTTTCTTCTGTCTAGAGATTAATTCCTCATTTCAGACTTCCCTCTCTTCCTTTCCCCTAACTGCACTCACCTGGCATATTAACCGGCAACTCTAAGCAGACACCAGGAAACATTATCAGAGACATGTCCTTACCCATCCAGTTGTGGATGAGGGTAAATTCATCACATAAAAAAACTTGAATTTTAGGACCACAGCTTGCAACATTCAAGATGAGGCACAAGATAAAACCAACCCAGGCTGCACAAAGAAAAAAGGTATGGGAGGCAGTATGGTCCATAAGATAAATAATCTGTTGGGACTAATAGGAAAAGCTGGAGGGAGATGATCCTTAATTACTCTTCCTGAAAGGAGACACCTGTGGGTTGAGCACAGCGTGTCCCCATTAGAGAGTGAGCACAGTGAGAGCAGGACACCTGCTTCACTGCCGTCTGGAGCCAGATCGTTTCTCCTCTGCCAAGACCAAAACCTGAAACAGTATGGGGCAGCTGGGGACAGCAGAGGGATTTGAATCGAGCTGGTTCCAGATGAAGCTGTTAGGTTAGACATGGAGCACTAACAGAGCAGCAAACAACAATAAATCATAAACATTGGCATAGTCCGCCGGAGCTGAGCCGTGCACTCAACCATTCTTCAGTCTCCAAGCCTCAATGTCTGTCCAACGGCTTGCAATTGCTTAACCTTTGATGCCCATCAGTCTTTGTACTGTAGGTACATTGATGCTGTAGGTGGCAGCTGAGTGGGGGGAGGAGGGGTGAGCATGACCATGATAACGCTTTATTAGCGTTAAAGCAAAAAGAAGTGAGAACCAGCGTTAGGGATTTATGAATGTTAGCTTTGCCCTATCCAGGGAGTTGATTAATGTCTTAATTATCTCAACACAGCAGGATTCTTCTAGGATTCTCCCTCTTGCAGCTGAATAGCTTTCCCAGTATTTCAAGGTTTCCTGTTTATTGCTAGAATTTAAAATTATATTTTTTCCTTCTGTCAAGGAGGAGGGCAAAAACCTAAAATGCATGCTGAATACAGAAGCTCCCTAAGAGGCTCTGTATATATCATAAAATCATAGGATGGTTTGGATTGGAAGGGACCTTAAAGATATCTAGTTCCAACCCCCCTGCCATGGTCAGGAACACCTTCCACTAGACCAGGTTGCTCAAAGCCCCATCCAGCCTGGCCTTGAACACTTCCAGGGATGGGGCATCCACAACTTCTCTGGGCAACCTGTTCCCGTGCCTCACCACCCTCATAGTGAAGAATTTCTTCCTTATGTCTAATCTAAATCTACCCTCTTTCAGTTTAAAGTCATTACCCCTTGTCCTACTACATGCCCTTGTAAAAACTCCCTGTCCAGCTTTCTTGTAGGCTCCCTTCAGGTACAGGAAGGCTGCTATAAGCTCTCCCCGGAGCCTTCTCTTCTCTAGGCTGAACAATCCCAACTCTCTCACCCTGTCTTCATAGGAGAGGTGCTCCAGCCATATCCTTCTAATTGTTCTTCCACTGAGGTCTGAGATGGATAACAGAGGTTTTTCTGAAATACCCATACTATTTTTTTGCCTCCTTTAAAAAACAGGTGGGTTTTCCTTCCAAGGCATTTCACCAGTTGCTTAGTAGTCCTCAGATTTAAGCTTGAAAATCTGGACACTATTTTTTTACATCAGCAGTGGAATCACACACCAAAAAGACTCAGCAAACATGGGAAACAGCCTGTCTAGGCTTTCTTTTCCTCACATTGGCATGCATGGTACTTCATTCTTGTAATTTCTAGCTTCTATGTTCACATTATTGTTTTGGCATTACAAAGCCTTTTTCTGAAGTTTTCATTGCACTTTCCTGGGCAGGGCACAGGAAACTGCCAAAGAAAAATACAGGACTTGAAAAGAAAGTAATGGAATATACCAGTTTGGATTACAGGAATAATGAAAACGTCCGACTTAACTTTTTAAGAAGGGCAGATTATTATGATATTTTTTGTTTGTTTTAAGAAACCCTGCTGTAGGCATATCTTCAGTATTTTTGTTTCACATAGAATGAGATAAAATGAGAATCCAGAGATCAAATTTTCCTCTGTTGTAGATGAATATGTACAATCTTGAGGAGAACTGAATGTGACTGTAAGCCTTTCATGTGTCAGATTGGTTGCTCTAAACTACTTATGTTTCCTGAAAACAGCTAAAGCAAACATGGAGTTCTTGAAATATTTTTTTTTCTCAAGTGATAATAGTGTTCACTGAGTTTTTTTTCTAATTTAAAATACAATGCCAAAGCACCCTCTCCAATTTAAAAAAAAAAACCAACAGTTTTTTTCCTATGAAAAAGTACAGAGTAAGAATTCCTCATCCTCAGGTATTTGGCCTATGTTTTGTTCTGAAATCTGGTCTTACTGAGTGCAATAATCACATATAGGATTACTAATTACTTTAGGATTACTAACCACTGATCACTGCTAATCACTGATACTTACTTTGGTGGTGTCTTCAGAATAACAATTTTTAAAATGTTTGACTCTGGCAAATATTGACTCCACCCTTGACTCTACTGTTCTGACAGCAGACTGATTGGAGTAACCCTGAAAAGTATAAAGGCATCTTGAGAAGCTGGCAGGGGATTATTGCAATAGTTACTGACAGCATAATCGATCTAGATCTTAGTTCCCTGGTTACTTCTGAAGTTGATAGTACTTGGGTGTTTGAATGGCCAGAGACATCTGGTCGTAGTAGTTTATCTTTTGGCCATTTCTATTTCCTGAGATAAAGATCTTTTTCTGCTCGTAGAGGTGCCCTGAACACTCTTAATCCCAGTCCTGTGTTTGGATTAGCCCTTCAACGGTTTGCCCAATAAATCATAAATGTCTTCTGTTTCCCTGGGAATCCCAGTTTCTTCTAACACAGCTTCAGTTTCCCTGAGGTTTATTCCTTTCTCACTACTCCTTCATTTTCTATCCCCCAAGTTGTTTTTACATTTCTCAATGTAACACTGCTGATTAAGAGCTCCCCTGTGAATGCAGTGTGGAACCAGCCTCTCCTTGTTACTCCCTCTTCGAATAATCCTAAGATTATTCTTAAATATGATTGTCTGTATTTGACATTATAACCAGCAATAATGAAAACGTGGAATTCTTTCTTCTGTAATTTACATGTTTATAGTGCAACAGAAGCTGCAATGCAGTTTGATCCTGTGACGAGTCCTGCCTATCCTTGACTATAGCTATGAAATAGAACAGCAGTCTATGTGCAATTATGTGCAAAGCAGTAAGAGGAAAAAAGACTGCATTTTTAGCTCCAGCAGCATCATGGCCATCATTACCGATAGCAAGGGTTTCCATTCAACCACATGGAAGCTCCACTGAAAAGAATACAGTGATGAAATTTAGACAGAGCTAGGACAAATATTGATTCAAGCAGACAGATTCAGACTACATCCACCAAAGGTATCCTGGAAAGGACAAAGACGTGATAGAAAAAGAGCAATGCACTACACAAAACCCTTTCAGAAAGACTGGTAACTGAAAGCAACTGACCTGAAGGCATCCATAACAGACCATCACACTGAGAATATAAAAGGCTTAGGGAGCAGACACTGATCAAAACATGCAAAGTTAATGGCTCAGCTACAGCCTTGAAGATTGGGAGATGGTGAAAACTGACTTGTGTGGCTGTTTAGAACAGAACCAGAGCAAAAGCCTTTTTATAAGGCTTTGCCTTTTTATAAGTTTTCCCATTTTATAAGCTCTAGATGTTCTGTCATTTTAGTTAGGCTGAATTTATGATCCCCCAAATCTCCCTAGCTCCCAGCCAACTCTCTTTCAGATTATGAGGAGGAGCTCTTGGTTGCTTCTTGCTGCAAACGTGTTATACCTCACACTATTGTCAAATCAAGAGGCCTCTGCAGCCCCCAGTAATGCCCTTTTTATTACCATGGCATCAGTTAGTGCAAGCCATAGCCTGGAAAGTGATGAAGGGAGAATATGGGCATGAGACTGCTGACTTAGTGCTGGGGGACTGGGCCGGAGGAGGCATGCAAATATGTACAGAATTAGCTAACCTGCTAAATGGAAATATTATTTGGCATGTGACTGGCAATTGTTTTGGAGCATTCAGTTGCATCAAACTAGGGATAGGGATTGTTCTAACCATTTAAATTTATAGACAATTGGCTTTCTAATAGCTAGGAATTGGATACTGTTTAAGTTACTAGTTTAGGAAGAACCAGAGAAGGTTGATCATGTATAATTCTCTCTGAATACTTGATATTCTTTGTTATAGACATATAATGGTGACTGGTGAGACAAATCATATGGTATCATGGATTAAATGTCTTCTCACCTGCTAAAAAAAGAACTACTTGTTGATTTGAATTTAAAATGTGTTTTATGAATATTCATGATGCTAATGAATACCTTGGATATTATTTTTCCCCTTTGTGTAAAAGTCTCATAATGTTTTTATAAGCAATTCCTCATTTTGAAGCCCTGTTTGGTACATAAATTGTGTATGCTGCCTGATATGATATTTCTGCATGTGGATTGCTGCAGAATCTCTTCACTATGACAAAGAAGCCATATGAAATTTCACATAAGATCATAAGAATTCTGCCTCCCTTCAGCAACTTGGTTATCAGAAATTAAACCTTAATTCAATAAAAAATATGTGTAGATAGACTTTCTACAGTTCAGTAGGATTGCTGACATGATTAAAGTTTAGGAAAGTGTATTAGTATATTGCTGACCCAGGGCCGCAGTGGGTGTGATGGGACTCCCTTGCTTACCTGTCTTCATATATATGAATATTGTAGACTATTCATGGCTTGTTTGCCCTGCTTAACAAGAAAGAGAGGTTAAATTCCCAGACTACAGATATTTTGTTTTGATGTAAAACAAACTTTATTACCTGAGACCTTGCAATAATTAAAATGTGTATCAAATGTGCAAACAGCTTTATTTTTTCTTTCCCTCTAAATGCCTGAATTGGTTAAGCAATGTTTCTGTACTTTAATTAGACAGTAGAAATCTATGAGACTGCCTTCATTTGGCTTTCAGCTGTTTACTTTGCATCAGTAAAATCCATATACTTTAAAGGAGATCTCAACTATAATTAAAAGGGTTATTGAACTAAACAGAATTACCAATGTTTATCTCATTATGTAACGCTGCTGGCACAAAAAGCGGAATTCAAATTTGCTTTCTTTTTGGCATTATTGTTTCGCAGAGTTTAAAACAATGCCTGTAATTCAATCAGGTAACAACAATTACTGCTGTCAGTCCTTGGGAAAACTTGGTACCCCTGAAGTTCATATGTTTCAGCTAAACTCTAGCTATTACGGCATGTTGAATTCCAAAGAACACAGAACTGGGAAACTGCAGCTATTGGTATTTTTCCCCAGTACATCTTCCACTGGAATTTGACATACCGTGGTTTTGTTTATTTGTATGAAAAGACAAGAACAGGTCATTTTCTGGCTGCTAGAAATGCTTCACTGAATTTTGCAATGTGGTATGTTCTATATAATATTGTATGATGGGTGTTGTTCTTTTAAGCTCTAGATATCCATAAAAAAGCTTAAATGACATATAGGAACAAACAGCAAGTGGAAGTCACGTGCCTACGCAAGACTTTCCTCTTTTGTCTTTTACTTACAATGCCAAGAATTGTAACAGATATTAGATATAAGTAAAATACATAAATATAAAGTGTTCCTCTAAATAGATAATGCTTGATTTCCAAGCTAGTTTATTGCCTCTTCAATCTCAAGTGATTGAAAGGACTAAAATCCAGTGACATATGCCCAGCCAAGAAGTTCCGTGGAGACTCCTTTTGCAGAGGACCATCCTGATGGGGACCAGTGAGCTTTAGTTACCAGTCTCTTCTCCCCATTCCATCCCAGTACTCAGTGCTATCCTGCCTCACCCCAACTTTCCCACTCCATGCTTATACCTCCCCTGTGCAACTAGGATGTTACAACAGCACTCTGCAGCCAGCACAGCCCACGTTGGTCCTCGTTCCCATGCAACAGGCCCATTGCACAGCGGCACTAGGCACAGGGCAAATTAGGACTCAGGTGGACCAAAGATACTTGACACAAGTGAGCATTTCAGTTGCCTTTCTGTCTTGTCATTTGGCAGGTGAACCAAATGCACTTGCATTAAAGTAAGTTGCGAGATCTTGGGTCAGACTTAAGACTTGCAGACTTGAGCCTCACCTCATGGGAATCCTTGATTGCATTGCACACCAGCACAAATACTGGTAACTAGTAAACTCTGTCCAGACATGAGAAAGTAACAGACAAATTAACTCACATACTTCTCAAAATTATTACTTTCTCTCAAGGAGATGCTAATTTTTTGTCCCTGGGGTTCTCAGTCCTGAAGATGTTATGTACATCTTCACTGCCCTAACAGATCTAAAAGGTGGCTTCTACAGAGTGGCCCTTATGAAAGAAATGAGTAGTTCTTAACTAGTTATGCATGGTGCAGTAAGGACTGGGGTTGAAAGACTGTGCTTCCTCTAATGATGAATATCACAATTCCCTTGTTATGAAAGAGATACCTTTAGATAACCATTATATAAAAATTTAATTGCAACTATTTTGAACTCAGTCAGCTGCAGCAAAGTAAATTTACTTGATTTTACTGAACAAATAACTAAGCTTAAAACACTGCAAGTTTGAGAAAAATGAACACTGATGGGAAGAAATAATTTGAGAACAAAGGTTGGCCCTTTGAACACTGGCAGTTATACATATTGCAGAAAGTTTTCTCGCTAGTTACTGACACGCTCCGAAACAAGCAAGTATCTCTGTGCTGTGTTAAGAATGACATTAGGTTTCATGGGCCAACCACTGCATGAGAAAATAACTTTTAAGAGAGAAACTGTTCTCAGCTCGAAGTCAGTAGCCTTGAATTGGAGCAGCTGTAAGATAGATAGGTCATTCTATTTTTATGACTTAATGTATCCCCAGAGTGCAGGGATGTGCACTCTGTGCAGGCATGGGGAACCTTATTAAAGGATCTTTGTTAACATGTCTCAACTGGCTATATTAATTGCTATATATGGTGTAAAGGGTGGACAATCACCATGAGCTGAAATCTCCAGAAATGCCCGTATAATTTCTCACTGGTATCTTCTTATTTTCTTCATGTTCAACTAGTACAACAGCCCTGCAAATGAGGAAAAGATAAATCTGCAACCTGTGGTGAGGGACAGCCCTGAATGGCAGATCTGAGCTGCAGATCTCTGAGAAGCTGCCATATCTTACTGTCTGTGCTTCATCATGATCACCAAAGCTGAAGCAATCTCAGCAGCTTCTGATGGCATGAATATTTGTGTGTGTAGTTTCAAAACCATTACTACCACGAAATGCTGTAGTGGCAGTTCATACCCTGAGTATGTAGACACTATCATCATGAGCTGTCAAACCATCTTCAGATATATTGTGTTTCCAGGTTCTTTGGAGAAATGTGGAAAGGTTATTTTGGGGGTTGCTGTAGATATCAAAACAGTATGTCACAACTGGACCTGCTTCTTGCTAAAGCATTAGTTCTGTGTATTTACTTTCATGTGTGGCATTGGGAGCTGATTTTTGTTTTGACATGGGATTTCCTGAGCAGCTCTTGTGCCCACTTAAAATTTTATTTTTCCATTTTCAATTGTCTGTGTATTATGTAGTGCTCATTGAACCTTTCTGCACAGTCAGTCTGAGAAATTATACAAAGTATTTAACGTGAGGGAACAATCATATTTCTCTTATCTAATTGCATACTAATTTGCAGGTGAATTCTGACCATCCCTTTTTCAGATCACATTTAGATACACTACTATTCAGTACGTGACAAAGGCTTTGCTTTATTTGGGACTCACAGTCCTGCCTGGTTTATGGTTCTGGGATTGCCATTAGTTGTTTATGAAATATGCCTTATTGTCACATAAGATTCTGGGGTCTCAGAGGTTATTCATACAGTGATCACTCACTCCCTGTGAAAATTATACTTAAATAGATAATCAGTCAAGAAGTTTAGAATGGTGCACCTCTTTGGGGAGAAAGGGATTTTAATAGTATTTTTATTTGCAACAAAAATGTCACTTTAAAAGGGGGATTATTCTGCAACAAAGCATTACAATTAACTAGCACTCAGAATGATTCCTTTTGAAATTCAGTAGAGGGAATGATAAAATATCAGGAGAAAGCAAATGCAAACCATTTAAAATGTTTTTAAAACAGCCCAATTCTTCCTCCCAGTTATAGCAAGTCCTTTTGATACGGGAGGATACACCAAAAGCTGTAAGTTTTATTTTCCTTCAATTGCAATGTTTGTTGCAATACTCTCAGATGTTTAACACAGGATGCAGAAAACAACTTGATAACCTCAGTACACTGAATGAAATAACATTTGAAACCCTTCTCCCAATACATTTCCACAGGTTTCTTAGACTAAGCCTCTCCTATTATTCTCTTTGCAGTTAAGGGTATTTCAGGAGGTTAAAAATTTTTACATTTTGTCTTTGGGACTTTACTTGTTTTTAATATATACTGTGGGTTTGTGCATTTGGAGGATACCTGGAGAGTTGAAATGGAACATTTCACTGTAAGAAGATATTAATATCTGAAGGGAAGAAAGGTCCCTTTGTTTAATGATTGTTTATCTTGAATTTCAGGAAATACTTAGGAAAAAAGAAAGAAAGGGAAATGTATGGGGTTTTTTTCTCTCTCTACAAGTCCTTTCTCAGTGACAGAATAAGTACAATAGTAATGCAAAAAGAAAGATCTCACTTGTTATGTTGATACACACCTTCATTATTTTATTTTTTGTATTTAAACATTTTAACCTTTTAAAATGAAGGTATATTGCATTAACAGGCATTTGTCTAGGTTTGAGCTAAGAAAAGCAATTGGCTTTCGTTTTCTATATCAAGTTACTCAGAAATAAAACTAGCAATTCAATGCTACTCTCCAAAACAGAAAGAAGTGTTTTTTTCTTCCTTTTTGTTTTTGGAAAAAAAAATGTTTAAAATAAATAGCTTAAGTTTGATAATAATATTTAAAGGTGGCTTTTCATAACTTTTTCTTTTCACTGTCACAACTTATTACATTTAAATGTGTTGCTTTTCATTTTTCTTATTTCTCTTTTTTTTTTTTGTCTGCTCTATTAATTCAAGATGAAAATTCTTTCTAAGCTTGCTGAGGAATTGTGAATTCACTGCCCTAATTGATGCATTGATTAAAAACTTCTTGCTGGAAAATGAAGGCTCATTCAAGGTATGCTGTATAATTTGGGACTGTTTGGGGACTGAAAGCCTCATTAAGAGAGAACTGTATTAGATCTGCCTTATGGAGAGAAAGTGTAAAAATATAAGAAAAACAACTTTTACAATAAATTGTGGGACTTGAAGGCATAATATGTAATCATACATCCATGAACCTGACAATTTTAAGATATGAGACTGAAAAATTTAATTAATTAATTGTTTGAGGTTTTAATATAGACTCTAACAATATTGCCTGAATTTCTTTTGCAAGCAATCTTTGCCACTTATGTTAGATTTCCTAGATCTTTTCGCTTCTGCTGTTTTGAGTTATTTCCCTGCCCCCGTTTGCTCATAACATACTGTTACTCACATTTCTTCTTTGGCAGACAGTAGCTGGAAGTGACTGGAGGTTTTACACATTAAGATGAGGGGACAGCTTGTCAGGATGGTCATATACAGATGCCATTAAACCATGGAGATGTGGTAGAAGGTGAGGAAAAGAAAGCAATAAATAAAAGCAGTAAAAACTATTTAACTATTTTTCTTTAACGATTTTATTTTACAAACAAAGAAGTCTTTATTTACAATTAAAGTCATTGTAATAACAGTCACAGACACAGCGCTGACTGCAAACAAGGCTCAGAATTTCTGGTTTAAACCATCTGGCCCAACCTGATTATATTTGTTATTTTTCCTTGAAAGAAAGATTTTTCTTTCTCCCTTGGAATTGCAGGGTGGCAGTTATACCTGTGGGGTCACGGATGGGGGTTAAGAAGAAACTGAAGATTCACAGCACATGATGGTGTGGAAGCAATAGCTATTTAATGGAGATATGGAGATGGATGAGCAGCTTATGGCTCACAGACACTGTGTCCTGTCAGACATGGGCTTCTTCATCACTCCTGTGCCCTAAAGTTGCACAGCCTGGGAGGCATTAATGAAGGCAGACCTTGGCTTCAGTGTCACCAGGTAACCAAGTCCTGCAAAGGCAGGATTTGGAGCAGGGAGAGTGTAGAAATGCTTTCACTGCTGGGGGAGAAAAATCCCTGTGTAGTTGCTGTTAAGGAGAAATTGTTCCTGAAATGAGGTCAGACAGCGGGCTGGTTCTCTCCACAATTTGCTGACTGCTTTCAGCTTTCACGCAGCAGTGACAGTAAAATGCAAGTGTTTTTGAAACGTAAGTTCAGAACAGGATCACAATATGTTTTTCAGGAACACGACTAGTGGAAAGGCAATAAAAAATTTGGTTAGGGGACGGCTCGTGCTAGCGACTACTGTTACACAATTATAGACATGGATTAAAAACTACAGTGAAGATCAGGAACTACTTCACAAAATAACAGCCTGGGGAAAAGAGCTCTTCCCCTTCATATATATATAACCATATGATATATATATCTCTCTATTATATATATACACACACTACAATTTTAATAAAAGACTGTGTCTTCAGAGCCCTCTACACATTTATCTCCTGCTATGCCAGATGCAGAGGAATGGACATTTATCTTCAAATGGTGGTGGGAATAATGGGCAAGCAGAGCCATTCAGGACAAAGAGGGCAACAAAAAATTACTGTCCTCAAGGCAGACGTCTGCTAAGCTATAACCACTTCCCTAGCAAGTTTGACATTGGGAACCAGACGAAAGTCTTCCACAGGACAGAGGATGCAATATGTTTATTAGTAAGTTCTTTTAACATATCTTCAGTTTACTCACAAAGCATTAAAAACCTCAGGTTGCTATGCAGAAACAAAAATCAGCATCAAGTCTAGAGGAAATAGCACATCAAAAAATAATGAGCAACTTGGCTACACGTATGGTCACTGGTCCGTTCAGGGTGTTACCAACTGAGGGGCTGTGAGTCTCCTAGTTGGAACTGTGGCCTGAAAAAGAGCCCAGGGGATTTAGGATGCTTATCCACCTGTCCTACCCAAAGGGGGCTTCAGGAAATTACAAATTGATTCACACTGTGTTCTACAAGATACCTGTTTCATTCAGCTGTGTTAATGTCTCAGACCTATGGTCCAGGGGCACAGCTCACAAAATGCAGCAACAGAGTGATGTTTAGCCTGCTGACTCTACGGTTATTAATGTATTGTATAGGTTTTAAGGGTGTTTCTTCAATAAGACCCAGGCCCAAGGGCTGCTCAGTTGCCTATACAGCATTTAAGCAGAGTAGCCCAATGCTAGAATGGGCAATAATACACTGCTGCAGAAAAATAAACCTCTGTGACTTAGTATTTGCTGGCAAGTGGGAAGAGCAGGGCAGGAGCAACTTGAAGCAGTATTTGTGCCACAGCTAGAAGATTCAAGCCCTGTTGGCAGAAGAGGAAGACAGAGGTCTCAGTGTTGACTGACTCACCTGCAAATTAAGCTGGGCACAGGGCTAGACCTGTATGGGGAAAAGAAGAGCAAGGAGGAAATCTGAAGTATTTAGGCCATTGATTATAATAGAAGACAAAGAAATGCTCAAGCAGAAATAGGTACCCATACAGAAAGAGGTATATGAATTTTGTATGCAGGATGGTGACATTGACAAGGAAGTCTTTTTCCAGACTGTCAAGTCCCATCAAGACACATTAGTGGGACACAGAAAAAAAGCTGTGGTTGCAAGGCTTGTTAGGGTAGTATGGAAATAATCACATTTCCCTTTCTTTTTTTCCCTGTCCCGATAGCACTAAAATGATGTAAAATGGATATTCATATTTACTGGCATAACAAGACTATGACAAACATAGACATGCTGAAGTTGTTGACAAGGTTGATATGTGTGTTTCCTGCTGAAAGTACAACATCCTAATCCAGCCAGAGCATGCAGTAGACCCTGGCAAAGGCAAGACTGGAATTTTATTTTGTTATTAGAACAGCAGGTACAAGAAGTGCACTGCAAAACCCAGGAAGGACCCCAAGGTAGCACCTCTGTCATGTGGGAACCTTTGGTACAGGTGCAGGTCTGCCTTTCTAGCCAAGGAATTTTGTACACATGTCCACCTTGTCTCTTCAGATTTCAGAAGCAGAAAAAATTACCAGGAAAATGTTTACCTACTATTTACAAGTTATCATATGGGCACTTACTGAGGAACTGACAGTATTCACCACATCTAACCAGTTGTCAAATACAACTTCTTACAACTCAAATTAGATTCATGCTGTACCATTCACCAGAGCATTCTCAACCTACTTCACCCTGCTAATTGCTAAATGCTGTGACTTAAGTGGAAAAGGGTCATAAGGAGTGTTTTTAAATGTTGAAAGTTGTCCACAGGTCTCAGTAGAAGTTTAGAATCATTGAATCATAGCATGGTTTAAGATCATCAAGTCCAACCGTAAACCTAGCACTGCCAAATCCACCACTAAGCCATGTCCCTAAGAACCACATCTACACGTCTTTTAAATACCTCCAGGGATGGTGACTGAACCACTTCCCCCTGGCACTCTGTTCCAATGCTTGACAACCCTTTCGATGAAGAAATTTTTCCTAATACCAATTTAGACCTCCCCTGGCACAACATGAGGCCATTTCCTCTTGTCCTATCACTTGTTACTTGGGAGAAGAGACTGACTCCCACCTCTCTACAACCTCCTTTCAGGTAGTTGTAGAGAGCGAGAAGGTCTCCCCTCAGCTTCCTTTTCTCCAGGCTAAACAGCCCCAGTTCCCTCACCCGCTCCTCATAAGACTTCTGCTCCAGACCCTTCACCAGCTTTGTTGCCCTTCTCTGCACACGCTCCAGCACCTCAATGTCTTTCTTGTAGTGGGGGGCCCAAAACTGAACACAGTACTCAAGGTGTGGCCTTACCAATGCTGAGTACTAAGGGACAATCACTTCCGTAGTCCTGCTGGCCACACTATTTCTGATACAAGCCAGAATGGATTGGCCTTCTTGGTCACCTAGGTACACTGCCAGCTCATGTTGAGCCGTCTATTGACCAACACTCCCAGGTCCTTTTCCGCCGGGCAGCTTTCCAGCCACTCTTCCCCAAGCCTGTAGCGTTGCATGGGGTTGTTCTGGCCCAGGTGCAGGATGCGGCACTTGGCCTTGTTAAACCTCATACAATTGGCCTCAGGCCATTGATCCAACCTGTCCAGGTCCCTCTGTACGGCCTTTCTACCCTCAAGCAGATCAACACTCCTGCACAACTTGGTGTCGTCTGCAAACTTACTGAGGGTGCACTCTATCCCCTCATCCAGGTCATTGATAAAGATATTAAACAGAACTGGCCCCAGTACTGAGCCCTGGGGAACACCACTTGTGACTGGCTGCTAACTGGAGTAAACTCCATTCACCACCACTCTTTGGGCTCAGCCATCTAGCCAGTTTTTTACCCAGCGAAGAGTACGCCCGTCCAAGCCACGAGCAGCCAGTTTCTCCAGGAGAATGCCGTGGGAAACGGTGTCAAACGCTTTACTAAAGTCTAGGTAGACAACATCCATAGCCTTTCCCTCATCCACTAAGTGCGTCACCTTGTCCTAGAAGGAGATCGGGTCAGTCAAGCAGGACCTGCCTTTCCTAAACCCATGCTGACAGGGCTTGATTGCCTGGTTGTCCTGTCTGTGCACTCAAGATGATCTGCTCCATAACCTTCCCTGGTACTGAGGTCAGACTGACAGGACTGTAGTTCCCTGGATCCTCCTTCTGGCCCTTCTTGTAGATGGGCGTCACATTTGCCGACCGCCACTCAACTGGGACCTCCCTGGTTAGCCAGGACTGCTGATAAATGATGGAAAGTGGCTTGGTGAGCACTTCTGCTAGCTCCCTTAGTACCCTGGGGTGGATCTCATCTGGCCCCATAGACTTGTGTGTGTCTAAGTGGTGTAGCAGGTCACTAACCATTTCCCCTTGGATTATGGGGGTTTCATTCTGTTGCCCAACTCTGTCTTCCAGCGCAGGGGGCTGGGTACCCCAAGAACAACTGGTCTTACTATTAAAGACTGAGGCAAAGAAGGCATTAAGTACCTCAGCCTTTTCCTCAGCCTTTGTCACTATACTTCCCCCCGCATGCAATAAAGGATGGAGATTCTCCTTAGCCCTCCTTTTGTTGCTAATGTATTTCTAGAAATATTTTTTACTGTCTTTTAAGGCAGTAGCCAGATTAAGTCCTAGTTGGGCTTTAGCCCTTCTAATTTTCTACCTACATACACTCATGACATCCTTGTAGTCCTCCTGAAGTGCCTGCCCCTTCTTCCAAAGGTTGTAAACTCTCCTTTTTTTCCTGAGTTCCAGACAAAGCCCTCTGTTCAGCTAGGCTGGTCTTCTTCCCCGCCAGCTCGTCTTTCGGCACATGGGGACAGACTGCTCCTGCGCCTTTAAGATTTCTTTATTGAAGAATATCCAGCCTTCCTGGACTCCTTTGCCCTTCAGGACTGCCTCCCAAGGGACTCTGTCAACCAGACTCCTAAACAGACCAAAGTCTGCCCTCCAGAAGTCCAAGGTAGCAGTTCTGCTGACCCCCCTCCTTACTTGTCCAAGGATCAAAAACTCTATCATTTCATGATCGCTATGCCCAAGATGGCCTCCAACCATCAAATCACCCACAAGTCCTTCTCTGTTCACAAACAACAGGTCCAGCAGGGTGCCTTCCCTAGTTGGCTCACTCACCAACTGTGTCAGGAAGTTATCCTCCACACATTCCAGGAACCTCCTAGACTGTTTCCTCTCTTCTTTATTGTATTTCCAGCAGACATCATGTAAGTTGAAGTCCCCCATGAGAACAAGGGCTAGCAGATGTGAGACTTCTCCTAGTTGCTTATAGAATATTTCATCTGCCTCTTCAACCTGGTTGGGTGGTCTATAACAGACTCCCACCATGATATCTGCCTTGTTGGCCTTCCCCCTGATTCTTACCCATAGACACTCCACCCTATCGTCACCATCATTCAGCTCTAAACTATCCAAACATTCCGTAACATACAGGGCTACCCCACCGCCTCTCCTTCCTTGCCTATCCCTTCTGAAGAGTTTATAGCCATCCATTGCAACACTGCAGTTGTGCGAGTCATGACACCATGCTTCCGTGATGGCAACTATATCATAATTTTCCTGCTGCACAACAGCTTTCACCTCCTGCTGTTTATTGTCCATGCTGTGTGCATTGGTGTAGATGCACTTCAGTTGGGCTATTGATCCCATCACCTTTTTGGGGGAAGAAGCCTTAATTCCTATGTGACCATTCTCAGGCACTTCTGTGGTTTCTAACACATCAAAAACCTTCGCGTCTTTGCTGCTGCATGGGTCTCCATCCCCTACCTCCACTGAGATGGCAGATTGAAGGACCTTGCTAGCACACCATCCCTCAAACGTTGGTGTGCTGCCCCCAGGCTTATCTCTAGTGATCCTGGTTATAAAACCCTTTCCCCCTTCAAATCTAGTTTAAAGCTCTTTCAATGAGCCCTGCTAACTCCTGTGCAAAGATCCTTTTCCCCCTTTGAGACAGGTGTACCCCATCTGTCACCAGCAGACCTAGTGTCATGTAAACCCACCCGTGATCAAAAAAACCAAAATTCTGCTGGTTAGACCAGACTTGGAGCCAGGTATTGATCTGCTGGCTCTTTCTGTTTCTTCCCTCACCATTCCCTGCAACTGGAAGGATAGAGGAGAACACGACTTGTGCTCTTGATGCCTTACCCAGTTGTCCCAAGGCCCTGAAGTCTCTCCTGATTGCCCCTGGACTTCTAGTTGCAACTTCATCGCTGCCTACCTGAAAAATTAATAATGGATAATAATCTGAGGGCCGTACCAGGGTAGGAAGATTTCTCTTCACATCTTTTACCCGGGCCCCAGGGAAGCAGCAGACTTCCCTAAGAAGTGGGTCTGGTCTGCATATTGGGCTTTCTGTTCCCTTCAGAAGGGAGTCTCCTATGACAATGACCCATCTTTTTTCTTTTTGGAAGCAGTTTTGAGACAGGGCATAGGCCGACTTAACCTCGGCAACACCTCCAAGCTAGATGAACCATTGTCCTCGTTATTGTTTGGTTCCACTTGCAGAGCCTAATACCTATAATGCAAGGGCACCTGGGAAGGGGGGGTAGTCACAGAGGAGACACGCCTGCTGTGCTGGGCAGGAGCTTGTCGCCATTGCCACCTATCCCTTAAGTCACTGTGTTCAGCCAGGCAGAGAGAGGATAGGGAATCCTCCGTATCATGCGTCCTGTCTGCCTGTTGGGCCTGTCCCAGGGAAGGTGGGGTGCAATTCCAGTAGTCTCTCTCTCTCTCTGTGTGTGTCTCTCTCTCCCCCCCTGATACTCCTCAGCCTAGTCACCTCCTCCCAGAGCTCCGTCACTAAGCGGAGGAGTTCCTCTACCTGGGCACACCTCCCACAGGTGTGCTCCCTGCTGCCGGCCGGCACTGGTGTAAGAGCAGGGCACAGCCTGCAGCCTGGCACCTGGGCAGCAGCGTGTTCCCGCCGGAGCTCGCTCTGGGAAGCTGCATCAGTTGTGGCGGGTGCAGAGCTTAGAGAGGCCA
Source organism: Mycteria americana (assembly GCF_035582795.1). Classification (NCBI taxonomy): domain Eukaryota; kingdom Metazoa; phylum Chordata; class Aves; order Ciconiiformes; family Ciconiidae; genus Mycteria; species Mycteria americana. Next base: position 99,551,318 of record NC_134366.1, on the reverse strand, counting down.
CGGTTTTCTGCCGGGTGGATACCATCGCTCCCCGGTCAAGCTGGCAGAGCTTCAGCGCCCTTCCCGCATGCCCTTCCTGCGCGCGCTTCCTGCGCGCCCTTCCGTGTGAACTGCCGCGCAAACTGCTGCACCATGCCCTTGCTGACGCGCCACACCCTGTTTGCCTGCCCTGGTCGCAGGGCTCCTGGTGACCAACACTGCCTAAGGGCTTCTCTTACACGTGTCTGCGGGCTTGGCCGCCGTTGCTCCTGGTCCCACCCAGGTCTCGTCAGCCGCTGTCGTGTGAGCTGCGGGCTGCTGGCGGCTCTCTTGGCTCCCCCTGAGGTTTCCCCAGTTCAGGAAACGCCCTTGTCCGCTGTGCTAGAGAGCTCCACTGAAAAAAAAACAAAAAACAAAAAAAAACCACAGAGAAAAGAATCTGTAACATAGAAAAAACACATTTGTACAATTAACCATGAAACCTCTTCACAGAAAATGTACATCTGATTAGGAAATTTAGTAGAAGCATTGAGCGCAGTCGGATATCTATTAGATTTTTTCCTAAAACATTTAAACTAGCCTTGTACTGTCTGCGCACTAATCTAGGGTCTGAAAGATGACAGATTTTATTCTACAAATACTTTTAGATCCAACATACTAGAATTACATAGGTTTTTAAAAATCTGGAATGATATGGATTTCTGTGTTTATTCATAGCAGCTCTATATTACTTCATTTTTTTTTACATGATAAAATTGATTTGTTACACTTTTACAAGTAAAACAATTATATGTATTCATAACTTGGTTTGAATGGTAAGCCATTGTCAAAGGGTTGCTTTACTGTTTAAAACATTGTTTTCGCTGTGGTTTACAAAAAAGCCATACCTAACATAGCATGTTTTAATCATCTTTTGGAACTCCTACAGAATGTACCTGTCATAGAGTATTTTATACTTAGTGGACATTGTTAGACGTACACTGCATGGATATTAGCCATGTTCAAATCTTTTTGTTCCTTTGTCATATTTCACTCTGGTTACTATTGTTGGTGAGAAATGTGTTATTTTTTTGCTTTTGCATTTCTTAAAGTAACAGTTTCTTTTAAAAAATACCACTTCATTCTATAATTACATTGTGGTAATTTTGATCAAATACTCAGTCTTTTAACTTTTTGCAGGTTTATATGACACTAGTTAAGAGCACTGATAAGAAAATAGTAGATAATTTCTAATTGTCTTTTCTATCCCTCTTGATCAGTGCATAAATGACAATTTCTACATAGCTTATATTACAGTAAACTTAATATGAATTTTACAAAACCCACCTCTGTACCTCAGCCATCCTTTTCTATAACTGGTTTGTTTTACATGAGCACCTGGAATTCAGGTTGAGTTGCACTCAGTACTCTGCAAATACAAATGACTGTTCCTGCTCTCAGTCTCAACAAGGTAGGAATAAATAGGTAACAATTTTCAAGGAACCCAAACATTATGTGCCAAAATGACTGAGTGTATTACATTATGTTTGACTGCCATGTCTCCTTTTATTTAACTTTTGCTGGAAGGAGTATATTTTCATCTTCCTTCCTTCGTCTTATTTTCCCTTCCCTTCCTCTTCCCTTTCTCCTGCTTCTTCTCCTTCCTCTTCCTTGCTCTCTCTTTATCTCTCTTTCTTCCCTGTCACTTAAAAGTTTCATGTTTTTGATAAAAAGATAAGGAAAATATGATCTGGTTGAGTGATTTAAAGTATTCAGTTGTAATATCTTCCTAAATCTATGTGGTCAGAGTGAGAAAGTCCAAAAGTATTAGCTCCTTTCAGGAATAAGTGATAGCAATGACTAGACTAGAACCCTGAAGTCTTCAGCTGTTGCTTTCTGATGCTTGCTCTAAGCCAAATCCAAAATTAACTGAAATACTGTGTTGTAAGAGCTTGGACAGACCATCTGCACCATCTCTTGTTGGATGTGGTCCCATGGGTGGTCCTGGCTCAGGGTGCCCATGGCCAGGCAAGGGAGGGCTGTGGGCCGATGGAGACTAGCCCTGCTGTGGTGTCGCTGAGGCAGGGACTGATGGCTCCAGGAGGCTGAAATGGGGTCCTGAGCCCTGGGCAGTGTGATGGAGCAGGGACAGCAGGGCCTGCAGTGCCCTCAGGGCCCTGACAATATCTTCTGTTACATTTAGGTAGCTCTGTATTTATAGGATATACCATTGGAGCCCTATGGACTAAACTTGAGTTTGTTCTTGACAATTTGCAGAGGCTGCTTGTGTTTGATTCATCTTTGTTGTTTCTCTCTGCTCCACTAAAAATACCCAAAGAAGTGTCACACTGTGTTCTAGCGACAATAAGGAGGACTGACCTAGAAGTCAATGGCTTTTTCTTTTTTCCACAGGTCCTTTTAGGTTACTTTTCACGTGAAGAGCAAGTGGCCATCGAAGACCCCTGGGTGAGACTCTCAGTTGGAGATGTCAGCAGCCATGCCCATAAGTAAGGAAGGCAGAGGAGACACCACCACCTGACTCTTCAGGGACGGAAGTTCGTCAGTCTGTAGCCAGAAATGATGTGACAGAGGCGCATGGCAGCTCTGGCCATAGATGACAGTGGAGCCTCCCAATGGCCCCAAGGTGTCACAGCAGCAGGAAGCCCTTCTGCAGCAGCTCTGCAAGGGGCATCCATGGCTTCTGGCTGATGGGAGAAGCAAGCGGTCACCAGAGAGCTCATAGCTCTTCAGGACATGGCAAGACCATAGTGCTGAATGGCAAAAGCCTGATTTCACTAGAGTAAACGGGTGTTTAGGTGGGTGTGCAGAAAAAACTGAAGCAGATAATTCCCTGATACAGGCTCCTTTGTGCTGGTTAGCCAACATATAGACATTGATTAATAGCTGTAACATCCTAACGTGTTACAGGACCTGCACCAAAGCCAGATATAAAGTAAAGATAAGTAAATGCTATTAATTCAACTCACTTTTTTCTTATTATTTTTAATACCATTCTACTCTATTTTAGAGAAGGGAACTTGGGAAACTCTTGAGAGAATGGATCCTGTCTTGGTGTGGAAATTATTGGAATTCTTTCATAGGCCAGGAAACATTATTTTCAATACCTATATGAAAAGTTTGGTTGACATACGACATAACCAGCTCCAAGTATTTAGCATTTGTGAGCCAGATCCCCTAAAGAACAGAGGAATGAGTTAACAAAATGAGAGTAATTTTTTTTACAGCTTGGTTATATTTTCCTTCTTGCTTTTCAATCTTTAGTGTAAATTGATTCATATTTGTAAAATTTTCTCTAAAACCAGGGTTAGAGGGGGTTGAGTATTTGTTTTATTTTAAATAAACCAAGATTCTCAGGTATGAAATTGTTCTTAAGGATACTGTCTATTCAATTGCATGATCTGCTGTCTTACCTGACCTGGGGAAGCAATTGCTGTTTTTAATATGAATCCAGCTTCTTAATGTAGGCAGGAGTTTTTTCTTATTCATATTTCAGTAGTTGCCAGAAATGTGATAGATATTGTACGAGAAAAAGGAACAAATCCTGAATTGAAAATCTTATAGTATTGCTCATTTTCTTTTCCCAGCGGCACGGTAGAGATGGCGTTTCTCATTAGCTGTAACGTCTGTTCTTTCTTTAGCATATGTGGCTCTCGCTCTCCCTCCTTTGACCTTAGATGAACCTTGTTGATATACATTGTATCATAAACAGGCCAATTTTTTGCAAGTCCTGTAATTCCATCCATGTGGTGCTTTCTTTTGGGAGGTTGCCATTGTTTCTCTTTGCTGCTGATATCTAACTATTCTTGGAACTCTTGGAATTCTAATGCAGCTCCTCTAAGACTTGATAAAGAAGATGGCAAATAGTGGTTATCCACACCAGCTGCACACATGTCCATTATCCTCCATGGTTCAACCCATTGCTGACTACCTAGCCAGCGCCAGAGCTTTTTATCCCTAATACAGCTGACAGTCCATACTCTTCCATTAATTTCTCAGGCTTAGATACACTCAGCTTCGTTCATAATCTTGGACAGAAAAATAGTGTTTATATTTTAAAGATATTTTTAAGAGCATGTCTTTTAGTGTCATGCCAAATTTTACATCTACAAAGGAATTTACATAAATGTACAGGGAAAGTTGAAGGGCCTGTACCATGACTCAGTAAACTTTCATCTGAAATAAGCAATCAGATGGATTTAGAGCAGACTCACTTCACAAAATTATTTAGTGGTACTATTAATAAATGATATTTAAAATGATTAGTTGCTAAAGTGGAAAGATTGGCTAAGTCTGCTTTCAGTAAGGATAGGAAAGTAAAATAATACAAATGGATACTTTGCCTGTGCCAAGTTGAAAACTACTGTGGGCAAGTTAAAAACAGCCAAATTTCGGTTGTTGTTGTTGAAGTATTATATAACAAGGGAATTTAATGTTTGTTTATCTATTCCCTTTTTTTGGAATATGCATGTAAGTATTATGTAAGATATAAGAGCATATGTATAGTAATAGAAAATATTTAACAGTACTATGCCCAAGTCATACTAAGTCATACAGCCTGAACTTAAAAAAAACATTTTTCAAAAAACCACTCTGTACTTGATGCTTTTTATTATTCAAAATATATTTTCATTTTATTTCACGACCCTGCTTCTGAAAATGGATCTGAATAGGTCTATGTGGAGACAATCAGGAAACTCTATATTTTTTTTTTTCTCTACCGAGCTGTACAGATTACATCTTAAAATCACAACCAAATGTAACAGGTCAAATTCTTTGTCTTCGGTAGCCACTGAAATTTAAACAAAACTTAAATGACACTAAAATTTCACTTAATGAGTCCCTATGAAATGATCACACAATGAAATTAAAGTGCTTCCACTAACATATATCACAATTCACAGCTGGTAGGAAAAACCCCCTATGAAAGTATGTGTTTTCTCTACCTTTTCCCTTGCACCATTATCAAAGAGTTGTCTTGATCACTTCCTACATCCCTGAAGGAAAACTTGGGCCCTTGATATAAGTAAATAAAAATCTAAAGCGGACTTCATATAAGGTCCTGAATGCACCTGGAGGACATATAGAGAAAGGCTCCCTGCCTGGGGCACAAATTCTTGCAGATTGCCAGGGCCTGAGTCAGGGAAATGAAAGTGACACCTGCATAAGTGAGTGTGAGGGAGCACCTTCAGGTCCAGCACTTATGGGGCAAGACAAAGCTGTGGGTAGCCTTACCAGAAGGAAAACAGTGTTGCTGACTTATGAGGAGGCAAACAATGAGATTCATGGAAAGGCTGAAGCAATTTGACTGTACACGACAAAGAAGAAAACATTACAGAGCCTTGAAACACAGGCAGGATTGCTGTACTGCTTTTTAAATTCAAAATGAGCACTTCTGTGCCAAAAATTCTCAGGAATATCTTATGGAAAATAAAACTGTTTGCTTTTATCTGACAGGTTTTGGTCTAAAATGCTGTAGTTCATTTATTCTTTTAAGGGGATGCCTTTGGGATTTTGAATATAATTAAACCATAAATATCTCAATATAAGGGGAGAGGGGAAAAATCAAGTTGAACAGTTATGAAAGTTATGCATTTTTGTTATTAATTGACAATTAATGGTATTTAGAAACTTTTCATTGAATTTTTTTTTAATATTTTTAATGCAAATATTAATATGAAAGCCGAGAACAAATGTAAGACATTTCCCGCTGGTAGATGCAGTAAGCAGAACCATGCGAACTTATTTAAATATTAAACAGTGTTTCACTAGATAATTTTTTTTTTTAATAAATGAACATATTTTGGTCTAATTGACTGCATTTGCACTTGGAATATTACTACTGTTAGTTTGAAGTTATGGTTTTGAAACAGTCACTAGCTAGTGGCTCTCAGTTCTTTTAATGAGTTATACCGAGGATTCCCCAGCCTTTCGTACAAGCCTCCACTTCTTTTGAAGTTATGATCCTTTATAAATAATTATGAACTAGCTTGAAATTGTGTTATAAATTAATGTAGTAAAGTTTTCCTTATGAAATGTGTTCCAAATTAGATAAAACCCCTTGAGTTTATAGAATAAAATAACCTCATCAACTTAAAAACATTCTATGTCAAAACCCAACCATTGCTACAGAAATTGCAGGGGAAAATTCTATCATGAGCTCCCCTTTCTTTTAGGTTATGCTGCACTAACCATTTTCTTGATTAAAAATCATGGCACAGGAAGAATGGACATAATATGCAAAGAAAAACAAAACAACTTTTTATAGCTGTTGCTGGGTGGATCTCAACTGTACTTTTTTTTTTTTTTTAGATAAATCTTACATGAAGTAAGCTTCTTCTATCAGAATTAAAAGCTCTTTTGTAATAATTTTATTTAATCTTGATCCAATATGATTCCTAAAGTCATTTACCATGAAAGAGTTTCATTCCAAGTGCCCAAATCCATTTACAATTTGCAGTTGGCTGATTGTCAGTAAATCCTGTCTCGCAGCCTTTTCATACCAATTGAAAAATGAGATGCTGATCTCAAGCAAGGCTTCATACTGGTCACAAAGTTTTGGAAAGTGAGTGAACATAAAATTCCCGTTCTCTAAGAGTTTCTTCAACAACAGTTTGAAGAGAAAGGTGAGAAGATGATTGGGAGTGCAGATTTTCTAACCAACTACCTTCATTGACTAAGCAGTAGGACAATAAGGTTTTCAGCAAACATGGGGGCTTTGAAGTCTTGTTTTGTAAAGCTTTTTTATCTTCTTCCTTTCAATTGCCTTTTTTTCCTTATTTTTAATTTGATTTTTTTTCCAGATGAATAATAATCATAAAACCTGATAAATTAGATCCATATTTTCAATGCGTTTTTTTGACATGAGGAGTATAACTGTGTTTCCAACAGGATTCGTATGTCAAGAGAACTGTCTTATCAGTATCAGAGGCAGAGATAAATACAACGCTGTGGAACCATTTCAGATTGTTAAAATTACCTTTTTAACACATTTAAAGAACTTATTCAACAGAATGATGGTCAAATGATGTACTTAAACACTGCAGCCAGCAGTTAATAGATTGCCTTCTCTAGTTAAGGGAAAAGGGCAGAAGGAGGCATGTCAGAAGTCATCAGTCACTGTATATCACCAGTAGTAACTTTCCCCTTTGGGTTGCAGGAGATAGGAGGCAAATGAGATAACATTTAAGTGAATCATGAAAGTAGACTTTTTTTTTTTTTAACTGAAATCTGTAGGATCTCTGAGCAAGGAATCAAAGACCCAGATGAGTCTTTATGCCCTGAAAGGTGCAGGGAGGTAAAACAGACAAGGACACCATCAAGGCTCTAGGAGCTGGGAGCTTAATGCCAAAAACACCATATACCCCTAGAGAAGTACCCTAGAAATACCCGTAGAGAAGCAGGGGGAGCAGGCCTGAGTCTTGTGGGCCAGGGTAACTCAGTACAGTATGTGCTGCTCGGTGTAACCTCTGTAGGAGGTCTGAGAAAAGCAGAATTGTGCCGTCAACTGAAGGTCCCACAGCTGTCTAGAAATTTGCAATTGCCCTCCCACATGGGCCAGGGCTGGTGAGTGGGAGAACAAAGGAGGGCAAGCAGCACATTTGACCCTTCTGTGCAAGAACTCATGGAAAGCACAGTATCACAGGATTAGGCCCAAAAAGTCAAGTGGTTTTTACAAGCTGTTACCAAGACGGAGAGATACCACCAGAGGAGCTTCTAGCAGGTGAGAAGAATTTGCCCTGTGATGGCTTTATTGGACAATGACATTCCAGAATGGGAAGGAAGAAATAGCTTGGACAGGGAAACCGTAACTGATCTATATTTGCTAGAATATAAATAAAAGTCCCATCCAAAATAACTTGCAGTTATCTCATTAAATAGTCCCTCCAAGTTGTTAGGGCTGGGAGCTGTACCACATTTAAAAAAACTTAATAGTGATAGACTTTTTCGATTTTTTTTAATCAAAAGCCCTCATAAGAGAAAAAAAAGAATGGCATGAAATGCCATTACTGATGTTAGTTGACAGTTTAGCATTAAGAGTAGAGAAAGATACCTGTTCCTGAGCATGAACTGTGGAATGCAGAAAACTAAATGCTAAATTAATTACTGATATATGAAGGGTTGGCAACAAACCACTCATCCCTATATACTTTTGGGATATTGTAAATGACTAAGAAGTTCCTGTAGGTTGTAAATAAAGATCTAATTCAAAACTGTAATTTTGCTCAAATGTGATAATGATATCTTTGAAGGGAGAAGGTTCCATTCCCCTCAGAAATGCTAATAAAAAAACATGTATGCATATTCATGAATTTTGTCATACCCTGTCTCATCCCATTGGATGGGTTGTGAGATGGATGAATCTTTCTGATTCCCCGACGGTTTGTGTACCGACAAAGGCCGATCTGCGCTCGGCAGAGCCGCGTGCTCGGTAGAGTCACGACAATGACTCAGAGGAACAGGCTGGCCAGGAACTTTATTAACTGGCGAATTCATCAAACAGACAAACTTAACAAACTGGCGAGCTGAACAAATGAGCAGAGGCGATTTGGCAATGGAGCTATTTTCCAGGCAACCCGTCACAATTTATCCCAAACTTACATATATTGGAAGAGTAGAGGGAGAGAGAAGCAAGAAAAGGAAAGGAGAAGAGAGGAGGAAAGAGAAAGGAAAAGTTTCACCACCCTTGGATCCCGCGATGACGATGACGGACGTGGCAATCCTCCAGTGGTGGGCGGGCGGTTCCCTGGAGGGCGTGGCTTTTATAGGCTAATCCCCGCCTCCAGGTACGCCCCTTCAGGACTGACATGGTTCTTGTTCTAGAAAGTTCTCAATCTTCTGCGCAGGCGCTGAGGGAGGGGGGTAGTAGCGAGGGGTCTCTCGGGCAGTCACAAGCCCCTTCCTCAGACAAACCCTGTGTGACCTCTGGCCATAGATGGTACGGTCCGTCGGAACCCGGAACCGCGCATGCTCCGACGCGCTCTCCACGTCCCGCTCTTGCTCTCCCCCGCCCCGTTCGCCGCCCTGCCGTCGCCATGCAAATAGCGCCTCCCGTCGCCACAGTGTCTGAGACATTAACTCTTTTCAGTCTCTCACATACCCCACTGACTTAGAATTGGGATTATATACTTTTTTATATAAAATACATAATATCACTTTTTGTACATACCGTTTTATGTGTTAAGATTATTTTACTCAAGATAAAAGAAAGCCTAGGCCTTCAGTGGAGGTTGTCTGAGTGAATATAGTCTGTAGAAATGTGGGGAGATATCCTACCTTCTCAGACAATTTTTGGAACTTGTAACAAATTTGATCAAAATGAGTAGTTAGAGCATACCAGTTATTTGCATTCCCTGAACCTTAAAAATATTTCCCTTCTGCAGGTGTTCTCATTCTGCATAGCAAATTCCAGGGACTAAATCAGCTCCGGAAAAATTCTTTGGACTCTTGGCCTTTCTGGTTAGCTTCAGAAAGTTCTTAATACATAGTCTTATTTCTACCCCCCCATCTTTTTTTTCTAATGGGTTTATACTCTTTAGTTACGATAACTATGAAAGAAAAAAAAAAAGTAATTCTTCTTTCAAGTGAGTATTCCTTATATAACCTGGACTGAATTTTTTAAAATTGTTGTTTTGAGCCTTAGTTTTGAAATGCCTTACTTGAAACATATCTGTATTTTTTAATATTAAAAAAGAGTTACAAAAAGGATTCTGAGTACCTACCCCCTAAAAAGCCAGGCCTGCTTACACAAATTCAGCCTGCATGCCAAAGAACCAGGCAATTCAAACGTATAGGTTATATGTGAATATTCAAACCTCATCAATTTTGAAGGCCTTCTCTCTTACCTAGTACATTTCTACCCTACAGAGATGATACTGTTTACCTGCTAGGTCAGAAACAATCATGGATGAGAATAACAAAGAAGATTGTCACATAATGTGGTATAAAGTTACCCTTGCCAAACACTACAAATGCAGTATGCAAATTTTACTGTGTACCAGCTGAAGAAAAGTTGTTAACACTATAATGTTTTCCAGCTAAGTAATCAGACCATGATAGAAGTGAAGCGAATATGCTGATGCCTGAATATAGAAATTAGGATCTGTGTCCTCTGGGCAACTGGAAAGCTTCCAGGATATATGCCTAGTGTTCTGCTTTTTGTCAAACAGACTCCAACATCTAGTGTTCAGCTGCAGCACATCACCACCTGTCTCCCTCTCCCTTTCTCTTTCCCCACCTCCCTCTGTTTCCCTCTCCCCCTCCCCCTCCTCCTCCCCTTCTTCTCCTCTTTCTCATTCTTTTTCCTTAGGAACACTTAATGCATTCGCATTTTGTGTATGTAAATTGCATAACACGCTTTTAATTAGGAATGGGAGGGCTAGAAATTACTTGCAGGGATTTGAGTAAAAGGAGCATACAAATAATTGAGTAACAGTTCAAGAAAGTGACATTAAGATGTTTAACACCTACATACCGCTGCACTTTTTTTTTTTTTCCCACACAACAAGGGTTAAAAGAGGCGTTATTCAGAATAGTGGGGAGCAAAAGCAAAGAATTATAGGGAAAAAAACTTAAAATAAGGTATTATGAGAGAGATTCATGTTGTCTGGCTTAAAGTACTTTTGTCAGTACGTCATACTGCTGTTACGATAAAAGGTGAAAGAGAGAGAGGTAGAGATTTTCCTTCAGAGGGCAAATGAGCACCACAGTCAGGTGTCTGCTCTGACCTGTTTTCTCAAGAACCCATTCTCCTTCCACTGACTCCACAGAGCACCTCATGAGGTGCACTCGGTGTCTGATTTTGGTGCCTAAACTGGTGTCTAAACCTGCATGTTGCAAATATTTCTTCACCAGGAAACCACCAAGAATTCAAAAGATATAAGAACAATGAAAGATTGTATCTATTCTTGAAACGTGGAATTACAGACATACAATAGGTACCCTTCATCAGTTTTTGTGTATATATCATTGTCTAAATTAAGATTAATATTACACTCTTAGTGTAGAAGGTGAAGATGAACCCCTCAAGCATAATATATGAAGTTAATATGATTATTATCTTTTTGCTAGTAACCATCCACTATGGATGACTAGCTTTTAGCAGCAAAACAAGTTACTGTCCTTTCCTTTTTCTGTTGCATTGCTAACTAGGCAATGATAACACTGTTGGAGTCATTGACAAGTTTTTCTGTAAACGCGAAGTCTCCTAGGTTCATAATTGCATGAATATTTGGTAATATCATTATATAAACTGGTAGAGTGCTATAACTCTGTGCTTGGAAGACAGTGTCTTAATGCAAAGCGATATTGCAATCAGCACTATACAAAAGGAAAGGTTATCTCGCTGTTCATCTATGCACTATGGCGCAAGGCAAAAGAAGGCAGGAGAGGTGAGAAAATGTATTTATATTAAGAGGGTTCAGCCACAAAGAAGCAAATTTTGAATCATGCAAGTTCTTGCAGAAAACTACATGAATTTTTTTCATTCATTAGAGTTAGTATGGAGGTTCCTGTTAAGAATTTTTCAGACATCTTCATGGATGTCAATGACAGCATGTTAGGATTAAAAAAAAAAAGTGACTATAAATGAGAAGGTAAGGGAAGAAGAATTTATTTTCCTGCCTTTGCATGAAATATTCAGAAACTCCTGCTTTCTGTGTTGTAAAAGTTATTGGCTGAGTTTTAGCTGTGGAGTGTGTCGAGAAAATATTTTCAATACGAACATTAAGGCACAAACAAAGAACAACTAAAAAAATGAGTTTAAATTGAAAGAGATCCCACGCCTCATCATTTCTTGTGTCTCTAGCATTTTATCTGAGGCAACTCTCAAGGGATCAAGAATGAATTCAGTCTTTCTGATATTTTTGGTAGGTATCCAGCAATGTGCATGACTGAAGGACAGGTACAAATTAGAGAAGAACTACATACTTGAATATGTTGGTGTTGTTAAGAGCAATCAGAGGAAGAGCTCTTCAAAAGAGCTTTCCCAAGTGTCATTAGGAGTACATTTGATCTATGGGATGGCTTTTATCATTCCCTTTTTAAAACATTAATCACAAAAATAATTATTTTCTGAAGCTCTTCTCTCTTTGCTGGTTTTTTGTTGGTTTTTTTTTCCAGCTTTTTTTCAGTATTCTCTGCAGGGCTCACTTTCTCCTTAAAAACAACGTATAGTCTACTTACTGTGAGAACTACTGGGAACAGATTGATTTCTTCCTATTACAGCTTAGTTTTCAAAAAATGACATTTTCATTGGCCTTGAATTAGTCTAAACTTTTTTCTATAATTTGTGCATAAAATGATAAGCTTTATTTCCATCTTAGTTTCACAGAGATTATAGAGTAATTACAGCTTATATCAGTCACCAGTGGCCATTTTCTTACATCAGTGACTGCTTTCTGTTTGCAAATTGATAAAATGCAAACACAGTGTACATCTACTTTGAGAGGCTAGGTTGGGGTCCTTTCAGGAGGTTGGCCCTTAATTTAAAATGATGTTTCTTTTTACTGTAATAGAACTGGAATTCCTTTGCACTGCAGTGGTGGTAGCAGTAAAGCCACAGTCTGAAGTATATGGGATCCATCTGCAACTGTTATGAGACCATACCTGTACACCTACTAGTCACTTTTCCTTGCTTCTTTTTTTTCCCAAACCTCTACTAGAGAAAAAAGGAGAAAAAGACAAAAGAAAACAGAACACTGTGCCTATAGACATATATGTGTGTATCTACATACCCTGATGTATATATATCTCTAAAAAATAAGAGCTTTCAGTCAATATGTATCTGATCCACCAGACCCACTAAAGAGTCCCCAGCAAGCTAGTTATTCGGAACTCTACTCATATTAACTGTATCAGTAATCGCAAACAGCACCCATCTGGTGCTACTCTGGCTCTAGTCCCTGCCCAACAAATGGCATTTGCCCACACTTGGAATAATTTCCCCACAGAAAAGAGCAGCTTGTTATGTCTTTGATAGCCATCAAGTTTTATGGTGCATTCTGGTCCCTGCTAATCAGTTTAAGACTCTGCTACACATCCTTAGTTCATGGTCAAGAAAACACAAGATCTCTTTTACTTCAACTGTCTTCTTAGTCTAAGTGGTCTTCACTTTAAGCGAGCCCTCTGTTTCCCTCACAGATAGGGTTAGAGAGAGTTGGAGGAATCAGCTCTCTTGGCTAGGCTGCCACAGGTCTAGGATAGCCCTTATTCCTACAGTGATAACTTAGGTAGAGAATATTGTGAAGAAAACTGCTATTTGAACAGATCCCTTTTTTTCCTGTGATGAAAGTTTGCCTCTTAGCCCAAGGTAGGATACCCAACTATAAACTCCATCCTGAGTGTCATTATCTGTAGCCCAAGAACTATTTCACAGGCCCTATGCTGTTCCATATATGACCATAGTTATTCATCATCAGATATTAATTTCAAATGTGGACCATTCTGCATCAAAACAATGAGAATTTAGAAGTGGACATATCAGAAACATGTAAACAAAGATGTCCAAACGTATTTGGAATGGAGAGGATGGTTTATTTTTCCAATAGAAGACTTCTTAGGCGTACAATAAATACTGATAACCTGCAAATGAACACAAATCATGTTTCTTGTTTCCAGCTCCACTGAAATGTATGCTTGTAAATAAGTTATTGTAAGAAACTCTTTCATTAAAAAAGCAAGAATTAAATTAAGTTGTGACTATGTAAAATGTCATTTTTCTAGTCAATTGAGCTACTTATATATGCATATTCTGCCCATACTCCATTAGTGGTACAAATATGTGTTTACCACTTTCATTATCTTTTTTTAGTACTTCAGAATAGTGGGAGAATAAAGTATGTTCTTTACTAGTTCATGCATTGTCAACAGTTGTTGATTTAATTCCTTCATTCTTGGTGTGATGAATGAGCTAACAATAACCTACCTTGAATTAGAATTCGAGGTTCAGATTTTGGAACTGGCTTTTATTTATTTTTCTTGTATACACACAAAAAAATCAAGATTTGACATTATTGAAACACAATCAACATATAACTCTGCATTAACATTTTAATTAGCATTTTAACAGGTAAAACAATGATTTCAAAGTTTCATTTCTTATACAGTTCAGTAGTGTTCACTCTTTGTAATACCTTAGTACAAAAGCCTTCTACAACTTCAATTGGGATCAGCTTTAGAAAATTATTTTCTCTCTGCCTCTTTCCTTTCCACCTTTTCATTTCAGTTGCTATCATGGAATCAGACTCATTTGTAGTCATTCTGATTTCTGTGTGATGGCTGTTTTTCTTTTTTGGCATTGTTCATATCAAAATTCCTACTCATGTATCTCTGAAATGTATATTTTGTTAATCTTTCAAAAGGACTTTTGAATTTTAGAGGGAGAAAGTAACTATTAAGTTCTGATTTAATAGTTTAGTTGCTCAGCAGCTTTTTCAAAACAAATGCCAGAATGAGGTTTCATTTAATGTAGAGCTCTCATACATGCAAGGTAAACAACATAGAAAAGAAAAGCAGTCTTTTATGTATATGCATGTAGTGAAGTTTTGGAAAAGTAAGTTCCTTATTCCTTATGTATGTGTAAACCCACAAGGACAGTTTTAAGGTTTAGTGGGGAACATACAAGAATCAGTGATACCAAAATACATAAAAATAATACGCGTTTCTTCCAACTCTATAAGCCTTGTTATTGGTGAAGACTTCAAAGGCATCCTATCTTGATCTAGATGTCTCTTCAGACAACATTATTACATAACAATATTCACCAGCCTCTTTCTTTTTGTATACACTCGGAACTACAAAGTGTAACTTTTCCACTTGCACATTTAAAATAGAGTTTCTGTTTGAAATTGTCATGCCCAAGTGTTTGCATGTTCAGACACAAATCTAACTCAATTTGAAAACTTTTATTTTAAATATGGTTCATAACCCGATACATAAATTCAAGTTGTAAGTTAATTCATTTCCACTGACATATATTTAATTAGGATAAATCTTGTAGTATTCAGCTTCTGAATGATTAGAAATGTTCAAATTCTGTGAAATTATCTTTACAAAGTGAAAATGAATTGTGATAGCAAGTCTTGGAATAACGTAATTTTATTTGTTAGGTATAAGTGAATATAACTAGCAGATAACAAAACAACAGCTTACAATGCATAGCACTTAAGGCCTCTTTCCAATTAGACCACACACCTAATTTAAATAGTTCTATAAAGTTGATATTAGATTCTGTAAGCGAATCTGCTTTATAAACCAACCTATGTCAGCATGAGTAATACTTGTGTATGCACTGTGCAGGTTTAATCAGGTACATTTATCTGTGTCTGTACATGTCTTCTGGTTTAGAGGGAAAAAAAAGGTTTTAACTGCAAATGCTTTTTTTTTAACCAGTATAACTAGCTTTGTATCAGGTTTTCAGCTGGTGTGGATGAGCTTCAAAAGAACAATACTGGCAACAAATTCTCTGTGATTGTGTGCCTTGTCCCCTCCCCACATCTCCAGTCATCCTCTTCCAGCTGCCAGAGCATATGGGAAATTGCCTGTGCCCAGGATACCATCCCCTCCCTGATGGAGGAGGCCTATGAACAAGGTCTGCATCCATCACTTTACACAGAGATACAACTGGGTTCTAATAAAGTTAAATACAAATCAATTAAGATATTCTGTACAATAATGAAATGTTGGATTTCTTTCAATTCTCATTTTCTCTCCCTCTCATTCCACCCCTAGAAGATATCAATAGGTTTTTTTTTTACTTCCTTCAAGGTCCTGCCTAAATGGCTGCCAAGTCTCAGCCTGCCAAGCCATTTATCCCTTATGGATGGTGGTTTGTGAAGGAATGTTAGACTTGTTCAGTCATTGAAATGGAGGAAAAAGGGGAAAAAAGCTGATGGTCTCAGCTCCTTTGACACCGAAATTGTTCTTGATGATCCATATGCAGAGACAGTGGGACAGCTTGGTCCTCCACAGAAATGGCCATCACAGAAGCTAGGAGGAGGAGGCCCAAGGAGCTGTCAATGAGACTGTCTGTCTTGTGCTTTTTGAGCCACCTGTAGCACCATTGCCACTGTGGCAGGTCAGCTACAGCTGCATGGTCCTCCAGATGTAGATATTGCTGCATTCCACACCTAGCAGCCTTAAGCACTTATTCTGGACAAGTACATGGGTTGTCAGATATTTTGTTGTCCTCATCTTCCTAAGCTGCCTTCTTTATCTGCTGCAGCATACCCTCAAGGAAGGGTACCTTCAAGAATGGGTATGCTGCCACCCCTCTTTGCCTTTCTTTTGCCACAGCAGAGAGGGACTGAGTATGGGACTAGCAAATATGGAGGCTCTGTCACTATCAGAGTAAACTCTAAAAAAAGGGGGAAGTAAGTCTTTTAATCCTTGAGAGCTTCTGGATGTTTTTCTGCACTGCGAGTTGCTGTTAGCCATCCCCCTCACAATGCCTGATTCTCAAGGGCAAATTTTAATTCAGAGAAGTGGGAGCTGTTGGAATTTAATATAAGTATAGAAATGCATGTGTATCTCAGCTAGGAAATTAGATATGACCGAGATGGGACTGTTCAGAAGGCTGGTAAATCAGGCAATCTTCATACTTTAAAACAAAACTTTATCAGGCTGACATTCTTTAACAGCACCTTCATACTAATGATTAGTTCTTAGTTATTACCACTACTTGTAACTACATACACAAAAACATTAGTCCGTAATAGTTATATACTGCATTAGGTCTGAATGCATAACACCGGAGAGCTGATACTGTATAGTTAGCACGGATAGCTGTTGTCCATGATGGTCTTCCTTGCTGAGGTAAAGGTGATCAGGCCGGACTGGTCTTCGATGAGGAAAGTCAGAACAGAAGCAGGCTTGTCTTCTTTCTTCCCCAGTTTTATTCATTCGTGCCTGGTGTTATGTTGCTTGCCCTTCTCCCTAAAGGAGAATCTCATGTGTTTTCATTGCTGCTTATTTTTGTTTTGATTTTGCCAGTTATTCTTCATGTGTGTTCGACAGGATGTCGTGTATTTGCAGTCCCTTGTGCTCCTCCTGGTCTTTGCTCCTTACCTTGCATATTCCATTACTCAGATCACTGTTAACATGTTTTCCCATGACCCCTGCATGCAGCTGCAGAAACTTTATTTTCCCTGTTGCTGATCATATTCCTCATGTATTTGTGAAGAATGGTTACACATCGTGTTTGCCTATGCCATCAGAGCATTACTTATATATTGTTGGTTACACTATTCTAGTATGCTTATATTTGTGTTCAAGGTCAGCTAATATTATTTGTAACCTAATTAGTTTACTCATAACCTGTAGGTGTCATAAGCTTCTGCTTTGACCATAGTGTAGCAGGGTAGACCCATTCCTTTGCTGATCATCTGCTAGCAGGTCTCACTATGATGGTTCACCAGTTTCTGTTAAGTACTCCGTGTGCACTGCTGCAGTACAGAGGACTTTTCTTGCGACACAAGCATGAGAAGACTGAACAGGAAGAAAGTAGAGAAAGGGAAGGGGACCAACCTGTGTGAGCAGAAAGAACAACCCTGCAATAATATCTGTCCCTTCATAGGCTTCTTTTTTAGCCAACACTTTAATGATAAAGATTAAAAATCTCATGTTTCAAGTGACTCCAGAATAAGAAAAAAGCCTTTCAGCACAGCAGGAAGGTTTCATTTGTGTTTGTTATGAATCTGCTGTGTGCTGTGGCTGCTGCACAACCAAACAGTCCCGCAAGCCTGGACCTTGCCTCAGTCACTTTGCCATCCCCTTCTCCCCAGACTACCACCTTCCAGGAATACCTGCTGATGCCGAAATTTGCCTGCTTCCCCACTGAAACCAGGCGTACAACAGACTGTGTTCAGGATGATGACAGGCAGGTTGATGTGAAGCATGGCAGAAACCACCCTGCCTCTTCCACCTGCCTAATGGGCCCTGTCTGATACTTTTCGTCTACAGTCTGCCTCTTCCCCATCTCCCCTATCAGAATGAGCCTTACAGTGGTTCATAGGACCCTAGGGGCCTGCCTGTGGCCTGAAAGTCACTACAGCAGGGTTGTGCCACTGGAGCACCTTGCTTTTGGCAGGGTGAGAGAGGATGGTTAAGGTCTAAGACTAGTGTTGTGATCTGTGGCTGGAGATGGAGATGTTAGTTAAGGCAGGTGGACTAGTAATCTGGAATGGTTTCTCAACAGAGGTGTAAGGAAAGAGACTCTGGACAAATGAACAGCCAATTTACACAGTGGCTTCCTCTTAGCCCTCCTTTAGCAACCTCTTTCCTTGCTAAGTTTGGGGATTCAAACTGGGCTGCTAACTGAATCCTCACGTCCAATAAATTAATCAGTCTGCATATAGCAACAAGATAGACAGACAGACCCTGATGTCTTATTACTTTCCCTGATGTCTTATTACTTTCCCTGATCTTCAGGAATATCACTACCTTCAGCTCTAAGGCTGAAGTGTCACTTCTTCACCATCCTTTATAATCACCAGCAGCCAGCTGGTTGCCCACCTCCCAAAAGGACCAGAAAAGTGCCACAAAATCTTTTAGCCTTCTGTTAATCAGCTATGTGCTAATGGTTTATCTTGAGGTGTAGGGCCCAGCAGAGTGCAGGGTCTCCCACCATGTGTCCCCAGGAACTGAGTTAGAGCAGGATTTCCATTTTATTTTTCCCTGAAACAAAAGGGTTCAGACTTACATTAACACTATTCAAAAACCAAAAGAGCATGAGGTGAATGGAGATAAAGAGGTCAGACACTCAAATTATTTCTTATTTAAACTATATAGACAGAGCTATAAGGTGAGATTTTAAAGTAGAAAGCACCTTTGGCAAAAGAAATTTAAATATTTGCATGTACGAGTTATTTAAATTTTGTCTTATGGTCACAGATTTCACACTTCCAAGGCTCTCTCTAAAACCTCAGGACATGACGGATTTAAAAAAAAACCAAAAGCTATTAAGTTTCATAGGATCAATGCAAGGTGTTCAGGATTTCCTAATTAAAGCTCTTTAATCAACTGTATGAGTTAGACATCAGTTAAATACAAGCATCTCCAAACTGTACACTTTATGTTTACATATTCAAAATCTATGCCTTTTGCCAATATAGTTAGCCCAAAGAAATTGTTAACTGACGATTTCATGCAATGCTATTCTGTGGTGACTGAAAGAACATGCCCCTAAGAACTGACTTGCACTATGATCACAGCCTATGAAATATTACATATTACATCATTCTAAAGAGTACTTGCTCACTGTCTACAGCTTCAATCTCTGCTAAAGGGCAATCTTTTGAGACAATAGATTGAGTTGAGACAGAAAATGAATAGTAGCAAAGCGATATCCTGACCAGTTAAAACATAGACCTGATTCTTTGAAAAGGGCAATTTCACACGCTTGAAAACAGTTATGGGCAAAATCAAGTGGGAGGAAATACTGAAACATAAAAGCATGAATTATGATTAGGAATTATTTAAGAATACTTTATGAAATGTCAAAACCTCCCACAATTCTATGCTCATGAAAGACTACTTCAGTAAAATAATCACCTCAGTTAAAAGGAGATGTGAAAATGGCAATAAAAATAATTTTTCAAAACTCCAACATACAATACACAGAAAATGGAGAAGCAGACAGAAAAGAAAAAAAAATCCAGAAACAGACAACTGCTTAGGAACATTGTAGTAGCACCACAGCCTGTGTCATTTAGAGTTAAGAATATTAACAAGGAATTTTATAAATTTACTCAGAACAAATGAAATGTAAAATCTTCAATAATAAAATCTGTTACTATCTAAAAGTAGTAACATGACTAAGCAAAACGCAGAAAAACTAGAAATATTACATAAATATTCTATTTTGGTATTTAAAAACATACAGAAACGCAAAAGCTAATGTGTCAGTGTTAAAAACGGTGTAATACCTACAAGCTGATAAAGTTGATACCCAGCGGTATCAAGGAAATGAGACATAGGTCTCTATCCATTAAGTATGTAGGCACCTGGATCACATCATGACTCTGGGCACTCTGAATAAGGCAACTAAGCTCTCTAGAGCAAAAGCACAGGTCAGTCACCTCAGAATAGAAATCAGAAAAGCCTTAAGTCTGAATGATTAGCTGCCTAAAATTAGCCAATAGGAACTGTTTATCTCAGCAACATGTCTTAAATCCTCTGGCACATTAAGGTTCTACCCAACACCATGGGAAAATGCCTCAGATTTCACTAAAATAGTGCCTGTGGGGTTTGGGGTACTTTTTGACATATTTTTCAAGACCTGGGAAAGTGGAGTTTCATTTTTAAATCATGCTTGGAGAAGAAGTGACTACAATAAGAGTTAGGTGGCGATATATGACTACTTCCCAAACTATGTGCTTATGTTATGTAATGACAATTTTGTGTCAAAGTTACAAATGACTTCCGGAAAGAAGCTTGGATTAAAGGTCGCCTCCTTTTTGGTGAACATCCTAACCATTAAGATACCATTTTATGTCATTTTCTCTCTTCTAAATGCCCAATTGTCCTATCATTATTTTATGCAAAGATGAGGCAAGCAACTTGACCTCAGAGTAATTTCTACAGTAATTATAAAGATTTATTCCTTATGGAAGAATACCTTTGTTTACTGTTTCGAGCAAAGGAAGCTTTGGCTAGGCCTATACTGCTTAATAAAATAGGCTCAAAAAAAGATGTGTGGCTCCCAAGGCCCAGTGAGTGGCTTGAGCTCACATCCTCAAGATCTCTTTCACCCTCCTTTCCTCCAAAGCAGGCTGGCTGCATTTATGGCTCGGTGGATATTACACGGGCTTTGTGTCTATGTGGGCACAAGGTTGCACCATGTGCAGCTTTCATGCAGCATGCAGAGGATAGTCAGGATCCACAAAGAAGATATTGCCTTGTTATTCTTCATTTAGTTCCTCATGTAGCAGATTGGTACTGGTACTTCCGTCATTTTTGTCACTTCTACATTTGCTGTTAATATTCATGATAGAGACAGCTTTTGATGCTACCTCTGGCCTGCTCATTGGCCTCCTTTAGAGTGGACCCTGGCAGGTCACTACCTACTGTGGACAGCAGAGCAGTGGGCTAGTGGACTTCTCCCAGGAACTGCAGGATGTTGGCAAGATTACTACCAGAACAGTGGTTAAGGACAACGATACTGGTTAAAAAGTTGTCTTATTTGAAATCCACTTCAAACTTCTAATAATGGAAAGGAGATTTTGGGCACAGGAGATCACAACCCTGTAGAGCAGACATGGTGTCATGCATCAGAGACAAACAGCAGTGGCTTTTAGGTGCAGATGGCCAACTATGATGTCCTCTGCAAGGGACTGGCACCCTCCATGCAGTTCAGACTTCAGGAAGAGACACTTTTACTGTGCTCTGGAACTTCATTAGGCCTGACTTTAGTTGGTTAGTGTGGATTTGGTTTGAGATCAGCACTTTCATGGTTGTGGCAAAAACTGGCGAGATCACTGTCTATTCATGAGTGAGTTAGATCAGCAGCATTTTCCAAGTCCTCAGGCTGCTCTTCAGTGTAGACTCCCCAACCACTTTGATGCCTTTGATGGTATTCACGTCTCCTTACTGGATCCCATGTGATGGCTCTCTGTATACAGGCTCATGCCAGATCATCCAGGAAGTCCTAGTAGACAACCAGGAATGACTCATGGATGTCATCACTGGCACCACATCTGATAGCAGAATCTTTGAACCTCTTTGCTGCTCTACTGAGGCAAGTTATCTTGTCCTAAGGGTGGGTATTGCCTTGCATTGTGAGTTCATCACCTCACACTGCTAGTGGCACTCTCGACTGTAACAGAGGAATCTTAACTGCTCTGGCTGAAAATCATGTGACCATTTTGAGAAAACTCGCATTTTGCATGGGCCATGAACTCCTGCAGTTTGCATCTGGATGTCTGAGGACCAGCCCAGACATCAGCAGCAGCAGCATTGACTAGCCAGTATCCAGCTAAATCCCTGTTGATTATGTAGAAAGAGAAAGAGAAAATATGTAAACTAACACACGTAGTTCATGGGGGAGGGGGCAAAAAAAGAACTGTTACATGGTGCACAAATGAGTGATTCTCTTCTTTATCATATCGGGACAGTGCTCAAGCATAGCCAGCCACAAAGGAGCTGGTAGTACCTAAAGAGGTACTATGATATCAGAGGTGTTCCAGGAACAAAAGAGAACTGACTTTCTTGCTTCCTCCTCTTCTGTTCATTCAGTAAACCCTACTTTGTTTGTCCTAGAAACAACAAATGTGGCATTTGTTGTGGACCAGAAAATGGCCATGTCCTTATAACTGTAAACAGATTGGCATGGACTTGCCTGCATCTAGCCTTGCACTGCTCAGCACAGCCAGGGCTGTCAGCTCTGCTTCTGCAGTGCTGTATACTGGCTGTGGCATTTTCAATGAAGGAAAGTAATGCAACAAAGCTATAACAGTCCTTGGAGACACGCACATTAGGGATCTACAACCACCTACATCCCAAAGGCAAGATTACCTACAAGGTTGCAGGGATCTGAGGGGTTTCTTTTGCAGCCATTGTCCTGGGCAGGCTGTCTGGAGGCATTCTCTGGGCTCATTTTGGTGGATGTCCAAAATGTTAAGGGCTGACAGTTCTCTGAGGGCAAGTCCAGGTCTAAAGACAGGCTTAGGTTGGCTGCACTGCACTTTTGCATCTGAAAGAGGGTCAGTGTGGACACTACATACTGTAAGAAGGCCACTGTAGTCATCTTACTTCTTTGCCATGTCTTCTGCAGCCTGTTGTGTACGGCCTGTGAGTCCTATCCACCTGTATATTAGACAATGCCTTTGAGAGGACTGAAGAGATGCCATTTGCTCTGCCGTGTTTCTGCCCAGATACAGAGATGTAGCAATGTGCATTACCAGTATTACTGAGATAGTTACATGCTGCTTCTGCGGAAGCATAGCCATCTGAAGTGTTGCATGTAGGGTCCCCAATACTGCGTGAGTGTTCACCAGATAGTCATGAAAGCCAGTTTCTTACTACAAATTCAAAGCTGCAGAAAAACCTTGAAGCTGACCACCTATGACCTGAACTCCATTCGTTCACAAGGAGCCAAGCAACTAAGAGGTGCAAGGGGGGGGGCTGTTACTTCATGGGTGGCCATGTGAATGGAGCTGATGCTGAAGGTTCAGGACATTAGGAGCGTTGGGGAGTTTGTAGGGAGGATATGTCATGGGCATTTGCCATGTGAGACAATCAAAATCCACTCCTAAGAGCACATCTTTTTTTCCAGCAGTGCATGGAAGAAAGTGTTTCTTTTCTGTGCTTATGTGCCCTCAGATGGATCCAGGGAAGATCGCACATCCCTTTGTGGCCACGTATGGCAGGAACATTCCTGACTGGGGGGAGGTCTGTGCAAGATGCTATGTTGATTGTCATTGGACTATGTTCTGAAGGAGTAGTGACTTGGTACATGATTTACTAGGGTATTATTCAAAAGCAAATTATCTTTGCTGCTCCTTTGGTGTGGTGGAAAGCTTTTGGTTGTAGAGAGGACTGGTCAACTAATACCTCCCTAATACGTCAACCCAACACCTCCATGCCTACTAAACCGTGTCCCCAAGTGCCACATCTACACGTTTTTTGAACTCCTCCAGGGATGGTGACTCCACTGCCTCTCTGGGCAGCCTGTTCCAATGCTTGACCACCCTTTCAGTAAAGAAATTTTTCCTAATATCCAATGTAAACCTCTCCTGATGCAACTTGAGGCCATTTCCTCTTGTCCTATCGCTAGTTACTTGGGAGAAGAAACTGATACCCACCTCACCACAACCTCCTTCCAGTTAGTTGTAGAGAGTGACAAGGTCTCCCCTCATATAGATATGTACATATTTATGTATATATATCTATATACATATAGATAGGTATATTCTATTTATAGTTTTAAAGTTGTACTTGCTAACAGTTAAATTAATAGATAAGGCTCGAATGATATGATTGGCTCTCTCACAACCTCTCTTTTTTTTTTCAAGAGAGTAGTTGCTACTGAATACTCCTAATGGCAAACCTGGTAGCCATTCTTAGCACATGCTGGCAGCATCAAATCCCTGTGGTATAAAAAGAATGCACAGTGTGTGAACACCCAGGAGGCTTAGACATATGATAGCAACTGAGTGTCTCATCTCTGTCAAGCCTGGTATTTTTCTGAGTATGCCCAGCAGAAGAATTGTAAGTGTCTCGGGAAGTTAGCATAAAAAACCTGAGGTGTCCATAAACTTCAGGAGCCTCAAGTGTTTGGGCATGGGAAGGGTACAAAACAGGCTGTAATGCAAGATTTAGATCCTAACTTGTACACTAAATCCCTAAGATGATTTGGGATTGGTAATGTATTGAAAGATGGTAACAGAACCAAAATCAGACATAATGGAATGCAAGTCTTATTACACAAATTCCGTATTATGCATTGAACTGGAAAGTTTGGATGAAGGTAATCATATTGGTGAAATACTCTTATACTTCTGTAAACTATTTGGCTTATCAGTATAGTCTCTATTGGAGGGAGTATTAACAAATCATTTTAACTGACAGATCACATCTAATTTAGTATTTCAGTGGAATTTCACTTGGAAATGTATTGTTTGTGTTTGATGTCTTCCTTTAGAAGAAAGTAGGGGATTGTGGTTTCTAAGAATGGTGGGACTGTAAGTGAGAGAGATCACTTTCTGAGGTAGCTTAAGGTATTTAGTTGGATAGGCTCACGTCAGCAAGAGTTTTAACACTTGAGAAGATCTAAATACAATGCCATACTTGTAGTCATAAATAGTTACCTGCTTTGATGTCACGAAAAACAAATATGAGCTCCAAGCAGGTTGAATCAACAGAGGAATATCAAGTCAGAGCAGTAGAATTGTACTACCTATATATAAGTCTGAGTAAGACAGTTACTGTAATGCTGTTACCAGAATCCACTCCGCAGACAAGACTCTGAATACTACAGTAATAATTCAAAGCCAGGGAAACGTGTGTGAAAATGAGAGAATAAAGGAGCCCAACTGCTATTTTTGCACCCAATAATATCACTATCATAGCTAGTTTGATCATGGACCCCAGAGATATACTGGGAAAAAGTTTGTGATGGTGGATGACTCTTTAATCTAGAGAAAAGGCTCAGTGATATTGACAGGTTGGAAATGGAAGTAAGATGACACATAAATAGACATAAATTGGAGATTTTTGGCAGACAGGACAATTAACCACTGGAACATTTGCTTTAGAACATACTACAGGTTTTTTTAAAGACTATTTCATGAACTACAGCTTAAAACAATTATGAGTTTCATACAGAAACTGCTAGATAAGGTGCTGCAGCATGTAATAGGCAATTAAGCTGACTATATGATCCTAAAGGTGTATTTTGATTGTCAAAGCTGTGAAAGTGTCCCTTGAAGTTCCTTACTTGCATCCAGTGGTCAGGTTTTATGTCATTTATCTCAGTCAATGAAGATGGAAAATTCAAGGGGGAGGGGGGGGAGCTCCAGCAGCTGAGATACTCGTACAGCATGCTCTCTATACTCCCTAGAGTATAGGGGGGTTTGGGTTTTTTTTTTGTTTGGTTGGGTTTTTTTTTCCAAAAGACACTATGCAGGAACTCAGACTAAACTGAATTAGCAATAAGATTTTTCTTAAAATAGACTATTTTTTGAGATATACTGGGGAAAAAAAAGAAAGTTAGTTAGAGTCTCACATGGTTCAGAGATGTTATAGAGTAGTTTAGGTTGGGAGGAAATGGTTCATGTTGCCTGTGCCAGCACCAAGTGTGGTCATTTTAGATCAGCTTTCTGAGGACCATGTTCAATTGACTTCTGGGATGGAGACTCCATAACATCTCTCGGCAACCTTCCACAGTGTTGGAACACCCTCTTTATGAAAGATTTTTCTTAATATCTCATCAGAATTTTACATGTTGGAGTAGTTGGCTTCTCCACAGCCTCCTTGTTCTCTCTTTTATACCAGAGGTTGATCCAAGGATAGTTAATGTTGCTCCCTCTCTCTGTGACCCCATTATCACAGGCCTATAATCATTCATACCTCTTGCCAACCAGGGGTTAGAAGTGGTCGACCTTCCTGTGGCTTGCAACTGTTGAAACAGCACACAGTTCATTTTCCTCCTGTATTTTTTCATAAATCCTCTCACTTGTATTAACAACAAGGTTAAGCTGATTCAAAGCTACTGAAGCTGATAGTTTTTTCCACTTGGATCATGTCAAAATTGGGTTGGTCTCATGAATAGAAACGTTATTCCACATGTTTCAGTATCAGGTTTTATTCAGAGTTTACTCAAGCATGAAAACTTCTGTTAGGTACCTAAATATCTCCTCTCTGAGCAGATAAGTGATTTCAGAGGGTTGTAGGTGTTTGAGACACATTCATTCTTTTAAGCTGTGCTTATGTGTATGCATAATGATATAAAATACAAGCTATTTTCTGAGGTTCAAATAGGAGTTCTCTATATATAATATAACAAATGCTTCTCAGCCTTCTGACTGTGATTTCGTGCCTTTACACACATGGAGACCAAGATTATGTTTCTTTCTGAAATAAAAATCAATGACAGGTATGCTTGGTAGCACAACAACCTTCTTCAGGAGAAAAGCAGCAAATACCCTGTTTGTTGATTATAAATCCAAATAGAAAGCTCCTCATATATCACCTCTCCAACCGATGGCTTCAGACCACTTAATGATTGCTTCACTCTCAGTCTTCTTCAGTCAGCCACCAGGACGTGATCCTGGAAGCCTAGTTAGTAAGGAGAAGAGATCATAACATGTGATTTCAAAAAATAAAACAAGTTATTGCTGCAACTTGCTTTCTGTCTCAGTTCTATCTATGTGAAACAGGTGGCTGAAAACCATTTTCTAGTGCAGTAACAGTAAGACAAATACATAGCAACAGCTTCAGTGCTGCATACTCACTGTAATGTAAATGAAACGTTCAGCTTGTTTTCTGATAGTACAACAAGGTTTTCTACCTCAAGGTGTCTGGTGTCTTCCAGTAACCCTGGCTAAATCTTAATGGGGTTTTTTGTCATTATCTTTTTACATTAACGGAGGCTAATTCTCCAGGCAGTTCTGAGATATATGCACAGCTAAGTGTTACAGCAGACTAAATCCAAGGATATAGACAGTGCAGGCCTTGAAAATGAACTTAAGGGATTCCTCATTAGAGCAGTGGTCAGAAACACTAATCATCTGTGCCTCTGTCTTGTCCACAAGCTCTGAGTTCAAAGGAGCCTATTGGCCTCCAGGGGATACTCAGCCATTGCATTGGAGTCGTAGTAGGTGAAGAGTTACTTTTTCTCCTCAGTCTAATAATACTGCTATATACAAATTCATTAAAGCATTCAAGGATAAAGTGAAAATGCCCTATTTACCTGCAGAAGTTGTATTCTGGTATCTTTTATAAAATTGACATTAAAGAATTGGGTCTGAAGTCAAATCATGCAGCCATGCAGAACTTATGGTGCTCTGATCTATTTTTGTAGATATATACTTCATAAAGGTGAGGGAAAGAGAATATTTGAAATTACATTATTGGAACCTTTTCCGAAGAGCTGATACCTAAGCAACTGCATTTCTCCCACCCTGGAATAAGACTTGCATTGTTCATGAATTCTCTTGACTATGATCTGATATTATGCAAATTTGATAGACTGAAAGAAATATGGAAGAAAAAACACAGACATATTGGAAGAAAATAGATTTTCTTCTCTTACACATTGCTCCATACTATGAAATATTAATCTTCTTAGTTTTTTTAATATGAATTCTGTTCATGTTTTATTAATATTATTGTTATTTTGTTTCCTCTATTCTTCTCATAACAAAAGACATTTGTAAGTTAGTCCACTGATCATTCTGAGTGTCTTTTTTCCCATTTTATTACTGTTCTCAATTCTCTCTGCAGGCATCTCCAAGGCATGTCACACTTCTTCTGTCTTCTGCTGTGAGAAAGTAGTAAAAGTGAACAAAAGAGTAAGTTATTTTTGTTATGCAGTACTGAGTTTTGTACTATTGTTTAAGGAAAAATAAATTGAAACATGAAATGACACTTGTATATTATAAAAATTACAACATAATAATTTTCAATGTCTGATTGTTAATAACCTACTAAACACTTGCTAAGATATCTAGTAGTCTTGCTAGGAAGTTAGTAGTCATGATATCTTATTCTCTGTTGTTAGCAAAAAGAGTTTTACAGTGAAAGAAATACATTTGTTCCAATTATTTGTGCACTTAAGGGCAAAAGCCAGCTTGAAATAATATTTTGGTATTTTACCTACCTATGTGAATTGCACAGACTACAACTCAAAGGTTAATGAACCACATAGGGCAGTTAGAAACCAATGGTCCATAAAAACTTTAATATATTGTACATACAACCATACTGTTCCTCCTAATATATTTATTTTTTGTTTTCTCAAGTGAGGTATTTCTGCATTAAGCAGAATCTAAATCAGGTGTGCATACACATACTTGAAAATAGGCATTTTCAAATAAAGTAATTAAATAGAGGCAGTGTCGCTAGATGTTAAAAACATGCAGATGTGAATTCAGAAGCAATCAAAAAGGAATGTATATGACACAGAAATATTTTTTTTATTTGTATTCTTGTTTTCTGTCTTAAGAATCAAATATCCAACAACAAGCTATGTTGAGCAGTATGTCCCAAAACAAGGATATCTCACTGAATGCCAAGAAGGGATGGGATAAAACTGCACTACGAATAGCTGATGATAGCTGTAAGTGGTTTGCCTGTAGGTTTATCAAATCCCTGAATGCATGTTTCTCAGTGTCTGCTTCAAAACCTACTTGGCTTTCAGGGCCGAGAGAATAGCATCAATGGGAATATTAGGATTTTTTAAAAAGCAGTTCCAGCATACTAAAGCAGACTGAATAAATCTTATTTCAGCGAAAGAAAAAGCCTTGCTTTTAGTTACAATGAAATCCTGCTAAAAATCTGGGAGAAAGCCTGTTTTAATACAAAACCATCCTGATCCTGAGAAGTTTGGAACAGCCACAGAGTTTTTAGTTATGCCAATTAAGTAAATATAATTGAAAATACTTAACAAATTCTGTGGTATGTCTATCAGTATATGTAAGCTTACTGAAAAAGGTTATTTAAATTGGAGTTAATGCTCAGAATAAACAAGGATATAGAATAGGAAGAATTTGAAACTTCTTGAGGAAAAAAAATCCCATTATAACTGAAATGACAAAAATGGAGAACAAGTATGGCAAGTTTGTAAGCCAAGATATTCAGATCCTTAGACAATCAAGATTTATGAGACTTCTTACAGAGCTATCACCTCTGTAAGAAGTCTCTTAAATGGCTAAGTAGATAGCTAATAACAATATAATAACACAAAAATCACAATATATACAGGAAGAGGAAAGAAATATAATGAAGTACTTCACAACAGATCTCTAACACAAAACAATTCTACATATTGAGTAGAAAGGTATTACACATTTTAGCAACAAACAACTGCTTCTAAAACTGTTGAGCCGACACAGAGGTGGAAAAACTGGAAGATGACTTTAAGAATCCAGAAAATGACAATTCGTATCTTAAGAAAAAGTTACTATGAAACTCTGCTAAAATAGGGGAGGAAATATTGAAAATAACACTGAAATAGGATATCCTGAGATAGCTACAAGAAGGCTGGGAGATTTATAGTGCTTTGTAGCTTCACATATAGATTTCCATTTTCAAAACCTTCTGATTTGCACCTGCAAGACTGACAAGCACACAGGTTGATCTTGATATTTGTGTGATGACTGCTTACTTAGCGTAAGGCATGAGTCACCGCAGCTTGGGCTAAAGAACAAAAGTCTCAAATTGACAGCAGTCCTAATATCCAGCGGAGGAGGTGGGAAATTAAAACACACTAATAAATCAGTTACACCTGTGCATATACAGAAGTACAGATATTTGTAGGTATTGAATGGGCAATCACAGAAATAAGTGCCCATTTTGGTGTCCCATTATTTTTTTCAATTATTATGATTGTAGTACTGTCTATGCAAACACGAGACTTTCCACTGCAATTTAGGCAGTAAGATTTTAAGATAATTTTTCTTAATGGCTTTATTTTTTCTTATTTCTTTTCCTAAGGGAAACATAGCATAATGTGGCCAAGTATCCACAACCGTTTTTAAAGAAAGGAGACTTTATTTCATTAGTATAGGAAATGTTTATGGGTGAACTATTTCAGTTTTTTTAATATTACAAAAAGTTTACCTATTATATAAATTTCTACAATGCCTTTATTGTATAGCTGTATAACTGAACAATGGAATGGGGGAGAAATGACCAATCTAAAAAGGACTATGCAGCTTATGGGAAGTGGTTGTTTTATCAAGTCAGGTAAGAAAATAAAGAGGACTCTTTGCCAAAAAACAAAATGGATTTAATTTGCTTTCATCTGTGAGTAAAGACGGTGAGCTATTTAAAAATGAATCGGCCTGGTTTGCTTTGTTTTGTTGTGTTTTTTTCATCTTTCAAACACATCTATTTCATTCCAGCTGAGTTCTAAGTGGCTTTTTGTGGTTAGTTTAGAGGCAAAAGAAACATGTGATCTAGTTGTATTTAAGAAAATTAATATCCAGACAATTAAGCTTTTTCAGTTATTCAGCTGAGCACTAGGGTGGTTGCTCTGCTATTGTGGTTTTTTCTTCCTCCATCAGTAAAGCTGTAGAAAGCACTGAAGGGTGAGGAAAAGAAAAATAATCTTGGATAATGGTTCAGCTTTGAGGAGTAATTTCATCATACTTGATAATACTGTGCAGACAAATACTATTTGATAGGAACTGATTGACCACAGAAGAAAATAATACAAAAGAAATATCTATATTAGATAGCTGTGTCTGTATGGCACATTCTTTTTGTGAGCCAGTAGCAATTCTGAAATCAAAAAGATTACTTTTGTGTTTGAATAGAAGTATCTTTGAGAACTTTGCTGGCTATAAAACTGAAGAAGTATATACATACATGTATGCAAGCATGTGCGTATTCTATATATGCATACGTGATAAATAAGACTTATCCTCTATCTTCATAAACTAAATAGCCTGCATGAAAGTCTGTTTGACCCTGGTGAGGCCAGGTTATGCCCAAGAAAGAATGGAAGACCAATATACCTGGAGTAAACTAAATCTATACAACTCTTCATTTACTTTCTGGTTTTCAGAATGTCCAACTGGCTATGAAAGATGTACTACCAGTCAAAATCACTCACAAAAATGGAAGAGATCAAGGGGACTGCATTCCTGGTTTTGGTGTTTTTTTCTTTTCCTGTACTTAATCATGTTCACCAAGCTTGTCAGTCTTGCACTGAGAGTGGAATACATGGCAGAGGTAACCTTGTGTTGGCATGTTAATACAAAGTGCAGATAGTGCACAAAGGGTTATGTGGATATAAGTTCTTTGGGATAATTACTCTCTGTCCTGGTTTGGCGCCATATAATTGCTATTGACATTTAACTTACTTACTTACTACACATCATTTCTATGCCTGCAATATTTCCAGATTTGAGATGAAAAGGTGTTTGTAGACAGATCTGAGAAAAGGTTTGGTGGGGTTTTTTTTCTTCTTGTAAATGTAATCACGTAGGATATCTTTTTACGGGGGAGGAGAGTATTGCTATGAATTTATACTTTATTGTATGTAAATTATCTGTGAGGCTCTATCCCAAATAAAAAGAAGTTTATCAGCACTCCAAGATATAAAGAGGTGATGGCTGAAACAGAAGTTAAGTGTTAGTGATCATGTGATTGACTTTCTTCACTGAATTTTTTGTTAGCCTTTGAAGAATCTAATGTGTTAAGATAAAGAAAAAAAATCACATTTGCAAAACTCTTTAAGATCCTTGTGTTGGAGGAATAATGTCATGTATTATTGAATCTATTGAAATTGAATCTATTGGATTTTTCTTTCTTTTCTACATGTGTTGCAATCTTGAAGTGCACTGGTATTACCTGACGAGCAAAAGACCACTGATGGAAATAACTGACTTCAACTAATTTTGTTCTTTGTCAGCAATGATAATCATCAATGCAACTCCAAAATACCTCCAGTATCATGAAAAGCCTGAAATGAGTGAACAGTTTTCCTGCCTCTGCTAATGTTGAAATTAAGTATGACTCTTGGTTTTACATTCAAAGAAGCTCTGCACAAATCCTCACTCTTATACTTGCTTGATTGTAGTATTTACTTCTGAGTAAACTAAACTCTTTGTGTCATATTGGTGATGTTCAATTTCCTTAGGATTTCATATTAATACATTGATTTTTTAATAGAATAAACCAGAATATTAAAAAAAAAAAAGAAAGAGGAGGATTCTGGAAAAACATCTCTAGATAGTCACACAGGTAAATTGGCAGATCTGATGTTAATTTTTCTGTGTGGAAGTTGTTAAAAATCCTAGTGGTGAGTCAGTTGATATTTTTCTGTTCAACACAAAGTTATCTTGAGCATGAATGAAAAATAATGCATCAGAAGTACTGTTAAGTGGTTGATTTTTAGGAAAGAGAATGTTGCACATTACAATCCACTTTTATACAGAAGAATAGTAAAAAGAAATTCCTGTGTTACTTTACAAATTAGATCATTCTCAGAGTAAAAGAAAGCACAAAATGTTATTTTAGTAGCATTTCCAGTGCAGGGATGTTTTAATTCAAATTTTGGACATCATCACTATATTCACTAGCATTATCCTTAATTTAATTCCTGTTGAATGGTTGGGACAAAGCTTTAACCATGACACCGAGTTAGAGTCTCAGATTTACATCGGCTGTCTGCCATTTTACTGCACTTCTGCTCTAGTTTTCATTAGTTTGCAATTAGTAATTACTAATTAATAGTAGAGGCTCAAAATATGTTATTTCTCTTCCCTTTTTTTTCATCATAGAATGAGTTTATGTTTACCTTCCAGGAACAGACAGATTTGAAATAAAAAGAGAAGAAAGTGTGCTGCAAATGTAGAACTACTTTGCAAGGGAGACTCAGAGAAGGTGAAGAGGACAACTAAGCACACTGGTCTCTTTGGTTTTGTTGTTGTTGGTTTTAACTCATGTAAAATAAAAGATATACAGAGACTTCAAGAAAAAAACCTTAGAACAAATTTCTACTAGAGGTGAACTCTGTTACTGTCATGTTAAGCCAGCCTTTTGCAACCTTCCTGGTGGCAGCTGTTTTTCAAACTAAAACTCAAGACAAATAGAGCCAAAAGAGCAGTTCTGGTTGAATGGATGAGCCCAGCAAGATCACAAAAGACTGCACAGTTCAGCCTGATCTGAACCTTGTGACGGAGCAAGAGCGAGACTGAAATAAGACTTTGAAAAGAAATGGGAAGGAACAGGCTCTTCATTCAATTAAAGCAGCCTGTTACGTTTTTGTTATCATTAATATTTTTGGTATCGTGCTATGTTCAATTCAGCTGTACACCTGGAAACAGAAGGAAAGCATGCCTGTTATGTAGTTCTTTTTTGAAAAGTTTAAGAACACTATTGCTTTACACAGTTACATGGCAGTTTTCCATGTCCAGAAAACAGACAGCATTTTTATAGAGTCTGACCTAAGTGTAAACCCAGTTCTCAGCTGTTCTATGTTGTTTACTTTCATTTTAGAAAAATGTAAGGAACTTAGATTCTCATTCCCTCTGCCTTTCACTTGCATCCTATTCTCTCAGCTATTTTACACTTCAAAAAAAACCCAAGTGAATTTAGTGCAACAATTCCCAAGCATAAATGCATGGAATCTCATGACAATTGTCTGAGTGAGGAAAAGTTATTATTGTCTGCATTTTATGTTTGATGATTGAAGTACAGAGAGATGAAACTATCTGGCAGTAGTTCTGAATAGCAACAGCATTATGAACTCAAATCTGATTTTCAGCAAAAAGACTTTTTTTTAGCAGAAGATACTTTTGAAGAAATGCCTTACATAAAATATTTTTACAACTTAAAGATTAGCTGCTGGTTTTAGGAGTAGAGTCAGAGGTGGAGGGTGAAGTGGTCTGTGGAGAGTTTCAAAGAGGAAACAGAGTTAGTAAATTAAAGTGATGACACTATATTTTAGGAATCCTTTGTAATTCTGATTTTATTTTTGAGTTTGTGACTAGAGCATGAGTGCAGTTTTCATGTAAATGTTGAACTATGAAATTGGTACTGAAATCACTATCAGGTTTTCCTCTGCCTATTTTCTGTTACACTGCAAAGACAAGCATTTCAGATATAAAAAATCAAGGAGAACAGGAAGAAGAAAAATGTAGTTTCTTTGAATTTATGTGTATACACAGACTTCCTTCAACTTAGTCAACACAAATATACGTAGTCCACTGAGAAAGTTAGAGGCTGAAAGTTGCTTACTTGTGGAAGGATTAGGTGAGTCAAATCTGGTTTGACATTGTTTGATTTCTTTTTTCTTTCCTGGGCATGAAAACAAAGATTTGTTTGTTTTTCAGCAGTACATATATGGGGTACTTCATATTATTAAAATATTTCCAATCCACTTACGTTTGACCAATGAAAAATAACAGGGATGTAATATGACCAAGACAAACCACAAACAAAACCATTTCTTCTACTTTGACTGGGCTTCAATTATCATTAATTTGTGTTTAAAAAATCCAGTCATGCTGTGACCATATTATAAATGAACTCTTTGATGATATTTGGCTATATGAACTTTCTGTCAGATATACATTAACCTTAGTCACATGCAATACAAATGTTCCACTAGCATGGTGGAAAAGCTGTTCCATTGCTCCCCACTCTTCCTCCCCCCCCCCTTTTCTAATGGAAAAGGGAAAACTGACAGATGATACTAGCCTCCTGCCTATGTCTATGCTAGGAAACAGAGCTTAGAAAACAAAAAGGTCAACTGCAGACTTTATTTTTGTAGATACTGTATTTTCTTAATCAGGAGATTCATCCTCAACGCAACACAAAGGACTACAGCAGATTTTTTGACCTACTGGCTGCACAAGAGGCACAAAACAGGTAGTAAGGATAGAGAATGTGATTTTCCTGAAGGAACTTGTCCCTGGAAAATGTATTCTGATATGGCAGCTCTTTCTAGAGATGCAGCACATATGTTAGTAAAAAAGGAGAAGAAAAATTACCGTGCTGGCCAGTGCAAAGGGGCGGCTCAATGAATTATTCAATCCTCAGCCTGGCAGCCCAGAAGGTTCACTGGGTTTTAAAGGGATGTTCACTGCACTTAAGAGTACAAGGCTTCTTTGCGCTTGCCCATTACTTTAGAGGCAAACGTGCAAAGAGATCTTTCTACTTCTCTTCAGTTTTAATATCCATGCTTAGTCACAGTCCTGCCTCCAGATGAAATATCCAAATCCACCAGTAACAAAACAGTATTGCTGAAAATTGTGAATCCATTTTTAGTTTAAAACCCCTGATTTTTTGCCTTCTGCTTGAAATTTCACAATCATATTTTTATTTAATATTTTAAGGATAATAGATACTTGAAATTTGGCATGATTAATACATGTTGGTTTTTTCCCATATACTGAGTGCATTGCAAAACTAGATGTGAGCACTATTCCTGTCTTGGAAAACTTACACTTTAATTATAGATAAAACCCCACAAGGAGAAAGAAATAGATAAAAATTCCTGCAGCTACATAACTGAAAGCATTGCATAGTTTATGACCTAGAATCGCTCTATTGAAGAGGATAGTCTGCAATTGCAGGAATTTAGATTCAGTAATTAGGATGTCCATTTCAGTCCTTTATTCTATCTGGTGTACTTTGGTCAATGGCACCAAATACCTTTTTGTTCTTACGTTGGGCAAAAAACTCCTTCAGATCTTTGCCAAGTAGGCAGCAGTCAGAAACAAGAGTAAAGCACTAGCCATGCTGCAATGAGGTAGGTAAATGTTCTGTCACTGCATACCTCATTGTTGACTTTTCAACTTAGTGTTCTGAAAGAGAGGATTTAAAAATTATGTCTCAGGAGGCAGCTTAAAATATTACATGGATGGTTTTACATGGAATTAGTAAGAATAAAGATAAATAGAAATATTCTGAATGAACTTGTTTTATTTGGAGAAAAAATAATTTCTGCATCCTTCTCCCAAGTTATTTAGTAATAATCTTGAAATATTTCTCTTCAGTAGTTGATTTTTAAGACAAATCAGTCTCTGATTTTCAGTTTTTATAACTAAAAAACTTGAGGAATTGGACTAGATTGTTAAACCAAACAATTGAATTGTTTTCTTCTTTTGTCATTTTCTAGAAATAAAGCTGAAGCTGCCTTCTTGCAAAAGTATACTACAGAATAGGAAAATATGGAAAAAAATGTGAATACAAGAAAAGCATTGGCACTTTTCACAATAATATAATCCCCCAGTTAATTGTTTGAAAAAGCAAAAAAATCCACTTAATTTATGAGAGTAAACAGGAGATATCATTATCATCAGAGTCAAGAGAATGGACTGATTTGGACTTCCTTGAAATACAAAGTGTACCCAATAATATGAAAAGATAGATAAACCAACATATTTGAATTACATGGGGGATATGTGTGTGTGTGTGTGTGTACTACATAACAGGTTTTCATTATTATTCTATCCCAGGGAATGGAAATCTTTTTTAGTCCTTGGCTATATTACCAGTATAATAATTCCATGGTTTTAGACCTAGAAGACAGCATTTCTGTTCTTAGTATAAAATCCTACCTGCACAGAAATCTTCAAGAAAGTTGTAATTGCCTTAAACTGTTTGAATATGTATGCATTACACAATGAAGAAAATGTAGTCTGGAAATCACCATGAGGATCTCAGGAAAAATTTTTTCCTAATGGTAGTGGAACCTTGAGATAAGTGGTAGTGGTGGTTCTTTTTATTTGTTTGTATACAATTATGTCTGAAGAACTATTTTTAAATTTTTATATTTTTAAAATCCATTTCGATGAGCAGCTTATCTATCAGACTTATCAATCAAACAATGCTCAAACAAACTATAAGTATGCAGACTTTTGTTATACAGACTGTGCTTCTGTATAGATGTAGGAATCATATAAATAACATGCACTAATTAGGCAATAGTGGAAGTGCGTAGCTGTATGTCTGAAAGTTTAGAGCTATGTTTGCCTGTTTACCTTTTCCTTAAGGTGACAGTGGGTATGTATCTAATAAATATTTGCAGGTGAACAGAAAATTATTTTAACATTTCCTGCTTAAGTGTGATTTTTCTATTTAGTAGTGTAGACAAACACTATACACTATAAATAGTGTAAAAACAAATTTTAAAAAGAGCATTAATTGTCTACATGATCATATTCTTTTTTGTTTTTAAATCAGCTGAAATGGTATTCAATTACACAAGAACTTAAATTTCAACACTGACGAAGCTGATTAAAATCTATTCAGTCAGGCTGCAGTGTGATCAAATTTGGTCTGAAAGGTCAGGCTAAAATAGCTTCCTATTCCTCCATCTGATGTTTATAATCTCTTACATTAAATCCATCTGAGAGAGATTTTGCTTGGACAGAATAACATGCATATGGAATGAAGAGGGTGGTAGATTTGTTGTTATGAGGAAATGCAAAGAAAAGGCTTTGTGAGAAGGAGAAAAGAGCTTGGAGGATGATAATCTTCTTCAAGATATCCAGAGCAAATGCAAGGGGAAAAAAAGCTGAGATACTGGGGGGAAAAAAGACGGGTGAAAAAAAAAAGTGGGATAGAAATGACAGAAATAAAGACACCTGGTCAGACCAGTTAGTTGCAATGTGCCAGAATTTTAATTTTGTGGTTTGTTCCTTTCCTTTTTCTTCAAAATAATCAGTTTTCCTGTATAGCTGTCTTCATAAATATTCCACCATTTCTCCCACTGTCTTTCTTCTACCTCTGCATTTTTTATGCCTTTAGGTTGAAATCTTTATCATTTTGAGAGGAAAGAGAATTGAGCCATGTACCATATTCTTCCTGCCTAAACAAGAAGCTCCTGGAAATTTAAATTCTTGAGAGATTTGTTTTGGACCTTTCTCTGATCTATGATATTGGAAACATATTTTGATTTAGTAATAAGTTTAGCCTAGCAGTTTACCCATTAATGATAGCAGTTTACGCATTAAGGACAGAAAAAGCATCTTTTTCCCCCTTGTGCTCTTTGTATGTTTCAATATTTTTCCATACTTTTATCTGCATTTGTCAGTTATTTATGTAATGGCTCTTTGCTATACCCAAATCAATTGTTAGCTTTTCCTAGAGAAATCTTTTCTTTTCTTATGTTTCTCATTTGAAAGGAGGAAAAAACATTGACACAGATGACACAGCTAATTTTTAAATAATGGGTATTTCCTATATTGTCATGTCTGTTATTGCCTGCAGTAAAATTTTTAACTTTATCCACCAGTATCATGGCATTCTCCAGTCTATATTGATCAGAAACTACAGGCAGTATGATGGTGAAGTGTTTCAGTGTTTCTGTTCCCATGTGAGTTTTGTAATTAAGCATTTGTACATTCACATTGAATACTTTTAGAAGTAGGATCAGGAGTGCTCTCCATAAGCTCTATGGCTTCAACCCCCACCTTGGAGGGACTGTTAAATGTCAGAGAAGTCTGTTAGCAACAGCTGAGTAGATCCACAGGACTACTCTGCTTTGCCAGTAGCTTAATCCCCTGTGCAAAGTCTTTATCTGGATTTGTGTGGGAGACCAGTATTTAGCATTCAGTAAGTAGGCAAGGCTATTCTCCTACAGTGATGACCTCCCTGACCTACTAGAGCATACCAAAAATTACACTGATCCATTAGAAAGATTAAGACAAAGACAATAATAGCTCGTGTGATTTATCTTTCTGTTTTTACGAAAAGTTCACAAGTTTGCCAAAAATGACAGACAGGAATAGATAATCTGTGCTTTTTATCACCCAGATCAGACAGACTTAATGTTACCAATGAAAAGACAAATGCCATGCTTCTATTTGTAGAGGCCGAACAAAGAATAGATCTTTTTTTTTTTCTCCTAGGAAACATCAAGTTAAAATTCTTTACTTTGAGGACCATAGTAATAATTCAAGTGACACTTGGCAAGGTGAAACAAGTAGACAATTATGATTACTAATGTACATTTGTTTCAATATTTGACACAGACAAGGTCAGAGAGCATTGACCATTTCCTCTACAAAACAATTCTGCAGTCACTCAGGGTACGTGACATTCAGTGAAATCTTTAGTGACACAAGGGATTTTGTAGGTAATATTAACAACAAATGTAGATGAAGCTTCATTTTTTTTTATCCTGGGAATTTATCCATCCTTTTCTTCTGCCAAATCAATGGAGTCTGATTATACAATTAACTGCTGCAGTCATCACACATTTTGGGAAGGTCATAGTTGGATAGTTAGAAATAGCAAAGCTGTGCAAATAATGTATCAATAAAAGGTGAAATGGCAAAGTTGTGCTTTATCCTCTGTTAGCAAAGAGGTTAAAAAACAAAAAAAGTGAAGAAAAGTTTTTGTGTTTTGTCTTTTTATTTTTTTTTTCATTTGCTGCAGAGCTATGAATTTGCAAACAATTGAAGCTCATTGGGGCACGTCACGCTGCATGATAGAAGGACGGAGGAAGAAAAAGTTAATATTTACTTTGCAGTTTCATGTAGTCTCAATCTGATTCTTGTCAGGAATATATGGGAACAAAGAGATATTGTTTTGTGGTAATTTTCTGATTATTAGATAGAAATAATCTTCCAGGTTCTGTCCAAGAACAGTGTATGAACCTATTGCTGTTTCTTTCAAATGTACTAACCTATAGTATTCAACAAAATAATTTGTTTATTTTTCTGTTAATATTTTTCATACAGTGTTCAGCAGCATAATTTATACTAATAATATTTAAATCACTGAATAATTGAGCTCAGAAAGGACCTCTGGAGTTTGCCTAGTCTAACCCCTCTGCTCAAGCAAGGTCAGCTAGAGCAGATTGCCCAGGACCGTGTCTGGTTGTGTTTTGAATATTATCAAATGGGAGCCCCACAATCTCTCTGGGTAACCTGTTCTAGTGTTTGACCACTGTCACAGTAAGAAAGTGTGTTTAGATTGAATTTCACATGTGTTAATTTGTGCCCATTGCCTCTTGTTCTGTCAGTGGTCGCTACTGAGAAGAGTCTGGCTCCCTCACCTTTATTCCCTCTAGTCAAGTATTTATACACATTGATAAGATCCACCCCAAGACTTCTCTTCTACAGTTGGAAGCATCCTACCTCTCAGCCTTTCCCCATATGAAAGGTGGTCCAGTTCCCTTGTCATCTTTGTTGTCCTTTGCTAGACTCGCTCAAGTAAGTCCATATCTTTCTTGTAGTGGGGAGCCTGGAACAGGACCCAGCTCTCCTGATGTGTCTCACCGGCGCTGAGGAGGGCAGGAAGGAGCGCCATTCTTGACCTGCTGGCAATGCTCTTCTTAATGGAGCTCAGGATGCTGTTGGATTTCTTTGTGGCAAGGGCACATTGCTGATTCATGCTCAACTTGTTCACCAGGACCCCTGGCTCCTTCTCTGCAAAGGTGTTTTCCAGCTGCTTGGCCCCCAGCATGCACTGGTGCCTGGGGTTACTTCTCTGCAGATGCAGGACTTTGCGCTTCCCTTTATTGAACTTCATGAGGTTCCACTCTGCCCATTTCTCCAGCCTGTCTCTCTGAATGTCTCTCTGAATGTCAGCACACCTGTTTTCCATGGCTTACTCCCTAACTGATCAAGATCTGTAGTCCTGACAGAGTGATTAAGATGGATTTATGCCTGAATTCTCTTTTTCCAGCTTGGTAGTGGACACGTACTTTAAGAAATAGTAGGAACATCAGGGGAAATACCTTATATCTCAGTTAATAGTTGGAGGACCACAAAAGAAAGGCATATACTAGCAGACTAGAAAACTTGAGGACATTCTAAATATTATTTTTGTAAAAGAAAAAAAAACAACATTACAATCTGTTTTATGTGCATATTTCACTGTACTGGTGTTTCTTCTTTGCCAGAAAAAAAAATACAGTAGTCGATTGCAGAGAACTAGCCTATGAGACATTTGCATTTGTTCTTGCACAAAAAAGGATGTAGTTGCCCATCATAACTTTAGGCAACCATGTTTTAAAATATTACCCTTTTGACTTCTCTTGTCCTAGTTTGCCCATTTTTTTGAATGAGGGTAATGGGATGTGAATAATTGCATGAAGCATTCTGAGAGGAGTAAGTTGAGGGAAAAATAAACAAGCTCTGAGTAACATTCTGTCATCTTTACCCAATTATTCTCTACTGAGTTCATAAAAGTACTCTCTTGTGCATCATTGAGCTTGTTTGTTTGAGGAAGAAGCAATAAGAAATTATAAGAATGCCAGATTCTGAATATTAGTTTTAAGAGAAAACACAGATATTAAAATACTAACGAATTCTCTGATGATTCCACTGTGCACTTTTTATTTATTTAATCCTACACAGCCAGGAAAATTGATAGAAAAAGTAACCCAAAGCTGCTTTTATATAAACTAGACCTCCTGAATAACACTTCCATTATAAATTTTAACTCACAGCACCATAAATAACATGAACACACACTGTATATTACACAGAATTGGTTTTCAACCTCCTATGCCCCTTACTACATCATATAGGAACAAAACCTCACTGTAGACAACTCATGTAAAACTTTTAACATTCAAAAGTCAGACTGATTTCTCACTCCTGTGAGCAAAATAATTCTGAATTATTTTATACCATAGAAATAATTTGGTTTTATTTTGTTATGGTAGTACTTTAAAACAAGAAAGAGGGAGTGGGAGAGGAATGGACTTGATGCCAGACCCATTTGTCATAAATCAGAGGAGTTGCATGTAAATCAAAAGACTGCATGTAAATAAAAGAATCATGAGGTACATGATCTTTTTGTCTTTTTCCTGAGTCCTCAGTCTTGGCGAAAAAAGTAGTAAGTCTGTATTTGTCTGGCCTGTTATTCACAGTATAGGAAACCAAAAAGCTAAAAACCGTCTCCCACAAGACACCTTTAATCAGTCTGAGGCATACATAGCAGGCAACTTCTGTCTGTACAAAACAAGGAAGAAGAAAGTTCTATTTACAGCACTATCTGTTCTTACGAACACAGTTTTCAATCACTCAATTCACACTACAGGTGCAGAATTTTCATATCCTAATAATAATTCTGCAGAATCTCATAAGGCTTTTTTGTTCAGACCTTGCTAACTTTCAAATTCACAAGCTCATTCAATCAGAAAGACTTCTTCCTGCCCTATGACTGAATGTGTTCTTGATCAGAAATGAGCAATCACTGAAAGCATCGTATAAAATCTTTTCAGGGCGGGTGTACTTCAATTTGGCCAATGGACCATGCTGGAGCACCACTTTTATATCTTGAAACCTTTATGACTGCTGCTAGAGAAATCAGAACTGCAAGGCATCATTGAGTTAAGCTAAAACATCCATCCCTGCTAAAGGAAAAGTATTGATGGAAGCAAGCCCTAGCTAGGTCCTACCACAGGAACAGTTTTTCATCCTTTGCAACTGGAACATCTATGACACTTATTAACCCTTTCTCCACTTTGGTTCCCAGTGTTACCAGGAGTAGCACAAACATGTGAAGGCTCGAGGGAACACAGGGAACGGAATATTATTCTGTTACTCCCAA
This sequence comes from Mycteria americana, assembly GCF_035582795.1. Taxonomy (NCBI): domain Eukaryota; kingdom Metazoa; phylum Chordata; class Aves; order Ciconiiformes; family Ciconiidae; genus Mycteria; species Mycteria americana. Next base: position 99,508,658 of record NC_134366.1, on the reverse strand, counting down.
CATTATGGTCCTTATTTTTCTGTATGTGGATTATCCAGCAATTTGGGCTTTTTCTGCCTTTTAGCATAAACACACATCATTCTGCAGTACAGACTGCCCCGAGGCACTGCACAGTTGGTGTAACACAGCCATACATGCCATCCTCGCCCTTAGTGGGATTAGTGGCCAACCCTGGACAACTGGAATGTGCAGGCAGCCTGACTGCAAACTGGCTACCTTTGTAAACAGTGCAGACACATGAGGTAAGTTACAGGATTCTCAAATTCGTGCTAAGAAGCTGATTCAAGAAAAAGAAAACTCCCTTGCTGATAGTAAAACTTCAGTATAGAAAAAAAACATGTAACAACTCCAATTTCCAAAATAGGCACCTGTATTTCATGCACTAAACTTTTAATTTAGTAAAGGGTACTCCTAAATATATTTAACAGGGTCACCACAGGAAAATAAGCAGCAACCTGTGCTGAAGTTACAGTTTATGAAATTAATAACTTCAAGAATATTACATTTTTCTGATGTTGAAAGTACATTTCTAATACACATAGGCCATTAGGAAAGCACTAGTTCTAAGCAAGTATTAATCTCTGATTTAAACTGGGCCACACTGAGTGTGGGTAATTTATATGCTGAGAAAAGTGAATATGCTCTCTATCTCTTTTAAAACTATACTTAGAATATACTATCTATGGAAAAATGAGAAACACTTTCAGTAGCAATTATTAGCATGAAATAACACAGAGCTACTGTACTGTATTTTTTAAATTAGGAGTATCATCTTGCTTATTTTCAGAGTTGATACAGCTCAATCTTGTTTTTTGTTATACAACATAATCCTGTCTGAAGAATTTGAATATGACAATTCAAGGTAGACAGCCTTATTCAGTGGTAAACAACATGTTCATTTTCTGTTCCTCAATGAGTAGTTTCAGAATCATTATATTGTTCCATTCCCAAATGTAAAAACTTTTGCGGAATATTACAGCATCACCAATTATGATTCAGCAGCCTGATATAACTGAGTATGTTCACACAGCATTTACAAATTAAACATGTGACTCTTGCCAATGCTAGTGGAAAAATCAATGGATGATTAATATTATGGAAATGCCAACAACAGTCCCAGGATTGGACTGAGAGGACTGAAAAAGAATTGATGACAGCAGGGAATACTCCAGGAAGATATAATAGTGAAAAATGGACAAAAATAGCAGTTATTCTTGCTGAACTTTATTGACTATCAGGAAAGAAGGTTTACACACTGACTAAGGAAAAAGAGACAATCTACAATGTGTCATAGAAAAATAACAGCTGTAAGAAAAAAGCTTTTAGAACGACAGGAAATAAAGTTACTTATATAGTATTTATCTGGAATAAGTGCAGCCATAGTTCAGAAGAGAAAGTATGATTTTTAGGTAAGAAAATAACATTTAAAATGTCTCATCACATATAGTAAAGTTACAGCTTTTATATATTTTTATATAAATGCTCACTTTTAAGACGCATGTATTTTTAAAATGTCGACATAGTGACAAAAGTATTTGGGTGTTATTTTTCTATCTATAAAGCATCTATAAATTGATTCTGGAAAACCTACTAGTTTTTTTTAATTTTCATTTGTACTTGAACTTCCATGGGTTTACATATTCTCCTCAAAATCACTTTGACTTAGTGGAAGTAGGAAAAAAAATCATGTGGAGATAGCAAAATTAAGTCAGTGCTTTACATTCTTATTCATATCTGAGTAAAGCATTTCTTAAACTTTCAAATAATTAGATACCAGTTATCTAGGGTCATCTGAGAACATATCTTAAGGTGTTGGAAATTCTCATAGCTTGACTCAAGCAAACTTGCAGGAGCTGAATATTTGTGCTAAAGTATAAAAGATAAACAAAATATATCAATATCAACCACATAGGCCAGTTGTGCATAGCAAATCTGATAAACTAGAAAACATTTTGTACAGAATCCTTATAAATTTTTCCATAAGTAATTACTGATACCTTTCTACAGAAGACTCAAAATGTTTTACAGCAACCTACGTCAATTGCTGGTTGGAGGAATAAAAAGACAGTTCAGAGAGAAACCCAAAAGTCCTGTGCTGGATCCTTATGCTTCTTTACAGATTTCTTCGTGATTATCTGGTGTTTCTTTTGTAACCACCATGGCCTGCCAGCTTCTTGAGAGGGAGACCTACTGTGCAGAGTTGGCTTACTCTTAAATACACTGTTAGGAGTGAAGTGAAACCTGGCTGAAAATGGTGAGAGTTACAGGACAATTGTGAAAAGGAGTTAAACTTCCTTATGAAATACAGGTAGTTAAAACAGAAGAAAACCTTGGCTAAAACCAAGCCCTGTAGAAGATGGGACTAGAAGTGTGAGCCCTGTATTCATTCTGCAGGACTTTTCTTAGAGGACAGATGCAGATACAAAGGGTTTGGTAGCCTCCAAGGCAGTTGGACATGCCAAAGAGAACAGACCCATCCCATACATAATGGAGACAGCAGCCACAGCATCAGTCAGAGAAGCACGTGCTCTATTATGACTCCATGGAAAAAAAAAAAAGGGAACTTTTAAGGTAAAGTGGTGGCTGGAAGCAACTTCGAGCAAAGAAAGCTTTTTATTCCTCGTAATTCAGGAAAGCTCTGCTTTATGTACTTCCTTTAAAGCAAAGCATCACATTAAAAAATCTAATAGAACACATAACAGTAATAAGTATAAAGAGATGATGTCTTTGATCAAACAGTTATGCTACTTTTATTTTTTCTTCATTGCAAATATTGCACAGCAATAATTTCTTCATATAGCATACCTATAACATATAGTTGAAGAAGGGATTTGTAAACTGAAATACCTAACAGATAACAGCATTAGACAGGAATTAAACTCCTCTGAGCTTTTACTGCAATACCTTGAGGTTGAAAAGAGGTCTTTAATTTAGTATTCTCTACTTGAAATATATCTGAATTTGCTAATGGAACTGCCTTTCCCTCATTAATAACCCTAGGAAACACTTCTATTTAACAAAGAAACCATGTAATTGTATAGATCCCTTTTCACACTGCAGTCACAGCTATCCCCACCTGGAACCAGCTGGAGTTGCTAAGACACCTCTACTCACGCTGGTGTCATGTTCTTTGTAAGCACAGAGCATCTATCTACTTTTGCATCTAAAGACGAACCTCCTCTTGCATTTGGAAATGTTTCATTTCCAAAAGGGGTAGGCACTCTTCCATTCAGCTCCCTCACAACAGATGTTGAATTCAACAAATGCTTTAAAAAATGCTAACAGCTGGGGTCAAAATGCCTGTTCATGACATGAACTGTCATGGTATGCATTTGTTGCCTAGAAGTGTCACAGGAGCAGTTGTAGTAATTTATTTCTCAAGTAGCACTTTGGACAAATACTGTCGGCAGGCAATGTTAATCCTCATAGAAAGAAAGGTGATAAAGACACTAGTATTAATACTTCATAAAATCTATCTGCTAAATCAATTTAATTTAGTTATAAAAATGTAAAACCATAGTAACCATTTTTAGTGTGATTTATCTAATATAATACAACATTAATTCAAGTAGAAGATCTTTAATCATGCTTGTTCAAAGAAGATATGTTCTTCTCCCTCTACAAGTTGCCTCCAAAAACCTAACCATTATTTTTATCTTTGGATCTTTCTTTAGTTGACTATATACCTGACAAAACGTATTTTCTTCATGTTGCAGTATGGGCACTGTCCTTTCATGAATGTGTATGGATACAACTCATTAGTTGACATAAGTGAACCAAGTGTAAATTTGTACTGTATTCAGAAGAAACAATATGAAAGATAACATTAATCCAAGAAGAGGACATACTATTTAATTCAGTTTTCTCTTACAGTACCTGAGCTGCAGTTGCAGTGCAGCAGTTTTTTCTTCATTTCATTGCACATATCTCAGTTTACTCTATAAAGATCAAGATTTCTGTCAGAAGCAGTAGAGCTAAGTAGTCACACTAGTCTTTTAAACTACATTTTAAACTAAAACCAAACCAAAACAACCAACCAAAAAAAAACATTAAACCCCCCTATTTTTTCCTACTTCTCTTCCATTGCTCTTTTCTTGCATAGTTCTGAAATCACCATATGAAAGTGTTCAATATCATTTTCTCTTCTCTTTCTTTGTAAAGGGCTCTGTGGCAAGTTCAGATGCCACAGCCTCTCTTGTTGAAGTTTTTGACTGCTTAAGCCAATTACTCAAAGATTCTCATTCTGAGATATGCTCCCTAAAATTGTCTCTTGCCTACAACCCTTTTATTTCTCCACATCCTGCTTCTATTGTGCCTCCAAAAAGCATTAGTCAGACTTCTTGAACTATTCTCTTCCCTATGCAGGCTTCCATTTGTTCTTCTTGTCTTTTCATAACCTCTTCCTCTAATGTTCCTCATACCAGCTGTAAACAGTGAAGGTGAAGGATGATGTCTGAATTAATGGCGCTGTTGAAGACAATTTCTTAAGAATGCTGTGAAAAAGACTTGCTCAAAGGGTGAAATACAGAACCTAGAAGATGGATTTAAGTGACAGGCTCTGACTTTTAAGAAGACTGATGGTCCCCCTAGCCTTTCATATAATGAAATGGTCTTTTGTGCGAAAACTGTTAAAAAAAAAAGACACGTAATCTTCAGACATTTTTCCTAATTAAGCAATGCAGTCCAGGCAGTTGCTGAGATTTCCTTCTCTGAATGCAGTGAATAAGTTGAAAGTAGTGTCAGATTAATTTAGGTCTATGACTTACTATGACTCCATTTTACAAAAGTTCTGTTTACACTTTTTTTTTCTAAAAATTCAAATTTTTCTCCATAAGCTTAAAAGATCTGTATTGGGACCAGTACTGTCTAATGTCTTCATCAATGACATAGACAGTGGGATCAAGTGCACCCTCAGCAAGTTTGCAGATGACACCAAGCTAAGTGGTCCGGTTGACACACTTGAGGGACGGGATGCCATCCAGAGGTATCTGGACAAGCTGGAGAAGTAGGCCTGTGTGAACCTCATGAGGTTCAACAAGGCCAAGTGCAAGGCCCTGCACCTGGGTCAGGGCAATCCCTGGTATCAATATAGGCTGGGGGATGAAGGGATTGGGAGCAGCCCTGCGGAGAAGGACTCGGGGGTACTGGTGGATGAAAAGCTGGACATGAGCCTGCAATGTGCGCTCGCAGCCCAGAAGGCCAACCGTATCCTGGGCTGCATCAAAAGAAGCGTGGCCAGCAGGTCGAGGGAGGTGATTCTGCCCCTCTACTCCGCCCTGGTGAGACCCCACCTGGAGTACTGCGTCCAGCTCTGGAGTCCTTAGCACAGGAAAGACATGTTGGAGCAGGTCCAGAGGCAGGCCACAAAAATGATCAGATGGATGGAACACCTCTCCTATGAGGAAAGGCTGGGATAGTTGGGGTTGTTCAGCCTGAAGGCAAGTCCCTGGGAGAGACCTTATTGCGGCCATTCAATACTTAAAGTGGGTTTATAAGAAAGGTGGGGACAGACTTTTTAGTAGGGTATCCCTGTTGCGATAGGACAAGGGGTAATGGTTTAAAATTAAAAGAAGGTAGATTCAGACTAGAAATAAGGAAGAAATTTTTTACAGTGTGATTGGTGAAACACTGGCAGAGGTTGCTCAGAGAGGTGATAGATGTCCCACCTCTGGAAACATTCAAGGGCAGGCTGGACGGGGCTCTGAGCAACCTGATCTAGTTGAAGATGTCCCTGCTCATTGCAGGGGGGTTGGACAGGGTGACCTTTAAACGTCCCTTCCAACTCAAACTATTGTATGATTCTATGATCCTATGATTCTATGAAAATTCATATGCCTGTGAACAAGGTGCTCAAGAAACAGCTTCACAATCCTGGCCTTTCTTATGCCCCATGATGCTAAAGGTGGTGAACTTTATATAGAATAATATGTACTTACAATGTTACCTAAATAGTAGTAACAAAATAGCAGTAACTTGACATCATTTCTTGATATTATCAGACATCAAGCTTGACATTAGGTGCTAGAATAGGAATTACTTTTCTCAGGACTGTCCTGAAAGGAACCTTCAGGTAGACGGAAGCACCCTCGCTTAAGAAAGACCTAAAATATGGCCAAAATAATTATCATTCATCGTATGTTTCCTTTCATTTAGGAAAGAAATGCCAAACCTTATTGAACAATCTTCCACTGTGGTTTCATTTGGACAGGTCTGTAATATAGTTTATATAGTTATTTCATATATTAATATAAATTACAAAATTTTGATGTCTCTTTATTTGTTCTTTTTTTGTCTATGTGAAAAGTTACTTTCTGTGCCTTTGAAATACTAGTAGGACAAAACAATGCATTAAAAAAAAAAAAAGTGTAGATCTCTCTGATAGGCAGGAAGGGAGCCAAGGAGCACAGAAAAATCTGCCTCCACATGTTGCTCTGACAGTGACAAAATCCTGGCATCTCTTTGCATTTGTTTCCCTACATCTTCATTCCAAGACAGTGTGAACTTATCTGCTGAAAGTTGCAAGTTGTTGATACAAAACCATTGGTAATGGTCAGCAGAAACAATTATGGCTATAGAAACCCAACTACTGGCAGTTGCAATGTTATTTACAGTACATGACAGTTTAATTAAACATCTGCTTGAATTTATTCCTAAATGAAAGGACTGTTAATGTTGTGTCCTGAGAAAATTAAACAGGGCTGCAGGGATGAAAAGAGATTCCACAGCATCCTCATATAATAAATATGTGCAAATAGAGCCTGTTTAAATCAACTTTTGTCTCTCCCAAAACAATATGCCAATTTTTACCACTGGTTTATCTCATACCTTGAGTCTTTTATATAAAATAAAAGAATGGGTAGAGATCATGTAAGCATAACAACTGACACGTGGGGAAGATTAACAGGGAAGACAGTTTAGTATCTAAATCTCTAAAACTGCAGAAATTCTTTCATATTTTTACCAACGAATTTTACAGCACATTAAGTTGTCAAAAGGGTCATATTTTGGCATTCTGCTTTTGACAATGCAATAGCTCTGACCCAGTATACTAAACTTTCTGGAACACAACTACCCTTAGACAAACTACTGAGAGCAAAGTCATTATGTTTTCTTTGTTTGCTATTGGATTTCGTGAAAATCTAATACGGCACAAGATGGATTATTTTTATATGCCATGCCTTCACTGGTAATCTCAAGAGACAGTTGTGTTTGGAAGTAAGTTTTGGGTAATGAAGTCTGCAGTTATTAAAAAGTAATTATGTGCTATAATCAGACATGATTGTTCTCAAATTTTTTGTTCTCAAATATTAGATAGCAATTGGGTAATACTGTATGTGACAAAAAACCCTTTTGTCTTTTTAATAATATTATGCCCCCTGTATAGAGACTTATGTTTCTAAACGTTCATGTGCATGTGTGTGTGTGTGCTTGTTTAAATATAAAACATTTCAGCTATTCATTTAAATTAGCCAAGAATTTTCTGGTTTGGAAAGATTTTTTCATAAGAAAACAATGCTTTTATAGATATGTGGAACATATTTGTCTTGTTGGTCAGGCAGGCAGCAGAAAGGAACTCACTTGAGCATGGAGGCACATCTAAGGACAGACAACTGCATCAAGAACAGCAGAGGAACACGGCATATATGTATACTTTGCCAGCGAGTACTCAGTTTTGCTTTGGTGTTTATGGAATCATGACACTGAACTGCTTTGCACCAAAGATGCTTTTAAAATTTACAAGCCTGATTTCAGCTGAGTTTAGGTTTAACAAAGTCTTCAGCATATTTGACCCATCTCTTGATTGCAGGTGGTGAGCCACTGCATCATGAACTAGCTTCTGCTGGCTGGCAGGGTCTATATTTTATAACAGGCTAGGAAGGTTTACAGACTTATGTGAGTGATTCATACTTAGGAAATATTTGAAAACCTCAAGAATCAGAAGACACTATGGAAGATTGCAGACAGCCCATCACCACACATCACTTGGTTTGGATGCCAGGTAGTCTTACCTTAAGCATGTTACTGGGTGCTGTGGGGAGGGAGGCAGGAGAATAATTTGCATTTATAGAAGCATTTTTTCTTCCTTTTTCATGAAGATATGTCATAGATCTCAAGAGAATACATTGTTGTATTGGAATTGTAACCTAAGCAAAGAGAAACTTTTGTGATAAATTAAAAAAATCCAAAGTAAAAGAAAGAACACTTGGTGCATATTAAAGCTGAAGGGGAAATTCAAACTGTAACTGGAGGATGAACCCAACACCTGGCCAAGGTACCCCATGCCGATGCTCACATGATTGGTGCTAGTGCAAGTGTATATAAAGAATTGGCTTGTGATGCATCTTTGCAGACTCCTTGTAGACTGTCCAATGCACTGTTCATTAATTTTTATATATATATATTTGAGTAGAAATGTGTGTTTAATTCACCTCAAGGAGGACAATAAAAATTCCCCGACAAAGACATCAAGTCTTGTTATGGCACCAGACAGTTCTGCTTGCATCTTTTTGACGGCGCTTACCTGATTAGATACCTTTTTCGATGTTAATAAGGGAGATCAGAGTGGATAATCCAGCAGAGCAGGCCACAAATTTTCTAAGGATTATCCTATCCAGTAACATAAACATCACTGGAAGTTTTTTGAGCCCCAAGAGGTCCAGGTTAAATATTTCTGAAAGCTAAAAAGCTGTAGGGTCTGTGCTGCCTCTACTGGCCATTTGACTAGAGGAGCAGACAGGATACATTGGTAAAACTGAGCATTTGTAACTAACAGGAGAAAAAAGGTAGATGAACAAATCTGTGGCTTCACCTCCTTGCAGGAGGCATTAGGGTAAGCAGTGACTGAGTTTGGTTGTTCAGAGTATCTGCCCTAAAAGGAAAGAGTTGGGGTATTTCCTACAAACCACTTCTCTCTCTTTTCTTGTCTGAATGAGCAGCATCTAACCATTCCTTATTATGCAGCCAGTTTGGGAGCTTTGGATGTCAAATATTAACAGACACACCTATTAAATACCTGGTTTTTATTGAAGTTCATCCTTTCCAGAAGTCATATAACAAATAATTAAGCTATTCTAGGAAATACCTTCTGTTTGTACAGTAAAAGCAACAAGATAAAAGCTTATGCCTATCTCTTGCTAGAGTCCTGCAAGGTTCTAACACTTGAAGTGTTCATAGCCCTCTGAGTTCAACAGAAGCAAGAGCAACAAGAATTGTCACAGATATATATTTTATTAATTACTTATTTTATTAATTATTTTACTAATTTTTATTAGTTACTTCTTCATCCAGTCAAAACCCTCAAATGTTTTGTTCCCATCCCAAACTATCTAATTTCCTTCACATTTGACAATTGTGTCCATTGGTACAAGTGTGTTCTACTGGGTAACATCATACTTAGATCACCTTATTGTTGGGTAAATTTTGTCAGCATGTTTTACACATGTCTGAGTAGGTTGGAAGAACCTAGCTTGACTTTACTGATGACTTTACAAGGCACAAGTTGATACTGGTGTTAAAACAGCCCTATCGTCTAGTTCTAAAAGAATTAAAATGAAGACATGGATGCAGTGAAAGCTAGAATGCTCTATTAGATTGATTGATTAAAATTGAACTTTACAAGTTTTTGTTTTGTTTTTAAGATCAAGGTCCAGCTAGTCAACCAGTTATGAAACCTAACAACAAGATCCTGACTGACTTCTGTTTTCATACTTTCCATAGTCAATAGTGTTACAAAATTTAATATAGTCAGCAAATATAGTCAACATGAGGAATGTGAAAAGGCAGATAATTTTGTGTTATAATTCAGCCAGCTTCTATCTGTCGTCAAGGCCAGACAGAAACTGAAAGATAGCTCTCAGCACTAACAGAGGGCAGAGATTTTTGTTCATTAGCAACACTTTGCCCATAAAGGAAAAACACATAAGTTTTTTGTTAATTGAGGCCTCCTGAAATACTCGCTGCTTTCATTACAGGAAGAACCAAGCTCAGTCCTAAAGGACATGCCTCTAAGCTTTAGGCAAATAGCAGCAGAGGCATTTCTTTAACAGATCCTGTTAAACAACTAGTAGACTGTCATCTAGCACCTTTCCTTTGTCTATAATGTTGCAGCAAGCTTAAAGCCTTCCCTCTGCCCATGAATTTTTCATTTACACATTCTGAAAAGGATGACACCAAAGTCTTCTCCTGAAAGCCTTAATAGATCATCATATACAAAAAAATTATGTTGGTACTTGAAATAGAGAAAATGTTCCTATATCTTCAGAAAAGAGAATATTTTAGTATGATAAATGCTACACTGCAAAGTCTCACCTGAGTTTCTGTTTGTTCTAGTGGTCAATGTTTATGCAAAATAAAACCACGTAGAACATAATACAACTTTTTCTCCTGACTCCTACAATAGGCTAAATAGGCCTCAAGCTGAATTTTCCCTTCTTTTTACAAGTAATCTCTTCAGATGAGCACTATAAGCTTCCCTACATTGATCCACTGAAGATCCTCAAGCAACCTTTGTGGATCAATTTAAGGAAGCTTAAACTACATTGTTGCACCATCTTTTGGTGCAGATAAAGAAAGAAATTTCTAATAATGAAGAGTTTTCTGATATTCTCATTCTGAACCTTTTATAAGCATGAAAACACATACTTTTTATTTTAAAAAGAAAAAAAGACGTTTTAAGACACAGAAGATGTATAACATTTGCAGTGTCCTGTAAGCTGTAGAGTTTCTTATCACAAAAAGATTTATATCCCATGATCTCAAAGATGCATTGCTTTTTACAGATGCTATTGCAACTGGGGACATGGGCATGGTAAATGGTTCAGCACATCTGTAAAAGAGAGATTACTGGTTTGCTAAGTATTTTTATGTACAAAGTAATGGATCGTATTAATCACTTCCAGGCTCAAGCAGAGATTTAAGAGGGCTTTCAACTAATATATATTATCAGCTGTACTATATTGTAGAGTAGTAAGACATACGCTATAGTGATCTTTTGCGTATGTGTGTATATATTCACACGTGCATATTCACACATGGATTTGGGGGCAAGAAGGTGAGGGAAAGAGGAAAGTGTTCACCTGCTCATTGCTGTCTGAAAACACTGAATCATCTTAAATGGGAAAGCGGCTTGCAATATATTATCTATGTGCTCAGCATCAAGCCTGCTTCAGCCTTGGGAATGATGTAAGGTTATTATGAAATCCTTCCTTTCAGCACTGTGTAAGCTTTCTGTGATTATGCTTTTTCCTGTAAACAGAATTTCTGAAGTTAAATGAGTTATATTTCAACAGTAATAGTATGATAATGCCTTCATGATTTTTAAGGGTTTAACTGGTCTGTACAAAAGTTTTCTTTGCAGAGGAAAAGGGCTTTCTGCAATTACCTGTGGAGCCTGCATAAACTTTGAAAAAGGAGAGTGACATACTGTCATTGAACTCTTAATACTGATGCTGGCAGTTTTCTCAGCTTATTTTGCAGAGTCAGTCCTATTCCTGGGTGTACTGCAGCAATCCATCTTAAAAGCTGTAAATAGCTAAGATCAAGACTGGGAGGCAAGAGGAGGGCATGGTGGAGATATGCCAGACTCAATGAAAATGGAAAGGTGATTTTTGGTTAAGACCACTATTCAGATGTCTGCAATAGAGATGGGTCAGATAGGAGGACTGAAGTTTTAAACTACTCTGACAGTTTAGGTATAGATATCCTTGCAGGAGGGCAATGCTGTTCCTGCCAGAACCTCAAAACATTTTGCTAGTCCTCCAAGAAACCTCTCTGAAGAATATCTCTGAAGAGTAACTTGAGATACTCCTCATTTAGTTGCAAATTTTTTTGAGTTTTGTATGTTATTTTTTCTCTGCAACATTGGAGCAATTAGGGAATAGCTTTCCTTATTTCTGTATTTAAGATGTTGGCTTTGATCATGACAGCTTTTGCAAGCCATTTGGCTTATTCTCTACCAAATTTCCTCCAGCGAGAATCAGTCCTAGGAGAGGAAATGAAAATGAAAGAAGGAAGGAAGGCAGAGGAAAAGTTCAGGGATGTTGACCTGAGTCTGTGAACGTAAAGCAGAGATGTCCTCCTGGCACTGTGACTTCCAAGAGGCTTTAAGAGTCCCAAGAGATGTGGGATCTTTGGAGAAGCACATAAACATTACTGCTATGAAACTTCAATCATTCCAATCCCCTCCTATGACAAAATAAGTCTCTGCTGTGGTGTTAGTAGTAAAAATGCAACTATTCCCACCCATCGAACAATCTTTACAGTTACCTTAGATTAAGGAATGATGCCTCAAACTAGTTTTGGAAACTGAGGTTTGTAGCACCTAGCCAAAATCCTCAATGGAGACTTTGACTAGAACAATGTTTTTTCACTGAGTGCTTCTGAAAGGCTGGTAATAAGGAGTTCAAATTTCAACAGGCAGTACTTTACATCACATATTGAGAAACACATTTTATACTAAAATATAGAGGGAGGCTGTTAAAGTGGCTCAATTTTAACTTTTGGAAGAAACTAAGTATAAAACCTGCTGCTACTAGCTTTTCCTACTTTTTGTCTTCCCCTCACCCCCACGCTGGAGTTCTGTAACTTCATACTGGCTATATGAGTTTGGGAATACAGAGATATGAAGTTTTGAATTGAGCTTTAGATGGGTAAATTTTTTCTGTTTCTCCATACTCAGTCATTAGGGTTTGGATTTTAAAAAGTAGAAATAGATAGATAGAAGCTGTGAGCCAGAGCTTTGGCTAAGTACAGCTGAGAACTAATGTTCCCAAAACCTTCCCACACAGAAACAGACAAAATAAGATTATGTTAAAAATACTTTATTTTCAAATAGCTCTTCTTTTTGTTTTCAGAGACTGGGGGGGGGGGGGGAGGTGGGTAATTTTCACTTTATTTCTTTCCAGAAGTGCCATTTGTATTTCTATAGAGACAATACAGGAAATATCTCTGGAAGCTGAGATAGGCAAGTGACATTTGAAAATAAGAAATAAATTTGAAGGAAGAAAAAATATTTTAAAATAATGGGAAACTAGCCTTTTAAAACAGTTTTTACTTACTTAGAAGAGAATATAAGATACATTGGAGTAAATGTCAAAAACTTAGCTGAAGAAGAGATATCTTTTGCGAGCTTGATGGTATGGCCCTCTCAGCTGTTAAAGTCCCTCTTAGGAACAATATCATACCTTTTTGTACTGATATAATAGAACCAATCCAAAGATACAGTGTTGGTGTGAAAGGATGATTTAAGCTGTGTCTAAAGTTTGTGACTGATTTCTATATAAAGGATTTGAAACCTATGTTCCTGACAGTAATATTAAAGTTGCAAAGGATTACAGATTTATAAACTGTCTTTGACAAAGTTACATGATCAAAAATAACACAATGATGTTTGCATCCATCATACACTCTGTCACGTCACAGAAGAACCTTCCCTGTACTATCATAGTATTAAAGCTATTGCTTTAATTATTGGTTACATGAACAGTTACTGCTTGCTGATACAAAACCTTACTTTCGTAAAAGGAGAAATTGATCATCTTGAGAGGTACACTTTCCACATTTGGTTGTGATTACAACATTTTGCCTCTGTCAGAGATCAGAAATGCTAGCTATATCTTCCGCTTTGGATATAGATAGTATCCAAAAGTAAAATGAACTTTATGGATTTATTTCTGTTATTATCATCCTTATACAGCTACATCCGAGATTAGCCTTGCCCTAGGTTTGGTGGTTTTGGTTGGGTTGGGTTTTTATTTTTTTTTGGGGGGGAGGGGAGTTTTTGCAGAATTTTATTAGTATTACTTACAGAAATAAATTGGGCTGTAGAGATATTACATGATTTAACCTTAAGTTCACAGGATTATCTTCCATATAGTTGAATCTTGCTTCTGCAAATACAAATACTTGCAAGTGTGCTTTGCTTTAAGCACAAAAGTCATCCAATGGACCAACCTGCAGCTCAAGTTAAGCACATACATTATATTTCCCATGCCAGATATATAAAAAAATATATATGTAAGAAAAATATGACAGTTATCCAAAATGAGATATATTTTTATACAAAATGTTTTGATTTCAGGTACTGTGTCTTCACACTCTTAGTACAAAGTCTTTAGCAAGAAAATGCTGCCACCTGTTATAATAACATTGCAAGAAAATTTTAATTATAAAATTTTCTTTTTACATGCTCATAACTTGCTGAAACATTCAATTTTTTGAGTTAAACTTATGCATTGCCCAAAGGAAATAAAGGAAAGATTGTTGAAGGATATGTATTTAATAAGGGTGAAAAAAATATGTTCTCTAGGCACGCCATGGAATAACCATAAATTTATGAGTAAGGCTTTTAGTGGTTTTGACCCTAGGTTATCTGAGGAAACTGATGTTTAAAGATTAGAAAGGTTTTTTTCATTTGATTCTGAATTGTGTCATGACAGTGCACAGTTAAAGTTGTTAGGTAGCATTAGACTATGCATACTGACTAATTACATTGACTAATTTATTTAAAACATAAACAAGGATGTTTCCTTATGGTAATGATCATTTGTGGGAGAGGTTAGCTGTCGTCCTTAGACAGCATCCAAGCGAGTGTTCACATTCTTTCTGAGTGAAAATGTACATTTCTAAAACGTATTCCAATCTTTATATATTTTTTCAAAGAAGAAATATCTGCCAGTGTTCATGTCTGCTAAGAATCAAGAATAACTTTTGAGCTTCACACTCAACAGATTTGATTTCGTTGCCACTTGTTATTGCAACTAACTTCAGTATAACAAAATGCAAGCAGCTTCAACTCTTTATACCTCACTTTTCCTCACCTGTAAAGAAGGGATATCAAAGTTTTTCTACAAGAGGTGTGAAATAACTTTCTGTGATAACACCCATGGAAATACTTAGATGACTGAAAAATGTTTACTCAAATCACACTCCTGTAGGTGGAAATAAATCCATGTGTAGTCTAAACTTCTTTAAACAAAGCAATTAGGTACTCAAATAGAGGACTTCTGAATACATAGAATGCACTACAAGGCCACAAAATAGTAGATATGACCTACAGTCAAAATAGTTCACAAATCTGAGTAAGCAACACTGAGAAGATAAGTCATGTTTAGGGAATGCTTGGAGCAAAACTGTCTTCTGGACACAAAGGGAAATCACAGAGCAAGACAGTAAAAAGGGAAACTGTCTAGATAGTCAGAAATATAACAGTGGACTAATGAAAGAATGGACAGAAAGGTGAAGTTTCTAGAAAACCAGTCTTAGCACTCTCACTAACAAGGGAAACACTTGTTGCTCAGCAGGAAGAACTAAAGAATCTGGAAAAAAACAAAACATCAGCTGGGTTATTCAGTACAATTTCCATGACTTAGGATCATGTGGATGTGTTCACCAGACACATTCTCTGCTTTTCTAAGATTTATAAGATTGTCTGTGTCTGATCTCCTCTGCTATCTTCTGGTGGCATATTTATGATGTTTTTATGTGTTTGGTCTTTTGTTCTAAAGGTCTTTAAGTTTGTTGGGAAAAAGGGGATTTTTCTGTGACTGTAGCGGGTGGAGGGAAGGTTTTCTGATCCTAAGGGTGAGATTTATCTTGCCTAAATTGCCTAAAAGCCTCTGAAGCTTAATGTCTAATCTAAGCCAGTCATTGGGGCTCCTTTTATCATCAGTGGTGAGAGATTCACCTGATTTTACACAGGGTTCTGATACCGGTAAGGTGACTTACCTTCTGGAGAGCTTGCTTGCTCATTGACTGAAGTTTGTGATTAGATGACACCTTAGAGTAGATGATTAACTTTCCAGTGTTTGAAGTTATGACATTATGAATCTGGACTGAAATTATGAAAGTCTTGCTATGAAGCTGTCTGAATAGCTAGTTGTGACTGCAAGGGAATAGACTGTCAACAGACATACCAATAAGCTAAATGTGTCAGGAAATGAATGGCCTCTGTGCCTGAGGTCTTCTGGTACAGTAGAATCTACATTCACACAAGCAAATGTGGTAACCAGAAAAACATAGGGGCCCTATTCCAGAATTAGCATGTTAGTTTTCAAAAGCCCACTAGCCCACATGCTTCTCTGACTCCCTCTAACCCTCTCATCTGCTCCACACGAGACCATCACACTGCATCACTACCAGCACTCAACACAGACACGGACAATCTCTGGTGACCAATCTGTGCCACATCATGTTGCCTGTGACTTATGTAGGTGTGACACAGGATGCTCAGACTCCCCTCCTGCTCTTTGTGCTCCTGCCAGAAAGCATTTAATGCCTTATGAGTCCTGAAGATGGAGATCTCTGTTCCTTCAGGCTAGGGCCAATAGTGCCATCATTCAGCAGAAGTTCAGTCTTGCATGGTCAAGCAGCTGTTTCTGTTAAATAGTGTTGCAGAGGAATCAGAATCACAGAATGGTTGAGGTTGGAAGGAACCTCTGGAGGTCACCTGGTCAAACCCCTTGCTTAAGCAGGGCCACCTAGAGCAGCTTGACCAGGACCATGGCCAGACAGCTTTTGAACATGTCTAAAGATGGAGACTCCACAACCTCTCTGGGCAACCTGTGCCGGTGCTCAGCCACCACCAGTGAGAAAGTGTTTCCTGATGTTCAGATGGAGCCTCCTGTGTTTCTGGTTCAAGACCATTGCCTCTGGTCCTGTCACTGGGCACCACTGAAAAGAGCTTGTCTCCATCTTCTTTGCACCCTCCCTTCAGGTATTTATATGCATTGATAAGATCCCCCTGAGTCCTTTTCTCTAGGTGTGACCAGTAAACCCCTAAAATAGAAGAAAGCTCAGAGGAGATGGGCAAGGGTGATGAGCCCATGAAGCCCAGGAAATAAAGTAGGGTGTTACTGGCCACAGCTGTTGCAAAGAAGCTGACTTCTTCTCAACACAAAGGGGACTCAAGGGTAGCCTTTATTTTAGATAAACAGCTATGACTGTTGAGTGGATCAACTGGTGGTATAAATATTTCTCCCTGAGTTCATTAAAAGAGTGTGAATGTCTCCCTGAGTTAGCTAGACCAGCATGAAGGGAGTGTATATATGTTTCAACCCAACATAGAGTATAAAAACGAAACAGCAATAACAGCTATAAATTCGATCTAGCACATTCCAATCAAACCTGTAGTTATCTCGAACCCTTCAAGACCCAGGTTGGGCACCAAAAAAGACTGTCATGGTTTAACCCCAGCTGGCAACTAAGCCCCACCACACAGCCACTCACTCACTCCCCCTGCTGGGATGGGGAAGAGAATCAGAAGGGTAAAAGTGAGAAAACTCGTGGGTTGAGGTAAAGACAGTTTAATGGGTAAAGCAAAAGCCACACACGCAAGCAAAGCAAAGCAAGGAATTCATTCACTACTTCCCATGGGCAGGCAGGTGTTCAGCCATCCCCAGGAAAGCAGGGCTCCATCACGCGTAATGGTTACTTGGGAAGACAAACACTATCACTTCAAACATCCCCCCCTTCCTTCTTCTTCCCCCAGCTGTATATGCTGAGCATGACGCCATATGGTATGGGGTATCCCTTTGGTCAGTTGGGGTCAGCTGTCCCAGCCGTGTCCCCTCCCAACTTCTTGTGCACCCCCAGCCTATTGACTGGTGGGGTGGGGTGAGGAGCAGCAAAGGCCTTGACTCTGTGTAAGCACTGCTCAGCAGTAACGAAAACATCCCTGTATTATCAACTTTATTTCCAGCAGAAATCCAAAACATAGCCCCATAGTAGCTACTATGAAGCAAATTAACTCTACCCCAGCCAAAACCAGCACAACAGCAAAAAAATTCAAAGTGAGCACCAGGTTTGAGCCGACTTCAGCTGATATATTCCTTCCTGGTGACTGGTGACATACAGCATCATGATGGTGAGCATATCATGGTCTAGGAACCATGGAAACTAGGTTCCTAGAGACTAGGAACAAGAAGTACATTGGTATTGTGATTGAACTTTGTAATGCAATTGCTATAATTTTCTAAGTGTAACTTACATTTGTATAGTGTTTTCATTGTTATCACTCTGTAAAACCAGAACTCCTATGTAACATCAACTATCTTCAGATGAGTAAATTTGATATTAAAAATTACACCCTACACACGTGGAATATCTAAAACAGGCTGGTTGGAGAGCATTGGACTCTGACACTAGGCTAAACAACCTCATCTGTCTCAGCCTTTCCTTACATGAAAGCTGCTCTAGTTCCTTAATCAGGGAATGTAGGAAACTACAGTGGAGATCCAAACTCTCATATACATTCCAGATCAACAGTGATGGGTGAGACAGAGACCCTCAGCCTTGTCTGTGAAGGCACTTCTCATCACAGAAGAAAAGATCTGAGATTTAGGAGGTGTGTAGGCACTGCTAGTACCACAGTATGTCACATAAACGTGATGATAAGCAGAGAGTCCTTCAGCATTCAAAGGGCCACCTTTGTAGCTGTCTGAGAGGAGATAGCACAAAACTACCCAGACTTACTGCAAGCTGATCCTGGTGGGTTGTTATTACCCTCTGGGGACTTACTATCTGCCTTTCACTCGTGCTAATCCATGGGCAACCAATTTGGATCAGTAAATCTACAGCTGGTAGGATCATGTTGGAGGTTAGTGAGGCTGCCTGCTGGTCTCCCTGTCCATGTGTCAACCACATCACCAACACTCACTACATTGTGGGAGCCTCTGCTCAGGACAGTCTTCCTGGCTTCATGTGATGGGATTCACATGCTCATTTGGTGTTCTCCACTAGGCTTCTGTCAGCCACCACCTATAGTCTCCTTTTGCGAGCTCTTAAGAGACATAATGGTTCGCTGTAATAGTTACAGCATCTGAGATTCTTCATTCCCCAGGAGTGAGCCCAGTGGGGCATCCTCTGAAGATCTGTGGTACCATGTGTGGCAAATAGGGCTTACCCATTAGGATCCTATACCACGCAGCCTTCTCTGGCAAAACTATGGGCTATGCACTGTCCTTAATCAGCACCCTCAAGGCCAGGAGTTGCTCAATGGAATCTATATTTGGAGGGTTGACTGCACAGTGATGAATTGGATGGACAGGCTGGATGCCACAGTCATCAATCAGCCGTATGCACAATCACTGCCTGATGCACAGCCTGGGCTGAGGACACTGGCAAACCATTTCATTAGCACTGGATGTAGCAGGCTCCTTTACGTCCACCCTGGCCTCACTCCCATCCCATGACCTGGTAATAGATAAGGGAGAGACATGCATGCGTCCATCTGTGACCATTGGGCTCAGAAAGTGTTCTGCCTCAGCCTTCATAAACAATAGCGCTGCTATAAATATCTTGTCATTCTTATGATTGTGCAAGAGTATTTCACTAGACTTTAACGTTTATCTTGATAAAGTGTTGCATGTCCTATATACAAGTTGTGTAGGAAAGGCTTTAGCATGAAAAACTGAGTTTATATTCATAGAAGTATTCTGTTGATTGGATTACTTTGGGTTAGAATTAAATTAATGTGTTATACCAAAAATATGCAAAATATGCAAGTTCTTTTAACTTAAATCTCATTTGATTTCTACATTGTACTAAGTTCCATTCCATTTTTATATAGTTATTTTCTGTAATTTCATTTATAATTATTTTAATATTAGCTTTGCATATTTCTCTAATTTCTTAAATAGGAGAAGCAAGATAATTAGGTTATAAGTCCCTATAATAAACAAAGCAATCAACACATCCATTTAACACGGGAGTTTTAATACATTTTAATCAGGTGAATGCTGTGACTTTTGAATGTGTGTTTGTATGACTTACTGTACTCACATGTATCATGTGTTGTACACCCACATTATGATGTATCAATCACCCTAAAAATGATGGTGTCTTGGTCTATGGGTCTACTTACTATACTGTGAATGCTGTAGCCCAGAAAAACTTTTTTACCAGGGAAGGCTAATCATAATGGTAGGTCTACTGCTTCAGTTGTGAATCTGGATTAAAAGAACTAATACAAAGCATTCGCAAGAGCACTGCTTCTTAAGAGCAGGTAAGATAGCTGCATTTATCTCATACAATAGGAAGACATTAGTCACATATCTCTTACAAAGTAAGAAATGGCATCATTCTGAAATCAGGTAAAGAGTCGAAATTGTAGGTAACTTGAGCCATAGCTGGTGCACACTCCTGAAAGAAACTTCTGGAAACATCTGAAAAGTCATCTACCTTTTTAATAATTAGGGATTTATTATATTTCTTTTTTTTTTTTGGTAATTGTTTTTTCAATTACACTTAGAAATGTTAGTGCTTTTTATCAGTGAAATTCAGAAAAGATTCAAGAAAATTCTGAAGATACATTGCTTGAAGAAACTTTCCAATTATAAAAAGCTTTGCCAATTTGAAGATGGGTGAAGTTAAAAATGATTAATGCCCTTCAAAGATGCATGAGAAACAATGAGATAGCTATTCTGGTCAGTATGAATGGGCAAAGTTCTCTGGTTTACCAATTGAAAAAAAAATAGTTGATGGATAGCAGCCAGACTAAAATTAGATGACTTGTAGTTATTATTATTTAACACATAACCTCTAGTCAGAGATAATTGTGTCATCTTCTGTACTTCATCTGACCACATAATAAATTACAATTATCCTTTCCTCATTGAGAATGATTTTAATCTACCTTTTGACCAATGGCAAATCTCCATCATTGATTTCTAGCACATTTTGCAGTACATCATAAAAAAACCCTCAACCTATTTCACCCTGGAAATTACTATAGCCATTTTGAAAGAAGTTTATGCTGTAGCTTCTCTACTTCAGCACCTAAGTCGAAGACATTAGTTTTTTCTTTCCCTTATCTTGAGAAGTGAGTTAGAGAAATTAATTTCCTGTACTATTGATCTAGTTCTAATTATTTATCAAGGTGCAAATCACTTACAAGTTGTGGCTTGGACTGAAAACAATCCAGAAAGGATACGAGACAAATTATCCAAAATTTAATTCCAAACTGCAATTGCAATCAATGATTTATTTATTTTGCTTAAAGAGATGAAAAGAAATGGGATGGTACATCCTTAAATCCCATTCCTGATTATATGTTATATAACTGAAAACAAGGAAAGGAAAGTTGGAGGAAAAATAGTAAGCTTTTAGAGCAAGTTTGGGGAGAAAGACATTAACTCAGAGAGGATGAATTAATGAAAATTAGAAATTGCTGCAAAACTTATTAATGCAATGAGCCGGGAAAGCTTCATTTATATTAAAAATCTTTGTTTCAGTTAAGTGAATCAGGGCACTAAAAGGCAATATTTCCCTGAGAATCAAGGAAAGAAATAAATGTAACAACTGTTTTAAATGCAATTACTGCATTCCTCTCCCACTGAGGTTATGAGTTTACAGTTTATGTCTGTTAAATATCAACTCTGAAGACACTAAGTTACCAAATATCCATATTACTAACAGTATATGTTTTAGAAACCTTAAGTAAATGCAAAAAGAAAAAAAAAAGTTTAGTAAATGGAAAGGACTTAATGTAATTTTAAGAAAATCTGGATAATGTAGGTCCATTTTGCTGAACTGGGGGAGCAGGGAGCCTTGCAATACTTGATCCAGCAGTTTGGTACTATCCTGGGTATTAGTCCAACTGGAAAGAAGTTATTTTCTTCCCTGTAGGTTATTCTGCACAAGAGGCAGAACTGCAGTTACTCTGCAAGAAGAAAGAGGAAGTAGGATTTTTCTCTCCTTTTTATTGCTAGTTACCTTATATTGCCAAGGTAAGCATATAAAATTCAGATTTTGGGAAATGAATAAGAATCCTCACTGGGATATGTAGTAGGATAGAGGACCGCTAACCTGGAATGAGTGAAATAATGCTCTGAGAGGCTAACAAAGCCAGTTACATGGGCAGCACAAAAGTGCCACAAGAGATACACATTAAAGGCCAGAGAAGAGAGGGAACTGGAAGTGCAGAACAGATTGCAAAACAGATGTAAAACAGGAAGAATGCACAATGTCTGTGCTCTTGGAAAAAATGTCAGGACTACCACATGAAATGGGGAACCTGTAGCTTTTAAAACAGTCTGTAAATGGATCTGTAGCTTTGGGGAGCCATTTTGTCTCCTGCAATACAGAGGAAACAAAATTTCAGGATGCCTATGTTCAGCTTCAAAGATAAACAGATACATTTGAAACTACTTAGCAAGACTTATGGGAGTAAAGGATGCACGCGCACACACGCGCATCCTTAAGGTATGCCTTGTGTCATGGGCATACCTCTTGATTTTCTTGTTTTCCAGAGGAAAAGAGTCTCATTCTTTAAGTAAGTCTGATGAATCCCTGAATGACGTCAGAGATTTTATGAGCATAAACTCATATTCTGAAATAACTTGTAATTATTTCCAGGGATACCAGAGCCAAGTGCAACATAATGAATCATATGGCATAGAATAACCTCTGCAGTCTTCTTTGTTTAATTACGCTTCAACAAGAACAAACAAATATACAAAATCAGGTCCTAGTTTCTTAAATGCTACATGTGGCAAAATGATGAATGCAGTATTAAGATTCAGCTTTTTCAGTACTCAGCTGTATGAAAGGCTGATGTCCTAGGCGTCACTTCAGCTCTGCTTTATTGCATCAGTCTTTTTGTGTGTGAGTACTGACAATTCATCAGGTCCAATGTGTTATAACAAAATAGTATTCTTTGTGGAATAAAGTGTCAACATCTCTGAATTAAATTTATAGGGAGGAAGAACTTTTCTGATTTCCAAGCTTACAGTTCCTCTTTGGAGTACCACTTACATGAAGAGGTTTTAGTTTGTGTTTTGTTGCTGTTGTTTTACTTTTTGCTATTCTATCTACGTGATTATTCAAAAGTTAGATGTGCACCATAAAAACTAATCTGTATGAAAAGAAAATAAATGCCTAGAAAACACAATATATTGGTTTTGATAAGAAATGTAAACCAGAAGCATGGGATGAACAGACTTAACTTATTTCCCCAGTGGCTGGAAGTAACCCAGCAGGTAATCAAAGCAAAAGAACGACCTTCATATTTGTAAGCTATCCGATACATAAAAATATATGGGTTTTCATATACCTGTCCTGTAGAGTGGGGACACATACTTTTTTTTCTCAGACAACTTAATTGAAAGCAAAAACTTTCTCAGTATCCTAATATGAAAAGGAAAAGACATATGTATTGCATTTCTGAGCAAACTGTATTTCTTCTGTACATTCTCCTGCTTTTTGCAAAATAAGAAGCTTCCAAGATTTCCAGATTCTACTCAGAAAGATATTTAGTAGCTCATAAATTTGACAACTGACATCACATGACGTTTGAGTCACATGACGTTGTGCATTTTCAGTTTGTGATTTACCATTACAAATGTAGTATCAGAACAGCTTAGGGCTTTTCTAACTTACATTACTTCTACAACTTACATTACAGCTCCAGTGAGTAGTTATTGCAACCTTGAGAAGCTTATTGGTCTCTTCCTGAAATGCTTCCTCTGCCAGAAGGGGCAGGAAAGTCAACAGAGAGAAGGAATCTGGTCTTCTTTTATTTCTTTTATGAAGCAAACAAGCAAAGTCATCAAGAATTGAACATATGGAAGAACACTAAAGCATTAGGGAGTCCTCAGCACCCTGCTGTAGTGGTTGTAAGAGCTCAAAGTTCATCACAAAATGAATATGGAATATTTTGTAATATAGTGGTATCCTTAAGAAAAGAATATAAACTTAAAGGGAGCTCTCCTTCGGGACTATTTTCATCATTCTTAAGACACAGATATCATAAGAACAAGAATTTGCTCCTCACATCTTCTAAAAATAGTAGAAAAACATCCCAAGAGACATGCTTGATTAGCTAGTTTAAGAAGAACTTCACTGAATGCAGAGACCTTGGAAATATATATTGGAAAAAGGAAGACAGAAAAGAAAAAGTTTAACCTGCACTGTCTAGGGCTTCTGTGGTCTTTTTCTGCCTAATGATGAATGTTATTTATGGGTGAGACCCAAGCTTTCTCAGCACCCACGGATGCACCCATACCATAGACTAAGGGTGAAGTGATGAAATAAGTGTTGATTTCTGTGACTGATTCCTGTTCCTGTAAGATGCAAGACAAATGTAGGCAGCTTCTTAGGAGGGGACATTCATTCCTGGGTCTGTCTTTCAGCTCCTCTTTAAATCAGCCGTAGTGGATCATCACAAGGAGTTCAATGGATCACCGTGCTAAGTTTTGGAAGAAACTTTCCCCAGAAGACATTATTGCAATATGCCGGGTGGCCTTTTTCTGTCTTGTTCTTGACATGCACAGGGCTTATCTAGGAGATTTATGTTCCATTGTTGCAATTCTGGCAGATGATATTAATGATTTAGGAAGGACCTGTTGGGGACCTTAAAACTCTTCACTCTTATACTGAAAAATCAATACTGGTGCAACTCTGCTGAGGATTTCTGGGTGATTTATTCTTACTAATTAACAAAGTTGCAGCCTCTATTTCCATTTGTTTCCGTGGTTGAGATTTCACCTAGTGTTTCTGCATATAAAAAAACATGGCTAATAGGAAAATAACTGGATGTGAGCGCTGTGTGCTTAGCATGCAAGAGACGTGAACAGCAAATGTGGAGAAATGGAACATACACGCACACACAAAAAGGCAAACCCAAAACTAATTTAAAGATACATTTCAAAAGGACAAAATATTAATATTAACACTTCCCTAATTATTAACCATGACTAACTGTGACCGTGTTCATGTAGATGAACACTGCTCACTATCAATCAGCTTCACCCAATTTATAGGATATTAGCTGGATACATCTTGTCAACAACCATAGACAAAATGCAAAAGATATCATTATTTCTTGATATTAATGGCAACAAAATTCAAATCATTTAGGGAACGGTGATGTTGCTTAGTACTTACTGATTCAATTTACTGAATATTACATTCAAAATTATGTGCATTTCCAAAATTGTGATGGAAACCTATAATATAAAATCACATTGTGGTGTGGGTTGGTTTTTTTCCTCTTTAGTCTAGGGGATGAACTCAGATAATTTTATTACTTTATTTAATTAACATGGTACAATATGCACTTCCTGGAACAAACAAGTTCACATTGAAATACCTTACCAGATTAACTAAGACAGAAGCCTGGGAGTGCCTATAATTTAATATTGAATTACATTTTTAAAAGACAACCTTATGTACTTTTCTTTTAAATGTCAATCTCTTTAACAAATAAACAGATTTTTTCATGGTTTTCTGGGAGAGAACAATGGTATCTTCCATTATATGTTGAACACTGACTTAAAATAGTGGTCAGAAAAATAAGTAAATAATTGTGATGCAAGTTATAGTTATAAATGCACAAGAAACTATGTGCTTCAGGGAAGAACTGCTAAGCTCATATGGTTTAAATCAAACAGGCAAACTGGACTTAAAGATATTAGACATACTTATAAGTTCATGGGCCCTGATGGGATGCACCCACAAGTTCTGAAGGAGCTGGCTAATGTCATCATGAGGCTTCTCTTCAATAACCTTTGAAGGATGATGGCTATGGGGAGAGGTGCCTGAGGACTAGAGGAAGGCAAATGCCACTCCTATCTTCAAAAAGGGCAAGAAGGAGGACCCAGGGAACTACAGGCCAGTCAGCCTCACCTTGATCCCTGGGTAGGTGATGGAGCAGCTATTCCTGGTGTAACCAGATGTAACCAAAATGATTAGTTTGTTCTTTTGTAACTAAGCAACATAGAGATAGGAGTGGGGTAGACAATGCTTTAATGTTGTGTTTGTATATCTATGGCTATGGATATGCTACTATGCCCAAAGACAATTGGACGAGGAGTAGTACAGACATGCTGCTATGTTCCCAGTACAGCCCCAGCCCATCTTGACGAGTCAAGGCGTAGTTAGTTAGAATAATTGGTTTGTGTTAGAATGGGAGTAAGGGTGCCAAATCATTGTTAGGGACCATGCACCATGAAGAAGGGAAGCAAGTTACATAAGCAAGATGATATTGCGCATGCCCATGAGAAGGGGTCAAGCTAAAGGACACACCTGTACGACCACCACGGACCACCAGAGACCCCCACAGAAGCCCCTCGGAGTTCAAGGACACATGTATAATGACCATGCAAATATGATAATTAGTTCTGGGAAATAGAATGAATATGTATGATTATTCCAGAAAATTTGATGCATATGTATGTAATTGGACAATATAAGTTTTGGCTGATGTAACCTGCGCTATGCACGCTAGGTGGAACGATCCCCCGTGCATCCGATGCCGTAATAAAGAATGCCTGCTTCTTAATACCACATTGGTGTTAAGGAGTTTGATTCCCTATTTCGGTGACACTGGAATCCATTTCCAGGCACATGAAGGACAAGCAGGTGATGAAGAGTAGTCAGTATGACTTCACCACAGGGAAGTCATGCTTGATCAACTTGATCACAGAATCATAGAATCATAGAACCATTTAGGTTGGAAAAGTGATCATCGAGTCCATCTGTTAACCTAACACTACCAAGTCCACCACTAAACCATGTCCCTAAGCACCACATCTACATGTCTTTTAAACACCTCCAGGGGTAGTGACTCAACCACTTCCCTGGGCAGCCTGTTCCAATGCTTGATAACCCTTTATATGAAGAAATTCTTCCTAATAGCCAATCTAGACCTCCCCTGGCGCAACTTGAGGCCGTTCCCTCTTGTCCTATCACTTCTTACTTGGGAGAAGAGACCGACCCCCACCTCGCTACAACCTCCTTTCAGGTAGTTGTAGAGAGCAATAAGGTCTCGCCTCAGCCTCCTTTTCTCCAGGCTAAACAGCCCCAGTTCCCTCAGACGCTTCTCATAAGACTTATGCTCTAGACCACTCACGAGCTTCGTTGCCCTTCTTTGGACACGCTCCAGCACCTCAATGTCTCTCTTGTAGTGAGGGGCCCAAAACTGAACACAATATTCGAGGTGCAGCCTCACTAGTGCCGAGTACAGGGGCACGATCACTTCCCTAGTCCTGCTGGCCACACTATTTCTGATACAAGCCAGGATGCCATTGGCCTTCTTGGCCACCTGGGCACACTACCAGCTCATATTCAGTCGTCTGTCAACCAACACCCCCAGGTCCTTTTCCACCAGGCATTTTTCCAGCCACTCTTCCCCAAGAATATAGCGTTGCATGGGCTTGCTATGACCCAAGTGCAGGACCTGGCACTTAACCTTTTTGAATCTCAGATAACCTTGATAACCTTCTATGAAAAAAATGACTGGCCTGGTAGATGAGGGGAGAGCACTGGATACTGTTTACTTGGACTTCAGCAAGGCCTTTGACACTGTCTCTGGTAAGATCCTCATAGAGAAGCTGATGAAGTATGGGCTGGGTGAGCTAATAGTGAGGTTTATTGAAAACTGCCTGAAGAGCCAGCCCCAGAGGGTCGCAATTAGTGGTACAAAGTCTAGTTGGAGGCCAGGAAATAGCAGTGTACCCCAGGGGTCAGTACTGGGTCTGATCCTGTTCAACATCTTCATTAATGATCTGGATGATGTTGCAGAGTGTACCCTCAGCAAGTTGGCAAATGACACAAAATTGGAAGATTACATAATACACGTGAGGGTCATGCTGCCACCCAGAGGGACCTCAACAGGCTGGAGAAATGGGCTGACAGGAACCTCATGCAGTTGAACAAAGGGAAGTGTCAAGTCCAGCACCTGGGGAGGAGTAACCCCCTGCACCAGTATGTGTTGGGGCTGACTGGCTGGAAAACAACTTTGCAGGAATGTCACTTTGGTGGACACCCAAAATGAACATGAACCACCAATGGGCCCTTGCAGCAAAAAAGGCTAACAATATCTTGGACTGCATTAGGTAGGGGTTGCCAGCAGGTTAAGGGAGGTGATCCTTGAGACCACACCTGGAGTACCATGTCCAGTTCTGAGCTCCTCAGTACAAGAGAGCCATGGGCGCACTGGAGAGAGTCCAACAAAGGGCCACTAGGATGATTAAGGGACTGGAGCATCTCATATATGAGGAGAAGCTGAGAGAGCTGGGAATGTTCAGCCTGGAGGAGAGAAGGGTTAGGGGGGAATCTCAACAATGTGTATAAATACCTTAAGGGAAGGTGCAGAGAAGATGGAGCCAGGCTCTTTTCAGTGGTGCCCAGTGACAGGACCAGAGGCAATGGGCACAAACTGAAACACAGGAGGTTCCCTTTCAACATCAGGAAACACTTTTTCACTGGGAGGGTAACCAAGCACTGGCACAGGTTGCCCAGAGACGTGGAATCTCCATCCTTGGAGATATTCCAAAGCCATCTGGACATGGTCCTGGGCAACCTGCTCTAGGTGGCCCTACTTGAGAAATGGGTTTGACCAGGTGACCTTCAGGGACTCCTTCCAACCTCAACCATTATGTGATCCTGTGATGTTGTAAAAGCAGTTTCTTGAATTATTAGCAGCACATAATTAACAAGCAATCGGTGCACAATACTTTCAAGATCAGTATCTGCAATATAACACATAAACCACACTACCATTAGTAACCCCTTACAAATTTCTGAACATCTGTTGTAGCTAATCCCCCAAAGCTCTAATCCCCTAGGTGCACTCAGAGCTGTGCGCACCCCACACATACCCACACCCACAGCAGCTGTGGCTCCAGACCCCTCCACCTTGGTAATTCCCTTGTAACTGTTTAATCTTGCTGATGGCTGTCTTCGTCTTCAACATTGTCAGTTTTGAGGCATACATCCCCATATATCAGACAGTTTTGGTGCTCCAGTCACATTTAGGGGTTACACCCCTGTTCCTGTCATACCATCTGCTGGTATCAAGGCCATGTGGGCAAGGTGTTCACCCCACAACTACTCACAATGTTCATCCCTTATGGCAGCTCTATTGTACCCTGTCACGGTTTACATCATAGCCCTGGTGAGGTAACACTTCATACAGGTGTATATTCCCCAAATATAGCATGTGATTGCTTTACATTTTTTTACCAAAAGTGAACATTTTAACAGAATATTAAAAAAAACCCTTTAAAGTGTATATACTAAACATGACAATTACTGCAATCAGCAAACAGCAGCAGGAGCAGTAGAGATAGCAGCTGGTTAGATGAGGTTTCAGCTACCTGACACTCATGTTGGTAAGGTCCATGATAATAAGGTTCCACTGCATTTTCTGAACTGCCTGGGAACAGAAAGAAAACAAACTGTCAAAGTCAAGGCAGAATCAGCTTTGATCATGTCTCCCTAATGAGTGTTTTAATGAAATATCCTCTGAAAAATATATCCCTGAAAAAAAACCCCACCCTTACTTGTACTTCAAGAACAAGCTCGTTGTTTGCTTGTTGCCATTGGCTGCTTTGTATCAAAGTGATCGAAAGCAACACTTGAACCTCACCGTGTACCCTTGATCAATAAGCTAAAAAAGAATCTGAAAGCAGTGAATAGCATCAGCGTGCAATTTTTAATGCGTTGGAACTCATCAAGGCCAAGAGCCTGTAGCTTGGGATTCAATCTAGTAGGACTGCTAGAGGGACAAGTTATTTTTCTGTGCTGAAAGCCTTAACCATAAAGTGCCACGATCCTTAACTATTGCATTGCTGCCCCCTTCCCCAGAAGCCCAGATCTTTGTGCAATGTGTTGGGGCACGCTCTGTCTGGGGAAATTAATCACCTCCAAAAGGGGTCCATAGAGCCAGCGTGTTGGACAGGGAACCAAGCAAGTATTCAGCGTTGAGGATTGCTGAGTACTTTGAATCCAGCTGTTCTCAAGTACATGAACCTGCCTTGACTGAGAATGCAGCAGGCAAGACTTTTTGAGGAGTCCTATTTCCAATCCTCAAAGAAGTGTTCTAGCAGAGATAATTTTTTTTTCTTTTTTTAATTTTTAAAGCCATTATTTAAAAGATGAAGACAAACTGTCTGGGGTTTTGTTTTGGTTTTTTTTTTCCCTACAATGACTGAGGCAGTTATATTCACTCATTCAGGATATGAGACAGCCAGATGTAATTACGCCTTGAAGGTCGATTAATGCCTGGAAATCTCCTAAGGCAGGAATAGATATAGATAGTAGTAAAATGTTACAGGACAGACATGGATATAAGAGGGGCCATGCAAGCTGTTGACTTCACAGCCACTCTGGAGGCAAAGAAGCTCTATAGTCTCTGCCGCTATCAACATAGGGAAAATTAAGCATTCAGCAGAAGAAACCTCTGCCTCCTCCCAGGCTTTTCTTTCCCCACCCAAGGCTTCAGATATGATCCCTGGATAAGCAAATCCACGACTGCACAGCTGGGGGCCCCCATGCCACCCCTCGCTCACTGGATCTGCTCACTGGAAAGGCAGCTGCAAAGGAAGGGGAGGCTGAGAAGTCACCCTGGGCTCTGAAACTGCTTGCTGCATCTTTACATGCTCTTTTAAACTGCAGGGATTTTTAAGCAAATTTAGCACTGAACCACTTCCCCCTGGTCATAAAGTTTCTGGGGGCAAAGACAGACTCAGCAGATGTGCCAGTGAGGGGCATACTCTTATCTGGAGCATTCAAGGTCTTGCGTCATAACTGTCTGCTTCTCATCCATATGTACGGTGGAGAAACTAAATTCATATAGGAAATATGCAATCTTTAAAGCCTGGACGCAAAATAGCAATCCATTCAGGTTGTGATCTCCTCTCCACCAGGTATTAGATATATTAAAAAAGCCTGACAAAATATATATAGGTATTAGGTTATTTCTGGATCTTTCCAAAAGACCTCATATATAGGCTTATATTTCAGAGTTTACATCACTTCAAATACTATTTTATTGTATAATACCAAAATGGAATTATGTAATCACAGATGTGAGTTTCATTTTAAAAGCTAAATGAAAGGTTGTATTGCAGTAGCTTGC
This sequence comes from Mycteria americana, assembly GCF_035582795.1. Lineage (NCBI taxonomy): Eukaryota > Metazoa > Chordata > Aves > Ciconiiformes > Ciconiidae > Mycteria > Mycteria americana. The sequence continues at coordinate 99,477,802 of NC_134366.1, read as the reverse complement.
AATTCAGAAAACAATACATGCCACTAGTAGAAAGATAATAGTGTTTGGTGAGAAGCATTAGGCTAATCTCATTAAATTTAACTTTATTGGTTTTAGGAAATAACATAAATAATTTAATCCTTCTCAGTAAAATAATAGTGATTAACCAAACACTCTTTGTTGATGGCTGTCTAATCTATAATTCACAGAAACAAGTCAATAAAGAAGTAAATTTATTTTTTTTTAAAGATCCCTGTCTGAAAATATATTTTAAAAATACCTGGGTATGTAATCATCTGAATTCTGGCAAATATTAGGAAAAGACTGATACTTTTCTTGCAGTTTAGATAAATATTTGCCACTTCATAACACTTCTGGCTGACAATGGTACTGCACTGTAACAATGATGGACGGTATCTATCTATTTATCTATCCACTGGGAAATATAGACTTATAAAATTGTAGTCCTGGGACAGGGAAAGGAATAAAAATGAAAACTCAACAACTTTCCCAAATGTCAAAGTCTAAATTATAAATTGTAAAGCCTGGGGTTTTTTTAACAACTCCATATTGGCATGGGACAAATAGAAAATGTGAGAACAAACTCAAAACACATATAGTTTAAGAGTATCTGTTTTCATAATGGATCAATCTATCAGGCAAAATTTCCCCTTACAGAAAGCATGTTGAGCACAATGAGCTGTGGGAGGTGGCATGGCATTGTGAGAGCTTCGTGTTCATAGCACCATTTAACGTTAAAACTTGGAGTATGAAAACAAAAACAAATACATCTTCCCCCCAGCCTTGCCCAAAAACCTTTCAGGACGTTACAAGCGATAAACAGTCAACATCAACAAGCACAGGAGGCAAGACAATGCTGCTGTCAAGCATATTGCTCAGAAGCACATGAAATAGGAACAAAAAGTTGGGAAAACTCTGGACAGCCCACATGTCACTCTGGTATGTTGATCTGTTTATATATAATAAAAAAAAAATTTTGGGTACTTTGCATGAGGAGTTATATTCCCAAAATTCTTGTATGCTAATTGCAAATGTTTTTAATTAGTACAAATTCTTATCTTTTCATTCAAATCAGCAAGTAAGCAAAGTGAGGGTTTTTTAATATTTTCAGTGTAAACTTGTTAATCATCATGTATGATGATGACGAAAAATTATAACAGTACATATGAGAAATATGAAGAGAAACATGGGGGTTTGATACACTATAACATCTAGAGTTTTCTCTTTTTCCTAAGACAGCTCTATAACTTTTCCCTAAGTTTATTGTTTATTGTATAAATTAATAAAAGCTGTACCCAAACAAATAATTTTTGCTTCAGCTTCGAGTCCATAGGTTCTTGGCAAGCATCACTACAAAGGATACATAAAGTTTGGGGGTTCTGGACTATTCTAACTCCACTGAAAAAACTGATTTATAGTTTCCTCTCATAAAACTATTTTTGGTCTTATAATTGACTGTTCTTTTTCTAATTAACACCAGGCAATCTCCTTAAGTCCTTTGTTTTAATGTGTAAATTATTCTTCAAAGGCTTCTTTTCCACTTATGCAGGGTTTAAAAAAAATCACTGCTATGCATAATGAACCTTTATAATCTGCTGTCAGCTTAATTGAGAAATGGTCATTTTTAACATTAAGTGTGCTTTAGGGAAAGTTGTTCTGAAGTATCATTCTTGAAGAGAATATGTTTTAGTCTTGTGTCATCTTCTGATTTATCATGGCAATTTAAGTCTTGCATTAATTGTATTGTCTTAAAATAAAAAAAAATATTTTAATGTTTCCATAGAATAGACAGTATATCAGTTCTTGCACTGTCACTATGCATAAATCACAGTTATTCTATGTGTTTTTAATATCTGAACTCAAGAGACGAAAGCATACATGAGTTATTTTAACTAAAATTACTTTCATCATTACATAACGTAAAAGGAGAAAAAACCCCAAGGAACCAATTCCTTGAAAAGAACAACAAAAACAAAAATTCCTAAACCCTGTTTATTATATGTTGTGGCATGTAACTATGTAACTATGCTTGCTGGGTAAAAATGTGTTTTCATAAAGAATGGGCACATTTGAAAAAGATCTGTCAGTGGAGTAACTACACATAGAAAAAAGGAAAGAAGCAGTTTAATAGTATTTTTTTTTTTTTTAGAAGAACAAGATTTAGAATAAAAATTGTACCTTTCCATCTGGTAACTAACTTTAAAATGTTATTTGTTTGTCTTTGCTTTCCACTATCTGCTGGTGTCTGGCTGGAGTTTTAAGTATCATTGTAACAATGGCAGAAAAATTACAAGGAGGTCTCTATGTATCCAATAAACAGTATTTTGTAGAAGTCAAATAATTTTGTTAACTTCCTACCATCTGGCTCTACCTTCCCCTTGTTCTGTTATTGGAAGTTCTGGGTTTTGCTCAAAAATTCAGAAGAAAAATCTGCTACCATTAAAGAGGTGAGCAAGAGGGAGAAACAAAATGCTCTTTGTTGTGCTTGAGATCCATGTTCCTAGAAATGCTGAGGAAAGTAGCCTTGTTGGCAGAGAAGGGAAATATTCACATTGCCAGTTTTGGCGTGTAAAAGTTACGTAGGTGCATGATGTAGTCAGTGGAGAAAATCAGGTAGATTAGCAAAAGCAGCTCCTAAATTTGAAGCTTGGACTTAGAGTGGTGTGAATGTGACCTCTGTGTTGACAGGCGACCGACAGTACTGCTGTGTGGCTGGGGACAGCCAGGCATGAGTGGCATAAGATACATGCACAAGATGAGGAGGCACAGGCACGTCCCTATATATACATGTAGCCCTATGGCAACCCAGAACAGAAGGTGAATGGAGTTAAATCCACTTGCCAGCTGGTCACAAGCAGTGTTCCCCAGGGCTCAGTACTGGGGCCAGTTCTGTTTAATATCTTTATCAATGACCTGGATGAGGGGATGGAGTGCACCCTCAGTAAGTTTGCAGATGACACCAAGTTGGGTGGGAGTGTTGATCTACTTGAGGGCAGGAAGGCTCTGCAGAGGGACCTGGACAGGCTGGATCCATGGGCCGAGGCCAATTGTATGAGGTTCAACAAGGCCAAGTGCCAGGTCCTGCACTTGGACCACAACAAGCCCATGCAACGCTACAGGCTTGGGGAAGAGTGGCTGGAAAGCTGCCTGGTGGAAAAGGACCTGGGGGTGTTGGTTGACAGCCGACTGAATACAAGCCAGCAGCGTGACCAGGTGGCCAAGAAGGCCAATGGCATCCTGGCTTGTATCAGAAATACCGTGGCCAGCAGGACTAGGGAAGTGATTGTCCCCCTGTACTTGGCACTGGTGAGGCTGCACCTCGAATACTGTGTTCAGTTTTGGGCCCCTCACTACAAGAGAGACATTGAGGTGCTGGAGCGTGTCCAGAGAAGGGCAACGAAGCTGGTGAAGGGTCTGGAGCACAAGTCTTATGAGGAGCGGCTGAGGGAGCTGGGGCTGTTTAGCCTGGAGAAAAGGAGGCTGAGGGGAGACCTTATCGCTCTCTACAACTGCCTGAAAGGAGGTTGTAGCGAGGTGGGGGTCGGTCTCTTCTCGCAAGTAACAAGTGATAGGACAAGAGGAAATGGCCTCAAGTTGCGCCAGGGGAGGTTATTAGGATATTAGGAATGGATATTACTAAATGGATATTAGGAATGGATATTAAGAATGGATATTACACTGGATATTAGGAAATTTTACTTCACTGAAAGGGTTATCAAGCATTGGAACAGGCTGCCCAGGGAAGTGGTTAAGTCGCCATCCCTGGAAGTATTAAAAAGACATTTGGATGAGGTGCTTAGGGACATGGTTTAGTGGTGGTCTTGGTAGTGTTAGGTTTACGGTTGGACTCGATGATCTTAAAGGTCTTTTCCAACCTACATGATTCTGTGATTCTGTGATTCTGTGAATGGAAAAAGTAATTTTCATATATATATATAACATATATACGTAGGTTTGTACTTGAACATTAATTTAACTCTACCATCTAAAACCAGAAAGTCTTGAACCTTCTAAATATATTCAGTTAGAGATCCATAGAAACTTATGAGATGGGTAAAATAAAGAGAAAGAAAAAGGGAAAGAAACTCCAGGTGTTGATGTAAACATACTAGAAATGGTTTTTTTTTACGTGTCTATGTATAAATCACTTGTCTCAAAGAATTGGTTCAGGATAAAATTATTTTTTGCTGTTTTGTTACCAAAGAAACCAAGACTAATTGATTTACTCTTTCCCATTACAGCTTTAACTACAACCATGTGTATGTCTGAGTTGCTTTTTCCTGTTTTTATGTCCCCTTGTATCTGCTAAATACTTTGATGGATGCATTCTGTACCATTAAAATCCTTGTGAACCTATTTGCAAACAGACACATCCTGGCTGGCTATACTCCTTTCTCCCTTTTTACTTTGTAAGCTCTTTAAAGAAGAACGATGAGCTATTCTGAATTGAAACAAACCTGTTTGAATTGGCCATTAAATACCAACATAATACAAATAACAACACCATAATATTCATCATGTCATTACTGTCAAGAGAGGACCAAACAAAACAATGTGCAATGTGTTTTCTTTGTAGCAAAGTTAGTTTAAAAAGGGGAAGGAATATTTTTGGGGGAAAAAAGGTCCCACAAAGAGAGATTTTTTAGCTGTGCTGAGGATTTTTATGTGAATTCACTTGTTTCTGTTGTTAAAACTCAAAGTTCTGTCCTCAGACAGATTGTGTAAGAAAAACACCTATAACCGTGTTAAAAGACATCAAAATACTAGTTAATTTTTCAGTCAAATTTTTCCCACACAATCTGTAACTAACATAATGTAATGACAGTAATTTTCCCCTAAGCTCCCTAGAACACAAACCCTAGCAAGAGCAATCATTCCCAAAAATATGTTACAACTTATTCTTTGTGCAAAAGTTTCTTTGTTTTGAGTTTATCAGAAGATCATTTAAGAGGCAGTAAACTGATACAGCGAGCCTCAGATCTGAAATTAAGGCTGCAGATAGACCCCCTGTGAGGACTGTAAATGACTTCCAGATAGCTCAGCATAATAGCTCTGTTACCAGGGGGGTCTCAGAAGTTAGAATAAAACTTACTGTTCCTTTTGCATTGTTCAGTAAGGAAACATGAAATAAGTTTTACTTGATACCGGATGGTTTATTTTTCTAAGATAACTTACCGGAGTTTGGAAAACATTACAACTTTAAATATAAGCCTGATTATTCCAGTTTTGCACTGAGAATAGTTTCGTGACCACACAAAATGTTCACCCTATAGAATCTGGCTCTGTAATGTAGCACTGTTGTCTAGTACAGTAGCTTTAATATCAAAGACAGAAATCAATGAGATGGCAAAAAATCTCAGAGAAAGGGAAGAAGTGTTTCTTTGACACATATTAGAGAAAAATAACTAGAACATAAGAACAAATCAAAGTGGAAAAGAATGTGAAATTATTACTTTGTAATAGGAGATGTCCAAACACTTCTAATCAACAATTCAGGTCACTAAAGCCTGGAATACAGGTAGCTACTTGCTCTTGCCTCATTGCCAATAACCACTTCATAGCTCTTTTTGTGGCCTGTTTTGTGGCCCAGCCTGTGCATTGCAGGGTGTGACAATAGGTGTTTCACTGAGAAAATTCAGGAGAAGAAATGAAGGAACTGGGGGGGAGGGAGAGAGGGCGAGAATTGCTCCTTATGCTGCAGATAAAAGCCAAAATCCATTGACCAAAATTTTCATGAATGTCTAATAACTTAAATATCTCAGTTTTCGGGATTCCTATTAATAATGCCTTGAAGTAACCTGAATTAACCTGATGTTTTCTGGATGCAAACCCTTTCATGGTCTTAACAGGGACCACAATGCTATCTATAAGGCTTCCATTATAAATATTGTGACTCTTCTGCTTCCATGATATTGTTTTCAAAATATTAAAAACATTTTTGTTTTTTAAAAATGAATCTATTGAAGTAAAAAACTATATTTTTTACCTTTCTAGACAAAGTACTATAATTAAGACCAAGCCTTATAGTCTTCTAAAATTGTTTTCTTCTACACAGAATTTAAAACTGGGTTCATTAAAAATTAATGCACGATTGCATGCGAGTTTTTTTAAAATAATTTAACTCAGTAGAAAAAAAAATATCCCAAACAAAATGGAAACATAACTTTCTTCATGGTTTATATAAATACTCCTACAATACAACAAAAAATCATTTGCTTTGCCCCAGAGATGAAAAGAGTGAAGCGATTTCAAGAAGGTCCATGTAAACACAGCTGGTTTAGTGTCAGGACATATACCTAGTCAAAGCTGAAACAATTCAGAAATGATTTGAGGCCAAGTTCATTTTTCTCTTAGGATTTATTTATGTTTCTGAATCTTCTTCTGTAATCAGTCCCAATCATAAGAGCTCATCAAATACGCTATAACAAAAAGGAAATTATAACAATCTCAGTTCTGTAATGCTTTTGGAGTTTTGTTTGGGGTTTGGGTTTCTTTTGGTTTTTTGTTTTTTTTTTTTTTCCTTCCAGGATAGCCTCTCCTCATTACATTTTCCAGTATTTCTCCTCAGCCTCCTGTTTAGCCTTTCTGTCCCTCATGTGTATCTTAGTAGCAGAGAGCCAATTCGTTGCTGCTGCAGAGGTGTTAATCAGGTTTGTTATGACAGCACCTCCGCTGTGGTAGTCAATGTACACACTAGCGTAATGGACAAGCGATATCTCACACAGCTTGCTATGGAAGTAGACAGGAGGAGGACAATGTTATGGAAGAGATGCTACCTTTTTGGGAGCACTTCCCAAACTTTTGGTGAGGGGAGGAGTTTAATTAGAGTGTATCACTGAGAAGGAAGGAAAGGAGTGGGAGTAGCAGTGAGACAGATATTGTAGGGAAGGAGATGAAGAGGACAGGAGAGAGCTGAGTATAATGGTAAGGAAGAGAGTATGAAAGGAACAGAGAAGAAGAAACAGGAGAGGTCTGGAGAGAACAGAAGCTAGCCCAAAGCAAAAAAGTACAGTTAAAGCTGATGAAGTTTCCCTAAAGTGCTAGTATCCCTGTTTTAGTTACTTCTGCCACTGAGTGGGGTCTTTATTCAGCTTTTCCTTATCATATCCTGCACTTCCCAGTCTAGAAGACTGTGGGAGGGCTAGGGGCCATAGAGCAGGGTATAGCTGCCTAAGTCACAGCAGTGTTGGCCAGGCATGCTACTATTAGCATTGCAGCTGTGTGTTGGCCTAATTTTGTATAATCTGCTTTTCATGCATTAACACACTGATTATTTCAAATAATTTTTGAGAATGAAGTTTTTAAAATAATTTTTGCTCTTAAATCCTTCAAAATTCCTAAAGACCCCTTGCTATGCTATAACATGTATCTGATTTTCTTTTAACTCATTGGTTTAATCACAAGTTTAGCCTGTATAACTTGTAGGTTAATGTTAGCAGTATTTTATCAGCACACCTTTCCCATTTGTGTAAACTTGAAGGAATAATTGTGGGTCCCCATCTCACATTCAAAAAAAGTTAAAAACATGAAGAGAGCAACTTAGAAAACAACACAACATAGGCCAAACAGTAGAAAAAGAAGGAAAACATGTCCAAATGATGAAATGGAGGGATAAATTAGCATAATAAAATGCTTTATTATATGCAAGAATACACATATTGTCTTCCAAACATTGGGGACATAGGACAGTTATTAGGGATATCTTCTATCATTAGTAATGTTTATAGATTTCCAGGCTGATTTTTCTAAATAATCTTTTTTTTTTTTTTTTTTTCAAGTATCAGTACCTTAGCATATTTTTACACTTTGGAATCAGACTGAGGGAAAAGAACTAGAAAGAGAAGCAAGGAAGTAATGATGAAAGCAAAACTGTATGACAATTCTTTTTCTCTTTATGATCTCATTGATATATATTGCAGTAGAAATTCTAAAAGCCTTGATACACTGAGAGATGCTCACAGTGGAAATAGGCTTTGCTCTTTTGATACCAAACACTTTCATAAAATATAATTAAAAGACTAATATTGTCCTAGTATTTTCCAGCCTCAGATCTCACGTATAATGAAGAGATGAAGCAACAAGAGCACAGGTACTTCTATTTCACAATACTAAGAAAATCACACCACCACAATTTTCAGTAATTTAGTAGATATTACAGCAGCAGTATGCATGTTGCTAAAGGCTGGGCTCTGGTGGTGCTTTCATTATAAAGCACATTTTTCAAGTATTTAATAACTCAGATATCATTAAACTGTAAGATGCAGTTTGATGCTTTTTTACAAGATGAGTTCAGAAATACTCAAAGTTAATAAAGTTAGGCAAGTATTTGCACTTTCGCAACTCAGGAATAGATTTTAAACTAAATTAATTTTGAAAAGTGTTTTATATTCATTTTCTTGTTGGTTTTGGTCAGATCTTCCTTCCACCTGCTACCCCATCACACTGGCTAAGGACTTCGGCGGTCATTGCAGTGTATGTGCTAACCCCCTTAAATGGAAAGGTAGAGTTTAAGATGAGAAGTTGGTCATATGAGCATAAAGATGGTCTAGGTAGTATTCCAAACTGCAGTGAATCAAGTCAAAGAGAGAGGATGAAACACTAGTTTACTTGAAGTTTACTTGAAGTAACTACATCAGTGGACAAGGGAAGTGCTATGGATAACATCTATCTGGACTTCTGTAAGGCCTTTGACATGGTCCCCCACAACATCCTTCTCTCTAAATTGGAGAGATATGGATTTGATGAATGGACTGTTCGGTGGATAAGGAATTGGCTAGATGGTCGCATCCAGAGAGTAGTGGTCAATGGCTCAATGTCTGGATGGAGATCAGTGAAGAGTCGTGTCCCTCAGGGATCCATCTTGGGACCAGTACTATTTAAAATCTTCATCAATGACATAGACAGTGGGATCAAGTGCACCCTCAGCAAGTTTGCAGATGACACCAAGCTAAGTGGTCCGGTTGACACACTTGAGGGACGGGATGCCATCCAGAGGGACCTGGACAAGCTCAAGAAGTGGGCCCATGTGAACCTGATGAGGTTCAACAAGGCCAAGTGCAAGGTCGTGCACCTGGGTCGGGGCAATCCCTGGTATCAATATAGGCTGGGGGATGAAGGGATTGGGAGCAGCCCTGCGGAGAAGGACTCGGGGGTACTGGTGGATGAAAAGCTGGACATGAGCCTGCAATGTGCGCTCGCAGCCCAGAAGGCCAACCATATCCTGGGCTGCATCAAAAGAAGCGTGGCCAGCAGGTCAAGGGAGGTGATTCTGCCCCTCTACTCCGCCCTGGTGAGACCCCACCTGGAGTACTGCGTCCAGCTCTGGAGCCCTCAGCACAGGAAAGACATGTTGGAGCAGGTCCAGAGGCAGGCCACAAAAATGATCAGATGGATGGAACACCTCTCCTATGAGGAAAGGCTGGGATAGTTGGGGTTGTTCAGCCTGAAGAGAAGTCCCTGGGAGAGACCTTATTGCGGCCATTCAATACTTAAAGGGGACTTATAAGAAAGGTGGGGACAGACTTTTTAGTAGGGTATCCCTGTTGTGATAGGACAAGGGGTAATGTTTTTAAATTAAAAGAAGGTAGATTCAGACTAAATATAGGGAAGAAATTTTTTACAGTGTGGGTGGTGAAATACTGGCAGAGGTTGCTCAGAGAGGTGATAGATGCCCCATCTCTGGAAACATTCAAGGTCAAGTTGGATGGGGCTCTGAGAATTTCTGCTGAATTGAGAATTTCTGCTGAAATTGAGAATTTCTGCTGAAATTTCAAAGCAGACAAGGTACCTCCATTCAGTAGATTAAACGCTGTCCCACCTCTGTCTATGGCATTTTTACTGTTTGTAGCCTCCTTCCCCCTCCCAAATGATGACTTGTTTTAATTTGACTTATAGACAGATGATTTTCCCAGTACAGCTGCATCATTCAAGGGAAAAGCCTTCATTAGGGAGCAAGGCTTTTGCCAGTCAGGTGATGCACACTGGGCACTGACACATCTAAGAGCAAGCTCTGGTTATAGCACAATATTCTTAGAATAGTTCCTAACATTTAGTGCGTAATAAGGAAATAGGTAAGACTGGTAATATAAAAAAGCATGTTCTGTATGCATGCTATATTTGCGTGTGATTCATGGGGAACAACTGGTTTAGGACAGTGACTCAGCTCAGTGAAAGATGAATTTTTCAAGCATACATTTTTATTTTACACTTCAGATGACACTTAAAAATGTAGTTGTGCAGTACTCCAGCAAAAATAATTTATAAGGTGTCTGAAGCACTGTTAGACCTTCATTACCCACATGAAGATCAGCCTGGTTGTGGATTAACCATGTTAATTCTTCTAATGACATGACATGTAAAAGGTCGCAGCCTTGCACGTCTACAGAAGGAATGGACACTTTGTGGGACTCTGCAGTGAAGCTTTTCGTGCAAATTTTGTTATACGTGTGCTTAGCTAATTTACCTGTGACCTCCTTAGTAGTTTTGATAATCCAATACTTAATTTATTCTTTAATAGACATGTGCATTTTCATTTATCACATTTCTTCATTACTTCTAGTTAGAAACAAGAGAAATCCAGGATTTCTCTTCCCAGCAGTGCTAAGGATTTCTGTGTGACCCTAAAAAAGGGATCGTTGTTTCAGCTCCCCCACTTGTGTAGGAATTGTAATAAGTATTATGGTTTTGGCTGGGATAGAGTTAATTTTCTTTATAGTAGCTAGCATGGGGCTATGTTTTGGATTTGTGCTGAAAACAGTGCTGATAATACAGAGATGTTTTAGTTGTTGCTAAGTAGTGCTTACACTAGTCAAAGACTTTTCAGCCTCCCACGCTCTGCCAGATGCACGAGAAGTTGGGAGGGGACACAGCTGGGACAGCTGACCCCAACTGACCAAAGGGCTATTCCATACCATATGACATCATGCTCAGTATATAAAGCTGGGGAAGAAGAAGGAAGGGGAGGACATTAGGTGTGATGGCATTTGTCTTCCCCAGTAACCGTTACGCGTGATGGAGCATCCCCTGCTTTCCTGGGGATGGCTGAACACCTGCCTGCCCATGGGAAGGAGTGAATGAATTCCTTGCTTTGCTTTGCTTGTGTGCGTGGCTTTTGCTTTCCCTATTAAACTGTCTTTATCTCAACCTTCGAGTTTTCTCACTTTTCCCCTTCTGATTCTCTCCCCCATCCCACCAGGGGGGAGTGAGCGAGCGGCTGTGTGGGGCTTAGCTGCTGGCTGGAGTTAAACCACGACATACATACAGACAATTCAGGAGAACTGAATTGCAAAAAAAGATTTTATTTTTATTTGAAACCTGAAAAAAGAATTTGAATTATCAGTATTCTCTTTTTCTTCCCACAAACTTTCAACTGCCATTGATCTACTCAAGAGGAGCAACCAGCATGCACAAATATTGCTTCTATGATAATTTTACCTTTTATGTTGCATTGTAAAATTGGCAATTTGACCCATCCCAAAGATCAGGTAGTTTTGCATCTCCTTCTGGATTATATTTCTCTTACATTAGCCAATCATACTGTGAGCTGGGAATATTGCAATAAAATGAAATACACATTTTTTAATCACATATGTAATATAAATTTAAGCAGTCTTAATTGCACACACAGTAGTAACGACTGCAATTTTATTTGCATGTTCTCTGCAGTAAAAAAAGTTTTGTGAAGTACTCAGTGCATAATGTATATATATTATTGAGCAAATTCTAGAGTTTTGAGTTTATCTCCAGAATGATACAAAATTCAGCAAGTCAATTATTTATTGTAAATTAATTGTTTATCTTATTTTCAGACTTTCTAAAGATTGAGATCCTGATATTTTGCAAGAAAATGTCTTTTTTTAATAGTTTTCCATCTTTTAATTTTACAGGGCATGGAAGGACTTCAATCATGTTACTTGCAATCCATGCTGTAAATAAGAATGTGGAGAGAGAAATACAAACAGATAAAATAATTCTGAACAGACAATAATCCCAAATCATGTCTGTTGAGTGACAACCTCTCTGTCAGTCTCTAGAATAAACCTTGCCTATCAATAAGTGGATACATAAGTGAGAAGACACCTGCTAACCTAATGAATTCATTTGAAATTATCCTTTCCAGGGATGTGAGACTAAGACATGTCTAACACTGTATTTCTTTTCTAATATTGGATTAGAAGATATTTTCTGCAAATTGTAATGATATAGAAACATCCTGGGACTCTTAACTCATAAACAAAGTTCTTTATAAGCAGTTTAGAGGAAACACTCACTATCCTTGGAGTGAAAGGTGGACTTTGATTGACACAGCTGATCTACCATATGATGCTATTTTAAAAGATGCCATAGCGTGAGAGAGAGGAGAGAAAGCCTCTGGAGAAAGCTCCTCTAAAAATCACATCTACAGCTCAAGGACCTGATAATGCCACTGCACCTCCAGGACTAGACCCCTTTTCAAAGCCAGAGGAAAAAATACACATCTAACAGTGCTAAAGTCAGAGACACATTTTGGCTTACCATATAGATTTAAAATGCAGTTTATTATTGTTAATACATACAAAAGTCAAAAGAACTGCAAAGGTTTCTTGAAGCCAAAAGAAAACAAACTATAAAGGAAAAATAAACAGACAGACCAGAGAGAGACTGTGGGTGAAAGCACAGTAGTAGTAGGAGAAAATGCTTCATATGACCTGCAGTCGTCACAGCTGGCACACTTTGTGTTGGGCAGAAGCTGGAGGGGAGAAAATGCCCTTCCTTGGGAAGTGGTACTGAATATATACCACTGGAGGAACTTCGGGCTGGCAGAAAGACATTTTGGAAGCATCACACAACTGCTAGAAAACTTCTGGAAAGAATGGGAGGCTTTCCTAATTCAAGGAGATCTGCAAACAAACTTAGAGGTCATGCTGAGGATTGAACTCTGCTGGCACCCAGAAGAGGCCATTTAAGCCAGGAAGAGATCAAGAATGACTGTACTAGAGAGCAAGGCAGAAGAAATGACTCATATCCCTGCATGTGTATAGTAAGCAGGGAACAGGATTTTTAAGCCTTTTTTTTTGCTCCATTTTGCCTAGAAGACATAAAATTTTCTCTGGAGAAAAAAAGGTTTGTTCTCCTATAGTTTGTCATCTAATCAAACAGACCTTTAGAGACTGGGAGCCTTTTGATGGTCTTTAGGTTTGTATGTTTCATGGACAAAAGGTGGGGAAGATCCATCTCAAGACTGGCCAAATACCAATCTCCCTGTACTCGTTACTGTAAAACAAGGGTCTACCTATTTCTTCCCCAGCTGAAAACACATCAGCTTCAGTGGGCTGGGAATGTTATAGCTATTTTTAACCTCAACTGCACAGCATGTAAAACTCAAAAATCCGGATAAGTGTATATATGGGATATACACTCATCCAAGGAATTACGGTATTGGCTGAATTATTTTGTGTGCAAATCTACAGTATTAGCCAGAAGGGGGCAGATGCAAAAAGAGGGCTTCCCAGAAGGTCTTTTAATGAACACAAAAGACTTTGAGATCTATGTGTGAATATATTCATATGACCGTGAGATGCTATTGTATGTCTACAGATGGACTGGGCATTTGACTGTGAAATCATAAGTATACTTGCTACATGAAGAACAAGTGACAAGAATTGATGACATATACAAACAGAATAAAACAATTATCTGGATAAATGAACGAAGGGTCAAAGACTACAAGGATACCAATAAATAAGACACATTTTTTGTGTAGATTTAAGGCAACAGAACTAAAAGCAAAGTGTAAAAAAGAGGAAAGCCTGTTTAAACAGTCTCTGGTCCCTTGAGGAAACAAAAAATCCAAATGGAATTTGTTAGATGGAAGAAAAGTTAGCCTAGCTGAAATATAGAAACTAACATAATAGAATTCTGTTTACTTATATAAAAGTGATCTGCACTACTCAAACAACACTATATTGTAGTTTCTATAAAACAAATTTACAGTAGCATAAAAAAATAACCCAGCCAGATCCTTTTATCTCTTTTTTTCTTATTCAAAGTCTGAAGCAACAGATAAAAACTTGAACTCTTCTTTGAAAGCCTTTAATTACAGAATCTATTGACCATATTTCAAAGAAGCAGCACAGAAAACAGAGTTAGTATCATAATCTGCCGGCCATAATTTTCATTATGCAATTCATAATGAATTCTTGTGCCTATGTTTATTTATTTTATAAGTTTGTTTTTCAACAAGAGTCAACAAACATTTAAGAAATAAAAACTTGAAGTGTTCATTTATTACCTTACTAGCATGATTAGCGGTAAGACAGAAACAAACTCTTAAAAACATGAAAAAACCTTGTAATAAATGTGAAGTATATCTCAGCTCTTTTGCTGTCATTGGATGTAATTAGCATGGGATGCATTGATAATACATCCTTATGCTGATGTGTGAGCTTCTTGGGCTATTTCATATTGCTTTTAAAGTTTTATAATTTTTATTAAAAATAGTTAAGTGAAAACGTTTTAGTTATAGGGCCCAATTATATTTTATTTCTCATACAGAATTATCCAGGACGCTAATGGTGTGTGTTTGTGTATATACCTGTATGTGTGTAGGAAAACAACATTAAAAGGTGAGATGAAATATTAGTAGGTTTTGCCCCACATAGACATGAACTTTAAGTGGCCAGGTATTACTTAAAATCATATTATATACATAACTGAAAAGTATTTTGAATTTTTTTTTAATCAGTTTAATGATGGATATTGAAGCACACCTACTGCCTTTTAAATTTTCTGTAGTTATGCTGAGGTCCCTAGGTAAATATCCCTTGTTTATTCCTTTTCAGTAGTTAAGTGGACTTTCCACTGGACTCTCAGAACAGCAAGAAAGTAAAGCAACACTTTCTGAAAAGAACGTAGAGATTTTTTGTGCTTTTCATTCCAAAGTCTGGAACAACCAGACAACATCTAAATTGCACTGCATGAGCAGCTGCAGCATGTCCCCGGTCCCCAGCTCTGATCACTGAGGTCTGGGTCCCTTTCAGAGCTCCAAAAGAACTTTTCTTTCCTGAAGAAAACAGAGGTTGCAGAAGGATGGTGCATGACTGTTTATTACCTTGACACGGAGTGGAGGTGAGGTTGATGTGAGCATCTGGCCTGGGGAGGGAGGAGAAGAGCTTTTATGCCTTAAATAACCTGCGGAAGTTGAGAAACAAAGGACAAAGTCTGTATGTGGAAGAACAAGAAGAAACAATGCGGAAGAGCAAAGTATAAGGATTGCTGGCCATTGCCGTCGGGATTCATAATACATTTACTATGTGTAGCATAATATATTTGTTATGTGTATTATATACCTTTGTTCCATTATCTAGAAGATAATTGTATATTTGTAACATATTAGCCAGTAGATGGAAACAGCAAACACCCTGCTGCTTTGACATTGTGCACTGGCTATTTGACTTTTTTTTAAAATTTGATTTCATCATCATTTCTCTATTCTGTATGTGTGAATCTTTTTTCAGTTAAAGGCAGAGCAGTCACAAGAACAGAACAGACAATCATACATACTGGCTTGTTTAAATAAAATCAGCTAATAAATAAAAAAATTAAAAATCCTGTATTAAAAAAGACAGATTGTCATCCTAATTTTTTTTTTTTTTGGGGGGGAGATTTCTGGGTAGAAAAATAATTTTATAAAACTTTATGATAAGGTACATCATAGGGACAGAATTAACCCAGCCTTGTAACAAATGTGGACATTTTCTATATCTTTCTTTTGTTGTTACTGTTCTCTAAAATTTCAAAGCAATTGTAAAGTGAGGCTGTGAAAATTCTTTACAGCTATCGCCTCCATCTGCCTGCAGTATCTAGGATGAAACTGCCAAATCAGAGTATGCTCCCTTTGTAAACCGTGTTTACTTCATGACAGTGCACAAGAGACAGTTTTTAAAGTTTCATAACTTACAAGGTACTTTTAATTACTGTTGCTGTAAGTTAGGGTAGTCATGCAGTATTGGTAATGAGGTTATAATTATTATTTATTTATTTATTTGCCACTGACATGCTGACAACGTGTATCTGTTAGCAAATGCACATGGCAAGCATTTACCTGTCCCAAAAGACAAGTTGTCAGAGGCTGAGCTCCTACCAACTTTACTCACTTTTACTAGTATATTTACTCAAAAGGAGTCACAGTATTATCAAGGGATGTCTCATGGCTAGGATGCAGATTATAATGAAAACCTGTGGCAGGTGAGAAGCCTGCTTGGTGAATAAAAAATTGGACAGTCCTGCCTCATGTTTTTCCTGCTATTGGTTTTCCTCTGCTTTGGGAGTGAATAGATTCCCTCTCCCTCCAAATGAACTGTTCCCTGCCCTTTCCCACCATCTTTCTCCAATGCCCACGATCCCCTGACGGCTGTGCCAGCAGCTCGGGAGCCCCGCTCAGCGGCAGGCATTGCCCATGCCACCTCCGTGGGCGGCAGGGACTGGGCAACGGCAGCCAGTAGGGGAAGGGGAGGGCAGCCCCTCTGCCTGGCTGCAGCACCCAAAGCTCTCACTGATGGAGGTGTTTGCCCCAAAGCTGATAATACTCTGCAGAAGTTACCAACGATGAAGGATATATTAAGACGACCATCAGCTGATGGCAGCGTGGGGCAGCATGCGGGACCTCCACGCCTGCGTGCCTGGGGACACGGGGGCTTTCTCACCAGCACCTGCATTGGCAGGGTCTGGGGAACAGCAGGGGAGCACACCAGGCTGGAGAGCCCACGTTGGCCTTGGAAGCGGGGTAAATGGGGCAACCTGTCCTCTCCAGAGAAGGGATGGGGGCCTGTGACCCACACCTGCTGTGAGGCTGTGTGTGAGCAGAGGGAATGCACAACTCTGAGTGTGTCTGTGGGATTAGATTCTGGGGGGATTAGTCCTAGAAAGATACTTAGAAAGTTGTGTTTACTAACATTTTGTAAGTGTCCTGTGGTGTGGTTTATCTGTTGTATTGCACATATTGATCTTGAAAGTATTGTTCACTGATTGCTTGTTAATTATGTGTTATTCATAAATCAAGAAATCAAGTTTTGATGTTGACTGGATTTAAAGCATGTGAACTGAACATTTTTTCCCTGAGATTCATGTTATCTTTTGTGAATAACTTGTCATTTCTGTGACCCCTTTCTTTCTCTTCTTCATGAAATCTTGCTTGCTTTATTGAAGTCATGCTAAAAGTCTCTTTGGATGTCTTTCTCTATTTAAAACAATATGAGTTTCCTTCCAGTGTAAATGCCATCAAAGGTGCCTTTTGTGCAACTTGCAAACGTAAGTCCCTTCTGAAAAAGCATACACAGCTATACAAGTGGATCTGTATTTCCACAGCTTCTAGAGGGAGCTAAGATATGCTGTCTAAGAAGATGATAGCTGAATCTCCTACCAGACATCCAGTTCCTCCAAACATTGTCTTCTTGCTTTCAAAATGCAGTTCCATTAGTCTCTGAGCTGATGGAAAGGAGAGAAACATGGAGAAAGGAGTATATGAGCTGCAGTTTGGTAATAACTTTTAGCAACATCCTGAGTATCACACTCTTGCATGACCTAGTCACATAGTCACAGAAATATCTCATTATCAGAGACCTGAATTCTTCCGGCTTAAAAAGAATAAAAAGTAAATAATGTCTTCTTGTAGGTGAGACCAGTGCATGGCCACATCAACAATTTTATATGCAACTTGATAAAACTAGTCTGAAAGTAAACTTTGCTATGTAGTTCTGCAAAAAAGGACATCCACACTTGTTCCAAATACATATCTAACATCTAAAAAGAAATTCTTTTTATGTTCAGTGATCTGAAAATTTCTCACTAGCTGTCTTCCCAATTGTATTTCTAGGCTAATATTGCTTCTAAGCCAGTCATTTTCACTTAAAGTACAGTCAAAAGCTATTACCATGTGTATGCATAGACCACAGTTCTCAGATCCCCAGACCTTGACAAAAACATTTTCTTCCTAAAACAAGACTGTGGATTGTTATTCAGTGAGGTTTATGCCTGTGACAAATTTCAGCTGCCAGACCATGACAGTTCCAGGAAATCATGCATAGCTTTAAATATTGGGTTCTTTCTTTTATTTATCCATTTTTATTATGAATCATATGTGTTGAAATTCCCAGGAAAAAAAAATGTAGGAAATTGGAGCCCCATTAACTGAAGTCCTCCAAAAGGTTAAAAATACCTGAGGCAAGGTTTTAATGACAAACTTCGCCAACACTGCTATGTCAGTTAAATAAAAAACATGTAATATACACATGTAGCACATAATCCTTGTGTTTTTTCTGGGATAATTTATCTCAATTTTTGGGAACAGTCTACATTAGCAAAAGCATAGTTTTGTTAATGTGATCTACAACTGATAATGTTACATGACACTTTATCATCAATGATGTATTAACTAGAGACTATAGCCTGAACATAATGAACACAGGAGCATAACTCCACTACCATGCTGTAATCTCTGGAAAGAAGTTTACTTGTTTCTCTGCAAGGATTGAGTGGTTTGTGAAATTCATGTCTATGCAATGGCTAGGCCCACATTTTATTTAACCTTTCTCTCATATTTGCCCTCATTGACAGCTTGCTTGGTTTTAATACTAGGTGAAGTTATTTAATCCACTCAAATATTTCCATTAGATTCTCCTTCCAAGTGGCACTATGGACAATTACACTTCCTAGGAAGACAGGTACTCATTGTTAGAACAATGTCTGTTGTCACTGGAGTATGAAATAGTCTAAGAGGCTTGTCAGTTGAGGTGGGTTCATAAAGATTTTAAATGCAGTGTAATGCTTTAACTTTCTTGTTAGAGAATTTTGCTCTTCCCTAAGATCTGAGATAAATTAATTTCAATAAACTCACTGATACACTGGATAAACTTAGAGTCCAATCTCATTTCTATCTGTCTCTGCTTGTTTGGATGTCTGATTTTTTTTGTTTGTTTGTTATGTTTTCTTTTTCCAGGTCCTTTACACTTTTTCTAGGTATTCTCATCTCAGAAAACAATCTTTCATTGGTAAAGCATATCTAGAACTGTTTTCTAGTTGTCTGCTCTTCCCCTCCCTTCTTTTTTAGAAAGCTTTGGATCTTTTCACCATAAAGGAGTTCAGTGGTGAAAAGTCTCTAGATGCCTGGTGATGATATGGCTGTTTTGTGATCTTAGACTAAATTTGTTCCTGCTCAATTACCATATTCCAGACACCTCACCCTGAGCAAATTACTACCTATGACTAGTAATAATAAGCTTCTTTGTATCCAGATGTACTTCATGAAGGGAAGTCATTCATTACCAAAAAAACATTAGTACTCCAGCTTCACCCCAAGGACATACTCCTGCTTAGGTTATGTAAGAAAAAAATATATTTCCCAATAACAGTGAAATAAGGGATGTCTGATCCTTTTTTGTTTCTAGAGGTTTTAAACATTATTTTAGCAGCTTTGACTACATTGGGCTTCCCTCTTCCCTTTTGCAATGGGCAGGTCATTCTGGCTTGCTAGAAAATAGATGATGGCAAGATGTCATAACAATATCTTTCTTTGTTTTTTTTTTCTTAATGCTGAATTACAGAAACTTCTTATGTTCTTCCCTATGAAAAGTACAGCAGTTACCACTATGTATTTTTTAAAAAGTGGAAGCCTAACAGTAGAAGGGTTTTGGAAACCAGTGCAGACGTATCACAGATCACAACATAGAAAGACTTCTGCAAGGTATGCACTTTCGTGTATTTGTCAAATATATGAGAAAGGAAACAATGGCAATCAGATAGGATAAAGTATGTTTTAGTCTAGGTGACAGATAATGATGTTTTGCACTGGATTTTCCATGGCATTTATTCCTTCTAGAGGCTGTGGTCTAGCCTGGAGGATTGATGTGTTATTATAATTACAGCCCATGAGAAATGGTTTCAAGCTTGCAATCTAGTTTGCTTTGTGTTTGTTATTTTGCAGCTTTAATTTTCAGGGGCTGTGTGTTTCCAGTGACTGTTACACTTAGCATAAATTACATAGGTGGAAGAGAGACACACTGTCAGTGCTCCGTGAAGAGTAATTTGCCTGCTATGGGCTCACAATGCATTATCTTACAATGCTATAATTAATTAAGCCCCTTTTGGCAAGTTAGTGTCAGCTGCAGAGCAAAAGACTTCTGTCAAATCACGACTTGCTAGTCTTCATTAGCTGTATAAAAACCTTTAAAATTGCAGGGGCAGACTGACATTACTTAACATAGCTTCTACCCCTGTGAGTACCTACTCAGTTGAGAAGACCTATTCAGTTCCAGAAATAAGTACTTTGCAGCATTAGCAAAAGATTCATAATCTGGCCCCCTAACTCTTAGCTTTTTGTTCTGAAATGCATGGTTGCTCATAAATTGCAAATTTTGCTCCTGTTTCAGAATATGTTTATTAGTGCTGAACTGTAAATTACTGACAGATGTAATTATAAGAAATATACCTCTTATTTACAGGGAAAAATGGTTGCATGAATCATCCACAATTTAAATTACTGCACAGTGTACAGTAATATTTACTGAAGTCTGACTTCAGCTTAGTATACTACAGATTATATCTGGCCCGGTGTACATTCCTCCACAGCAAACCAGGGAGGGGTATTGTCAGCAGATACGTAGCTGTGAAAATCACTCAACACCAGATCATGAATTCCCCTGAAATGAAGGCAACAGAATTGTGAGTGAAAACAGATTCTACATCTGTGATAGCCAACACATCTGAAAGAAATGCACAGGAAGAAAAAAAATGTATTAGAAAAATGGCTGTCACTGTGTCCTTCTTTACCTGGGCAAACAGAAGCAGCAATCACGCTGCAACTCTGAGTCACAGCTTAGTGACGCTTAGATTTGGACGCTTTCATTTTCTCATGCACAAACAAAAGCACCTTAAGGGGATCCAATGGCCATATTAAGGCTTCTTCATGAGAAGAAGTGTTCAAGATGCTGAAAACATGGTCTTCTGAAGAATATTAAATTGGATCTCAAGAACAAAGATGTATGAAATCAGAAGATATTTTCAAAAACTTTTATTGGTAATTTTGTTTGGTTACCAGTTAATCACTAGAAGAACGTCTCATTCTTGCTTTCCAAATGTCTCTAAAAGGACAAAGAAAAAAAATGAAAAGCAGTGTACTGTGTGAAGAGGCAAGTAAGAATTAAATCACAGTGAGGTGAATGTGTCTATTATTTGTGTTATCTAATTCTCCTACACACATCCGTCATGGTTCTCTCATTTAATGAGCTTCATATTCTCTGTCAGATCGTATATACAGAGTCATTGACAGGATTTTTCTCATGCAGTATAGGGGTCACTTGCAAGAATTATAAAGAATGGCACTCAGGTCATCTGTGGGGTAGGATCTGGGAACGGCCAGGACACAAGGAAGTCTCCAGTACTTCACCTAAGGAAAGACAGGTTGTAACCTAGAATTACCTTTCCACACCCGCTTCAGACTCGCCCTAGTGCTGCGTGGGTGAATACGTGTGAGAGTGCCCAGGAGCTTCCCTCACTGTCTTTGGGAATGTGCTGCTGCAGCTCAATGACACCAGGACAGCTATGGAAGCTCTGGCTGCATTGAAGACGACTGGGCATTTTTTAATGGGATTTTCACATAAATATTTCAGTGAAGAAGTTCAACTCACCCATTCTAATAACAACAACATCAGAAGGATTTACTCAAAAAAGAGCTGAACATTATGATGCAATTCATAAATACTGCACAAAGCCATTTGCTGAAGTACCACTTTCTGTAAATAAAAAAGTAACCCAGGTCTATCCTGAAAATCTAACCACCAGAGGTCAACTAAAAGGATCCAAATTTAATTCCTTTGTTATATGCTTTTAAGCCAGTTATCTAGATCATAGTTTTCCATGTCTGCAGCAGCAATCCTGCAGTTTTATGAACTCTCAACACCAACAGTTGATGAAGAGGTAAAGGAAGAATTGAGTGAAAGAAAAAATGGGGTAGAGGGAGGAAACAGCATTAATATTCCTAAAGCATCACAGTCATCTAGTCAAAAGAGAGCCCTCCAGAGATCACGACCTTGGTATATGTATTTTCTGCAAGTTTATATGTTGCAAATTGAGGTAGAACAGAATTAAGTACTAGGGCAAGACAGGTTAGCAAAAAGGGCATAGGCCATCACTGACAGAAAATATCTAGAACATTTTCAACCACTCTTCCTCTTCCCCTGTTTCTGAGAAGAGAATGTATTTGAATTTCTATGTTCAGTTTACAGTCTGGACAACATATTAATGGGCTTTTTTTCTCTTGTTGCTCTTGCAATATTGAACACTTTTCTCAGAGTATTTTTGCATCAGCCAACAACAATGGTGTGTATTTATACAGGGTAGTTAAGTAATGGATGCAGACATTTTCATGACATAACATCTGTACTCTTCTTTGGTTTACTAACCATTTGCTTGTCTCTCTTTTGTTCTTTTTTTTTTTAACTAGTCCTGACAATACATGGTGTCTCACTTTCTTTGTAATTTTTGTTGGATGACTAAATCCAGATAGAGGGCTGTGACATGATGTCAGTGTAAATTCCAGAGTATAATTAGAAAATAGGTAGTTCACTTTTTTCATAGAGAAAAATCTACAGGAGGAAAGAGAAGGGAATTACAAAGTATCAGGAGAGGAACTGTGTTTGCATACGAGTTATAGAGGTGTGATTTCATATGCATGAGTTAAAAACTTAAAAAAAACCCACAAACAATTAATGAACTAGTGGAAGGAACATGCACCGTAACCGATATTCTTCACTATGAGGGTGGTGAGGCACTGGAACAGGTTGCCCAGAGAAGTCGTGGATGCCCCATCCCTGGAAGTGTTCAAGGCCAGGTTGGATGGGGCTTTGAGCAACCTGGTCTAGTGGAAGGTGTTCCTGACCATGGCAGGGGGTTTGGAACTAGATGATCTTTAAGATCCCTTCCAACCAAAACCATTCTGTGATTCTATGATATAAACAAGCTGATGCAGTGTAACCAATGATGTAAAGTTATCTGTGAGATGTGAGGTTTTTTTAGTTTTTTTCTGTATATAGAGGGTTTGTTCTGTATACAAAGCACATCACAAATAGCTTGTAGTATCTGGATGTATGCAGTAGTTTTCCATTTCTGATATCAAAACTAAAAACAATGGCAATCACCGGAATTTTGTCCATGATCCTGTGATTCTGTGATCGAGTCTTTTGGAGGTCTTCATCTTCTTGCAAATACGTTTAACTTCTCTGACTGTGAGGGGTTTTTTTTCCATCCGTAAGATAGAGGTAATGAGTATATGCTCATCTCACAGCTGCTGTAGATTAATCAATGTATACTCAACTTGGAAAGTCTTATGTATTTAGTATTACGTTCACCTCACAACCCGATGCTGAGAAAATCACATTTTTTCAAAATGTATCATAGGTGATGATTGCCCACTTTATGCTACGTTAATACTATGTGACACATGACATCATTGCAGAAACATTTTCAATTTTGCCCTGAAGTTTTCCAGTACATTGATGACTTCTAAGTTCTTTCACGGTAGGTATTAGTAAAAAGATCCTGACAATTCTACCTCACTAGAAGCAAACTCAGCACAAAAGTAATATAATTTATGGACCTCTTCTCAATTAGATAATTTGCTGCATTCTTAGAAAACTCGGTAGCACTGATTTAGACAGGAAATGAAGCTGAAATCTCATGTCACTGTATACTAGATTAAAACCATACCCTTTGCTCACAGGATACTCTCAGGATCAGCCTTACCTTTCCACATACTCTGATGAAACAGTCTGCACCATCCTTCTTCTAAGTATAGACTAACTTCGTATTTCATTAAGCTGAGCTGTAATTGTCAGTATCACAATGTCTGCTGTTCTCTTTTGACTCAGTTCACCACAGAGGGTTGTTAGGAAGGACTTGCTTGTGTAGGAGACTGAAGATCACTTATGGCCCCTTACCTTTCTGCAGAGATTTTAATTTCACTCTTGTCCTTTCCTAGCTGTTGCTTCCATTCTTACTACATCAGAAAAATAAGTGATTTTTCCTTTTTTTACTTTGCCACTTTGTTTTTACTCCATAAATACTGACCTTGTAAGTGGACTTTTCAGAGACTAATGCTATGGGAGTTCCTTCTGTGTAGAGTGAGACTAATATTAATTTTATTCATAACAGAGTACACATTGCAGAAAGCTGGAAGTTTTAACTGAGATTGGGTCAATTCCAGAGACTGGGAAGTGTCATCCAAATACACAGGAAAATTTTTTTCAGCATTGAATGCCCTGGCTTTGGGCTGAATATCCTTTTTGCCTTGAAACTGTAGATCTACAGTCTTAAGTTTATGTAAGATCCTTCAGAAAGTCTAAAGCCTTTTACCTGTTCTCATTCAGAACTACATACAGTACTTACACTGAAAGACTCCCATGAAAACATACTTGCTGCATGCTCTAACAAGCTGCACTTGTCATCGAAAGGAGATGAGTTTAACAGAGCACAGCAGATATGTGTGGATTTAGAAGAACGTCTGAACATACCTTGACGTTACAGAAGCAGCTTTCTGGTATTTGGATGATAATGGAATTGAACATGTTGTCCTTAATGATGCCATCTTTTCAATGTCTTTGTAGATTTGTAGGGAGAGAGGATCTATTTAGTTAAATTGTCCAGCAAGGTAGAAAGAAGCAGATATGCCTGTGAACACACAATCCCTGTACCAACGTCACACATGAACTCCAGCTTCATATTTATGTGATGAAACCATTCCTGTGCTTTCTACTCACACTTTATATAGCATGCTCAGTCTTAAATAATCTTCAGCCCTTTCTTACAACTACTATGGACAACATAAAACAACTTCATAGTAAATTTGAGTCAACTAGATAGGGTTACAGATACAAGGAAGACAGTATAGAGCTAAAGAAAAGGAAGACTGAGAAAATCCTCTTAGGTTTAAGTACAATCATGTCAGAACTCAGCTTGGATAGTGGATATCCAACCTGCCACTGTTGGTCAAGGTAATTTTCTTCACAGATAAAATATATATTATTAGAAGAGATCTTTTAAAAACTGTGTGTTGCTTGCTAAAATAGTAAAAAAGAAGAGAAAATTCCAGCAACTCAGTAAGTCAAAAATGAAATAGTTTTTTGAGAACTGGAAATATTTGATATTCTAAGCACATATAAGAAAAAGAGGACAGCAAGAATGCCACACAAAGAACAAAAGACTCGATAGGTTAGCAATCTATTATTTATTTTCATCTGATGTAATTTAGCTATTCTTTTGTAAAGCTGAGAACTAAAGTAAAACAAAATAAATTACTACATTTAAATATCCTCTGTTGACATTATCTGCAAATCAATACCTTGGCACTGCAAAGTAATGAACACCTCAAATTCCCTTAGTTCCACCACGACCAGAAATTAGCCCCTGCTCACATCGTTGGTTGCCGATCCATTAGATGTTTTTAGGCAGAGATCCTGGACTTAGCCAAATGTGAGTCTGAGCTCTGCACCAAGGTGAAATTTTCTCCATCAGATTGCCTAATTAGGGAGCTGTACAATCTGTCTCCTGTAAGACTTTAAAGCTTTGGAGAACATGCCTACATGTCCAAGACAGATTTATGTGTTTTCATATAAATTTGATTTACCCAAAAAAAGCAGCTTTCAAGAGCTACACCAGATCAAAGAAAGAATGACCGCTTTGAGAGCTCCTAATTGTTTCTGTCAGCTCTATGGCATTTATAGGCCTGGATGCTGTTGAATCTGAAGGAGCGGCAGTAGATTGGAAAAAATATTTTCTCAATTTCTGATTCTGGCTTGCTATGGGGCCTTATGAGATGGAAAACTTTTGGTTTCAGCACTGAAACTAGGAGTGATACTGCTTTCTTGTAAGTGTCATTAGAAATCTAGGAGGATTCATGAACATATTCAAATGATATTATGAGCATCATATGAGCTTTGAACGTTAATATAGATGGCGAGACAGAGATTCATGGGCGGCTGAACAAGCTCCATCTGGTTTACTTCAAAATGGTGATTCTCAGTCATGTAGAGAATTACATTTTAATGGTGGAAAGATATTTCCTCCAAACAAATTAGGTAGAGTGGATGACATATTGGTTATGAAAAATAACTCTTCTGGAAAGTATAGGATGTCATATGAGTAATAAAAAATCCCAATCTGATCTGCTCTGGCATTAGACATACTATTATAATCATAAAATGTAGTTACACTTAGTGTGGTGGAAACTAAAGGAAAGTTTAATCTCTACAAGAAGGTTTATGCGAGTATCTCTAGCAAATTCATATAATGCATAATTTCCTGGAGGAGAATAAGTAAAAATGTAATTCTTTTGCTAAATCCTTTTCCAGCATTCTACCTCATTTTTAGTATTTCTGACTTTCAGTTTAATAACAAGATACCATTTAACAATTACAGAAGAAATACAAAACATTTTTTCAGGTAAATACAAAGCAAAATGTGTTTCTTTTGCTAAAATTTACTTGAACTAGCTAGCTTTGGTAAATACGTGCTTTTTTTAGTAACTGTAAACAGTTAAAACCAAAATCAAATATAATCTATGTTCAGTTGCCACTACCTATCTTAAGTACAATACTTCTTCAGTGACTTGTGGGATATTGGCACAATGGCTGTTACAACACTATTTCATATTGACTATGCTTGAGTGAATAATTTACAAGGAATACAGTATTCCTCAGAGTTAGTTTCTTGCACTTCTGTAACAGGTCCAGATCCTGGTCTCTCAGATGTATTTTTCATCTGAATACATTTCAATATATACATACACAATTGACCACCTTCACTTTGAATTAGTCATTGAAAGTTGACCTGCAGATATTCCTGAAGTCTTTAAGAGACCTGGCTTAAAGCTGCAATGTGTTCATTACAGGGTCAGAGCATTTACCCACTAGCTAATCAATACTTTTGTCTCATATTTTTCACTAAGTTAACTCTATAAAGCACAGGTTTCTAATTAAATGTAGAATAGAACTTTCCTACTTAATTCTGTTGTGTTTATTTATTATGTGCCAAGGGTTCGTGAAGCACCTAAAAGATCAAATTCGACTTTGTCTCTTAGATTCATAGACCTACCCTGCCTTTTCATAAGTCAGTCCAAACCCAGTAGGTGTTTGATGTGTGTATATTCCATGAAATATGTCCTCAGATTAAAAATACACAAATTTAGCCATTGAATTAAGAGAAGAACATCTCTGTTTTTCATGTTTCTCATGATGGAGCTAAAACTATAGTCACTCAGAAGCATCTGTTTCTTCCACCAAATCTAATACAGCCCTAGACCTCCATTCTATGCACTAAACAAGTTAAAATGTTGGGGTAAGCCAGGATGACTCTGCAAATCGGACATTGCTTAATAGCTGGCAACTTGGAAGTGAGTATCAGAAAGATAAGTTGATAGAAAATTTGGTGTTCAGAGTGATACTAGTCCTCTATTCTCACCACCAATCTTCATTTTTCTAGTTTGAATCATCTTGGTAAAAGACAGGGGCATTTAATGAAAAAGCATTCCTTGCTCGCATGTTGTTTTTTAGCCTGAAGCAAAATCTCATGACACTGTCAAGCCAGCATTCACTGTTGGTGCAAAATTGCTCATCTCACTTCTCTCTGCCATTAAAACTGAATAGATTTGCAGCCAACTATCAGGGAAAGGAACGCTTTCCATGAAATTCCTCTTTTCATAGATTTGATGAGTACTCGGTAACAGAGGCAAAGCTACCAGAGTTCAAGCAAAGCATTCTGTGAAGAGCTACTGCTTTTGAATTTCTACAGTATGTTTCCATCCTGCTTAACAGAAAATTGTCTTGGCTTATGATGTTTTATTACATCTATAAGTCCTTCCTTCAGGTAGTGAGACACTACAACCGTATTATTCACAGATATAAAAATATTTACAGTACTCAAATCTTAAAAAAAACACCGCAGTACTAAACAAATCTCTATTTTAATAGTATTATCCTTTGACTCCACTAGCCTTCAATTTGCATTTCCTTCCCAAGTTTCACTTGGTCTTTTAAAAGAGCCACAAGCTGCCTTCATGTTCATACCTTTTGACTGAGAATGTGTGATCTGGACACCATAAATCCTTTCCACGCTTCCCTGGTGAGGCAGTAGGTGTATTTTCTGCCAGGTGATCATCTTGAAGTATGAACAAAATTCACTAATTCCTTAAAGGAATACTTATTGCTAGCAAAAAAATAATTTTAAAGAAATAATTTGCTTACCAGCTATAGACTGACACTTTCTTCTCTCCAGGCTTGTCTAGGTAAGAAGTTAGCCTCAATTACTGTGAAAAGGACAAACCCCAGTTATACCTGTTTCTAAGAGACTTCCCCTCTCAGAGTGAGCTCAGACAGAGAATCTCCCTTCCTTACAGAGGCAATTGTCTCAAAGGTCTCAGCACTCAGAGTCATCCCTCCCCATTTTGACCATTTAAAACTGTATGTCTTTTGGCAACATCTTCCTCTTGGGCCAAGTCTCGAAATGGGACGGTCAGTATTTCCAAGCCTAGCAAAACAGCACATTGCAAGGCAGGCTTTGGGTGCCTCCTCAGCACATCACCTGGGTATTTATTTGCTTGAGTTTGGTGGAATAATTTTGGAAAGCATGGAGGAAGACAGATCTTCCATCCAGTCAAAATTCAGTGTAAAACTTATTCCCATTAGTTATGGAATAGCTATTGATGGCCATAGCCCCCTGCCTCATTTTTTAAAAAAGTTAGGAAAGGCCTTCAAGCCTTATATTATATTAATTACAGTAAACTAATTCTACTAATAAAAAAGAAACAATAGATAACTTACATAAATGGCAACCTTTTGCCCTGCATCACATGTTAACCGACTGTGTTTTGTTTCCCACAGTTTTAGCATTCTGTTTTATTTCACTTGCTTTTACATCAAATAACTCTTATATTTATTCAGTAATACTGAGGACTTCTGTTTTGAACCAGACGTGAATCGTTTTTACTTCCACTGAAAATACTTATGTTTATACTATGTTTTTATGTATAAAGCTTCATTTCAATTATACCACCCTGAGATGTGAAAAGAATTGTTGGATTTGGTGCATTCAGTTTTGCTAAAGGGAAAAATCCTTTCTGTTACCTTCTGTCTTGAATACAAGATGCAAAAATAATTGGGGTGCCTATCTGAAGGAGCAAAATGTGCAGTATAATCAGTTCAACTCCTTCACTATAAATAAATGGTAGATTTTCACCATTTTTTCAATTCTAATAAAAGTTTGCAGTTTTTCTGTTTATTTATACTGACAAATCTAGGTAAATAATGGATAAGTCTGGACATAATCACTGAATTTATAGTTATTGAAAACTAGCATACACTGTATATGGTTTAGGACACTATCTGATATTTATGAAGTCCCAGTTTTCTATGAATACAGAAATTCAGTAATTATTACTGTCACTATTTGCTATTTCTACGCAATTCACTTTAACGTACAAGAATATGAGGTTTTTGGTTGCATTTGGAAAGTGAGAGATGCTTAGCAGCTATTCGTCTGGGTTTATGCTATTGTATATTTTATTAAAAATCAGTGGGAATCTATAATTTTTCCTATATTTCAAACCTTTTTGAAAATGCCTGATTAAACTGATAGTATCTTCTTATCAACTCCCCCAGCCCATTTATATTTATACTATATTATATTGCATTATATTATGCTATATTTCTTCTTATTCTTAATTCTTTCTTAAGAAAGAACACTGTCCACAATCACTACTGAGACAACTTGCTATTTCATTTTCTAACTATAATGGTCTTTCAAATGGTTGGGGGGGGTGTATTCTTCATTTAAAACTTTTAAAAGTTAACCTAAATTTTGAGGCTTGGATGCAAACTCAAGACTGGTCTTGACACATAAGATGTGATAAGTTTTGAAACTCTAGGAATGCCTGGGGATAACTATATTAGCATGATTCATTTGCTAATAGTCTCTGGACTATGATGGAGCAAGAAAAGCAATGGAAAGGGGTAAGCCAAGGTGGCCTGAAATAGTGCTTATGGGACAAATGTAGCCTTTTGTTTTTCTGTATTGATTCTCTCCTGTGACTGTTACCAGCTATATCTGATGCACAGCAGTCGTGCAATGTCTCCTCCTTTACACTTGCATGCCATGCCATTTAGTCATTCAATCCCATGCAGAGAGATTTCCTTGCCACACCACTTTGTCAGGCAAGAACTCTTAATCCCCCCCTGTAAAAATGCTCCAAACTGACATTGGGAAAAAAAGGACCACTCAGGAAAGTAAGTTAAGTAAAGGGGACTTCCTTTATTTTTTCCTCTCATCTTCCTATGTCCCACTGCCTTTATGCCTTGCATTACATCAGGAGTAAGTTACTACCATTTACAGTTCCATTGTAACACTGTGAACATACCTACTTGAAACTTGTTCTTGAGAAACAAATTTTCCAGGGTTCCTTGGAAGCAATGATGCTCATATTCTATACTAGTAGAAAATATCAGCATGCATAAATTGGACTGGTTCAAACAAACTAAATAGAAACTACTTCCTTTTTTGTAACTGGTAAGTTTAATGTGTTGATATGCCTTGTGACAGAAGAAATAGAAGGAACTTTAAAGTCCTTTGAACATCCTTATCTTCCCTGGATATTTACAGAGAGTGGACCTACTCCTGCTATCTGCCCAGCCTTGACTATGGGATCTAGGAGGTTTTCTCAGCTCTTGGGTCTGCAACCACGTTGACCTGTCCCCATAGGAAGATGAGGTTTGGACTTGCCTTCCAAAGCTAGGCCTGCACATTATACTTGACAGGACAAATACATCCCCAAGGCCCATTCTGAACTGCGCTTCAGCCTTTCTTTTTCAGCTGGTGAGTGATTGTCAGGTTTCTTCCTAGTTTTCTTTCTTAAAAGGGAAAGTTAATTATATTTTTTAAAATTAGATATATGTTACCTCTCAGAAAGCCGTTGAAAAGGTATGAATCATTTGCTTTTGGAGCAACACTTGTTAGAAAGACAACAGGAAGGAAAAATCTGAATTCTTACTTTGAGCCTTATACATGAAGGACAATTAGATGTTCTCTCAATTAATGAGGCATGCTTCATTGATGGCTTTGATATAAGAAGGCTTATAAAACTGTCAAAAATGATTCAAAGAGTATTTTTTGCAACAAGACCATGACCTAAACCACCCATCATGTGTTAGGTTTACTAGACATTCTACACCTCAGTTATCAAATGAACTAAATATAAATCTAGCATAAAGAGCTCTTGATGTATAAGATAGCTGACTTGACTCCAAAATAAATGCATGAAAGGCTAGGTATAAAAAATTTGGAATGTAATCTTATAATGGAGAAATGAAAAATTGAGCTGATTCACTGACAAGACACCTACATCTTCTTGAAGATGCTTACTGCTGTTTTATACTTAGATAAGTAAAAAATAATGTGTGGCAATAAACTAATAATTAAATCATGCTGAAGTTGTAGCTAATTAACTAAGAAACTAACAGAAATCATAGAAATCAAAATGATAACAATTAGTTAATATTATTCTCAGGCTACTTGAAAATTTGTGTAGCTAAATGAGGGCAGAAGACAGATTGTTATGTCAGCTCTAGTTTCTGTGCTGACACTCTGAGATCTTATGAAGTCTTGAGTAGTTCTTTGAGGCTGAAATTACAAAAAAGATCAATAAAACCACCTCTCCCAACAGCCATGAATCAAGTCAGCCAAATATTCAGGTAACCCATGCAACTGTCCTACTCTTCCTTCATTAGTTTGTGAACATGAATTAAGAAAAGGATAGACGTTGGCATGCTGCAGTAGTAGAGATCAGTTATGTTTCCTGAAACATTATTTGATCTAATATTCAGGGACATCTTAGAAAACATACTTACTTTTCTACTGGCATATTTATCTATCTATAAACATATGAGGCAGCATTTATCATTAAAAAAGGAATATATTCCTTTTTATGCCCCAAATTAAGTAATTTACTTATCTTTTTTTGTCTCAAAGAATAGCCTATTAGGACTATTTTAAAAATGAATTGATTCATCATTAAATTTATATATCTAAAATAGCATCAGCTCTTGATTTTAGTCCATTAGATGATTTCTGATCCTAAAAAGAGATACAGCTTCTAGACATCAGCAAGTAACATAAAAGAAGCATTAGAAAACAGTTATTGCAATCTGAAACCATTGCATGCTATGGATATCTTAAAATTGGAATAAATAAACATTCATGTTACTTTTCCACTAAACTTGTTAAGAGCAGATCAGAAAGAGTATGTTTAAAAATAACTAAAAATCAATTATCTATCAATATATGAAAGTCTCAAATATATGTAAAGGTTGAAAAAGGAAGAAAGAGAGTTTCTGATCTGTGTTACTGTTACTAATGCCCCTGCCTGTGGGCACATATGTGCTTTTTTTGTGGGGAAGGTAAATGTGAAAAATAAATGTATAGTTATTTTTTCCATCATGCTACATAGAGGAAACAGTCAAAATTAGATTTTCTCTTCCACATTCAACATACAAATTTGTATTTGTGCACTTATGAGTGTCTACCCACAGGAGACATACAAAGAACTCAGCTGTATAGAGATTTTATGATGAGTTTTTACACAAAGAATTATTATGATAAAGATCTAACTTTTGAGAAGGATGTATATAATAAACTTGACCAAAACAAAATGAAAATTCATACTGAGCTTCTTGAAAATGGCTCACCAGTTCATTTCCACAGTTCACCAGCATGGAGAACTGAATCTATTTTATCTTTCTCATGCAATTCTTCTCTTCTCTGTGTGGCTCATAACTTTTCCAAATATGTATGATACAAATGAGACATATTTCATTATCTCTTCTGAGTCAGTTTTGGCCTTGTTGTTTTTGGACTGCAACATGTCTTGGATATTAAAAAGAATTTTTAAAAAGGGGAAAAAGGTTAGAAAAGGCATTTGATTGGAACCTCTTTAACACTGACTGTTCTCACACACAGATGTCAAGCTATGCTTGCTGAGGGGTGCGGAGAAGTACTTACCTACTGAAATCAATCAAAATTTTGCTATGAACATCAGTAAGGCTGGAATTACCCTGTTGACTTCATTCACTGAGTCAGGTTTAGTAATGCCATCACCCTCATCTACAAGAAGGTCTTAAAGGAGGATCCAGGAAATTATAGGCCCATCAGTCTTACTTCACTCCCCAGGAAAATTATGGAATGCATCCTCCTGGGGGCTATCACAAGTCAAATGAAGCACATGATTGGGAAAAGCCAGCATGGATTCACCAAGGGCAAATTGTGCTTGATAAACCTGATCACCTTCTACGACAAAGTAACCTCCTCAGTTGATGTGGGGCACACGGTGGACATTGTCTACCTGGGTTTCTCCAAGGCTTTTGATACGGTTTCCCACAGCCTCCTCCTAGAGAAACTGATGTGTTATGGTCTAGACAAGTGGTCTGTGCGGTGGGTGGGGAACTGGCTAACAGGCTGCACCCAGAGGGTGGTGGTAAATAGTTCCTTTTCAGTCTGGCAACCTGTCACAATTGGGGTCCCCCAGGGATCAATATTGGGCCCAATGCTGTTTAATATTTTCCTAAGTGATCTGGATGATGGGATCAAGTGTACTCTGATGAAGTTTGCTGATGATACCAAACTGAGTGGGGAAGTGGACACTTCAGCAGGGAGAGCCACCCTGCAGGAAGACCTGGATAGGCTGGAAGAGTGGGCTGACAAGAACCTTATGAAGTTCAACCAAGACAAATGTAAGGTCTTGCACCTGGGGAAACATAATCCAGGAGTGCAGCACAAGCTGGGTTCTACCTGGCTGGGGAGCAGATCTGTGGAAAGGGACCTGGGGTCCTGGTGGACAACAAGCTCAACATGAGCAAACAGTGTGCTGCTGCGGCAAAGAAAGCCAACAGGATACTAGGTTGCATCAACAAGAGCATCACCAGCAGAGATAAAGAAGTCATTATCCCACTCTACCCAGCGCTTGTCAGGCCACACCTGGAATATTCTGTTCAGTTTTGGTCCCTGTTATACAAAAAAGATGTGGACAGGCTGGAGAAGGTCCAGAGAAGCGCCACAAAGATGATCAAAGGACTGGGGAGCCTGCCATTTGAGGAAAGGCTGAGAGAACTGGGTTTGTTCAGCCTTGAGAAAAGAAGGCTTAGGGGAGACTTTGTCACCATGTTCTAGTATTTAAAGGGTGGCTACAAAGAAGATGGAGACTCCCTTTTAAAAGGAGTCACGTGGAAAAGACAAGGGGTAATGGGTACAAGTCAATCCTGGGGAGATTCCGACTGGACACAAGAGGAAAATTTTTCACAATGAGAACAACCAGCCATTGGAATAATCTCCCCAGGGAAGTGGTGGATTCCCCAACATTGGACACTTTTAAGGTTTGGCTGGACAGAGTGCTGAACCATCTTGTCTAGACTGTGCTTTTGCCAAGAAATGTTGGACCAGATGATCCTTGAGGTCCCTTCCAACCTGGTATTCTATGATTCTATTAATGCTGGAAATGGCAAGGCTGACTTCAGAAGTAAGCCTTATTTCTGGCTCAGCGTGTTGCATGTAAAAGGTGTATCCTCTGAATCAAAAGTAAACATTTCCAGTGGTATAGTTTTCATCTAAGTAATATTTACTTACCTATTTCTGCTGAGCATCATTTGGGTCTTTCTTTAACTGTGCCTTTGAGACCATGTGAATAACAGAAAAGCAAATTAATACATTTCTCAGTTTTATGCCCCTAATTTGTGAGTGGGTACACAGGTATGGGTATACGGGAGAAGGGGAGAAACCCAGAAATCTAGTTTATACTGGCAGCCACCTGTGATATTGATTTTTGTAATCGGGGGAACTCAAGTTCAAGAACTGAGAATCAGTTCTGATAATTAAGTTTGAGCTTTTAGTTTTGGTATAGCCAAATTTTCAAAATCTGTTGGAGTTTATGTGCAGATTACTGGTTTTGGAAAAAGGAGCACATAATATAAAAACCCTCAGCCATTTTGAACTTCTTTCTTTTCTTTGGATTCTTGGAAACCTGATAGTTCACAGTTCTGATGGGCCAAGAATATACCAAAAAACAGCATTTCAAAATCTATTTTGATATTTCTGTTTCAGTCCTTTTGGGGACAACAAATTTTGAAAAGGTTTGCTTTAAATTTGTTATGATTTTCTGGCATGATTGAGTCAGGTCTCATGATTGCTCCCATCTATTGTGGTAACTAACACAAAATAGATATTACTGTGAGGCCCTGGTCTGGCAAAACAGTTAAATGTGTGCTTAAATGTAACTGATCCCATTGAAATAATTATTACTTTACAAAGGAATAAGTTATATGCTTAAAAAGAACTATGCATTGTAACCTAGCTAGGCAGTCATCTAAGAAGAGATTTTTACTTCAGGAAGACTTTAGTTCCTTTCATAAAATCAGATAAAGCTGTTCCAAAAAATGCGGCTTGGCTCTACTTCAATTAATTTTGTCCTTCTCTCCACAAAACCAGAAATTGAACAATTTCATGCATATTTACTCTTGACAGAGCAAAACAGAGTCCATCAGAGGGCAATGTTGTTCATTATTTACCTGTTTTGGACAAATTCTCAAAGCATTGCTGAACACAAGTTAAGAGAAAGTGATTCATCTTTATTTTTAATGCCCCACTTTCCCAGGCAGTTCTAGTTTAAAAAAGGTCTCATCTAGGCGGAGAGAGGGAGGGAAATGGAAACAGAGGAAGGAAAAGAAAAAGAATGTTTCCATCTGTCAGTTAGAGTTTTCTTCTAACAGCTGCTGATTTGACTAATGACAGTTGCATAATTACCATTTCACACGTGTTTGATAATGTTCTTTGTTTGGACTGCCAGTTGTCTTGATGGAGTACACTCAATGGTGCTATTCAAGAGTGGAAACCTGCTTATTTAAAATCCGTGCCTAGAGCAATTTGAAGAGCATGAGTTCCCTATGTGAAACATTCAAGCCCTCGTTGCAAACATTTTTTGTGGGTTTTTAATTTTCCCTCTGAAAATTCCACTGCTGGAAACCATAAATACACCAATACTATAAGAGCTTTTCTTGATTGCACAAATGCCTTTTTGCACATATCAGTACAAGTGTTCAAGAAAGCATAATCGTTAGACTGACATCCAAATTATTTTACCAGTGCTTTTTATAAGAAGAGATAATAAGAACCAGTGTACTTCACTATGGATCTGATCCAAAGCTCACTGAATAGATATAATTATGCCCTGATCTATCAACAAAGATACTATCTGTACTGATAAGGCTCTCTTCAGCTGATGAAGATTTGTTTCTGAATCCAACATTTTTATATTAAAAAATAAATGCAATCTTAGTAATGACTGAATCATTCCTTCAAGTCATTTGATAATGTTTCTACTGTCTCATGAGGGGAAAGTTCCCATATTTCTAACCTGCTAGGAAGCTAACCAGAAGTTTCATTTAAATTCTTCACTCAGTGTCCTATCAATGAATATTCTTACCAAATAATTAGAGCACCTTAGAAATATAGTGTTAACAAAGAGCTATCTAATTAGAGTTCCTCAAGAAGCATTTTGACAGTGTAACAAAAAACTCTAGCATGCTTTCACCTTTCTGTGTTCCAACCTACATTAGCTGATCAGAAAAAATTAGTTAAAACATCGCCCAGGAAATAGAAGAGCAACTTTGTCATGAAAGTGTTCTTCAAAACTAATTCTGTTTGTTGATTTGTTGGACTAATACAGCATTAGCAAACTAGAATCAAATTAGAAAAAAAATATTATAAAGTAAAAGGTCATTTAAAAGCTGGTTTCTTCAGTATCCAAAAAGTAATACAGATATAGACATATAGATATAGACGTATATTTGAGGGAAGCAATATTTTTCAGCAGCTCTGAAGTACAGATCAGTTTATCAAATATGTATATTGTTAAGTGACTAGCAATTAAGGATCTTAATTTAAGTTCAGGTACTGAACAAATCTAATCACACAGGTTCTGAACACTATCTAAAGTCAGTTTAAAAATTAAAAAAAAAAAATTAGATGTATATTTGGGAAAATGTTTGTCAATTATAGATTGAAAACATTCCTATCTATATTAACATTTGTGCAGAATGGATGTGTAGGCATATTCAGAGGTTACTTTTTGCTCATAATTTTCTCCTCTGTGTAGATTCTTAAGCCACCCTCATCACTGTAATGTAATTCCTTCCCAGTAAAGCTTTAAGCACGCTGACTAACATCTGTCATATATAGTTCATGATCCCTCTCATCCTCTCCCTAGGGAGCGTATGTAGAGCAGTGTGTCATTTTGTTAGGGTTTGATTTGGGGGAATTTATTTTTCACATATTGCTGTATCATTACTTAGGTAGGTAGACAGAGAGTCTGTCAGAGAGTCATTATCTATCTCAGGAAATTATGTGCATTTAGTAGTTTACTACACCAACATGAAATACACCTTATAAAGTATTCTTATCTATTCTGGGGTAGTTGTTACAAAAGTCAATTCCTCAGCTAATGTGCTCAACAACATAAGAAAGAGCTGGAAGTCTATGAGAAGGCTGTATGTCTCTTAGCACCTTTGGCATTTTTACAATGCAGAAGAGTGATTATAGTATAATTCCAGTCCCTTGACACTTCGTTCACTGTAGTTCAAGTTGATTAGCTTTTCTGGCTGGGTTACTGGGTTCCCTCCAACTTTTATGATATCACTAGTGATGCCATCTGTCCCAGGTATTTTTCCTTGTAAAGGCTTCATGACTTTCTCTATCTTCTTTTTGAGTGCATAAAATAAGATTTTTCCTTCACGTCTCTTTTTATGTCATAGAAGGTGGTGAAACTTGTCATGTTTGTCTCTATGCATTCTTGTAGAGTTGCTGGTAAAGCTCATCTGCTCTCTGCAGGATGCTATCTCTCCCTCTGTAATTACTCTTTCATCACTGTCTGAGAGGGACATCTGGTGTCAATTATCTGTTTTCTTCTCATCTTGCTACAGCTGTTTCTTTTAAGAGTATTTTAAATCATTTCTATGTTGCACCATATATTCGGATCCTTTGTGATCTTCCATTTTCAAGGTCATGCAGAGCTTGTAGCTGCAAGCAATCATTCTTTCTCTCTTTTAATTCCATTTCTTTTATCATGAATGTCCTATATGCATTTGCATGACTAAACTGATTGTGATAAAACACCATCCAGATATCCAAAGGTACAGCTATAATGAGATTTTTTTTTCAAAGGAACTTCTTGGCCTAGTGAAAACTTGGTTGTAACTTGAGAGGACCACGTTATATTAGGGCAAGCAGATCCTCGTCAAGAAAATGTAAGTAATTGGTACCTGATGTGTTAACTGTCCTTTCTTACAATTCATGTGATAGTATAAAAAAATTTCATGGCTAAGAATATGTAGAAAAAACATTTTATGGCATATTCCAATCAGCAACTTTTTCCCCAGTACAGTATGATATTTAATTCCATGGTTTGCTTGATGCTTTTTTCTAGTCTCATTGATTTCAGCAGCAATATTAATTTAAGGTAGGACCTAAGAATGTTGAAGGCTTAAGTCTGAAAACTTCAGGTAAAATACACTGAGAGTGTACAGGGACATTGGCTCTAGCAGATTCTTACTCAGACATCCATTAGCAGAGTGTGTACCAGCAGACCAGATGACCTCCCTCTACAACTGGTCATAATGTCTCGTTCATGTTAAGGATAGGGAGCTAACACTATACTAAATACTGCAGATATATCTTATCCAGGTCCAGAATTCTCTTACACAAAGTTACCAGAGAAGGCAGGCAAAGCTGGTGAGAGAAAATCCCAAAGTGAAAGCATTTTTAAGATCTCATCAACAGCAGAGTTTTAGATCTTGAGTGAAAGACTGCTTACCTGAAATATACAAGAAATTTGCAAAAAACTGATAATATACACTCAACTGTTTTGTTCCAGGCCACATGTGTAGTTGCAGGGCAATCATTACTTCAAGACAAAAAGCAATCCAAGCCTCATCCTTAGACTGCTTATTATCTCCCCTTTGTCTTTTCTTTCCAAAAAGGGGAAGCTTACTATTATTAATATTTTTTTTCTTTTGACTTACATAGTGCCAAGGACACAGGCTGCTCACACTTCCTATATTTGGTTGAAGTGCTATATAATTGCACTGCTGAATATGCCAGGGCAAAGATGAAAGCCTTGTTTATTTATTTTAGGTAAGAACCATTTGCGCTCTTTTGGGTGCCTAGAGGGGAATAATAAATAGCTAAGGATATATGCAGTCTCTGGTGATGAGAAGCAATGCTGTGGCAACCAGTGACAAACTTGAATCAACATACATATTTTCCCAAATTAGCCCTCTGCTGAGAAGAGTAAGGAAGCTTAGATGTCTCGAAGCTAGTCCTTTTTTGTGGTTTGCAGAGTATTGCTTTAGTTGAAGTTTGGTTCTTATTTTCAGGGTCCTATTTGCATTTTAAATGCAGGAAATGCAGACTTTCAAGATATGCTGGTTTTGGCCGGTATAGAGTTGATTTTCTTCATAGTAGCTAGTATGAGGCTATGTTTTGGATTTGTGCTGAAAACAGTGTTGATAACACAGGGATGTTTTCATTATTGCTGAGCAGTGCTTACACAGAGTCAAGGCCTTTTCTGCTTCTCACCCCACCCCACCAGCGAGTAGGCTGGGAGTACACAAGAACCTGGGAGGGGACACGGCTGGGACAGCTGACCCCAGCTGACCAAAGGGATATCCCATACCATATGGCGTCATGCTCAGCAGATAAAGCTGGGGAAGAAGAAGGAAGGAAGGGACATTCAGAGTCATGGCGTTTGTCTTCCCAAGTAACCATTATGCATGATGGAGACCTTCGTTCCTGGGGATGGCTGAACACCTGCCTGCCCATGGGAAGTAGTGAATTAATTCCTCGATTTGTTTTGCTTGCGTATGTAGCTTTTGCTTTACCTATTAAACTGTCTTTACCTCAACCCACGAGTTTTCTCACTTTTACTCTTCTGATTCTCTCCCCCATCCCACCAGGGTGGAGTGAGCGAGCGAGTGGCTGTGTGATGCTTAGTTGCTGTCTGGGGTTAAATCATGACACCTGAGAAACCTGAACATACACTAGTCCATGACACCCAACAACATGCATCTCAGGGTCCCAAGGGAATTAGCAGATGCAGTCACTAAGCCACTCTCCATCAAATTTGGAAAGTCGTGGCAGTCAGGCAACGTCCCCAGTGACTGGAGAAAAGAGAATATCACACTTATTTTTAAAAAGGGTAATAAGGACGACCCTGGGAACTACCAACAAGCCAGTCTCACCTCTGTGCCCAGTAAGATCATGGAACAGATCCTCCTGGAAGTTATGGTGAAACATACAGAACACAGGGACAGGTGATTAGAGAGAGCCAGCATGGCTTCACCAAGGGCAAATAGTGCCTGACTAATCTAATAGTGGCCTTCTTTGATGGAGCGACTGCATCAGTGGACAAGGGAAGAGCTACAGATGTCATCTACCTGGACTTCTGTAAGGCCTTTGATACAGTCCTCCACAACATTCTTACCTCTAAATAGGAGATGGATTTGATGGATGGACTATTAAGTGGATAAGGAATTGACTGGATGGCCACATCCAAAGAGTTATAGTCAATGGCCAAATGGAAACCTGTAACAAGTGGTGTCCTTCAAGGGTCCATACTGGAAACAATACTATTTAAAAGCTTCATCAATAGCATAGTTAGTAAAATTGAGTGCACTTTCAGCAAGTTTGGAAATGACACCAAGCTGAGTGGTGCAGTTGATTCGCTAGAGGGAAGGGATGGCATCCAGAGGGACCTTGACAGGCTTGAGAAGTGGGCCCATGTGAACCTCATGAAGTTCAACAAGGCCAAGTTCAAGGTCCTGTATCTGGGTTAGGGCAACCCCCAATATCAGTACAGACTGGGGGATGAATTGATTGAGAGCAGCCTGGCAGAGAAGGATCTGGGGATACTGGTGGATGAAAAAAATAGATATGAGCCAGCAATGTGCACTTGCAGCCCACAAAGCCAACTGTATCCTGGGCCACATAAAAAGAAGCGTGGCCAGCAGGTTGAGGGGAGAGATTCTTCCCTCTCTTCTCTGCTCTCATTAGACCCCACCTGGAGTACTGCATCCAACTCTAGGGTCCCCAGTACAAGAAAGGTATGGACCTCTTAGAGCAGATCCAGAGGAGGGCTGTGAAAGTGATCAGAGGGCTGGAACCCCTCTCCTATGAGGAAAGGCTGAGAGAGTTAGGCTTGTTCAGCTGGAGAAGAGAAGGCTCCAGAGAGACCTTACTGTGGCCTTTCAATACTTAAAGGGGGCTCATAAGAAAGTTGGAGAACGCCTTTTTACCAGGGCCTGTAGTGAAAGGACAAGGGGCAATGGTTTGAAACTAAAAAGACGGTAGATTTAGATTGGATATAAGGAAGACATTTTCTAAGATGAGGGTGATGAGACACCGGAACATGTTGCCCCATCAGTTGTGGATGTCCTATTATTGAAAGTGTTCAAAGTCAAGTTGG
This sequence comes from Mycteria americana, assembly GCF_035582795.1. Lineage (NCBI taxonomy): Eukaryota > Metazoa > Chordata > Aves > Ciconiiformes > Ciconiidae > Mycteria > Mycteria americana. The sequence continues at coordinate 99,436,230 of NC_134366.1, read as the reverse complement.
CTGGGGCTTTGAGCAACCTGATCTAGTGAAGGATGTCACTGCCCATGGCAGGGGGTTGGACTAGATGACCTTTGAAGGCCTGTTCCATCCCAAACCATTCTATGATTCTGTGATTTTTTTAATTATTATTATTATTTTCTCAGGTAACTCAACTTGGCAACAAGGGAAGATGCATACCTATTTCTATGAACAGGTTACTGAAAATGTATACTATACAGTCTAAAATAGTGAACATTATTTACTTTATCAACTTCAGAGTATTCTTACATTTATTAACCGTGCTACCTAATCACTGACACCACTGCACACCTGGGAGAGGAAGCTTTGACAAATGTCATAAACTTCTCATTGTTTTGTAACTACTCATTTTAGCACTCTGATATTTAACATATCTCCCATTTCTTCTTTACTCTTCCAGGCAACCTGCCACAGGATGGTATTTGGAATGAGATTTTACAAGACTTTTACAAATTTGAAAAAGAAGAAATTAATTAAATATATCTTAGCTGAGGGGCTTAATGTTTTTTGGTTTGGTTTGATTTGGTCAGTGCACACCTGACCACTCTTTGTGCCCAGTTGAGTCTTTGAATCACAAGACAAAACATAAGAAAAAAATGGATCCCTTCTTAGGAGGGGAGATACCTTATGCTTGAAGTAGTCTTTTACCCAGGCCAAAGCTATAATTAATCAAATATTAAGACATGCTGATCTTAATAAACATACTTACCTTCTGTTGTCTCAGCCTCTTCCACAATTGAGGTTCAGAGTGACCATCTTTATTTCACAACTGTGGAATTAGGCCACAGGAGGAGGTGAAGTGAGTTGATCAAGTTTGTCCAACAAACCAGCAACAGAACTGGAACTGAAGCTTGGTCTCCTGAAACCTAAGTGGGTGTTTGCTAAGACGCAGTTGCCAAAGTCCAAGTTTTTTTAAAAGACCCTTGCAGCTTCATGCCTATAGCAATTCTGGTGATGAAAAATGTAGCATATAAACAAAAGGTATGAAATTAAACCTTGAAAGGGAATTAATTTCTTCCAGGAAACACAGGAGAAATGAAATTTCCCTAGTACATAATGTGGCTCTCAGGATGTATTTCTTCTGAGTGTTATGGAAATGAAATAGGGAAACATACAGAAGAGATACAAAAATAATCTCTTTCCATTTTTTCTAAACATTTTTCACTGTAATAGCTAGAAACTTTTTATAGCAAAATCATCCAAAGCCCAGGAGTCTGCTCCAGTCTCCTGCTTAGCTGTTATGCACAGTAGCCTCAGGCAACTGGGTTACTCTAAAATTTAATTTTTATTTAAAGAGCTAAATTGGAACCTACCATATCAACTCCCAGTTCAGCTGCTTTAGAAATAAGGATATACTGTAAAAGTTGGGGCAGATCTGCAGCAAAACTCAGGCTCTGAAAAGAGACACCTAAATTCCCTATTATGGAGTGCACTCTGGAAACAGGGGAAAAGAAACATACAAAGACGAAACATTTTTCACCCTTTTGGCAGGAGGTGGTGTTATTAGTAGTAATGGGTGGTCACAGCCAGCAAATTAGGCCAATTAGCTTCAGTTAGCAATTTTCCTGTTCAAACCTTAACCAATTTCTCAGGTGAATATTTTAAGAGGATTTTACCATATCATTTGCCATATAGAGGTGAGATTTGTGAAAGCAAAATCTTTGAAGTAATTTTATAGTCTTTTAAAAATCTGAAAAATATATAATTGGGCTAATATTCACTGGATTCAAGAGTTCTTTGCTTTGCAACATTAATGGTTTGTTCTGAGACTTTCCTTTCCACCCCAACCACCGTTCCCAGCCTGGTCTGCCTGCCAGAGGATGGTACATGTGCACTTGAGGCATGTGCGAAGAAAAGAAGAAAGGGCTAGGGGTGGGATGACTGAAATAATGACTTTTATGCAGAAAGTGCAGAAGTGTGGAGTTGCCTGGGACTCTGCTCTTTCTTGAGATGTTTTTGAGCTGCAAACTGAGAGCATGCAGAACAACCCTTTTGATGCGTAGGCCAGTTTTGGGTTTTTTTTTTTATAGCTGAGTTGTTTTAAAGAAGCAAATGAAAGTGGGCAGGCAAAGTCAGAACTAAGGGCTACGTCTTTTTAGCCCATTTGGACACAGTACTTAATATCTGCTTTGGAAAGGATGGGATTGATCCTGCTGTACAGGGAGTGAAGAGTTGAGAATGGGGAATAAGGGAGAAGGGGAGGGAACAGGGAGAAAAGAGAGCTAAGAGACCCTAATCAATGTTTGACTTGTCTAAAACAGAGAAATAAAGCAGCCTAGAACAACGAAATAAACCAGGCAGTATATCTGTTTGCTACTGCCAGGTGTAGTTGCCACTTACTGAGAGTGTGTTAACCAGGCACTGGGACATTGACATTCATCCCTGCCCTTGCCTACGCTTTGCTGTTGTCTGCTCAGGGATGGTGGGAGCAGCAACATGTTCGAGGAGAAGAAAAGGGCTAGACAGGAAAATGGGAAGTCACATATCTATACAGCTGTCTTCTGTCATAAGACCTGTATAATTTATAACTCCCATAAAACCTTCACAAATGCTTCTAGTATGTTAGAAGTAGGTTTTTTTGTTGGGTATGTAAGTTCAGTAATGTAAGCTAATTAACACTTTTTAGTCCTTCTCATTTTGACTGAATAGAGTCAATAGGATTTTACAGTGGCCAATAGGCTCAAAGGCATTGAAAAGTGTATTAGGCCAGCTCTTTAATGCTGTATTAGTGCTCTATTAATTTTACTGGTAGTGCAAATCCTCATAACATAGATGTAGCTTAGACTACCAGTATTTTAGAGATGTGATGCAGAATTAGGCAATTCCACTAGACCAAAACTTAACTTTTCAAACCTGGTTATCTTCTTTGCGGAGATTTATTGAATGGATGCTGAGAATAGCTTGCTATACCACATTACAAGACATGCAACTTTGTTAAGACTTTGTTTCCTTTGAGTAAACTTTCAGCATTGTTTCTACGGAAACCTTATTTAAAGATTGCCACGGCTCATCCTTACAGGTCCTTTCCACATCTTAGAAGCATGAAAAATGTATATTATAGTAATAAATGGGGATTTTTTCCCCTGTCTAAATGCTTTCCATGTTTTTCCTCTTTTTTTTCGTTTAGATCACAGTTATGTGCAATTATGTTCCTTCTTAAAAAAAGCCTTTGTTACATCCCATAATGTAGTGAGGTGATACCTCCTTTACAATGTTCCACCACCAGTGCTCACCAAGAATCAGAAAGTCTCTGTGTATGTGAAGCTACTGCTTCACGCCACTCTGAATTAACTCACAGTGGGTGTTAGACATCTGCACATGAACAAAAATCTCCCAGAGGAAAATATTTTCATTAGATCTCAACAGTCTCCCAGACTCCATCAGTCTACAAAGCAAAATTCCTGTTTGATCTTGAACTCAGCTCTTTACAGGACAGGGCATACTGCAGCACTATCACATAGTGGTTTAACTCTGTGCACTGTTGTCATGAGTAATTTGGTTTTGAATATGGATTAAAGGATTTTTTTTTTTTTTGCCTGCAGTGCAAAGAGCCATTCTTTACTTTTAATTAGCCATCACCTGCAAATAAATCCAATTTTAAGAAGTGAATGACATCTATTTGCAAAGGAGTCTTTCTAATCCCCTTCACAAAATTAATCCTTGATTTGAAATAAAATCTATTGAACAACTTTATAAATGTTCGTTTGTAGAGGTTCTTCTGATTCAATTAGCTCTTTGGAGTAAACGAAATGGCGTCCAAACACTTTTCAGTCTGTTGATTTAATTCTTCATGTGTCATTTTCTTTTTGTCATACACTTTTATATTCAGAGAAATTATTGGCCTGTACTTTCCTAAACCTCATATAAAAGAGTATAGATTAAGCACGATATGTGATTGCAATTTTTTAAAAAGTCTTCTAAAAAAGGCAGATCTATAGGCATGAAAGAAAGGCAAAAAAGAAAAAAGTATTCAGAAATAAATTGAAAGCTAGCTTCTTGGTAATTTCATATAAAATCTTTTATAAGTTGTTCCCTTTCAAATTATCACAGGTAGTAATGCAGCTGTTTGCAGTTTCCTGGAATTCCATTTCTGTATCATGACGACAAAATCCTTTTGGTCATGTAGGGTGATAATCACCTCCAACACCCCTCCCCCCAACCCCAACGCACATAGATTTTTGGCCAAAATTAGTAACTTATACTCCTTTTGCAATCAGTGGAGTGATAAAGGAACCTCCGGATGTGATTCGTCCCACCTCGCTTGGAAAACTGTCTTAAGGCAGGATGAATTCATTTCAGGAGCATGCCCTTCTCCCCCCACCTAATTGATCTTTGACTTTAGCTGGGTAAAGGTAGATGGGATGAATTTTGCCTACAATCACTGAAAGTAAGGATGTTTGCTATGTAACCTCTGGGTGTAACACGCAGTCCAGTTTTGTGTGGCACAACTATGTGACCTTCATTTAGCTTTTCTGAAGAGCAGCGTTGACCTGCAAGAGTTTGTAAATGAAAGCCATGCAAGATAAAGACTGAAATGAAGTAGTTGAGATGGTAATAGTTAGTAACTTGGGGTGTCGAGAGAAAAACACTGACATGAAAATTCATTAAAAAATAAGAAAAAAAGAAATGGAATTGAAAGACTCAGCTAGGCGAGATTAGGTTCAGCTCATGAGAAAGCTCAGCGTAACTGATACCTCATTGCCTGACTGTGACTGCCTGACTAACAGTCTCATCAGGTGTCTGTGTCAGGAGTGATGAATATACTAATGCTTAGCCCATGCACTTTAGTCGCAAGCATCTATTGCATGTATTAGTGTACTAGCCAGGAAATGCTGTGTATTCTTAAATCACATTTAGTTCTGCTTACAGAGTTCCTAATCCTGGTGAAGAAACCCTAATAAAAGTGCTATCACTTTCTACTGAGAGTAGAGGTAACCTTCTAAAAAAGCAGAGTCAGATGGCACCATCCTCCTAGACTGCCAAGCACAAAGACAACTACATACTGCTAGAGACCCAACCCATGTGCTCATAGGAGCCCAAATCTGTCTCAACTGACTTGAGCCAGCAAACAGTGGAGGACTGGGACTGCTTCCTATGTGAGTATGGATTTACAACATGGATTTGCAAATGGCTGTTTCCTATAAAAAAATGGAAGTGTGGAGGTCAAATTAAAATATTGCCTACTGAGCAGGACACTGCAGGGACAGTCAGGAGGCTTGGGATCTTTTGTCCTTCTCATTGCTCCTAACAGAAGCATTAAGTTTCTCCTAGCATGGAAATGGCCGAATAAAACAGAAACATTAGGAGAAGGAACTCTACATTCAGAGAAAAAAAATATGAAGAAGCATGGAAGAACTGTGAACTGTTGCTAGCACCCGCGGCTGCTGGAAGGCACCCACAGGTCTGGCGGACATTGCCCAGCTGATCTGCTGAAAGACATGAGCAGAGCAGGGAGCCAGAGCAGGTCCCACAGTCTCAGGGATCCTCAGGGACACGTGGGATTTTATTCAAAGCCTCTGCCACAGTCCTGACTCATGGGCAAATCATTTACCTTTTCTGTGCTGTTTCTCTTCTTACGCCTTGCCTTTTTCTTGCCTGCTTAGCCCAAGAGGTGCTTAAAGGTAAGGTTCGTATCCCACTGTGCTTTGGCAGTGCATAGTACGGTGCTGCTGCAATACAATAACTGAGTGATACTTTCATTTTTCATAGCATAAAGACCCATTTCTATACCTAAGTATTGTTCTGGTTAGCTCTGGAAAGTTCTGATACCAACAGAAATGAAAAAGGAAACTCCTGACAGTTTCCTAAGAGACACAAAATAGCTACTCTGTGGATTCTAGCCATATGACAGTGATCTACCCAGACTTTTCTTTATGAGATACATTTAAAACTAAACCTGATTATTTATTTCTACTTTTACCTTTGCTGCTTGGTTGTTTTGTATGTTCCCTTTTTGGTGTAAGCTATCTAACATCTCAAAATTCTTTAAGCAGCTTGACTACTGGAATGTAAGAATACAGTCAACCGACTAAAACAAGCAATGAATTTACTGTTGAGGTTTTATGTCTGAAAACAGACTGAATAGAGGGAGGATGAGAAGGCGCCAAGGGGTTTTGATTAATCTCTGTAGCTCATTATGTGTGGGGGTGGGGGTTTTTTTCTCCTTTTTTCTTTTTTTTTTTTTTCCTTTTATTTTCTTTTCGTCTTACTGGAATTCTCACAAGAAAATCCAAACTCATATTTGGTTTACAGCTAGAGGATGAAATGGTCCTGATTATGTTTTTACATCAGTTTTATGCTGGTAGAACCCAAAATTACTTAAATAGTTAGTTACTGCATACCATCACTGTGGAAAGCACACTCAGGTCCAATATATATTCTATTACTTGAATAGAGAATATATTAGCTATGAAAATGATTAAAAAGAATTTCTGCACAGTGCTATAACCCATACTATGTGCAGTCCGTCTCCATCTGTGTATCTTAAATAGCCATTTTAAATCTTCTTCAAGTCTAACAGTAGCGATATCCCACCTCACACAGTCTTAATAAAAATATGAAATGCTTTCTAAGCTGCAGCTTATTTTTGCTGCACTATTGTGTTCAGTCCAGGGCAGAGTTTCCTTTGGCATTTTTTCTTTCCTAATGTAGAATGTCGCCAGATACAAATACATGGCCTGATGCTGTTTCCCACACATTGATACCTACTTTTTTTTTAAGATAACAAGGAGATCTGAGACCATGAGGAGCTGCAGATATGACGTCACATCTTTAGGAGTCCTAACCACTGGTTGGATTCCAGGTGAAATACCCCCAGGCGTCACAAATAGCACTAGATAGTGACATGTGGGCAACTGAAAACCCAAAGTGAATGAGATTCTTACTGAAAATTTTGTGGACCTTGGGACCCCTCAGTATCAATTTCTGATTGTTTCTAATCAGTTTTGTCTGAACCAAAGTGCAACTGCAACTGACACTCATCAGTCTGATCTCAAACCAAAACACATTCACTTCTTGTTGCTATGGGTGAGGTACCACAGAACTGCATTTGCTTAAGGGGAATTTCATTCATTTTATACCTATGTAAGTGTGAACAAAAGATGTTGCCGACATTAGAGGGATTTTATTGTAACTCAGAATTACACAAGCTCAATTTGATTCACACATGAGAAAAGAATTTTTGACCGAGAAAAAATAAAGTTCATACTAGAATTGCAGGTCCTTTATGTATATTTGAGCCAGGAAAAAAATATACATAAATTCTAATTATTATCTGCTTAAAATGGCACTCCAACTCTAAGCACAGAAAGCAAATGAGCATATTGGACACAGCATTTTTCTCCTCCTCCAGAATAAATCTGTAACAACTCAGATTAAATCAAAGAAGTTACTCACATGCAGAAAACCATATAAACTAGAATGGAGTTGGGCTCTTTCAAATGTGTAATTGGCATCAGGAAAGAAACAGAGCTAGAAATGTCACTTGAATATGAATTCTTGTGATATCAGAGCAGTTCAGGAAAATTAAATTCCAATGGAAAATAAATACCTTAAAAAATCAGCTCAAAATTACCTGATCTATTTAATGGTACTCCCTTGAAACTTGACCTCTGTAAAGGATTACAAAGGCACATAATGAGCAGATTTGCCGTATAATGTTTAATTCCCTCAGAATTTTACACTGAATGTCTGCAATAATGGAACCTTGGAAAGCCCATGGAACTAAAATATAATCCAAAGTAAGCCCATTTGGGATTTCTGAACCCATCATTGAAAAAGCTGACTTTTTCTCTTTTAACTGGATACCAGCATTCTTTCCACCTACTTAGAAATTGCAACCCAGCATGGTTACATAGGCCATACCCTTTGGTAGCCAATGCACTGAGTACTAGTACTGTAGCACTTTAATTTGGCAAAGCACGTCCTACTTACCATGATGTTTCCTGCCAAATAAGTATTTTATATTTTATATTGCCTGTGGCAATAAAACAAACTATTTTTGAGAACGTGACTTTTGACAGTATAACTTTTATTACCTCTTAAAAAGTGTATTTTTGCCAGCAGATTCCAGATTCCACAAGGCTGGACAAAAAGTATGGGCTAGAAAGATTTTAATCATAGTCAACCAGTCATAAAATTCTTCTCATAAACATCATCAAGACCGTCTTAATGTTAATAAAGTCTTGTTTGCACAAACACTACTGGAAAGCAGTTCTAAACTCTCACTGTTACGGTAATTAGAAACTTCTCTGATTTGCTGTGTAAACTTGTTTATAGCCATTATATTCTTCTTTTTTTTTTTTTCCCTGAGTCAAAGTCACCCTTTGGTTTTTTTCCTTCCTGTTTTGGAATGCAGACCTCTCTCTCTCAATATTAAGATCAGCTGTTATACACAGATCGCTTTCTTCTATTATTTTCACTTCTGATCTTACAATTTATAGCAAAATAATATTGTAATTAGTCTGTAAATGCATGTCCTTCCACACAGAATCAAATTGTGTGGGACAATTTTCCGGCTTTCAAATCACCCAGTTCTTACTGTATACGCCTCTCTCTCCTGTACTGATGATACCTTCCAACAACAGAGAAGGAACACTCCTATTTTTTGTACAAGGCCATCAATGAAAACTTTAACTAGGATGAACTGCATCATGAGTAATATCACTACTGATCTCCTGCAGCTAAACTTTTATCCATTTTATAATTCTTGAAACAACTGACATTTCTCTACTCTAAGTAACAATTTACTCAATGTAGTATAGAAAATACTTCACTGCAGTCCACGTTTCCTCTGTACAGGGAAAAAAAAAAACAACAACAAAACCCCACACACTTTTGTTACCAAAGATAAAGTACACCATATGACTGACTTTGCATAAATCCATGTTTTTAGACACACAGCCTGCAGAACTTGAACAGTCATAAGTGTGGATGTCAAAAGTCATTGCCTTTTTTACTTCTCTTTTGTAACTCTCAAAGCATTTTCTTTGGTAACTGTATATTGTAGAGATAACCCCTGAATACGACACTGAGTCTCCTGAAGAGGACACCGCATGTAATAACACCGAAGGCTGAGTTCAGCATATGGTGCTTTTTGAAAGGGATAAAATAGGATATGTTAAGCGGTCTTGCTTAAGATATAGGGGATTTTTCTGGTCTGAGCTGCCACTTGTGGTATCTTTCAGAGGAATAGATGTATTATATATCTATATATAAAGGAGGATTTTTGCTTACTAATGAGAAGCTATGTTGCCTTTAGCCAAAATGAGTTGTAAAAGTTATACTAACTCTTGCTAATATATTTTTTTTGTTGTTCACATGTAGAGTGGAGGCTGAGGGGGATGTTCTGTGGCCTGGTTCTGTCTCCACCCCAAGTTTCTGTTAAGGTCAAATAATTAATCTTGAAATACATAGAAAGATTTAAGTGCTGAGATAAGCAATTCTAGGCTCTTGAGCCCTAGTAGCTGAGTCTAAAAAAAACAAATGAGTTATCTATATTTCCTATACAACTGGAGGAGGGAAGGAGAATGGAATTGTCAGGAAGAGGATTTAAGTGAAAGTTGTCTGTGGTTGCCAATAAGAAATACTGGCCAACTGCATTTCAAGGACTAGGTATCTTATTCCAGGGAGGTATCTTATTCCACGGTGAGTGAAGTGTCTTCCTTTTTTAAGGGTTAAGTCCTGAAGTCCTTCACTAACTTGTGAAGTTAGTTATTGGATCTTGGAAAATAGAGGAGGTATTTCTTTCTGAGACTCTTGCCATTGCACACTTTTATCCAACATGTTAACAGAAAGATGCTCATGTAATAGATGGACAGCCAGGGCTCCAACTCCTTCCACTGCCTGAAGGATTTTAAAGCACGCATTATACTTATCTTGAAAGCACCCTAGGTATTCATGTTAAAATCTATTCTTAGGTGAAGGTCCCAAACTAATTCCAGTCTCCAAGACAGGATGAGCTGTCAGAGAATATTCTATGGGAGCCATGGCACAATCCATGGAAGATGTGAAAGGAGTATTGTTCAAGAAAATTACCATGAAACCTATCAGATTTGGCAATCTGTTCAAATCCAGATTCAGAACTTCAAGTTTCTCTTGGTCCATTTCTGACAATTAAGGAACTTTGTTGTTGGTTGGATGTTTGGTACGGCATCTGATATTGTGCTATGATGTGTTTGAACTAACACTTTAAAATGAATTATTAAATGCTAAGGTACAATATTTCCTCCTAAATCTTAGCACCCATAATGAAAGAACCATTTTAAAGGTAATGAGGAGGTGGAGGAACCACATGTAAACACATACTATAAGCAAGCCTTGAAACAAATGCATGTTGAACCAGTGATCTTATTTAATAACACTTGGACCCTTTTTGTTCCAGTCTAATGATGATATTTATACCAAAATTTTGTAGATCAGTGTGTCTTAACTTCAAAAGTTAAGACCATAAATAGCAAGATTTCTCACTAAAATAAATTAAATTAAAACATTAAGTGGATGCAATATACTAGGTATTAAACTCAAACAGACCTTTCCTACAGTAGGAAGAAATATGTTTTTAATATATTTGGTTAAAACTCTGAAATACCGAACTCTTCTTTTCCCACTTACCCTTTGTTATATATCTTTCACAACTTATTGCCTGAGGGTTCTTGAGGTTTAATGGTGTTATAGGTGCAGTATATAAAACTAAAGAGGCTGGAAAACCCATGAGATATGCAGTGGAAAATTAGGGAATCTGCAAAATCAGCTTTGTGCAGTATTGCAGATGAGGAAAATCTGATACCTGACAGAAAAAGCTCTATAGGAGCGTATCTTATAGTTTATTGCATTCCTACCAGAGATTTCATAGGAAAAAATTCAGAGCGCTCCAACTGTATTCAAAAATAGTAATTTTGTAGACACTGGAAAATGAAAAGACAGACATCAGTATTAAAAATTACGCTCTTGTCCTCCCCAAAAAGTCTGAAAGAAATGTTCTTGGCTAATGGGCCTTTGGCACCATCTTGACAAGTATGAAGAGTCCCTTTAGTGTAGTAAAAGTATTTATTGCTATGGATAAGCCCCAAGATTTAAGAGCACATTACCTGAAGAGGTTTTAATTGCTGGCACACAGAAACAATGGGATGAGATGAAAGAGCAAGAGGCTTCAGCCAGAGGCAGCTTTCCTGTGGAAAGCTGTTCCACTTCAGAAATGGAAGCAAATTAGAGTAATGTCAGGGCCAAAATGGAAACCCAGAAAGGCATTTGTTCCTCAAGCAAGCCCTATGAAATTATGCACCCAAGCATGGCAAATTAAGATGTTCACAGGGCCGAGGAAGTGGATATCCAGAAAAATGAAACAGGTATCAACTGGGATGTTTAAAACTTATTAGGTTGTGTCAAATCACATGCAAGATAATAGAAGATATCAGATCTAATTGTTTACTATTGCTTTGAAATAAAAAGAAGGTAAATGTGTCTGAGCTCTGTCAAAAGGCTTGAGTGGTTGAATCTCACTCATATGCCAGAATTTGAAATTTCAAAAGTTTCCCAGAACTTGAGAAGCTTTTATAACTAAGACGGAGGCGAGAGCTCTATTACTGGCTTCTGAAGACAAAGCTTAAATACTTCTTGAATGATATATGAGACCTTCAGTAACATTCTTTACACGCTCACACTTAGGCACATATATGCAAACCATTTTTAAAGCTGTGCTAGCCCACAGAAATTGAACAAGCTTCAGAAGCAGTAAGGTTCCCAAAAAGTACTTTGTCATGCACTAAATCACGCATATAAATCATGAAAGGCAAACTCTCAACTAATAGTTTGCACTAATGGTTCTAGTCACAATAGTGTTGAATGGACAACAACAATGCAAAGTAGGGCTGGTTTCGTGAAAGCTTGCCAACGTTGTTATAAGCTAAGCAGGACACATGAAGCAGATTAAATATTCTTGTAGAACATAAAATCAGCTTAAAGATTTCCAGGATGAGAGAACGGGGTCCATTTCAGTATCTCAAACATGAGCATGTGGTTTTTTGTTTGAATGGGCCCTTATTTTAATTCCAATGGAATTATTTTTAGGAAAAACAGGCCTATAACAGAAGTGCCTTTTGTTTGGTTTGAAAGTAGCATTACAAATAATTGATACAAAAAGACATTTTTGGCATATTTTTATGTCAAAGTAATCATGTTAAAGTTGTGTGCTTGTAAAAATGTTTCTTTTCTTAGGGAACCTATTAATTTGGTTTATTCCCTCACTTGAAATAAGGAAAATTATTAGAACTGGCAACATTCTGAAGGACAGAATGGACATTTCATGCAAAGAGTTATTTTTGCTCATTTAATGCCATATAATAAAAGGGTGAAATCTTTCACACAACAGTCCATTAAACATTCACTGTAGGTTACCATCTCTCTAAGAGTTAGCAACTTATGCCCTTTTTTTTTTCCTCACTTCCAAAGTGCTGTACTGAATGGTGGAATAAGTCTATGATCCTTACATAACTACCCTGAAACTTTAGAAAAAATGCTTCGCCCCTTCCATCCTTTGAAGAAACTATGTTTAGTGTCAGTTTTACTCTCAGTCCCTTCAACACTTTGTCAACATCCTGATCCCATGGCAGATTGGGAATTAGCATGGCTAACATTTCCTCACCCTTAATCAATGAACTTCACACTTTCAGCAAACACAGCTTTTCATTCATCTCTCTCAATGACATATGAGGTTTTGACTTTTCCCTGTGCAGCAGGCCTCCCCCTATCAATATTTACCCTCTCTCTTGCAAGTCATTATTTTCTCAAAGCAAAGCCTTGGTTTTTGCTTTAAAAAAGAACAAGATGTTTATACTGGCAAAAAGGAAAACTCTTTGGAGTTGAGGCAACATCCAATACACAAGAAAAATAAGAAGGTTTTATGGTTGAGAGGAGAAAACAGAAAAGAGAGAAACAAAATACATTTTTATATTAGCATTAACAAAACTTTATGAAAGATTATCCATTTATTCGAATGTTAAAAATTTAGCTTCCGCCTATACAATAGTTATCACTTAAACCTGTCATCACAACAGGTAACAATAAACCCTTTTTCAGATGACGACAAAGGTACTTTCCTTTTAACCTGTTAGGTTTTGACCCTTCCCTTTTTCCATCATTCTTACTGGTCAAAAGACATTAGTTATAATATTCAAATTCTAACATATCATTGTACTTCAGAAGCAATTTCTTTAGCAACAGTACTTTAGCAGAGGATAAATTCACATAAGGTTTAATGATTTCAGAAGACCTTTCGAAATACATCATTCATGTAAACTGCTCCTTTAAATTTCAGAAAAAAATGCATGGAAAATTTCGTTGTAATGGGAGCTATAGCAAATTTGGGGCAAGAACAGGATCTTCCTTCTCAGATATATAAAACTGTGTCATGTGTCCCTAGAGTTAATGTGTGAAAAGAATGGACTTTATAGAAAACTCAAATGTTGATGAAAAGTACTTGATATAGGTTTGGGACTTCATTTGTTGCAAAAAATCTGAAATGTGATGTCAATTAATACATTTTATTCTGACTAGTCCTTTCTTTTTAATGACATTATATTAAGTGTTGTCATCAGATGTGTTAGAAACACAGATAAATGGGTATGTTTCAAACATGATAAAATATAAGCAAAATAAGTTCAAGAAAACACATTGCTTATTCACATTTTTTTTCCCAAGTTTTGTAGTTCTTTTTATTATATTTACTTGGGTTTTTTTTAACCTGTCAGGTAGCTGTGGTGGCTACTGCTGAATATTTGATGTGCAGATTTCTGAATTTCTGAAAACAGATTTCTGAAAACATAGGCAACTGGAAACAAATGCCTACAGAATATGAGTGGAGCTTGTGCTTTTAAGACATTTATTTTTCCTTGAAATCCCAACTGTAGGTTTCAGGGAGCATATTTTCAAAATGCCTAAGGCCCAGGTACTGATTGTTCTTGTGGGAATAAACTGGTGCCTGAATAATGCAAACATAGTATCAGTCGGGTCATTTGAAATGTAACCTCACACTACTCAGTTGAAGATGCAGAAGATGCATAATTTTGGAGATGAAAATTCCTGTCTGCAAAAGTAACCTTTGCCTCTGAACCTGCAGACAAACCGATATGCGTGCAGCAGTAGTTCTATGACAATACAGAGAATGTGTCAATAGGTGATATGGAAGTAGTTAAACAAATGTTAACTGGTTTTGGTTAGGACCAAGGAAGGTAGAATAGCCCACACTGTAAAAGAAACATTGTCTAGCAGAACACACTTCTCTCTAGTAGCTTCTTAGCACTTTAAATTTCATTTCCCCTGCTTTCTGCTGCTTTTGTGCCCTTACTTCTTGCCTGTTCTGGCCCATGCTTTGACAGGAAAACAATTTGCTTAGGAAAAATGATGCAGGATGAATAGGTTTTTGCTTAAGCTATGGAGCATGGATGTTTCAGACATTTTGCACTTCAATTACTGGAAAATCATCCCCCTATAGGGTGCAAATCCTCACTGGATCAAAGCTTGAGTAGGTTCAAAGAAGGAGAAAAATCCTTAAGACATGTCCCTGTGAGCTGCAGAATTACAAAATTTCCAGTGGGTCTATTTCAGAAGAGTAATTGACAATGCAACTTGTGTTTCTACATTCTTCCATATAAAAAAAAGAACATATGTTATCCTTGTTTAAACAGTCTAAAGGGTTGTGCAATGAAAATCAGAATAGTGAAACTATAACTAAAGGAGTTTACAGATAACAGCACTGATAGATTTTAATGTTAATTTTTACAAAATGTATCCCTGTTAAATTACTTGCTTGATAGCTTTTTAATCTGCTTCATTGCTATTTTGCTTTCAGTGTCACCAACACATTCTCTTTTTGCATAGGAGTAAAAACTCAAAGGATATATATTCAGCTGCTTCCAAAAATAGTGCATATGAAGAGAAAGAAATCCTGGCCTTACTTCCAGGGTCACACCAGCCAGGATAACAAACTCTCATTACTTTCAGTGGAGCCAAGAATGAGCTGTAGGTTACTGACTTCACAGATGTACAAGGAATTGAAAATCTCAGATGCCTCAAGGATAATTTGCTTTGGTGGGGAAAGACGGCTTTCCATGTTCCCGTAACTTGTTTTAACCAGAAAGGATGTTGTTCTATTTTCTTTTAAACCAGTTTTTTTGAGAGGTATATCAAGGAATACATCAGTTAATTTCCTGAAGTAAATTTGATCATACTGTTATCTTGCAGCTCTACCTATACTCTATTTTTTACTTTTTAGTGACTTATTTGAAACTTTAATGCTGAATTAAAGCTGTGATTTGATATTTTCTGTAAGTCCTAGTCTTATAAAGTTGTTTTTCCACTTTCCTTTATTACAGAATAATGTATTACAAAATCATCCATAAGGCACACCATTCTAAAACCTTGCAAAAGTATAACATATCACATATATGTAAATAGATGAAGCTGTTTTAGGAAAAGTTTCAATAAATTTCTTATAACTGTACCTACAAATGCATATTTTTACATGCAGATAGAAACAGACAAGCTCTTCAAGTGTGATATCTGTCATAAGTAAATCATTTCTGCTTTCATATTTCCAATGACCTTTTCCAGTTTTATCACAGTATTTTGTTACATAAAACTCAGGTTTTGATCCTTCTCTAATCATACCCAATAGAAGGAGAGATTTTGATTTTCATGGAACATTCATGGGATACTCCAATTATATTCTTCAAGCACTGGTTGTTTTCTAACGACCTTACAAAGTCATTTTCTGTAGAGAAAAATATACAAATTTCCAAGCAACTGAGCAACATGCAAAGTTTCCGCAGCTCTAATTTCTGGTGAGAGCTGGTGTATTATAAGAAATAGCTTCTAGCTATGACAGCAACATGAAAAATATTTCTGCACTAATGAGGATGGGAAATTAGGGAAAGGGCAAGTTTACAGTTATTTATATGTTATTTCTGTATGCCATTATTCTAATCAATATTTCTATTTATATTATACAGTGAATTATTATCAGAGAAATCATTGGCATGGCACCTGGGAAAAGTCTTATTCAAGGTACATCTGTCAAGAGCTGGCTTTTCAGGTGGCATATTACATCAACAATATGCATCTGTAGTAGGCAACTTCTGTGTTTCATTATATTACCTATAGCTGCACAATAAAAATTTGTAACATCTGCTGATTTTTCTTCCTATACCTGATGAAATTATCTGTGGTGAAAGATGGTACAAATGAAGCTAGAGGCAAAACTGTCATTGACTTTCATGGAGTACCCTGGCTTTTTTCAGCAAGGAATTTTCATATTTTGGCCAAGATAAGGAATTTTTTCCAGGCTCAAAGCAGAGGAAATGTATAACAAATGCCGAATTAATTAGTTTTATCAACACAATGCATCCAGACACAAATAACAATTGCCCTTCAGAGTCCCCAAGCTCTTTGTTTCTCTCTAATTTACTTCCTCTTGGTGCTGCACTTCCTGAAAGGTACATTATTTGCCCACATAATAGCTCCAGGTCCCAACAGACTTAAATCATAAAGGACTTATGACTTCATGCAGCTTTTTTTTAGAAAAAAATAACCTCTTGCAAACTCTGGAAGGACTCTTCTAGAGTAGATTCAATTACTCTTTGAGAAGTGTTTTTAGTAATCCATCTAGAAATGGTAATACTCTACCACCTTACTTTACATGTTACTACTGAAGTGGTATAAAGCTATTGCTGAGGTATGTCTAAAATGGGTTAATATTTTCATGTATTTTTTACTTTGATGTAATTTGTGAGCAAACTAAGAATAACAAAATGGCCACTTGAACTTTAATTCTAAATAGATTCATGTCTTGAGGGATTAATTTAGATTCTCATGTTCAAATTTTCACGGAAGTGCTGAGAAACCCATGTCCAAGGTAGCTGACTTTTGTATACGACTGTTGAATACGGGAAGTTTTAGCAAATAATTTGTTTGTCTGTGCTGGTGTTATGTTCAAACAAGTTCACTTACTCATTTAAATGACTAAGTTAACCTCCCTTATCTCCATACAAAACATACCTACAGCAACAGGTATATGCATTCATTCCTAGCTATTATAAATATTCAAACCCACTAGCACTGGGTTCATAATGTCTGTGCCTAAAGAGGGAAAATATGCACTGTCTCCCAGTAGGTGATGTTTACAGAGTTGGAGCATTGGGTACCCATATTACTCAGTGTCAGCCATATATTTATCTCCACCTACAAGAATGTAAAGGTTTGTCACTGTAGTGTCATATGTGTAGGTGATGCTCTGAGGCCCTTCCACTAGGGTGGTGGGTTCTAGAGCAGAGCTGGCAGCCCCATACTTTACTATGTAAGCCAAGGAATGGCAAGCATTTGAATTTTTGAATCAAATATTAAATAAATGCGAATTTCCAGCACACAATCATTTGTACAAAAAATTACTATTTTGAAATTTTCTAAGATGGTTCCAATGTGCTTTTATCATTTTAAGATATGTTCCCTTCTGTAGCATTTTTTTCTATGGTTTGAATATGATATTTATACTCGTGTATGTGCACAGGAGAGTGAGTGAGCAAGCAAGAAAGAGTGGGATGAGAGACAGCATGCTTTTTCGGTGTCAATTTACAGTATAGTAAGAATATTTGCTGTCTTAATGTATTCAAACTCCCACATACTCTTGCAGGCAATTAAAAAATGCTTTCTAACTGCCTTTGAGGCACAGTGCACTTGACAAGTTTGGCAGATTCCTTGTCATTTTGCTGAACCTGATAACAAGAGCAGGTAGTCCCAAGCTTACACGGCTCTAGTTTTATAACTCCCAGAATCCCTTTTTACAAGCAAGATCTATGTGCATATTCATTCTAACAGCTTTAAGAGTTTGAACACCTGCTCCTTTTAAGTCATTCCCATTTCATGTCATTATTTATAAATGCTCTAAAACACAGTGCATAAATCATTGTTGGTGGATCTGTGAAAGAGAAAAAAAAATTTCCCTAAATGAACCAATAGTGAATGGGTCCTTTAAGAACATTCTCTTCCACTCATCAATTGCTTGAATTGGAACAACAATACTTTCAAATACATTTTTTTATGCAATAAAATAGTGATATATTTTGCAGACAAGTTAAGATTAATTAAAATTCAGGCACTGAAAACAATTATCCTGCTGTAAGTATTTCCTGCAAGACAGAAATATTTGTTGACCCAAGATTAGAACAGCAAACCTATTAAGTAAATTAATAACCCAAATAATTTAAGATTCCTAAGATTTCTGGTGGGAATTTTAAACAAAGATCTATTACATCTGTTCGACACTCACACTGCTGTTCTGGTTGTAGTTTCTTAGAAAAACATGTACTCTTTCCGAGAGCCAGCAAATAGCTGTTATCAATATACTGAGAAACAAAATGTAAATTGGATGGCCAGCACCCCAGCCTAGAACGTGGTGCTGTTGCAAGTTACCATGAGCAGAAAAAGGAGATTGTATTCTGCCCACTTTCAGGGTACATTGAGAGTAGCAGCACTAAGTCATAGCAAACCAAGGGCAGCTTTTGGACAGAATGATGGGAGTAGAATTGCTCCTGATTTATTTTTGTGGCAGGAATTCTTAAGACTGAAATGGGCATCTGAAAGAAAGCCTTTCCCAGTTACTTTCATGAAAGGATGGAAATTTGATTGCTCTCTATGGGCAGGAAAGGTGTGGCTGTGCTCCCATCACTTTCCTAGCTATTGTACACAGCTACAGAGAGGCCTGTACTCTCTTGTATACCTCCCTACGTTTTTAAAAGACTCAGCCTGAAGACCAGCAATGGCCAGAAAACAGGCCAGAGGCACAGCTTTGGTCTCTTTGAATTGCCTTAGATCTGCATCTTGCGAGGCTCAACACCATCAGCCTCCGAGGGCATCCAGTCCTGGAGCTAGCCTGTGGAGGAGAGACAGTGCAGAGCACTGAGGATGAAACTCACAGAGCTTTCTCAGCATAGGGAACGAGTTGATCCCAGATAAGTAGCAGAGGCAGGTGAAATGAAGACAGTGTGACATTGTAGGGACAACAAGGACCTGGGTCCAGTAAATGTACGATAGCTCAATGTGAATCATACAGCACAATCCAAATACACAGCTCAGAAGGGTCGTGGGGGCAGTATCTTAAAATCAATTCTGTAAACAAACAAAGTCAGTTATATTCATCATATCCAGAGCACTGTTTTTGGACCTAGGACCTTGAAAGGCTTTGATTTCCTTTTTAATGTGCCTATTCAATTAGTTATATTAAGCCTCAATAAATGAGGTTTGGCAGCCTCCTTTAAACTAAGAAAATTTACTGTTGCTAGCAGAAGCCGCAGTGAAACCCTCCTCTATTCCTTGCCCCATCTTCATTACTTATGACTAGAGTACAATGTTGTTATGGCTTTTTGTCAGTTAAAAAAAATCATTCTGCAAGCTAAACAAAATCTATATTACAAAACTTTGTTTTCCGATATGTCATATGGTTTACTCAAGTAGAACTGTAACATATTTTGATAGATTTGGCAAGTGGAATAGGAGGTATTTATATGGTTTTGTGTTGCATAAATAACTAAGAAAAGTTATCAGATTTTCAACATGAAATCCTACCAGGATGAAAATATCTAAAAGACTTTTTTGTATTTTGGGATCTTTTTAACACAGTTTCTGTCTCTCAAAATGGACATAATCTAACTAATACTATATGAGATACCCTTTCTTATGAATAGAAGGTTTCTACCAAGTCCTTTTGAGTTCTTTAGGTCCTTTCCATGATACTTGATACTATTTATTTTCTTTTAAAAGAACACCAAAAGAACTATTCCTTTTCATCATCAGTTTCTCACTGGATTTCACATAACACCTTGCTTAAACTTTTACCCATTTTCAAAACAAGAACTTACATTTAAGGTATCCAGCCCATTCTCCCACCAATATTTATACATATAGCCTTTCAAGACCCCCAGTGCCCACATAACTGAACAGTAGGTAGAGTTTATGGATGAACTTGCTGAAGGAAAAAGTCATAAACTATTATGTGCATGATACCAGTGTACCTCTCCAAGCTGAATTTTCAATGCTTTCACAAGCTATCAATACGTCTCTAAGAACCCACTGCTTTAAATCAAAAGGCAACGAATCCTCCAGACAGTAGCTACTGCACTTTGCAGGTTGGAGTCTACTATATGAGAGGTATAAATTCCAGATTTTCAAACTTCTTTTGATTCTGTCAGATATGGTAGTTGAATGTAGTCATAAAATTGCCTAGTGCTGTTTCTACGGTTAATAGGGAGATAGTCAATACATTCTAAAGCCGCATATATTTTAGTGAGTTTTCCTGAAGAATGTAAACTGAGATGCAGTTGATTCTAATGTTAATATTTACTTATAAAAGCGCATCACCAATTTCTTTTGAGCCATATTATAGCATTGTTGTTTTAGAGACCTTGTCACACCTGCAAGAAAATATCTCGGAATAGAAATACTAAAGAAAAAAATAACATTATCATCAGTAAGACATGACTTATGGCTCCACATGAAAGAGTCAACCTTGAACTTTATAACAAATACAATATAGTCTCTATATATAGTGTATTAAAACAAGACTTGTCAGTCACTCTTTTTGGAAGATTTTAAAGCAGACAGTTCTTGATTTGGAAAGCCAGATGAAAGAGAAATTTACTTTCTTACCCTTTTATCCTTCCTAGGTTAGGGTCAAATGATGACATTAAATGATTAATCAGATTTTGTGGGCTGATAATTAAATTTAGTTGAATGTAACTTAAGAGCTTCATGGCAACAAGATAAAACTAACTTACTTTGCCAAGGGAAGTAAACCAATTATTAATTAAGTCAGTGGGAATGCATATGAAAATCCATTTTCTTTACTAACACACCATGTTATCCAAAGCCAGAGCTCTATCTAGGAGATTTTCTGAGTCAAGGTCTCTAGTTTTCAGGAGCTGCTCTAGTCCAGTGTGCAAGCAGGGTGTGAAGGCTCACCAGTTCTACAATGACCAGACAAAGCATTGACCTAGCTAGTGCTGTCTCCAGCTTCCCTTACTTCCCTGTTCCTGCTGCTAAGCACAGGCTGCAGAGTTAAGTCCATCATACGGATCATCTGTCTGGACTCCCTTGGGAACACTTCCCATCCTGTTATCCATGCCTGCCACTAAAAAGATCAATGAGATACCTAACTTCCAGTAACCTCCACTACATCCTCCATTACACTGATTTTTACCTGCTACCCCAGCTTTCCCCAGTCTGAGTGTCACCACCACAGGATGACAGTTCTGTGGGACAGAATAGCAGAGCGTACCATTTACAGATGAGGATTCAAGAGACAATGGCTGAAATCCTGGGACTTCCAAGTACTGCAAGGATAATTTCAGCCCCACCCATTCCCCTTATCTCTCCTTCCAACAGTAAGAATTTCAGAGGGTATACGCACATCTTGAACCAGAAGTGGAGTGCAAATAAAATACAGTACATGTGTTGGATAGGACTCCATGATTGTTTCAAAACACAGAGAGATGAAGTCTGGAGGACAATAAAAAGGTTCAGAAAATAAAAAAATTTGCAATTTGTATAAATGTTCTGTAATGAGGTCTGTTGAAAATATTAATTTTAAGATTATTATAAAATGTGCTACTGTGCACAGCTCCATTTTCACTTGTGCAAATGGTACACAAAACAGTATCATTGGGTATCTATGCTCTTTCTGATTAGCAATGTCTCTTCAAAGAAAAGCAAGAGCACATTGATTTCCAGCCCAAAACACACAAATATGGATTTTTTAAAAAGTACTCACAGCAAAATTGTCCTTATTTTCTTCTTTCATAGAAGGTTTACAGAAGAGTCTATTCTTTGACTGGAATCAGGGAAATGACCTCTACTTCATGCTTGTCTTCTGACAATCCTTACACTATGTGTATGTCTCAAAAAATGTAGCTCTAAGTGTCTCAGAGCTACTGCCAGCTGTAAAGAATTTATGTTTGAAATGCTTTTGAATATAAAAACCCTACCAGTAATGTTCCATCACTTTTATTTTCTTTAACTGAGTCCTTTTTGCTTTTTAAGTTTTATTGAAAGAAAAATACTTGTTTCTATATATTTATTTATCTTTCAGAAAGGGACACCTACAAACACATTATTGTAATAAGTATTAATTAACATGTCATTAGTGTCTCCTACATTTACATCCACATTTTAAATTAATTTCAATAAACTTGGCTTTACATGTAACTTCCAAAGGATCTCGACAACTCAGAAGTCTAGTAAGATTTTCTTATTAAATTTACAGGACTGTTTCTCTGCAAAAATACTTAAATATATCTGATTTCTTTCATTTAGATTTCAAATTCTCTCCCTTTCTGTCCCCTTTTCTCATTCTTAGTCAGTTTCTTTTTCTAGTTGCTCCTGTGGCTTGTGGCTACATGTCAGATGTAGGAAATGACTGCAAGCCTTTTAAGACACCATGGATGGCAATATGCAGAATATCACACATTAGGGTTCTGAGAAGGGAGTGCAGTATCCCTGTGGTGGCATCTAAGTGTCCTGAGAGAGCCTTTGGATGATCTAGGAGGTGAACTTCAACTGCGGATACACATTTAGGACGCCCTGCTACTTGCCACCCACTGCAAAGGGCATTTCTAATGCAGTGTGAAATCCCAGTACCGGGAAAATACTGTGCTGAACAACTGCTGTGGACTAATTATACAGACACAAACAAAGCCACTGGGCTAGTTCTGCCAAAAGCTGAGGAATTCAATACAGAACATTGCATCTTTAAAGCATCAAGCTGCGAGCCCAGCCGTTGGGTCTGCACTGTGGTTCTCTGCATAACAGCGAGGAAGCTTTGCAGGTGTAAAATGGGATCAACGAACTGAACAGGGAGCCAGTTAAATGCCTAGAGGAAAAGCTGGATTGAGGGATCTGCAAAACATGTTCAAGAGCATAGCAGCATTACTTTAGGTTGCAAAAAAGCACTTACCTCAGATGAGGTTTCATGATTCTGCACTCTTAGATCTCAATGCCTGCCCCTCTCCATCCTCCTTAGACACAGAAGGGGAATTAGTTCATTTCCTAAATATCTTCATAGTTAACATGTTTACCTAGCAGTAACAGACCTGAGGTCAAATCTTCCTCTTCTTAAGGAAATTTGACCCTATTACATTTTAACAATCATTTTAAATTATTTTAATGATAACATTTTAATCCATGAACATGGGACAGAACTAAGGGGACTCCCTAGGATTGCTTATAGATTGGCAGGGAGAATATTCCTCAGTAAGGTGGAAGAATAGCTAAAGTAGAAAGAAGTTAATTGGATTCCCTCCTGTTAGCAAGTTCTCAAACCACAGAGCTGTTGGATAAAACAGCACTATCATTTATCACAGGGGAAGCCAAGCTCAAGAGGGTCCAAGCTGTAAGAAGACATACTGGTTTGGACCCTGTGGGTAACCTTACTGTGTGAATCTCAGTCATGCTTGAGGGAGAATTAATCATTTAGCTGCTAACAACACCGCTTCTAGGCATGAGGAGGAACATACCTTTAGGTAAGTGAAAAAGATTCACAGCCTTTCACTTGAAGCAGGAGGATGCCTATCTGCACAGAGGAATAGCGAATAAATGCATCCATCAGATCTCACAATAATCAGCTGCCTCTGAGACTAGCAGGGAAATGTAGGGGATGCAGCTATGTTTAAAGGCTTGCATAATGAACCTTCAGGTATCCTGATCCCTTTGCTAGCAGCTACCTGGAGTGTAAACTTGGGCTTGGCTTGTAGCACCTAGAACAGATACAAATGGAAAGAAGGCCTCTTCCCAGAGAAAGAGGAATTATCCAGTCAGTGCGTGACCAGTGCATGACAGGATGCACAGGAAAAACTACCAGCAAAAGCTTTAGTGCCTCTAGATTTCAGCTATATCAATGGATAAACAGTTGATAAATAGTCTTGGGGAACTTGTACATAGAACATTGCTGGAGTTGGAGCTGTAAAGATGAGGAAATGGATACTGTGTGGTTGATCATGCATTCTGATATATTTGACAGTGCACTGTGGTGAGTAAAGTATATGGAAAAATCAGGCTCCTGCAACACAAGCTTTTAAATTGTCTACATGTACATGGTGGTCCTTATCCTGGAACACTGGACATTTGGCAGCTATCTGGAGCAGACAAACTAACAAGTATCTCTCCTTCTGCACGGAAAAATCTTTTGACAGGCAAACCCAAACATATGTAGTTCTATCACAGGAGCTGTATAATTAGCAATGACAGCAGTTATGGATTTAAAAGACTGAATTTTTTTCCAGGGCAAGCCCGTTGCAGCCGAAAGATCTGACAAATACTATAGGACAGAAAATTCTGTGACTTATACTTCATATAATTTTCACCTCCAATCAAAAAGGGTGAGTCATAAGATCACTAAGTGAAAAATAATTATGATTCAGAAAACTCAGATTACAGCATGATTGTTCCTTAAAAAAATCAGACCACACACGTATTTCTAACTTAAAATATCTGCTCCTCGTGGTTACTGAAATACCTATCTGATGACTTTTAGACTACCCCAAAGTTTACATTTTGTCTCATTCTTGCTACGTATGAGAATCCAAAACAACTAAAACTAACACAGGAGAGTTTGTCTTACCTTCCTTCATCAACAAAATATTAATTAAAGGAATTCAATATTAACGGCACTTCTGCTGCTTGCTCTCAGGCTATTTTATCCCATATGGTTTCTAAAACAATTGCCCTATATATTCCAAATGGGAAAAATTCGATATCATAGAATCATAGAATACCAGGTTGGAAGGGACCTCAAGGATCATCTGGTCCAACCTTTCATAGCAAAAGCATGGTCGAGACAGGATGGCCCAGCACCCTGTCAAGCTGAAACTTAAAAGTGTCCAGTGTTGGGGAATCCACCACTTCCCTGGGGAGATTATTCCAATGGCTGGTTGTTCTCATTGTGAAAAATTTTCCTCTTGTGTCCAGTCGGAATCTCCCCAGGAGTAACTTGTACCCATTACCCCTCATCTTTTCCACATGGTTGAACTTCATAAAGTTCTTGTCAGCCCACTCTTCCAGCCTATCCAGGTCTTCCTGCAGGGTGGCTCTCCCTGCTGAAGTGTCCACTTCCCCACTCAGTTTGGTATCATCAGCAAACTTCATCAGAGTACACTTGATCCCATCATCCAGATCACTTAGGAAAATATTAAACAGCATTGGGCCCAATATTGATCCCTGGGGGACCCCACTTGTGACAGGTTGCCAGATTGAAAAGGAACTATTTACCACCACCCTCTGGGTACAGCCTGTTAGCCAGTTCCCCACCCACCGCACAGACCACTTGTCTAGACCATAACACATCAGTTTCTCTAGGAGGAGGCTGTGGGAAACCGTATCAAAAGCCATGGAGAAACCCAGGTAGACAATGTCCACCGTGTGCCCCACATCAACTGAGGAGGTTACTTTGTCGTAGAAGGTGATCAGGTTTATCAAGCACAATTTGCCCTTGGTGAATCCGTGCTGGCTTTTCCCAATCATGTGCTTCATTGACTTGTGATAGCCCCCAGGAGGATTCATTCCATAATTTTCCTGGGGAGTGAAGTAAGACTGATGGGCCTATAATTTCCTGGATCCTCCTTTAAGACCTTCTTGTAGAGGGGGGTGACATTAGCTTTCTTCCAGTCTTCTGGGATGTCCCACAATCTCCACAATTTCTCAAAGGTTATGGAGAGCAGCCTTGCAATGACATCAGCCAGATCTCTTAACACCCTCGGGTGGATATTTTCAGGGCCCATGGATTTGTAGGGGTCAAGCTCCTGTAATAGTTCACATACCAACTCTTCCTTCACTGACAGTGGGTCTGCGTCTGCTTCAACCTGGATTTTTGTTCCCAAGGCCTGGGGCCCAACAGAGCTGGTAAAGACACAGGTGAAGAAAGTGTTGAGAACCTCTGCCTTTTCAGCATTGTTGGTGACTAATTGACCTCTCCTGTTTAACAGTGGGACAATATTTTCCTTCTGTTTCTGCTTGTTGTTTACATACCTGAAGAACCCTTTCTAGCAGTTTTTGATTGGCTAATTTCAATTCAAGCTGAGTTTTTGCTTTTCTGACTGCATCTCTGTATGCCCTGGCAATGTCCTTGTAGTTCTCAATGGTTTTCGTCCACTTTTCCATCTCTGGTATGCTTCTCCTTTGGTTTTGAGCAGACTCAGAAGCTCACAGTTAAGCCAAGGCTGTCTCTTGTTCCACCTACTTCCCTTATCTTTAAAGGGGATGAACTGTTTTTGTGCTTTCAGGAGAGTGTTCTTGAAAAACTCCCAGCACTCACTAGCTCCTTTATCCTCCATGGAAGCTTCCCATGGAATCCCTCCCAGTTGAGCGCTGAGCAAGCTGAAGTTTGCTCTTCTAAAATCTAAAACCTTTGTCTTAGTACTAACCTTCAGAGTGCTTGTCACTGCTGTGGTTGGCCTGGCTTATTCCCCAGTTGGTTGCAATGGTGTGAGCATTGCCACTTTGGACCCCACCCCCCAAGTCCATCAGCTTAAAGCCCACGTCATCAAGTTAGCCAGCCTGCTGCCAAAGATTCCCTTGCCTCTTCTAGACAGGTGGATCCCATCCCTCCCTAACAGGCTATAGTCATCGAAGAATGTCCCATTGTCATAAAAGCCAAAACCCTCACAACGGCATCAGTCATGAAGACAGAAGTTGATTTGCATTTTACATCTATTTCTGGCTGCACCCTTTCCTCTAACTGGTAAAATAGAAGAAAAGATAACTTGGGCACCAATACTTTTCACTTGCACCCCCAGGGCTTCATAGTCTTCCTTGATTCTGCCCAGGTTCTGGCTTGTGGTGTCATTTGTGCCCACATGAAAGAGTAGTCTGTGCTCTTGACAAGTTGTGGCACCCTCTCGGCAACATCTCAGACCTTAGCTCCCCGGAAGGCACCGTACCTCTCGTGACTCTCTGTCAGGCTGGCAGATGAGTGCCTCAGTGCCCTTTAACAGAGAATCACCCACTACGGGCACTTGTTGTTTCTTTTTGTGGTATCCACTGTGTGCTGCTGGTACTGTTTCTCCTTGCAGACTTTGCTCGTGGGTGTCTACAGCTGTTAAAGCTTCATATCTGGTTTTGGTTGTATTGCTGGAGGGTGGGAACTGAAGCAGAGTCCTGCTTTTGTGGGTCGCTAGGGTCCAGGGTGCCTCATTCTCTGTGGTGTCTGCTACAGGAGCATGGTTCTGAAACCTCTTATCTATCTCTGTCTCAGTCGCTCTAATAGTGAGCAGCCTTTTAACTGTTTCCTGCAACTCGGCCACCTGACGCAACAGATCATCAGCCTCTGCACATCTTTTGCAGGTACTTACCTTTACTCCAGCAGAAGGATCTGGGCACTTGTTGCAACCTACCGTCTGCACTGAAGTCTCCTTCCTTACCAGTTCCGTCTGGGTGGAAGTGTAAGACATGTCAGGGGCTTTCTATGTAGAAACACTGGTTTTAACTCTAAGGCAAGTGCCCACTGTCCTGGCAGAGACCTAGACCACTTCCCTAGGCTGTGGACCTACAAGCAGGGTGCACAGCCCTTCTCACAAAACTGCGGTGCAAATTGCGGTGCCCTCTCTGTGCGCCCTCTCGATCCTGTTTGCACACCCTATTCACAGCGCTCCCTAGGGCCGTTTAAATGTCCCAGGGTTGCTCCTGGCAATGGCCAAGTCGCAACAGTCTCTCTCGTGAGAGCTGCTGGCTCCTGGCAGGGCTCTCTGCTCTTCCTCGGGTTTCCCTGGCTCTGGGAACCTCCCTGTACACCTCGATCTAGAGCTCAGTGACAGAACTTACCATTGCCGCAGCTGCATACGCCGCCGACTGAGTGGATCAAGTATGGATCAAAGGTTCCCTTCACAATCAAGGGAAAGTACTAAACATCCTCACAGAGTGATATTCAGACCATTCCCTTTTTTCATTGACTGTATGACCTGGATGCCTTCAGAGAGCAATGTATTCCCAACCTCTTTCCCTAAGAATATTGTGAACAAATGAGAAATGTCAGGCACCTCCACTTCTTGGTTTCTCACCCACCCCGCTGTAGGACAAATTTGTGGTTTCTCTCGTAATAGTTCAGAGGCTAGATAATCTTCACCTCTCCTGCTGAACATGTGGTGCAGCTTTGGACTAAGTGCACTTAGTTGGGAATCAAGTGTTGTGGAGTTTCTAGCCATCTCCCTTGGGTGTGTAGGTATACTGGAAAACCATTTAACAAAAAAATAAACACTTCCAGAACCAAAGCCAGAAACCTAAGGCTTCATCATTCCCTTCTACCTGAATGTCTTCCCTGCTAGACTTGAATCAGACTCATTTTTCCCTGCTCTTTCTGGGCCCCGGGATCTTCCACTCTTCCACCCTCAAAAAAACAGATGAAACAGCTTCCTCACCATAACTCTGTGAGCAGGTAGGTGCTCACTACAGAAATAGAGTCATCTTTCCTCCAGGTAATGAAATGTTGCAGATGAGGTTGCCTGGGCTGTTGCATAACAGGGTGAGCACCAGCACTGACCACTTCTGGGTTTAGTCTGGGTTCACACTGTGAACTCTAAGCGGGAGGCAAGAACTGTGTCCAGGTGTGTGTATGGGCACACCTCAACAACAACTTCAGGCATAAAACATGCTCCCGTGTAGTCCTGAACTCTGGTGAACTGACTCACCACTTGGAAAGAGGGAGAGTTTTCAGCCACAATTTAGGCAGGAAGTAGGAAGACTGAATCATAAATTCAGGATCAAAGTGCAGGATCAAGTACATGACTCCTCTTGGAGTCATGTACTCTATTGACTATTACTGAGGTCAGTATTGCAAAAATATATCATTACGCTGCCTCTAAATCAGGAAGATAGTACTTTCTAATACTTAATAATGTGATCCAACGAACGCTGAAGTCAGTGGAGGTTTCTCCAAACACTTCAGTGGGCTTTGTATGCAGTGATAATACTGAGCTCAAGGGTAAAAAAATCTTCAGATTCTTGACCAATTAAAAGAGAAAACAAGTTTCATTTCTGTCATGTTGATGATCCCACATCTGCTTTCCAAGAATAATCAAGTACATGTATAGATAACTTATGTTGCTATTCCAGTGAGTCACAAACTTTTTTTTCAGTTTAAATTTCAAATTAATTGGCTGTTAAATATTCAGAATTTTTGAATTATTGTGAGTTATTGTGATTGTTATTTAATATTTTGCTTCTGCTCATTGAATTGGTGATCTAGTCAGGA
Organism: Mycteria americana; assembly: GCF_035582795.1. Classification (NCBI taxonomy): domain Eukaryota; kingdom Metazoa; phylum Chordata; class Aves; order Ciconiiformes; family Ciconiidae; genus Mycteria; species Mycteria americana. The sequence goes on along the minus strand of NC_134366.1, from coordinate 99,406,937 downwards.
CATTTCATATTATGAACTGTGAATATTACAGCTAGGTATAAAGTACCAAAATTACCAGTCAGTTGGTTTTAGCTATGTACAGTATGGTGACTTATGTATTAACAATGAATAACCTGGTAAAAGCAGATACCTAAATTATAAGAACGAATAATATGAACTTAAAAAATATCAACCACAAACAAAAAATTATTTACTAAAGAAGTCTGTAAATGTTAGCTAAAAAAATACATCTTGGAAAATTTCCTAATCTTTTCTGATACAATTTGTGAAAAGGAAAAAAGGCTAAATTAATCAAATAAATTATTCATTGAGAATTATTTGCTAAGCTCTGTTAATTAAGCAGTAGGTTAATTACGGAATAGAATTGTGTGTGAGGGGCAGACAGGGAATCCTGCTTATGAACTATGCGTCCTGGGACTGAACTGAAGAAGTGTCTACTCTTTCTCTCGCCAACGGAAGCATGCTGTTAATCACTCCCTGTATTGCGCAGTTTAAGAGTTCAAAACCAATACAATGCTGAGGAAAAGTTTCTTCCATAAGATTAATTTCTTTTCCAGTTAGCAATAGGCTGGGAACCCATGCAATATATAATCATTATTTTTATTAATTATCTTTCGTTTCTTTTAAGGAGTAATTTTTCCCCCAAATCAATTAACAGTCCTGACATACCATCCATCCATCCAGAGGTACATGTGGGTCATTCTAGATAAATGGGACAACTGCTTAAAATACTGGATCAATGTTCACATTTAAAATGCTTATCAAATCTCAATACACTGTGCACCTTTCAAACTGTCAAGGCCAGAGCTTTAGACAAGATCCCTGAAGGGATGCAGACAATTACCAGTTCAAGAAGCTTAAAATGTTCTATAACTTCACTCACAATTCTGCTTATCTGCAGAAAGAAAAGCGAGCAGGTGAATGTAAAGGGTGAAGGTATATATATCCTTCAGATGGGGGATGCACCTCATAAAAGAAGATTGTTAAGAGGTTAATGCTTGATATTGTTAACAGAGTTTTTCAACAAAATCCTAACTTAGGGCTTCGTTTTCTGACTGTGGCCTGTTCTTTCACATAAGCAGCTTTGCATGCTTCCACAGACACTACCCACTGCGTGCATGAGTTTTATAGGATTAGAGGACTTACCATTTATAGGAATGTGGGACTGGAAGAGACCTCCAGGGTCACTGAATTCAAGTCCTTGCTTTCACACGGAGCCCTGCCATTTAATCCTCCTTTTCATAAACGGATCAGCTTCCATCTTACAAGTCGTTAAGGGGTTTTGCCACTACTTCTTCTGTTGTAAAGGTATATTAGATGTCATTCTTCTGACAGTTAGGAGCATTCTGCTGAACATTTAGGACAGCTGTAACATTTTCCACCTCCATTTTTTTGGCCTATATGTGCACATGTAGAAGTGTTGTTGTTGAGCAGTGTCCTTTCCATTACCTTTTTTTCAGACGAAACGCATATTTCCATTTTGAGTGTTTAATCCTAACATACTATTGAATAAGAAAAGTTAGGGTTTGTTTTACTAGGTTGGATAAATCCAGTATGTGGAGTACAGGCATAATCTACTGACAGGTTCTTCAGTCTTTTCTGTAAACTATCATGAATTTGTTTAATTTTGGATTCTTTCTATAGGATTTATGAGAATAGCATAGAGTATTTAAGATATAAAAAATACAGTAATTCATACAATGGCACAATCATTTCCCTAATTTATTTTCTTATTAGAAAAGTCCCTCTTGGTGTATTATAGGATTATATCTTTCTGTGGGTGGATTACAGTGGGAATCAGGGTCATCCTCTGATCAGCAAGTACCTACAAATTTTCTTTGCTGCTACACCTAGCTGCAAGTCCCTCAATTGCACTAGAAATTATTTTTATTAGCCTTCAACTTCATGATATTGAACTTTGACCTGACAAAGTTTATCCTGTTCCAGCTATTACAACCATCACAGTCATCTAGGTAATCCATATAAATATCCCGATTCTTCACTCTATGGATGATGTTTCTTAAATCTTTCAATATAAAAAATGTCATCAGTGCTCTTATCTTTTTGTACATCTCTCTTTGAAGAAAATATTAAATCAGATTATTTTCAGGACTGAGCCTTTAGGAATGCCATGACTAAACTACCCTCTGATGCCATACTTCGCTGTAAAGAAAGACATGCAAAATCACATTTGCCTGAGTAATCTCATGCTGGTTTTCTGCAAAGGGTTGATACACTTCTTACTAATTCTCCTCTACACCAATTCTGAATTTGAATGCAGGGCTAAGGTAACTCCAAATGCTACAGCAGGATTTCTATTAGCATCTACATAAACGAAGCACTCTCATTGTTCCACTTCCTGTTCACAGTCTATAGTGAGAAATAATCTTTTTTTACCTGGAGTTCCCAATAACTAGTACCTACTGAATGAAGAGCCCAGAAGCTTGTTTTGTTCAGTAACAGATGCAACCAGAAAGCCAGTTTCCTTCCAGCATTGCATGGTACAGGGCTACTCTGAGCATTCACTTGAAACAGAATGGAGCATTATCAAATAATTATGTTTATGAGCAGTGCTGCCATGAATGAGTGAATGTAATGACATTCGTAATGAAAACAGATGCTGATATTTACATGTATTTAAAGTAAATTTCATTGATCATAAAAGATGATCTATTGTAGGCTTTAATCTTAATTTAGAGATAATTACAGGATAGCGTGATCCCAGATAACAGCCACATGACCTTCACCAACTACTCTTGCCAGTAGCCCTAATGCAGATTAAGTGATCAACTTTCTCTTTCACTTGATTTTGGCTCAGGCCAATGGAGGCTTAAACTTGGCATTGCACAGGATGTCAACACTATACAAAAACCTGCTGTAGGTTTTAAGAAGGTTCTGTAAACTCATTAAGTTTTTTTTTTTTTTGGCTGGAAATTATTATTCTGGTTTGCTGGGAAATGGAATGAAACCATTGCTCATTTCACAGATGTCAATGAGCTTAAATAACTCCTGCTCAGTACTGATACAGGTGGATTTGAACCATTTACCTCAAAGCAAGAAGTTCTCCATTCTCTTTATCTTCTTAGCTGCTCAGTCTACTCAAGTATCACTTGAGATTCTCTAAAAATTTCTAGATGTTAGAGCTCCTCTTTAAATGTGTTTCAAAGCAGAAGTAAAAACTATAAGCTTCTTTGTTGACTGCCAAATATTTTAAAAATGTTTTCCTATTTTAACACTTCACATCTGTTTCCTGATACAACATTTTATTTCAAGAAATGAGGGAATAGGAGAGAAAGAGAGGCTGCATATTTCAGTAACTTAGCTTTTCAGAAGAGGCCACTAAAGACCTCTGACTGAGAAAGAGGAGTATGAACTATATGATATGTGCCTTTTATTCATGAAGTGTATTTACTGTTTCTGTTACCACTTGAGCTTACACAGTGGTCAGCTAGATGAGGTTTTAATCCAACAAAGTGGTGAAATCAGTAGCTATGTCTTCAATAAAAGTGTAAAAAATGTAAAAAAAACAGTGGGTCCTGGGTCAACTACAGGATCATATTTGGCTCCCTTTCATATTACTCATCTGCAAGGCCTGGCCCGCATATGAAGTTGAGCAAATACATTGGTAGTTCAGAACCAGAGCTCTTGGTCCTTTACTGGTCAGAGTTTCCATGGAAGTGCTCTGATTCCAAATAAGTGTGGCAGAATCTGCTCATAGTTTTTGATGTGCAGTGCTGATATCTGTTAACCAAAAGGTTAAGCAATTACTGTTTCATTATTGCCTCAATCCTGTTTCTGCTGTAAGCATCTTTTGTATTATCACTCAGAAATCCAAAGCGATTCCTTCTTCTGGTGAACATCCTTGGCTGAAAAGTGAGTTACTCAGCAGATACAATTCCATTCAGGTGATACTGATTGAAACTACATTGGAAAAAAGTTAAATACAGGGTCCGACACATTTTCTAGGATCTCCACTAGTTCATAGACTACAGCAGCTGTACATTCTAGCATTACTTATCTTCCAAAATCTTATTATCAGCTAGATTGGTTTGTAAGATCGTTCAAAAGTGATGAGAAAATCAAGCAGTACTGGCAGCTGTAGTCATGCCCTGGTTGAATACTTCTGTCACTCATTACTCACTATTCCATGAAGTTTGGATGAGCTGCTTGTTTTCTAGTGATCGTATGTTCTCTACATCTAGGCCTCCTTTGAGTCTCCATATCCAGAGTCTCTTACCATCTGTTTCTGATCTTTTGACATGGGGGTTTGGTTTTGTTGTTCCTACTCTTTTTATCCTGCATTCCACCTTATTGGGAAGGCAATGGAAGAGGACAAACTACTATGCAGTTATTTAGATAGTAATCAATTTTTAATAAAAAAAAGAAAATTAGATTGAAAATATATATAGATACTTTGTTGGTCACAGATTTTTTTCTCAGTCTCACAGCTCACACATATTCCTGTGAGCTGCTAAAGTCACTTCCCATGAGTAGATGAATTTTGCTTCTTATGCTGTTTGCCAATTATTTTGGAGAAGCCTTCATTTGTTATTCAAAATTAGGCATCAAATCACATTTCTGTTGATTCCTTACCTTTTTCTAGAATCGTGCCATTGTAAGGAAGCCTCAATTGAAACAACAAAAAAAGAAAATTATGATTGTTTGTACTGCAAGTTCCTGTTTTTGTATTTTAAATTTGAAATTTCCTTCTCACCTAAATCTCCCAATCAGCTCTGTGAATTAGAAATTTCACTCTTGAAAATTTTGATACCAAAAAGAATACGTGCATTTATACAACATAAAAAAAAATAGAAAATGTTAGCTTCCATCCAGGTTGCTGATGTCAATGCAGTACATATTGAAAATTATTGGGTTTACTGTTTGCTGGTGAGTAGCGAGTTTCTTAAGTTTACTGCCCTCCTTTCTATCCATGCCCCTCACTGATTCAGAGGAAAGCAGGACTGTAAAAGCAGGACTGTGAAGTCTTTGCACTTTCCAAGTCTATGGTGACAACAGGGCTGTTGTACAAGAGCAAGTTTTGTGTTCTGCTTGAAGCTAACCATTCCAAAAACTAAACTCACAGGTGCATAACAGTTGTATCCCAACTTTTTTTAGTGTGATAATACATGTGTGTTTTTATATAAATGCATAAATACACGTGCTATATACATATAAATGTTTGTAGGGGTGTGTGTGTCCATGTGTATGTGTCTCTGTGTGAATATATGTAGTTACTACTATTCCTAGTAGCGTATAGCCAGTCCAGCTCTGGGAAACTGACTGGATTCCCTTCCGACACATGCATCACTGACAGAATTATCAATTTTTTCCAGCACAGATTCTTAATTGCCAGTGCATAAGCTGGAAAGAACCCAGGTTTATTAGCAGATTCCAGGCTCAGTTTACATATAATTTACTAACAAAGAAGGTACATCACTCTAGCCTGGACTGTCATTCTGAAAGCTCCGTAGTTCTTTCTTCTGTTCTGATCTGTATTAATTGTGTTTTATTGAGAAATGCTGACCATCATGCAGAACAATTTTCAGTCCTTCTGTTACAGAGTTCTTCCTACCAAACCATGAGGAGACTATTAACACCTCTCTGCTGGAAGCACATAAAATAATCATGGGAGCTGTTTATGTTAATTCAGATTAACTCAGACCTCTTTTTTGTTTCAGAATAATTACTGTTTCAAAATATCAGCATGTGTTAAGAGATCAGGATTAATTTGTAAGAGCTGAATGACAACATTTCCAATGGCTTATTAAACACTAATTAGATTTAAAATGGTGTGACTCTACATACACTTGTGTGCATCAAGAAGTTTAAACATCTGTTTTATAAGTAATGTAGGTTGTAAGGTTACAAAGTTTAATACCACTAGGGGATATCTTATCATATTAGATAACAAGTGATACATTCAATTCTGTGGTTTTCAGAACCAGCATAAAAGATTTATTTCTTTTTTTCCAGTGTGTTATGTGCTAATTAAACAGTTGGCTTAAGTAATATGGGTCTCTACTCATCTCACTACAGTTTAACTATAAATAACAGTATTTCCTTAAATGTCTGCTTGGAAACTAAGGCAAGCTATAGTTCCCCAGTAAAGTGGAAAACAAGGAAGCATAATGCAAGAGAAAAATAATTATTTTAATATTACAAATGTAAGCATAAGAATTTGTGTCATTTATCCCTGTGTCAGTAGAGCAAGTCATCAAAAAGTATTGGAGAAAGGACAAACAGAGCAACAAAAAAAAAATCCTACTAAAATCTGCTGGAATACACAGCATTAACCAAAAGTAGTAAGCTTAAATAATGACAACTACAAATCTAAGTGTGTAGCACCTGAAAAAATTGTCTGTTAGCTTAGCACCTATAGCATACATTGTATTACAAAAACAGGTCAAGTCAAAGATAACACTGAAGACATTATACAGTGAAATATGTTCTGAACTGACAGTGCAAGACAACCCTAGTTAACTGCAGACACAATGAAAAGTCAAGCAAACAAGAAGCTTCTGAAAGTATATATGTTTGCTTAACTCTCTTACAGGGTTGTTCACAGCCAAAATATTCCACCTCCCTAACAGCAAATATACGCTCATGATGAGAACACTGGTGATTCCTTCACAGTTCATGTGAATTTAGATCTGGTGCAAGGTCCAGGTTCTATTTGTGTCTCATTCCCTTGGGTTATTTTTAAAGAGACAACTATATTCTAGCCCTGTTTTGTCGATATAGATTGATGTGAAATCATCACCTTTTTAAAAATAATGAGTTTTCTGCTACAACTGCTGCAGGACCAGGATTTACACCAGTCTGATCAGAGCTACTTCTCCCATATCACAGGCCTTGTTCAATGTTTAACCTACCTATTTGCCTTGGCAGTATGCATTAAATGATTCCACCTGTGTCTCAGCTGATTTTTTTTACATGTTAAATGGGAAACACGTCAGTCACTCCCTGCAGGAGAAAGCATTGGCTGTTGTTAGCTACATGATGATGAGAGACCTGCTCAGCAGCTTTCTTCTGAATAGAAATCTCATATGAGAGGCAGCTAGACATTAATTTGCAATGTTATGCTTTTATAAAATAAAAGTGTGCTGTCTAGACTGTTCTAAGTACACCTTTTCTCCCACAGCTGGATAGAGAACTACTGGTTACAGGAGAGGTGAAAGTATGCTATTATGAAAATTGTGTGTGCTGTTTTAGGGAAAAGAAAGCATTCAAATACCTTTACTACTAATCTGCTATATAAGTGTCTGTTATTTAATTAGAAGTTTGGGGTTTTTTTCCTAATAGCCTTCACTTGCCTATATTCTCCAATAATAACACATCTGCCCAAGTCTGGATTTGATCTGGGAGTCACTGATGTGTCATCCAGCATTTTCTGCTTGAACTTTTAGGATTACATCTTAGATTTGTTGATGTTTATGGGAGTTTTGCCATTAAATTTCTTAAGTCAAGATTCTACCCTTAAAGATTTCAGCTATGTACAAAGCTAAGGGGTAAATTATGGGACAGTATGGATGAAATCTTGGTTCTGCTGATGTCTGTTGGCATTTTGCCTATGACCTCAAGAGAGACAGCACTGCGTATTTTATAAACTGAAATGGCCCACTGTTCTGCATTAAGTTTGGCATGACAAATAAGGTGTAGAATTTAAATATAGTTAAATAAAACTTTTTATTTCATTCACAATGTAGCCGAGTTTTGTCTCAAATTCAGCTGTATCCACCAAAGAAAATTCCTGTCATGACTTAAGTGGCATTTTAGGCTTGAATTGTCCCAACAGGGTATACGATAAAGGTTATATTCTAACATTACACTGGACATAAGCCACTTGAGTTATATAGCCTGTATGTTTTAGCTCACCTACTCTTCTGTCATATCATTCTATGTCTCTCCCACATTATCTTGGAGGTACCTGTCTTCACTGAAGCTAGGCTAGCTTAGCTAGGGTCACTGAAGCATGTTATCACACTCTGATTGTTTCTCTCTAATTCCACAATTGTTCATATCAGATCTGTGGGGTACAAGACCCTGCTGAAGCATACACTAAACCTGGATCAAATATGGGTCAACATTACATATCTGTTAGGTTAACCAGAGCACATACAGATCAGTGTGTTTATGTGCCTGCAGGGTGGCAAGTAATATCTGATCTCTTACTGAGTCAGAGAGACACGTAGAGATGATAAGGGACAAGGTTACCCTCTCATAAAGTTTTGACTGAATCTGAAGCTGTAAAAAGAGCTTGGATGGACTCCACCCTCTGTGTCATGTGACTGTTGAACTTTTTTTATATGCTACCAAGTACCCTAAATACAGATTTATGACCTTGTCAAGCCATAGCCACAGACTGTCTTGGATAGGTGGTGGTGTTTTCCATAAAATTCATATAGGCAAGGACTGCTGTGTGCTTGGGTTTTTGACTGCCTTAAATGTTTGGATCTCATTTTTTCAGATGCCCTTGGGTTTACAATATATTTGGTTCCATTTTCCATCCATTAATACTGCAGTGTTGTGACTGCCAAGTTATTCCTTTCCACTAATCATTTCTTCTAAATATTCAATTATAAGTGTTCGTTGTGTGGGTTTGTGGGATTTTCTTTTTAAAGAAGTCACTTTTGTGCAATTTAACGACAGTTTTCAAAGAAAAAATAGATTAATTGCCAATCATTGCTAATAAAGTATGTGTGCATCACTATCAGTAAAATGGATCTCATAAAAAGACAAAGAATGATTGGTTCATAGATAGATACAGAACAAAAATTGTCTTCTTTATTCCTGAGAGTAAAGTATAACTTCAAAAGGTTTCAAAGCATGTTATAGTATCACTTGCTACCTTTTCTATTATGTTAAGTAGCCTAAATGTCTGTTAAATAATTTACAAAATTATGTGCAAACTCTATATTTATTTAAAAACCCGCTAATACTATATGCATAGAATTCCTTGATGTTAAAATATATTCCGTCATCAAAACTAGTAATTAACAAGAACTGACATTCAGTGGCTTATTGAAAGTAATATTTTTCAAATAACCAAAGAGGACAGAATAAATTGTTGGATACAGGATTGTAGTTCTGAATATAATCTTACAGGAATGTAATGAAAGTATCAGTTAATGCCTCAATCAATAATGATGTGGATTGTAGATTTTAGAAGAAAACTCATCAATATATTTTATGATCTAATGTACAGCTTTACATCTTTCAAGATATCAAAAAGAAATGGATGGAACAATGTTTTATTCACAATATAAAACAGAATAGGAGGAGGATTTATGTTTCATAAGAGGAGATTTTCAGCTAATTAATTGTGAATTTCTACAATGCTAAAATTAGTTGGCACTGCATAGTTCTAATTAAATTCATGGCCAACTCAAGGAATTCTAACTAAAGAATCACATGATCAAAGTTCACAGCCAAACCTGCAGTTTTCCATATATTTTCTGTCTAAGCTTCAACTTTAGGCATAGGTATAAAATGCCCTGGTACTCTCATGAATCTGTGATGAGAATTTACTTTTCATATATAAGAAGTATTTTGATACATGCAAGACTGTATTAAAAAAGCAAAAAGTACTCAGTATGCAATAGGGATTAAATTGCATGTTTACGTGGCATGGAAGATCACTTTAAATAACTGATGTTTTTAGTGATTTGTAGATTTCCTGGTAATTCTGGCCTTTCTAATAATCAGCATTACCAACATACAATTGAATAAGCATGTAATATCTCATTATCCTATTGATATCCCAGCCAATCCTAGTTCTTGGAACTGGCAAGTGAACAAGCAAGTGGTAAGAATTATGGCAATTTCACTACACTGGACTATGATTTACATTGGTTTTATTCTCCTGAAATTTATTTTGACACTGCTTGACTATGTATGGAGACACATTAACATTTCATTTCAGCTAACGGAGCAAAGAAAAGTTGCCATTCAACATGCTGTTTTAAAACATATTTAGTATATGCACTACAGAAGAACCTAAAACTCCATTAGGGTACACAGCCTACACATGGTCATGATAAATCATAACACTTATTTTGTTTAAAAGCATAATGAGAAGAAACATTACCCTCCTTTTATAAATGTCAAACTGAAGACCATAAACTTTGAGCTGTTTTTCCCAAGGAAATAGAAAAAATAAATTCCAAACACAAAGATTTGCTCAGATTTCTTGGTTTCTAATCCACTGTTTAATTGCAATAATATTTTTCCTACACTGTGAATAAATTATTATAAATTGGCTTTGTATTTCAGCACTTCAGAGCACTTCAGGTCATCGTCTGTGCTGAGCAATCTTTAGATAAGAACAGGTTAGCACTTTAGACAGGTCAGCACAGTAGACAAAGTTCTGTGGGTTTTTTATTGAAAGATGGGGTGAGATTACTTCTTTCTTTGCAACCTACCCAACCAAATGTTATACTTAGTTTTTCATGTTCTGCCAAGCTGGCCAAGAGGAAGAGGAAATGTAAATGAGTGAGAATACTTTCTTTGCATTTCCTCATTCCCCTTTTTCAATAAGAAGAAAAAAAACACTTTTCAAATTATGAAAGAAAATGCTTTCTATTTTGATAAGGGTAAATGGGTGATGATTTCCAGCCAGTCATACTGTATATCCCTAACATATTCTTTCCCTTTTAGTCACAAAGAGTGCACCAATAAAGGAAGATGGCATAGATCAAGATAAGGCATTTTAGTTCATTTACCTCAGTGTGATCTTCAGCTTTTCAATGCCAGACTATGTGATTTTCTGGCTGCTTTTCATTCTTTGACTCCATAATGGTACTTCAGTAACAAGAGTTCGAAGTACAAATATACATACATTCACCTCTGCTTCTCTTCTCTTTACTTGATTTTTCTTTTATTTGAAGATGTAAGTGCTGCTTCTGGTGGGGAAGGCTGACATTCAGTGTGCCTCATAACTCAGTAGCTTACTCTGCTCTTACTTCCCTGCCAGGCTGAGGATCTAGGAAGCCTTCCTTCTTGGGGAAGAAAGCTTTTCCCTTGGCAGTAATAGAGTCATTTGCTTCCAGCTGCATGAGGGATTGTGCTCTAGAAATCCTTGTTGTTTGGGAAGGCGTGACCTCATCACTCTGCGCGACAGCCCTACATGAGCTCTGCCTTTGACAGTGGTGGACATGACCACCCACCTCTGTTGTGTCTGAAGGCAGTGCATGTTTTTGGTGTGTGGCAGTCGCCAGCTCCTGTAACACCGGTGTGAGCTGTGAGTTGGGGCCATCCTCAGCAGGGGCAGGATCTTGCCAGGCACCCAACTCGGAGGTGGGCAGCTCCACCACCCCCAGAGTGCCACCTGCCCGGGACCTCCATGCTTTGGGGAGCCCCCTTCAGAGCTCTGCTCTTACGCTGGTAATCTGGAGACCCCTTTCCTTCTCTTTTTTTCACCTCCAAGGGCTGTCTGATAACTATGCAGTGCTGGCAGTTGCCCTGCTCGCTGCATTTGGAAGAAGCACAAACTGATCTGCAGCTGCACTTTGCAGGATCAAATCCATCAATTTGTTTAGAGAATTCCTTGCTTTGCTGCAAAAAACGGTTTGTGAATGAAAATAACCCCTGGGTTTGGTTTCTATGGTTACTATTGCACTAAGGAAAACAGCAACTGTCTCATTTATTTATTTATTTCCTATTAACATGTTGTTTGAACAACCCAGTCTTGGTTTTGGCACCATTTTATACCTGTCCTGATTTTGCTGTTCTTCGTTTCAGATAGGTACAAGTAAGTTCTGTTTTCATGACTTAGCAGAAGCTAAAAGCTTTGTAAGACAGTTGATCTCTTTAGGGCAGTATTAAGGCATTTGCTGAGTTCTTTAAACCTGAGCTATTATAACACAATGTTGTTTTAATTCAATGTATAATGTTACGGGCACTTACATAAGCTCACATTGCATCTGCCTGACTTTCTGGATGGTCAATATATTCATTTTAACTCTGCAGAATATAGGAAGAAATAGTATTGTTTCTGTTCATATGTCCTAGCTTTCCGATCAGTATTTCACTCAATGAAATATGGCTATGAACAGCTATTTCTTATTTTAGAAAGAAAGCTCTTACTTTATTTGAATTTTGCTTGAATAAAAAAAAGTCCAATGTTATAAAATCATAGTGACAGTCTTGGGCTAATCCTCAGCTTCACTGCTAGGTTTTAACAGCTGACTAATGTCCATCATAATTCCTCATAATTCTCCTGTATATGGAACAGGACACTGGTGTGATTCCCCCCCCCCCCCAGGTTAAACAGTCCTTTCCTATTGTGCTGGTTTCAGCTGGGATAGAGTTAATTTTCTTTATAGTGGCTGGTATGGGGCTATGTTTTGGATTTGTGCTGAAAACAGTGCTGATAATACAGAGATGTTTTAGTTGTTGCTAAGTAGTGCTTATACTAAATCAAGAACTTTTCAGCTTCCCATGCTCTGCCAGGTGCACAAGAAGTTGGGAGGGGACACAGCTGGGACAGCTAACCCAAACTGGCCCAAGGGCTATTCCATACCACATGACATCATGCTCAGTATATAAAGCTGGGGAAGAAGAAGGAAGGGGGGGACATTTGGAGTGATGGCGTTTGCCTTCCCAAGTAACCGTTACGCGTGATGGAGCCCTGCTTTCCTGGGGATGGCTGAACACCTGCCTGCCCATGGGAAGGAGTGAATGAATTCCTTGCTTTGCTTTGCTTGTGTGCGTGGCTTTTGCTTTCCCTATTAAACTGTCTTTATCTCAACCCACGAGTTTTCTCATTTTTACCCTTCCGATTCTCTCCCCCATCCCACCAGGGGGAGTGAGTGAGCGGCTGCGTGGGGCTTAGTTGCCGGCTGGGGTTAAACCACGACAGCTATTCAATTGTTCCTCACATGGAAACAATTCTAAGCCTTTCATTATCCTTCTTGTCCTCTGAATCTTTCCCATTCCTGGTATATCCTTTTTTTTGGATGAGGGGACTACAGACACAGAGTATCAAAGGAGTAGGTTTGTTGGTTTGCCGTTGGATTTATTCAGTAGAATAATTATTCTGTCTTATTTTCTGTTTGTTTCCTAGTACTTCCTAACATTTGAGGTCCTCGTTTTTCATGCCTGCTAAGCACTATAAGAGATGTTTTCATGCGGCAGACTGTGGTATCTGCCTTTGATGTGACACCAAGGTATCACTCCAGAATGGCAATTGCCACTTCAGGATCCACCATTTTCTCCACAAATCCAGGGTTATTTTCTTTCACTATTTTGATTTCTTGACATTCACCTACTGTAAGTTTCATCTGTCATTTCCCTGCTGAAGTAATAGTCTTGTAAGGTCCTTCTGCAATTCTTCAGACACTGTCTTCATCTGCTGCTTACAACATAACTTTGCATCATCTGTAAAACATGTCGCCTCATTCCATGTTCCCTTCTCCAAGGCTCTGGCTGCATTTTCACTAATCTGTGGAAGTGAAAGCCTTTGCCTGGCTCACCAGCTCTGTCACTTTTCCCATGCTAGCCCACAACAACTGACTAAAACTGTGCAACACATCCTATCCCACTTGAGCAATGTCAAAATTAGACATTAATCTACCTTAGTCAAGAAGACTCCTCTTTAGCCAGAGAGATCTAAAAACTCCAGAAATCAACTCAGCTCTTTAATTTTAGACATCTGTCTGAAGGCTAAAGTTTTCTGACATGTTTTCTGGAAACATCTGTAATATCCACTGAAGAAGGATGAACACTGGATGCCTAGCTGTTAGAGGGTCACCAAGTGAGATGAATGCTATTTCACCTGGGTTTCTCTGTTTTTTCATTTGTTTGTCTGCAGGATGGCAAGATGTCAGCTTTGGATTCTGTCATGAGTTTTTCTATTGAAAACACTTGGTTTACAGATCTTTCTGGGGTGTTCCTAGTGCCTACAAATATTATATTGGTTTCTGCAGACTCCACAGTTTATTTATTAGGCTGCAGTTCGATTTTTAGTGATAAACTGCCTGATGAAATGAATCACAATTTTTCATTATAGGTAGAAGCTACCTCTCATCTAAAGTGTTAAGTGAAGGCTAAATCACAATTCACAGGAGAACTGAAGTGAAATATAAAAACAATTGATTTTTAGAAACAAGATCAATAAAAATTGCAATTTCAAAAATAAAATCATCATGTGTTCTATCCTTACAATTCTTACTAAACATAACTCATGCAATTATTTAAAAAAGTATGATTTAAATTCAACAACTAGCAAAATAAGAATGTTGAAGAGCTAAGAAGTGCTCAGAGATCCCATAGTTATAATGAATTAGTTTTCACCAAGGCAGAGGAAAAATACATACATTCCTCTGAATGGAGCTTAATTTCTTGTTCAGCCAGACTGCTGGCCATTTATCTGGCAGCTGGGATGATGCTGAAAAAAACAACACAGGACAAGAGAATTTATCAACTATCTATAAGTACAGAGTCAAAACCTCAGCTACTGTTAAAATGTCATAGTTTATTTCTTTCTGAGGACCTTCATCAGCATACACCAAAGGCAGATCAACCTCCATGCTTGTAGTTTCAAATTAGTTTTGAACGCCATTATGTGTTTAGGGGTTTTATTGTCATCCTTAGCTGATATTTTTCTGTCTGCTGATGCTCAACAGATGGGAAATAAGAGACCATTAGAAGTTAGAGGGAAAAACAACTCAAGACTCAGATAATATTATCTCTCAGGTACCTCAGAACTTGAGAAAATAGTTAGATCAATGAAAAATAGTTGCTGAATTCAGAAAACTAGAGATGATGCTAGAGGAGACAAAAACCAACTTTTTGTTCTCTACTTGTTCTTTGACTGTCAGCAAAGTTATGGCTTAGGTGATGCTTGGTTTCTAGTTGCCTTTAGCCTAAGAATGGAAGTAACAGAAGGTGTTTCACCATGTAATGGCTAGCAGCTTCATTGCCAGGGAGCTAGGTGAACATCAGAAATTCATCTGTTTCAAAGGAAGGCTGGGCAAGTACATGGGAGAGACACCTACTATGGATTACTAAACAGACAGGCCACAACTGGATCAAGAAATCCTGAGTAAAAACTGAGCAGAAAATGGTTGGTGGCTGAGCAGCTACTGGGAAGGTAATATATTTGTGCTGTTCTTATTCTTCTCTGTGTGTCCATTATGGTTACTGTTAGTCTTGTTCTGAACAGTGTGGCCATTCCTGTGGGGTTTTTTAATGCAAGTGAAAAATACAATTATAGTAGGAGTAATGGCCAAATGAGCAAATGGGTCCACTGTAAGGTCTTAAGAGCTCTAGGCCAGAGAGTTAGAGCTCTGGACTCAGTCCCCTGTTTAATTCTGAGCTTTTGATGTGCTTGTGTGCAAATCACTGAAGTGATCTCATGCCTTAGTTTCCCATTTTTTAAATAGAAATAATGCTTCTGCATGTCATCAAGAAAAGACATAAGAACAAAATTGGAGTACTGTTGTCCATTTATTTATAATGGTATGATGCAGACTGATTATGTTTCTGGGTAGCTTCCACAGCCTGCGTTTGGAGGAGCTGCACACATTTACATATTGGTTGAGCAGAACTATACAGGGACCTGAGATTTTCCAGGTTTGATTTTTTCTCCTGTCTTATCTTCCCTTTCTGTGCTCCATCCTTACAAGATAGCACAGCAGTACATTGTTTTGCTAGTGTCTAAAAAGATGGCTTAGAAAAACTATCAGAGGGAAAACACTTTTGGAAATAGTCTATTTATTAACAAAATCATATTTAAATTCTTGATTTCAACATGGATTTTTCAGTGTTGTCAGACTCAACCAATGCTAATACAGTATCACATATCCTGGTGCTGACATCATGAGGTGGATGTGAAGTTTTATAGCTGTCTCCTTTGTCTACTGGTATGATTGGTGCATACATATGCAAAACTCTGAATCTTGGACAAAAAAATGTATGACAGAAAGGAGGGGGGGCATTCATGAATCAGCCAATCTATGAGCTAATTCAGAGCAGTAACAGAGCTTCACAGAATGCATTTTTCATATATGTATTTTTGGCAGTCAGTGAAAAAGGGCTTCCATGTGGTCTCAGACACTATTAATCATTACCTGAGGTGAAAGGGATGCAAAGACTGGCAGACTGAAATCTTTTAGAATGGCAATATTTAATCGTTTATGTCCTTCATGAAAAGTTTAACATCACTTATTGTCAGAATGCCTGTCCCTCCATTAACCATTGTTTTTTCTGTGATTTGTTTTTTTTAAATCAAATATAGTCAGATGTTTACCTGAGCCTAATATAGTTATTAAATATCATCTAACCTAGTCATTGCCTAAATGCCACCACCAGCCATACAAGCCTTGCATGAAAATTGTATAGAATGGTGTTTGTTTGTAACTGTATAGCTGGTTATTATTCCAATTTATTTTTCCATGACTCTATTTGGGAATGAAATTTTGTCTGTGCTGAATCGGCAAGCACTCCCTCTCTGTTGAAGGAAGCTAGAACTGTTGAGAAAACAGAGGCCTGTTGCACCCAAAAAATAGAAGCAAGCTTAGCATACTGTTTGCCTTGAAGCAAAGTATAATAAGCACACTAAAGCAGTAAAACCAGCAAGACCGTATGAGCAATTTGTCACACTGAAATACCACTATTAGCACTTTGTAACATGGATAAGCTTAAATATATAATTAATAGCCCTAGCCACAAATGGGCAGATGGAGACTTGTGGTATAGTTGAAAAAAACAGGTGTGAAAAACATGCAAGTGGTAAAATCTGCAAGATAAGAATGAAGGATGTGGAGCAGATAGGAAAGATGTTCGGCAAAATCAAAAGCATTCTACAAAACAAATGGGAAAAATGCCTAATGGGACGATAATTATCCTGTAGAATAAGAGAAGCCAGAAGTCCTGATACCAGAAATAAGATGCCAAAAGCATGTGAGACCACCCCTTTTCTTTTGGGGAAAGTTCACAGCAGCTTAAAACATCAACAATGAGCGAGGAGAGGAAAAGAAGAAAGGTCACAGCCCACTTATGTCTTGGTTTTGCTATTTCATGAGCTCTCAAGTCTGATGACCTTGATCTCATTGACTAAGGACTGTCACAGATCATACCCATCAGTACTAACTAGAAAGGTGTGAGTTTTGTGACACTGTATACTCACTGCTAATTTAGGATAGATTTGTTAAGGACTAATTGTTTTGGGTATGTAGTGATAATGATTGATAGTGACTGTCAATATGTATTCTTACTGAATATTGATACAGTAAAGAGGTTTTGAAGTTTGAAACTGGTGTGATCTGTCAGTCTTTTAAGCGTGCCTATCAGAACCATCTCTAATTTCCTAACAATATATAGCTCTATATATTCTGTTGCAACAAAGCACTGTTCTTTAATGCAAGTGAAAGCAATGAATCTACATAAGAAATAACAACTACTGACTCCACCAATGCTGGGTATGTACTGACTCACCTTTTGAGTTGTTTTTCCCATCTCTCATTCTCCATCTTGGACTCTCTTCTTTTGTGTCTTGTCTGCAAACTAGCTCAAAGAGTCTGCTTATCCTGCACTGAAGCAATAAAGGTCGTCTGAAGCCCAACAAGTCAAAATGCGGTTTATTTTCTCTTTTATACATTTTGAATGAGATTGAATGTATATTGCAAAGGACTGATCACAGGGTGTAAACGCTTTTCACAATTAAAAAGAAACATAAACAATAGGATAACACAAAATAAAGCCAGGACCAATCTGTTTTGTGAATGGACTCTCCACATCATTACTTTCTCCAGATTTGAAACATTTGACATTCTATATTGAATTTCTACATTCTGATACTCTGAATTAAACTGTTTTACATAAAATGATCTTGAAATGACATGGACAAATGTGTCTGTTCTAGTGCACATTTCAGCTATAGGTTTCAAGCTTGTGAAGGATAGAGATTGTCTGCTTCAGTGGGTCATGAGAAGAATATTATCTAACCCAATCAAACTATAATAGAAAATCATGATTTACACACTAAAACCCCTAAACTACCTAATGACGGAAAATACTGCTTTCCACCATCATGCTAATTAAAGTGTCACCAAGGTTAGGAAACATCCTTTGTACTGTGATGACAGAAGATGCAGGTAAATTGAATTTCCTTTCTGATGGTGCTAGGTAAAAGATAATTGACCACTTGTTATTCCTAGGTGTCATGTAATAATAGGACAACAAAAGCCTAGTCTATAATGAACACGCTGTCATCAGAGATAGATTTAATCAAAAAAGAAGATACAGGAAGTTTAAAAAACAATCATATGGGAGAAAATACTCTCCTCAGTAAAACATTGCAATGAAAATCTAGATTTACACTGCATAAACACACAAACTAACTTATGTATTTGTTTTTTTCCATCCTATTTTTCAAATATGCCAAAGCCGTCACCATGCACAAAATTTGTAGCACTGTAACATCTTAGAAGCAAATATTATTGTACTCTACAGTTCTCAGCTGAAAGAGAACACTATTATTTTGTTGAACTGATCCTCAGAGGTGTTGTTCTTATGACTGAAGTATTGTCTTTTAAAATGCATATGAATCTGGAAAGTAAGTTTGTGGGAGTTTATTTTTAGTTTTCTTGAGAGCAATAGGCAAAATAATGGGATGAAAGAAAGAAAGGGAAAATACACAAATAAGAGTTATTAATAAGAAGTAGAGTCCATGTCTCTAATTCTGAAACATCGAAGGACCTCAAACTGATCCCTGTATTTTATCTATGGCCAAATGTTAATCGACATCAGTAGCAGAGAATGAAATACTTCCATTGCATACCTTCCCTCTCTGAAGTGACTTGATGTTTAATTTCTAAGATAACAGAGTTCAGTACTACCAGGTGGCATCAGAGAAGAGGGTGTTTAAAATCTCCTATTCTCAATTGCAAAATTACTTTTTTTAACACTATATAATGTAGTGAGTGGAGTGAGTGGGCTGGACAGCTATTTGCTTTCCCTGAACATTATTTTTAATAGTCCTTTGCTTTCTTTTCTTTTAAGTTTTGCTTCACACGTGTAGAGCATATATTCGTTTTTTAACCTGAGGTGTTATTTTTTACTTGTATGACAGGGATGCATCCAATTGCCATCTCTTTGGGGCAAGGACTGTTTTCATACTGTATGTTTGTACAGTAGCTAGAACAATAGGATCCTGTAGGAGCTATGGCAACACAGATAAATAGACACAGCCCTGCCTTCCATCCACTTATACTTTCTTTTGGGTTAGCACAAATGTTTGTGCATACTGAGGACTCATACCAATACGAAAAGAGATGCAGCCATAAGAGACACTCAGGTCCAGCAATGGGGATATACACCTAAATGCACATACCAAACATAATCTAGACATCATCTACACATTGCCACTGTGTATTGTAAATCCTATAGATTCTTCATGCCTGTTGTTTGGCCAGCTGGCTGCTAACAAATTGAATGCACTGCTAATACCCTGAGTGGGGAGTGTATATTCAGTCTTATCTTGTCTACCCCATCTACAATTTTAGAAACATTTGTGGTGATCTTAGTATCTTCAGGCCTTCTGCCAGTGCTACAAATTTGGAAAAAAAAATCAAACTGACTGATTTCATAGAACTTTTTCATTTGTTGCTGTTCTGTAGGCTGAAAAGAATCACATTAATTTAAGTAAAATACTATGTTTCCAAAGACTATTAATTTGCATCTGAAAAAAATAAATGATGAATGATTCACAGATTAGATATGAAAACACATTTTGTCAAGATCTGGGGATGTGTGGTCTATGAAATGAACAGGTTAGCAAAGATATACGTTGATATATAGTCCACTGAACAGTTGTATTTTCAAATTTAAAAAAAGAAATAAAATAAGAAACCTATGGGAAAACTAGTTAACTTTGTTCAAGGATCACTAAATTTAACTATACAGAATCATCAAAGCTGACAATATTTGATAGCACAGGTGGGGCTGCCTCTAGATTGAGTATGTAAGACTGTGACAAGCCCCACTGAGCAGCACAAGTGCCCCTTCATAAGCACGTATGCAGAATTGATCATTGATATTCTGTACTTCAGTAATACTTAAGTAAGCGTTACTAGAGAGCTGCATTTTAGTGGTGGTGTTTTACTGGACTGGTATCGTTACCTGCCTTTGAGGACTGGCTGTCAAATCTAGATGCAACACTCAGCAGAGAACAAGGGAAGCCTAAGCTGTAATTTTGTTGCTTTTCTAGAAATGGAAGAAAATAAAGTGATATTAGCTCATAAATAGAATTAAAATATAGCTTAGCTCCTCCTCTGCAAGCAAACATTCTTTGCAGGTGTGGGGTGATAGAAAAGTCAAACCCCAAAGCTCTTCAGTGACTGTCTAAGAAAACCTTCTGTGGCATAAGTATGTATTAGAAATACTTGTTTCTGCATGGTCCAGATCCCCAGAACAGGGAGGACATGGGCTCACTTAAGACCCTGTCATCCCTGGATTTTTAACAACGTATTTGTGTCACTGGCAACGAGCATGGATAAAAGCTGCCAGATCGCCCAGGATTGCAGGAGAGAGGCAGCAGGGTCTAAATGTCACCTTTACAATCTGCCTAAATCAACTTTGGTGAATGCTCGCTGGCTGTGGCTGAGACTCAGTGCCAATGCAATTTTGCACAGAAAATTTGAAGAGCTGGAAAAGTCTACAAAGTGAGTCTTTCTGGAAAATCTTGTCTAGGCATATTTACATAATTCTGTGTCATAATTCCATATGTCCATTAGTCACTGTAATTAGTCCCTTTTACCAATAATATCCCTCATAGGGAGTGGCCCAGGGTATCTTCTCCAAATTCCAGTGGTTAATGTCTGTTGAATTTTTAGCACCAACTACAAACAGTGATAAGCTACCCAATGTGTTAGAAATGAAAAAGGTAGTATTTTGGTTAGAATAAAATTGTGTCTGCATTTTCCAAGGTAGCCTTTTTAAAAAAATGCATTATGGGAAGACGATCTTTTTTCAGTAAACTCCTCCCCCCTCCCCCCATTTAAAAATATATCATGGTGTTACAATGAAGTAATCACATGATGAATCAATGACAGAAGGATTGAAGTCCTTTTCTAGAAAAAACTATATGAAAGATATTTTTAATTATCTGGAAAAACAATAGAAATACTGTGATGCCACTGTAGTGAATCATGCCCTTTAAGTATTGTCACAAGATACACCATCAAAGATGAGGGGTATACTTGCATTCTAACATGTAATTTTCCTGTAAAACTCATGCTCAATGAGATGCTACTTTTCAGTTATAAATTATGATAGTTTAATCTTTTGTTGGTTTATTGCTGTGAAATCTGAAGATAAATACCGAGGTCTACAATTTATATATGATAAAATTATAATGCTATGCAATGACACACAGACTAAATAAAAATTTACATTGCTCAACCATTAAATTGTATCTCTAATGAGAGCCAAAACTGAACTGATCATTAACAACAAAACCAAAAAATCCTCAGTTTCCAAGAGTCAGAAACCTGTTAGTACCAGGAGTGTCAGATTATCTAGTTCTCAAGGAGATTTATATTTGTACTGGGAGGCATAAAACATGGAAATTATTGGAAAGGACACATTTTCCTGACATTCTCTAGGAGCTCCCTTATGCTAAAAGTAATTCATTTTTAGCACTCATCATCTGAAGATGTTGTTCATAAGAAGAGAAAATTCATTATTTCCATTAAACTCCAGTAAATGTACATATCCCAGCACATCTACAGTCCCCAAAGAAATTTCTACCATCAAATCTAATTTGGCCAGCCACGCAATCTCAGCAAACAAGGTTAATAAGACATTATAAAAATGCTGATGAGTTTCAAGCCAATCCCAATGTGGCAATCATCACAAAAACTATTACTATTCAAAAATGATACGATGTCAAGTTAAGGTCCCTTCTCCCTCTCTTCCACAGTTGTCCAGTGTATAAGATCTTTTCCAGCATTAGGGATTTTTAACCCCTATGTCCAGCTCACATTCTTCCTAGTAATAAAAGCAAGCATTTTGAATAACATTTAGGATCTCCAATTAAATGTTTGTTTTCTCATGGAATTGCTTCAACAGTTACCATTCTGTCTGTAAACTCATACTCCTGCAAGGGCAGGAATTCATCTTATATTAAAACAGTAAAAAGTATAAATCCAAACACTTCTTTTGATCTTCTAGGCTTTCCTCTTCACTTTTAAGATTTTCAATCAACATTCAGGCTTTTATTATGTTTCTGTCCTTCAAACAGGACATTTAAGATACTGTCTGTCTGCAGCAACTTTTTTCTGATGGTGTTTACATCTACTGTGCCCATAACTGACAGTAAAGTAATTGAAGATGGACAGGCAGAAGTCACTAGTTTCAAATCTGCCCAAAAAATGTTTTCATTCATTCATGAATGAAAACAAAGTTCCAAAAGCTCTTTTTACATAAACCTGTTACGTGACTGTAGCAAGTTCCTCTTTTCTGTTAGTGAAAAGAAAGGATTTAAAAACATGAAGAATCCTTTGCTGCACAGTACATTGCCACAGTTATTGTCACCATTATTTCTCTTCTAAGTAGTCGTAAGCAGAATTTGTGAGTAGACTCTTCTGCCAGGAAAGGCCAGGTTGTGTTAAGCACTGAACATGCATATCTCAGGAAGCCTGTCATCCCAATGGTGAAAGAAATGGAGGAGACAAACATGGTCTGCAAGGAAGAACAGATTAGTTGATCAGGAGATTTGGATATATGAAAATTTTAGAGCATCAGGAGTAGCAATTAGAAGTTGCCACCTGCTTGATCTTGGAATCAATTTTATGCATTGCAGGACAGGTACATTTTGAAATTTTTTTTTTTAAGAGAGTGAATAACAATTACCAAGTGACACATTTTTGGCTATAAAATGCATTTTTGGGCAACAAAGACTGTTTATGAATTTGTGTTTAATTAGTAAGATTATTTCAATCAAGACAACCCTGGGAAAAAATTGAAGTAAGTTAAATTGTATTTGCATAATGAACATAGGTTGGTTATTATTTAGCCTTATTATTTGTATTTTATTATGTTTATTTATTATTTAGTTTTATTGTTTAGTTAACTAAATTTAGATTTAAACATAACTAATTTTGCTTTTTTTGTCTATCTGAAAATAAAAGGCTCCTTGAAAATTAATCAAAATCTTTTGGTTTAGTCAAATTTTATACAATCAAGAATTAATTTCTTTCAATTTTTTGTTCTGGTAGGAAAGCTGAAATGTTGTTTCAGTCTAACCCCAAAAGAATTGCGTCCAAGGTAATTTTAATGTGTAGTTTCACCAGTGAACCAAAACCAATGCTTTATTTCAAATTTTTTGCACCATTCCTTTTTTTTGAATCTGGTATCCTAGTTATTGCCAGACATTCTGTATCATTAAGTACAAGTGATTTCTTCTCAGTCTCCTGTCGTTTGTTCAGCTAGCCCAAAGCTGAAAAACTCAGATACATGAATGAATAATGTATCTCTGAGCTATACCATGTTTCAGAGAAAAGACAGGACAAAATTCAATATCAAATGGAATTAATTCCTTACTTTCCCAAAGTACTGTGGTATAGGATCATTTAGAGTTAGCAAGAGAATGAATTCTCTCTCCAAGTAATCAAGTTTCTTGCATGATCTTTTCTTGCCCTTCCCCTTTTCTTCATCTCAGTTTGCTTTGACTGATCTTTTTTGTGAGGTTTGTCTCTCAACCTGTTTCCTAATATCCCATGAATTTACACTAAAGTCTATATCCCAGTCACAAATCAAGTACATCTAAATCTTCCTGTCAAGGAAAGATGAATTCATAAAAATGTAATTACATCCAGCCTGAAAAATGCCCCTAAGTACCTTCCATCCCTCAAAGCTGAATTTCTGTGTGATAAGCTATTGTAGATATTCCTGAACTACAAAAGAAAGTTAAAAAATTACTGTTGCTGGTTTTTGTGCCATGACATCACAGTGGACAATTTCCTTGTGTTCACTAAGTAATTTTCAAACACTATCTCTTTTTAATACATGCTATCTACTTAACAAAAGGAAACCAAACACTGATTTCTCAGTGTATGTGTGGAAGTAGATAAGGCGGTAATTTGGACAGCAAGAGATTTCATCTGACAAGAAACAAGAAATTCTGTGACATCTTAAAGACTCCAATCATATTTCTTAGCTTTCTTACTGCGAGTTTTTACTCCACAAGAACAATTTTCCTTTGACCCATAAAACTCTTGTGCTTTTGCATTAACTCCTGGTAGAATCCACTACGAAACAAATTCCACGAAACAGCTTTGACAAATTCAACACAACTGTTGCAGCAACTTTCTACTCAGCTCACTAACAATCTCTTTCTGCATTTGGTTTTGATTTCAATTTCTTTTTAATTTGTACACATCGTTCATTAAACACTTTTGTGACTGTAGCAGCAATGGTACAGAAGGATGCAAAGGTACGGGGAGTCCTCGTGGTATATGGTGGTGTGTTTTTACCAGACTGATTGAGCGACTGTGGTCTGAACAGTAATGGAGCCTGGCAACAAGTTATAAAACAAAGCTTTATTGATGCAGCAAGAAAGATGAGCAATAACATGCCCATGCAGCAGCTCACCCAATCACCTACAGCAAACACAGGATCATAAGCGATGGCATGGCTCCGGCGGGCTGCCAGGGACATTTGGTGTCTGGGTCATCTGGCAGCAGCAGCCGATCATGCAAATGCCTTTTGAATGTGCATAAGAGTCGCGTTGCCACTTGGCTCCACCAACGATAGTGTGATATGAGAGAATCATACCTCACATGGATAATGTGGGCAGCATCCTGCCTACGCTGCCAGTGTTGGTCAGGGGGCACGGTGTCAGGGGGCAGGGTGGCAGGAACCATGCCAGTCCTCTCTCAAGGGACAAAAATACTGTGTTTCGTAACAACTGAGGATGTGAGTTTTGTGACCTCTAGCATCCCCACATTTGAACACCTGAGGCTTGATGGTTTTCAAATCTGCCAGCACTGACAGGTCTAAACTCCTGTTGGCCCTCCATGCAGCAGAGAAGGATCAGCTGGCTCCTACTGTGGGAGGTATATATAGTCCTGCAGCTCTCCATCACTTTAGGTTAATTTTCTACTTAGGGTAGAAAACAGACTTTTAGACCTTCTTATCTTTTCTTCATGCCCATTTGATTCTGGAGAAACCCACTTCACTAAAAATATGCAAGAGGCCTTCTGTAAGGAAGCTGTAAGAACTGGAGTATGTAAGAGCTGAAATACATATGCCATTATACTCTGTGCAGAAGTCCGTGTGTACATTCTGATATCCCGCCCATGGCATTATTAACAATAGATCATAGGGATTCATGTATTAAAATCCTTCCTGAAAGTTCTTATTGTAAGCAATGTCACTGATGTGTAGGTTATCACGTAACAGTACAGATACATGAATTAGCTTCTTTAACATGTTTCTTCTAATAGTGATCTAATTTATTATACTGTAGGAATTTTTATACTCCAACCATATGGTTCTGGATAGTTCTGGGGAAAAGTCTGTGAACAAGGAGAAGCTTCATGAAACTTCTATATTCTAGCCAAGACAGAGATCCAACTTTTAGAGACTTCGCTAGTTAAACTCCTGGTTATTGATGAGTTCATCATGAGTCTGTAAGGGTGGTCACCTTGGTAGCATAGGTATGCTTCAGCTGTGAGCAGCACTGTTACTCGTATGGCCAACTCTTATCTTTTCAGTTTCCTGTCCAAAATTCTCATTGTCTTTGTCAAATGGAAAACAAAGCCTTTTCATGTAGTGAAAGCAGCCAATGTTTTTGACACAGAATGCAGTTTGCATTGATATGTGTTCATATAAAATATGCTTTATATGTGTTGCTTCAACTCACCAAACATAACTCAGACAAAACACCACATTTCCTGAAGAAATCGGTCTGAGCCCTTCATTTTAGGTCTGGGTTCAGACACTTCAAGTGATTGTACATGCTTTTTGGGTTGATTGCTGCTCTATTCTTGTTCCTATTTTCAAGAGTATCATTTGGAAGACACTAGTATGCAGAAATACATGCTCAAGGACCGCGAACAAATCCATCTATCTTCTCTTTTGTTAAATGCAAGAGAGTTACTGTCATTTAGAGATTGGAAGGTGATGAAAAATATATTAAAATACTGTCTTGCTGGAAAGATATGTCTTTCACGAGAGTAAACAGTGTGTGACTGATAATGATGCTATATAATAAAATTACATTGCTAAAATAAAATGATAATTCATCCAGAAACATCATCAGTGGTTGAACATTCTTAATTCAAAGTAGAAAGCAGCTGCAGGCTAAAATAATTTTTCAATAGCATTGCTTTCATTCCGGAGAAATATCAGTGATACATGGAGTTGTTGTTTATTAATTTTCAACTTGAACATAACTGAGGTCAAAGTTCGGATTTATATGTCCAGCAATAGGTCCACAAAGACATCAGTCACCACAAGTTTGTTGTTTCTAATATTTGTAGGCTAAAGAGCTGAGAAAATATTTATGTTCTCCTAAATATTAAATATTTTTGTTAGCTAAAATTAAACTTCTATTATCTGTATTACGGTGTCTGTATGATGACTTCCAGTCAGTGCTGAGAAAAGCCCCAGTATGCTGGGATCTGTTTAAGAAGTAAAAGTGGAAAACAAAGGAAAGATGAATGATTTATTATTCCATGGTTTCTATATTTAAAAAGCATCACTCAAGGCAGGAAAACGCTTCAAATAATATAAAGTACAAAGACAAAAGATTATTGTTGTTGAGGTCATACTTCTGGGTGTACAGACATTTGAGAATAACATATACTTCTAAGAGGTAGGAGGAATAGAACTGAATGAAAGCAGCTTTTTTAGCATCCTTAACATGCAGCATTTTCATTCTATGCTCTTCTTCAGACACCTATGCACCTCACTGATTTGTATTGTCACAAGAGATTAGTATCAGCTAAGGTACATTACTTGATTTTTGTTAGACACAAAAAAGTAGTATGAGAGCTGTCAGAACATTATAGAATGTGCAGAGCTACACACAGAAGCACTGACAGCAGTCACTATTTCCCCTATCCTTTCACTGGTCGTAGAATAACAAGATTTTTAATTACTACAACCCAAAAGTTGTATATAAAAACTGATCTTTTCATAGTCTGGGTTTTAACAAGCACCTTTTTCAATTGTTTTTTCTTGGATGATGGCATCATAAAGGCATTTTCAGTTGCATTTTATTTATTTATTGCTGTTTTGGTTTTGCTTTTGCTTTACATTCCACAGGTATATCTGTCCAGAATTTTAAGTGACTGGTTTTGGGGTTTTCTTTTTTCCACCAAAAAAATTCAAGGATGTGATTTATGAGCAGAACACAGATCAACAAAATAAAAGGCTCTAAGTTCCAAAGCTCGAATTCGATTTTCATTTTATTTTAAATGACATTTACTAGCTTATTTCTCAGAAATTAATTGGTTCACTTGCAGTTCAATCTGTTTAAAGTGAAGAAGTTTGTTTAGACATGCCTACAATATAACCATAGGAAAAGTTATTGGTAAAAGAAGTATATTCGGAAAGTCACAGCAAGATCAGTATGTATAATAAGAAGTCGGTTACACGTCTTGTTAATTATCAGTGTTACTTAGCTCAATAATGAATAACAAATTTTTTTTAAAAAAAAAGGTGAGAAACTGAACTGTAGGCATCCAGTGTCTAAAGCCAAGATTCACCCTTTCTTCCCTTTTCCATCCCATTTTCCTTCATTGCTGACTGCAATTCCTTAGGGTAATGACTCAATTGGAGCTAAGATTTTACAGAGCTGGAGCAAACTGCCTTCTCACAGAAGATTAGTTTATTGCTTAAATAATGAGCACCAAGCTCAATTAGCATAGTAGGTAACAATTATTTCAGGTATGTCTTAAACAAAATAAATAAAACAAACAAAAAAAAATCCCCACGAGGCCTTGAAAAATAATCAGTAAAATGGCAATGATTGAAAATGGGCTGATAATGAATTGAAGCATTTGCTTAGAAAAATCTGAACAGATTTAGTTTTTTTTCCCTGTGATTAATATGCTTCATATTGAGAATACTGATAATACGGGTACATTTATAGTTTGCAAACTTTGCCAGTGAGGAAACAACAGGAGTGCTAAAATCATTATTGTCATTCTTTAGCTCACAATCCTGGTTCTTCAGATTCTAGTTTAGCCAATAAGAATTATTCTACAGAGTAGATGTTGCATTGGTCTTGGGCACTTAAAAAAGGAAAGTGTGCACATTTATCTTTGTAGAAATAATTTTTCATGCTTATGAAACAATTCAAGGCCAGAATGAAAGAGCATGCAACTTTTCATGATGCTATAAAAAACATTTTTTTCTCCCTGATTAAACTAGTTTTGAGATTTTTTTTCCCCTTTTTGCATGCAGAAGATGAAAAATCTGTGGACAAGCCAGTACTGTTTAATATTTCTTGTGCTAAGGTTGTAGTCTTCTTCCATTCCTATCCTCTTCTTAATGAAACTGTTGCAATCTCATTAGATTCTTGTATTTCATGTGTAACTCCTATATAAAAAGGTAGAATGAAAGAGTGAATAGCCAGTTGTCTCTCATTCTATTTTAACCTCTCTTCCCTTCTCACTAAAAATAAAATCTTGAGTTTCCCAAAATCACAAAACATGAAACAGAATAATGAAACACAGATGAAAACTACACATCAACTCTCTCCAAAGAACTAACTAACTAATGATAAACGCCATTGAATTACAATTTGAATGTGAAAAGCAGAGCTTGGATCTGAGTAGTTCAAAACTGATGAACAGAAGTTGGGTTTCTTAGGTGATAAGCTTGGCTGGTGTCAGATTGTTCAGTACTCAGCAGAACAGGGACCCAAGCCTGCAGGCAGCAAGTACTAAATCCTTAGAATGGCTACTGTATGAGGAACTAATTTATTCTCTTTAGTAACAAAATAAATGACAAAAAAAAAAGGATCTGGTAACTGTAATAACATGTAGTTTGGCAACAAACATAAAATACAGTGACTGCAGGCAGAACATGTGTTTGTGTGTAGGAAACAAAAAAACACAGGGAGAAACACCTGCGGAGAGTTATGGAACTACAATAAAGGTGATCTACAGTAAGCCATCAGAGAAACAGAAGAGAGCTCAGAGCACCCCTGTGCTGGAAAACTGTGAAATGATCTGAGGAAAAAAAATAGGTGACCTCCTGATAAAAAAAAGATACAGGGAAGGACTAGGAGCAGAGAACGTTGTGAAATGAAGTGAACAGATAGAAGTGGGGAAAAAACCCTCTTAGAACAGAGGGTAACCAGAAAACTACCAAATAATGTTTTCTTGAGAAGTAAGTACTTAGGGCTGAGAGGCTGGAGGGAAATGAAGGCACAAGGGCCAAAACAAGGGAAAATAATAAAATGTAGAGGGGAAAAAGGGATGGGAAAAAGAATTATGAAAAACAGGCAAAAGGAAAAAAGATGCAGAAGGAAAAGACACCAAGAAAAGAACTCAAATATCCCAAACATAGAAAAGTGAAAGTAATGCTTTAATCATTTGGTGTAAATTACTTTTGAAACACTAGAGCAAACAATCATTAATTGGTCACATTTTTGCTGGAGGATGAGGAATGTTTTAAAAACTACATGTGGCTTTAAAATGAGTTTCAATATATAGTATCCCTCTGGAGATAAAGATTTGCAAAATATATGTAGCATTCGCACATAATGCTGAGAGTTAAATGTGAATATTAATACTTGATGAGAAAAAGATAGACTTACAATCAAGATCTTTTGTACACCCTTATTTGCAGTTAAAAGGTATCTAAATTACTATAAGTAATATTTATTTCAGTCCTCATTCTCCTCTTTGTATCTTCTTAATACCTTAATTTCTGGACATCTAAGCTGATAAAACAAATGTATCTTTTTCTGTTTTAACATGACATTGTGGACCTGCCATGTGCAAAGAAAACCTTTAAAAGAACTTTGACATTTCTGGAAGAAAGTAATCAAATAAAAATAACCCAATGTGTAAAACTGAAAATATGTATAATTATAAGACAGTTGTTTGGGGCAGTTGATTCATGATTTTTGAGCCTTCAAGATAATTGCAATAGCAATCTCAATAGACATAGTAAAATACAAAGCATGTATAATTGCAAGATATAGACTTAAATTTCTATTTACTCTCCTGGCTTCTTGATGTTTTTAGTTTGGTGTGAAAAGATAAATGGATTTCTTCTTTTTTTATTTTTTAAAGAAAAGACAGCTGAATATTTTACTGCCATTGGCTTTCAAATTATGTTAGACATCTAACTGCCATTACAGCAGTTTAAAATTCTTATGAGAAAACGGATCTTAAGTTTTTATTCTTTCACAATCATTAACATTTTATGGATGAGTATAATTATTGTGGCAAGTGATAATAACCACGGATGCTGCAGAACTTCATGTTATCAGACTTCTGATATCCTTAAGGACACTATGCAACTTATAGCTGCCCTAACCACAAAAAAGGTTTTTGCCCTAGAATTTCGGTGATCTGTGATTTTAATTTTAGCTCTGTCTTCATGTCCTGTCTTTCAATTAAAGAGTATAGTTCAGTAAATCATCCTTCAGAACAATGACTGCCAAAGCATCTTCATTCCATTGTTTACAAGCTGAAACAACATTTTAAAAATATAATCTTTTAAAATTTCTGAATGCTCTGGCATGTTCATGCTTTGTCTTCTATATATACTTAAGAAGAAAAAGACATTTTCTCGGCATCTTTGTAGGTGTATGGGACCAGAAATGGTCTTAGAAACAAATTAAAAATACAGAAAAAGTCAGAGAAAATACATATTTTTTTAAATTTCGCACAATTGAAATAAAAAATATTCTTTTTTGACACCCAAGTGGATGTTTGTCTCCATTGAAATCCATCTTGAGTTTTCAGAAAATCTCTGCTCTTCTCATTGGTATCTTCAGAATATACAAGTTAAAATGTCATGGAAAAAATAAATCCTTGTAAGTCTAACCTGAAACCCAAAAAGAGACAGAGGGGGAGAGAAGAGAAAAACATCTTGCTTGTGCCGAAAAGAATGTACATCTTCAAGAATGATCAAGCATTAATTTCACTTGTAGCAGAAAAACCAGTCATCCATACTAAAGGTATAACAATGTAAAAACATAAAGATAAAATTCAGTAAAATTCAGCACCTTCATGCAAATGCTTGATTAGTTCTTATTGTCAGGGATTCTTCAGGCAATGCATCATTTTGTGGATCTACTTCAGTACTTTGAGGTGGACAGGACTTTACTTTGCTCTGATGATTGAACCACATACAGTCCTGAATTCTCTGATGTTTCTCACCCTTGTGATTATATCATGAGTCTTGTGAAACTGGATCTTTAATTTAAAGATCCCACTCCTGAAGATATAAGAAAGTATCTCAGCTTTCACAAGGGAAAAAAAAAAAAGGGTAAGAGGAAAAGAGGAAAGCAAGAAACCGTCACAATTCGAACAACAGAGCTAAACATGCTGAGAAGGGAAGGAATTTTATGTCCTACAAATGAGACTAAATATAGCTATTTTGTCACGGGTATGTGGTTTGCCACAACTGGAGTCATAAAGGGATCCTGCCTGTTACAGCATTTAAAATGTCATGTAATCAAGGTGACTGTGAAGCTGCAGATGCAGGTACCTGGGCAGGCTGAATGAAATGCAAAGCAGCACAATGCAGAACAGTCAGGGAGGGACTGACTGTAGTGGCATAATCAGCCTGAAACTCAGCAGAATGATCTGTTCCAGAGGGTAGTTATGTCCCTTCCAAAGTGAATGAATTAAAACAGAATTAGGTACTGTGTAAGTAGAGGAAGAAGTTTTATGGGTGGATGTGAGGTATTTCACTATGGAAAAACAGTTCATATGGATACAGTGGCAGTGTATGGCCCCCTATTAATGTCATTATCTGTTACCCGGGTTCTGGTGAAACTTAGTCTTACCATTGTTTTTCGTTACCACAGAACCTAAGTTCCTGCTTGGTAAAAAACCTCTCAATTTTCACTTCAGGGTAGGAACAGCAGAGCATAAAATAATTTGGGATAATTTTTATGTATTTAGTAAATATTTCATCTTCTCAAAGATACTAGTAGCGAAATTCTATCGTTTCCAAGGATCTTATTCTGCCACCTTTACTCATTGAAGATAAGCAAGTAAACTGGAAGAATAAGGCTTTTGGAAACAATGAATAAACCATTTGTCACTACAGAAGTACTAGAAGACAGCAGTCACAGTTTATTGTTAATAAACATGGCACCCAACTGTACTAAAGTAAGAATATTATATGATTAGTCCACAGCAACAATCTAAAAAAACTTGTTATTCCCCTTTCCACATTGACTTAACCGTTCCACAAACATTCAAAAGGTATAAAGAGATAAGAAGCAATAAATACTCAGTTCTTGCTTGTACCTGCCAGAACAAACAGCAATAAACAATATTATCTATCCTGTGTTTGGTTTACCCTAAAATTCAGAGTTTCATCTTTATATGTTAGAAAGTTCAAAGAAAT
Source organism: Mycteria americana (assembly GCF_035582795.1). Lineage (NCBI taxonomy): Eukaryota > Metazoa > Chordata > Aves > Ciconiiformes > Ciconiidae > Mycteria > Mycteria americana. The sequence continues at coordinate 99,374,384 of NC_134366.1, read as the reverse complement.
GGTAAGTCTTCTGAGCATTCTAAGCTCAATCTTTAATTAACAGGTCACACTTATGGGTTTTACCTGGGCACTTTACAAAATTAATACAGGCATCCAAAACATTTAGATGATTAAATTAAATTCAATTTCCCTTCTGTATTTTGAACTTTTACATTTGAACTACATTTTATGTTTCTTCACAGGATTTTAATCACTTGTGTTGCACGTCTTATCAACATGTTACAGGATTCTGTTTTCCCATGAGTGGGAGATGAGAAAAGACAGAAAATTCTACTGAAGTTATATAGGGTTCAACACATAATTAATGATATACACCAAAAGGAAGAGCAGAGTGCTGCAGCATAAAAATGTTCAGAGCAAACTGGTTAGCCAAGGCAGAGCAGTTGGATGGGAAGAACATACACATTATTCCCATAATCATTCCTATGTATTTCACATGAATTGGTTGCCGAAAGATCAGAGGATGACTTCTAAGCCTTAATTTTCACACTTTTTTCCCCCTTTTTGGGGAGCGATGTAATTGTGGACATTCCTCCTGAGGCAAAGGCAGATCAGATAAAACTGTCACTCAGCTTTCCGCTGAGTATCTGGGAATGAATAGTGAAGGTACCCAGGATTCTGAGTGATATTGTATCAACTTAATTTTAATTATCTTAAAGAAAAAATAAGAGGAAAAAAACCTCCCAAGATTTTAGAGGTAATCACTTTACAAGAAATGTTTATACTTATTGACTACCATAATTAGAAGTACTTTCTAATTTATAAAGGAGACATAAGGAAGGAAATTAGCAATTATTTCAGTGTTCTTATGGAATGAAAACCCAATGGCCTTGCTGAGAAAGAAACCCAGCTGTGTTGTTTCATGAATTCTGGGTTGGGAAACTTTGAGAATTCTTTCATGCTCTATTGATTTTTTTATAAATGTCACCCCAGTTTGGAAAGACTCACTTGTTTGAAAGAAAATGCAAGTGCAAAGCTCATGTCAGGAAGTGTATATTTTCCACGTCAATGGAAATCTGAATTTAGCATATTTTTTTAACTCTGTTAGTACACTTGCCAAAAGCAAAGCATAAAGAATAGTAAGAAAAAAACCCCTCTTATATTTAAACTTTTAAAATGATCACACTTGCTTAGTCATGCCTTCTTTCATACTGAGTCAGAAAGCAGCCAGCACTTTCAAGGGAAGTCCACAATTAACGACATCTGTTTTCAGTAGATCTACCTTACTCCACAGCTTTGTCTAGCTGCTTTATAGACACCTAAGTCTCCCAGACATGGCTTGGTCGGTCCTAAATTCCCTGAATACTAATGCACACTTAGAAGCAATCTCACCTGGGAAGCTCTGCATCCTTCTCTTACCTTTGCTTCATATAAGCTAGAGTTTATATGGTTCTTCAACAAAAATTCCCTTCCCAAGCCATATGTATATCCTCTTCTCATGGCCAATATTAAATTCAAGATAAAGGAGAGTGAGATATGACTACTTAGAAGGGGGAGGTTAATCTTTGGTTGGATGTCTTGTGATTGGTGTACAAAAAACTGGGACAGCTCTATTAGCTTCTCATGTGAGACACTTCTCCGTAGTGGCTTATAAATTATGTAGGGAAGGGCTACTTTTTACCTTTCTTGAATCAGCACTATTGCCTGGTATAGAAGGGAATGAACAAGAACCTTAAATTTCTGTCTTTAATTTCATTATTATGTGGAAGAACTGCCATAGGACTGTTCCTGAACTTTTTAAAGTAATCTAAAAGGAATCTCTAGATATTACAATGCTTTCTAGTCTCGGGACCAGGCATGTAAAGGTTAAGAACTTTGATTTAAGTGATGTCATGGCTCTGGCCCTTAGGGAAATGTATGACAGAAGAGAAACTGGAACACAGCTTTTCTGAATTGCAAGTTAACGCTATAACCCACTGCATCATCTTTCTTATTTTCGCTTCTGCATGATTAAGAAAGTATTTTTTAACATGCCTGCATACCTATTAAACCATGTGTATGTCTGATGCTGGGTAGTTGTGTCTCTTACTTAGGTCAGAAGGCAGGTACTTAAGAGTAGATTGATAAGGATTTTTAAAGGTCATTGTTTCAAATTGTCTAAAACCTTTAAAGTCTTGCCTTCAGAACCTTTCTGAATTGGGCTCTCGGTGGCTGAGAAATTATGTAATAGAATTTTACTGGATACCTTAAAAGTCTAATTTTATCTATCCTCTATTGTCTTTGCATTTAAATCCACACTGAGGACAATTAGCTCTTGGTTATGGCTTCATTAGTGATCCTGATCGGAGTGGGAACTTTCTAACATACAATAATCTTTGCAAATGCTCCTCAGTTTAACATCTCATTGCAACATACTGTTAGGAAACCTTATTAAAAACATGGATTAAAGTATGAATAAATGAAATGAATCAATTATAACACACTATTGTTTAAGTCAGTGTGACTAATGTTCCCACTGTACAATGTGTGATGTATGCATATAAACACATGCCCACACACAAGACACTTTTGCACCTTCCAACATACATATTCATGTATATAGATATATGTGTAAACCCACATTACACTATTGCAATTAAAGATAATAACTAACTTTGATGCTAAAAATAATATCCCTATTTCCCTTGTCTACCATTCTTGATAAAGAGATATAGATTAAAAGACATCTAAGAATATCAGTCTTAACTGTCAGCCTTAATTTTTTCTGCTAATCTGTTGATGTCTTGATATTTTTACTATCTCTGTTAATAAGAATTCATGACTTTTTAGACTAGGAACTACAGCTTACCAGAGGGGTTACCTACATACTTTCAAAGCATTCCTTCATTGCACTTCTGCAGCAGTGTTTTGAATTTATGGAATACTTCAGCTATAGGCCAAGAACTTAATCTGAGGGATACCTATTGCTACTGTTTATTCTAGAGTGCTTAAAGCACTCATTTAAAATAATAATTGAAGTGATTCATGATGTTTTTGCTTTGGAAGAATTTGAGGGATTTTTCCTTCACGTGTTTTATGACATTTCTTATTAGCATTTTGAGTCTAAGATACAATGTGCAAAGATTTTCTCAGGAAAGATTAAGTCTCAAGCCTGCAATATCAGGCACGTAAGCAATAATCCAAAATGGAAGGTATCAAACATGTAAAACTATTCATAGGGGCCAGGGCAAGCAAGATCCAGACCTCAGAAAGTAGATTTAAAAGAAAATAAGTTTCTGCAATGGGAAAAAGGAAGGAAAAAAAAAATTAACACTTTAACATCTTACCCAGCCCCCATCTGAACCCTCCATAATGCCCTCCTATCACTGCAACATTATATGGCTCTTGAGATCAAATCATGGCATCTTAGTTCTAATTTTGGCAAAATAAAGCTGGCTGGAGCTGGAGGGACCTGAGTAAATCCTCACATGCAAGGCTGCTGTGGTAGATCCTGTCACCTCAGAAATCAAGCACCCCCATCTGGCCACATCTGACCAGGAGAGACACCAAAAAAATATCCATGAACGGTGTGTGTATACACTGGATACACTTCAACAGCATTCGTGGACCTGTTTTCAAACTGACCTCATAACATCTTTGCAAGCAATGCTTCCACTTTCTACCAGTGGAGGAAAGTTTTGTGTGCATTAAGTATAAAGGCACATAGGCATCCCAGCATCCTGCCCCATACCTGGGCTGCTCTTGGTGCAAGTAGAGCACTTTTGATCGTTTTTCTGGGATATGTAACTAGGTTTATATTACAAATACTGATGGGAAATTTGTAAATCAATAGTAAAAGTACAGGTAACTTTCGGAACATTCAAAACTGGCTATTAGCCTCACAGAATCATTATTGTAGCACTTTAGCACTATTTCTCAGTCTTACCTATGAATCCTATATATCACATTGTAGCATACCATATCTGGAATGCTAATATAAATTACCCCATTTTCTTTTTACTGTTCTGCAAATGGTTTCTAAAACTCTACTTATAGCTTGTCATTAATTAAAAGGAATGTGTGAACTGCCTCACATTCCAGCAGATGTGTAGATTTTCTGCTTTAATAATTTTTAAATCCTCCTTTTTCTCAGCAGGATGTGCCATGCTGCTTCAAGGGAGAATCAATCTATTTTCCAGATTAAAAATTAAAAAAAGGAAACAACCCCAAGACACCAAGGAGGCTTCTCATCTGAAGGGACATTTTAGGCACTTTATATTTATTCATTAGCAGGAAAGACAATATTACTAAAATGAAAAGCAGAATGACACAGAACTATTTCCGTAGGGCAACAGACATCTATCCTCCCTCCTTGAAGAGAAAATTCTTCATCTAATATTTCAGTTTTGGACTAAACATCATGATCATAACCAAAGTGGAGAGTGAAATTACTGCTTGAGTAATTACTGCTGGAGGTTTCCACACTAGCCCCAGACTCACAGACCCTTTCGTGAGCCTTGAGCAGACTTGGAAATGAGTGTTGGGGTCCAAAGGCCTCATGTATTATTTCATCACAAATACTCATACACTAGAATATTAATGCTATCCTGAGACTATGTAATCTGCCCACAAAATTCCTCCAGTCTGTGTAACCATTACAGAAATTTCTGAAGGTATGCCTCCATTGACAGGGCAGAAGAATTCAGAGGATGCAAAACCTCTTCCTTTTTATGGATGCAGGGCGGGGTGACTGCCTGTGTCTCATCCTGATGTGGAGTCATGATGCAGCCAAGCTATCCTCCCAGATCTAGGAACCGAGGAAAATTCCTTGGTCCCACCCTGTAAATTCATGTTATTTAAAAGTAACTCCAGGTTGCAAAAGGAAATGGTTCCCAAGCAGAAAATTATGTTAGCAAAACCTGAAATCATGCCTAAAGTATTCTTTCTCCCATTTTTAGAGTAATATCTTATTCTGTCAAGATTAATGTACACATGGCTGCAGACAGCACTGAGGTATGAGAAAACAAGAGTAAAGGTCATAGCAGTTTGGTCAGATGAAAACCAACAAGGATGTTTGCCATAAGTTTTTTTTGTCCAGTTTCTGCAAAAAGTTTAGAAAAGAGTTTAAAAGAAGTAATGGATAAAAAATGAAACTTTATTTCATTTTAAACACAGATTGAACCAAAATTATTTTAATATTCCTCTATTAACAGAACAATCTTTTGTCAACTTTACCGAATGGCAATATTATGGATATGAGTCTTTTATATTTATAAGAGGAATTAATGTCTGTCTCTTTGATATATGTTTCTACAATGTTCTCAATGTTACCTGCTGAGCTTAAACCAGAATCTGGATACAGATATGTCTTCAGTGTTCTCAGCAGGTGCTGAGGCTAAATATACCTCAATCAGTCCAAAATGACAGAAGCCTGTTCCAGCTTTCCCTGTTTTTTCTTTGACAACATTTATTTCTGATCTGGCTTAGTATGCACAACTTCCCTCAAACTTACCCCTTCATAACCGTGCTGCCAGAATCAGCTGACTCTCTGAGCTCTGTTTCTTTCAGCTCATACAGCGATGAGTCATTCCTTCAAACCAAATGGAGTTATATCCGTGTGAAATTCTGTAATTATGATTAGAATCAGCTCCTAAACTGGAAACCCTTAGGGAACTTTTACCCCCCCTAACACAGTCTGGCTTTTGAGAAAGGTGTTAGAGACCTGCCAATCACCGGACATTCTTTTGTGCTCTCAGTATGGCACAATCTGCTACATAGCTCCATTGAGGACTCCTGGATGTGTTAATGTCAAACTTGCTATGGCAAACAACAGATGTGTGGACGGCAAAACTTGTACTGAGTGCCTTGGTGACTTACTTGGCACAGTACGAAGCATGTAGTACAAATATTGCTGTTCAGTTAAGTCAACATGTGGCCAGTTTTTGAAGAGGTTGCAGAAGGATGAATTCAGATGTCGCATTCAGAAAAAGAAATATTTATCCAACTGCTCCTGAATCTACAGAGCCCTATCTTTTCTTCTCCAAAATAACAAAATGACATGGTTATACACATGTGCACACACACACAAGGGAAGAACATAGCTACATCCATTTGAACAGAAACAGGAAAAAGGTATTGATTTGAAAGCAGCAGCAGGTTGGGAGGCTGAGTTTAGAGACTCCTTCATTTAGATATAATTTACTGCCCCTAGATAATCTCATTCACATGAATCTGCAAGAATTTTTTCCAACTTTCTGTTTATTCATATACCTTTTTAGAGAGTGATACAAAATTTTTGGTTAAATGTCACACGTATCATACCTGTGCTTTAGTCAAATAGCACTGGAAAAACCAGGAGGTAAAATTGGTTCTTTTTGCTTAACAAACAGAGCTGTTTCATTTATACTTTACTTTATTTGTATTTAAATGTGCCAGTTCTCATAACAATATTTTTAAAACATATTTTAAAAAGTAAGTAGTGCTTTCAGCTGGAACTTACTAGCACTTTTTTCAAGATTTCTTTTATTTTGCACCAGATTTAAAAGAGGTCAGACTACAACTCATTTCCCATGTCATATTTGAAATAACATTGTGATTACTTTGCATTGGGTACACACATCTTTGCAGTGGAGCACTTGATTCAAAAAAACAATGCTTTTTCTCCCAGAGTTTTACTTCAGAGTCATAGTGTACTTTCATAAATGTACTATCATAAGCAAATTGACAAACAAAGGAAGGAGAACTCAATTGCAGTCAACTATGTTCATTCTGCTAAGGCACCAAAAGAACATGTGGCTGATACAAGTCGCAGGACACATTAGGAATGAATGTCTCTTTCATATTAAACCTACACAAAGACATCTCAGACTCATCAGCTGCAGTTAGAGATAGATCAAGAACTGTTTGGTACAGCTAAATTTAAACAAGATGGTGGTAATAAAGAAAATTGAAACTATTCATATAGTCTACTTCCTCAATATCATATTCACCAGAAGTTGGTCTTTCCTCAAGGAAATGAATCAGTACATAAACTTCTGCTTGCTGTTGGATGCTTGAAACAATTTTAACTCAATTTCATTTTACATAGGACAAAAATTCTTGATTTTTACAAGCAGGCTTGTCTGGATCACAGTGATCCATAGGATCATGCCCTTTCAAAATGATGACTGCAGCAAATCTTGGCTAACAATATGAATTGAAACTACAAAATACATTTTTACATTGACAGTATGATTATGCTATTTGCTGGCTGTTTAAGTTTGACATTCAGACTATTCCTGGATAGCAATTTTGGCTGAACCTAGGTTATGAATTTGCTCCCACAAGAAACAATTTAGAGATCTGTAATGTAAATATTAAGGTTGGTATGAAATATGAATGGAAATAAGAATGTGTGAAAGCACCTGAGAAACAATAGGGCAAGGGTTTTAAAAAATGATTAAAATTAACTACCAAGGACAAAATTGACAGCAATAAAATTGGTAAACATTGCAAATGTGTTGCTCATATCAAGATCAAAACGTCTGAGCAACAGTGAAGCCACAGTATAGACAACTCATCAGCAGAAAACTCAGGCTGTGATAACAAGAGGTGACACACATTGTATGTGCTGCTTCTCTTCCTGTCATCACAACAGGAAGGTACACTCTAGTCATAAAAATACCTAGAACAAGGAAAAAAAAGATAATGGGCAGTAACCTTGCCTAGGGTTTATGAAGGGTGAAGTAACCAAGATTCTGAGGCAAGAGATTAAAGAATAGTAACTTGACTCCTAAAGGGTAGGAATGACCTATCCTAATAACAGTTCACCATGACCAATCAAGAAGAGCCCAGAGACATAGTTGTGCATAGTGTAGACACACACCATGATGGGTCATACTCCATCATGTACAGACTCCATCAAGTACAGACTAAAGAGATAGTATCTGGAACTGGTATCTTCATCCTCCATGTAAGGTGCAAATAATCGTGTCCTGACCACTTATGCATACATATATCGGTACTTGTGAGTATGGGAGAATAAGCAAGTGAAATCTAGAATAGAGTACACATGAGTGACTGAAAACAGTTTTTCTTAAAATAATTATAACTTTCCATTCATTTTGGATCTCACACTGAATTTTGTAATGTTATTTCCTGCAGTAAGAGTGAACACCAGCTTCATTCCTTTGGAACATAATAGTTTATCTTCCACGTTAGATTTACTTGAATAAAGTTTTGTGAAATAGATGGGCAGAACCATTAAAGAAACAATAATCCTACGAATCAATTAAGCTCTCTTTCCTACAGGTAAGGAGAGAAATAAGAAAGAGATTGCATCTATTTTTAAATATTGGAAACATATGCTGGGACATGGGCTGGGGATTACCCAACCTGATTCATAGATCAGAACTTGGATCTGAACTCTGTCTTGTAGCATATGCATGTAGAGCTTCATAGCAGGCATTACACTAAGTTTGGCTTCAGCACAGGCTAAAAAACATTGCAAAACTGCTGCTGTTGTTGAGTTTAACCCTAACAGGGCTCTGTCTGCTTCCCCAGCTAAAGCCAGCAGAACTTTTCCTTTTCTACCTTATAACCTCGGTCAGGTCCTGGCAAACTGAAAAAGAGGATGTAAGACAGCCACACAATTACTACCACAGTAAACAATCAATCAGATTCATGTGCATCGCTGTGAGTAGAGTTAATGTACATGTTATAGCTCTTGACACCCTACCTCTGAATTGCTTGATTCTTCTAACCCCTGGATGAGTGCTTTATGGAGATTCCTAGCTTTTTTCTTAATACTTGGCCAGCCCTAGCCCTGCCTCATTACTTTGCCCTGTATACCTAGGGAAGTTAATAATCTCTCTGCTGTTATTCTGATAAGGCACCTGTACTCTTTTAGAACATTTAATTGTACCTTAGACATAGCATTGTTTCTGCTCTGACTGTTGTATTTCCATAATGGATTTTTACCATTCCTTTCATTAATTGAGTTTATAAAAGGCTTTTGCCTCTTATGTGCAGGGGCTATTGCCTCTGGAATTGCTTGAAAAATAATATCCACATGCTAATTGAACTCAGCAATCCCTATTGCACCAATGTTATGTGTCTCATCTTTGCAAGTAAGACCCTGCTGATACTGTTGACAACATCACAATATGTTTTCTAGGAAAAAAGTGAAAAATTTAATTAACTGGTCCTTTAGTTGACCTTCTTTTTAGTTTGCTAGGCAGTTGATACTGCATAGAAGTCCTTGTGCCTGTCATGAGTCATATATGATTAAGAGGACTGCAAAAAATTGACAATATTTTTGATTCTACTATAATTTGGAGTTCTGGTCTAAAATCACTTGCTGCTTGTCAGAATGCAAACACTATTCTGAAAGATTAATTCTTGCACAGAATGCTCATCAAAGCTGCTAGGAATTTTTTCTTACTAAAATGAGTATAGGTAGAATTACAGACAATATTGGTGTCATAAATTATTTTATTTCTTATTAAATATTAAATACAGTATGCCTAAATATACTATTTTACCCTCTGACTCATCAGCATAAATAATATAAACATATATGCATATATAAACTGAAGTATGCATGTCTGCATGTATGTATATGTGTGTACATTTGTGTTCAGTAGATATTTCTCTATGCCTAGAACATTTTAAAATCAGTAAACTTGATTGGAATCATGATGAATATTTAGGAAATTACATTTAGGCATCTGTTTCTCAAATATCTATCTCCTGATGAATTTTGTGGATTACGTAAGGTTTAGCAGAAGGATAATAATAATGTAGACAAAGCAGGAGCAGAATCTAATTTGAACTATTTTTTAAGCACATTCAGTTCATACAAAAATGCATTATAAAGACAATTGAAAAAGAGATGTAAAAACAAAGAGAGTAGGCCGTTCTGATAGAATAGCAGGCTACAGCAGGGAATATCCTGAAGAGGATTAAGGTTTAATAAACCATGTCTATACATGCAGATTATACTGCATGGAGGCTCCTAGATCTGCCTCTGCATACCTACAGCCTAAATGGGAAAACTTATTGTATGCCCTTAGCAGGAGTCCAGGTGCCACCTAGAACTAGTCAGGTCTCAAGTCTATAACTAGAACTAATTTCCACTCAGTTTCTGCACTTCAGATATGGTTTCAGCCTACCTTGCTTTCTTAAAGATAGAGCTTTCAGGCCCTCTTCCCAAACTGTGGTGGCAGGAACAGATAACTCTCACCAGGACAGGATACTACTTTTATGAATATCCATGTCTCCTAGCTCCAAACGTACACAGAATTATATTGGTTTTGTGACTATATCAGCCCTGGTCACTGTGAACAACTGTGTCTAACATTTTGCCCAGTGAGATACAGTGTATGGGAGTCACTCTTTCTAATAAAAGCAAGATACCACTGATGATTTGAGATATAAGCAGAAGCTGGCACCCTTGCAGCTCACAAAGACAAAGGTTTTCTTGGTTTTGGGAAAAGGGCAGTCAGATTACTCTGCTTAACCCTTGATGAGGCACACAGGCTTGCCACTGATTCTGAAAGATAGGTCCCTGGGCAGTCGTTCAGTCACTTCACAGTTTATCTGTGAATACATAAACTTAGTAGAAAGCAATTCAAAATGGTTGCCCATTGCACTAAATAAAAAATGCGTGAAGTTAATGTTATCTCTCTATAATGTTATACAGCACTGGTAAAAGCCAGCTGGAAAACCTGGTTCTACTTTGCTGTCTCCCTTTTAAACACAAGATTGAATATCTGGAGGCACTGAAGAGAAAAGGCACAGATGTGAACTGAAGGTTGGAGAGAATGCCTTACAAAAAACCTTAAAAGCTAAAGATATTTAATATATCCCAAATGGAGATAAAAATATAATTTGATTATATTGTTTCTACAACATAATCGGTGAAAAATACCCTGCACTAGACTAGATATCATTCTGAAAAGTACTCTTCAATCAAATAGTTTATTTGGCTTGATGATACAAGTGATACCAGATCAGATAATCTTACAGTTTCTCCTGGAATTAATGTTTGTGAGTTTGTGACTATACAGTCACACAGTCCTGAAAAATTGAATCAGAGAAATGAAATTTCTCCCAAAATGAAACTTTTGAAATTTTAAAACAGTATTTGGTGATAAATATTTGACTTCAGCAGGATGATATGCACCAAATCAATAAAACGTATTAGAGCATAGGTAAAAAAAATATAATACTTGGGATCTGAACCATTGCGTAGTTAGATTAGGCAGACAAAGCTTATTTTGTATAATTAAAATAGTAAAATATGGTGAAATCAGTTCAAAATTAAAGATAAACATTATAATTGTAACTGGCCCAGAACCATTAACTTCTTTAGAACTACTCAAACTTAGATCCTCATTTTCTTTGATCTTCATTATACATTCATTTTAACTGTCAGCACTGCTCCAAGGATAAACAAATTCAATAAACAATTCGACCATAGTGTTCCTTTTCTCCCAAATAAATACTTTTTTTTACACTGTCAATGATTTTAAAACATTTTTCTGCTTTCTTTTCCCCTCTTCTACCTGTGAATTAGGTGAAGGCAGTTGCGCATTTGAGCCTTCTCAGCACTGAATTACAAATCGTTCATGGAGAGTGCTTCCCTATAAAGAAAGTTGGGCTTCAATGACTTACAACAATAGCCTAAAGAACTTTTAAACACTGACTTATCCACTAGTGCAGGCTTCATTTTTCAGTTAAGAACAAACATTTACTGAGAGATTGGAGTGAGGTTTGTAGCCATGTGAAAAGATTTCTTTCCCCATTTTATGTGTAACATGGAACTACGTGTGATCAGTTTTGCATGACATGAAAAGGTTTTCACAGCATGGAAGAAAAAACAGCCATGGAATATAGATTCACTGACCATTCTGACTTGGAAATTTTTCTGTGTAGTGTTCTTTCATTTGATCTGTGTGCTGGTTTTGTCTGGGGTAGAGTTAATTTTCTTCATAGTAGCTAGTATGGGGCTATGTTTTGGATTTCTGCTGGAAACAGTGTTGATAACACAGGGATGTTTTCGTTACTGCTGAGCAGTGCTTACACAGAGTCAAGGCCTCTTCTGCTCCTCACCCCACCCCACCAGCAAGTAGGCTGGGGGTGCACAAGAAGTTGGGAGGGGACACGGCTGGGACAGCTGACCCCAACTCGCCAAAGGGATACCCCATACCATATGGCGTCATGCTCAGCATATACAGCTGGGACAAGAAGAAGGAAGGGGGGGGCGTTCGGAGTGATGGCGTTTGTCTTCCCAAGTAACGGTTACACGTGATGGAGCCCTGTTTTCCTGGAGATGGCTGAACACCTGCCTGCCCATGGGAAGTAGTGAATTAATTCCTTGTTTTTCTTTGCTTGTGTGCGTGGCTTTTGCTTTCCCTATCAAACTGTTGCCCTGGTTTCGGCTGGGATAGGGTTAATTTTCTTCCTAGTAGCTGGTATAGCGCTGTGTTTTGGATTTAGTGTGAGAATAATGTTGATAACACACTGATGTTTTAGTTGTTGCTAAGTAATTTTTCCACGAGTCAAGGACTTTTCAGCTTCCCCTGCTCTGCCAGGTGCACAAGAAGCTGGGAGGGAGCACAGCCAAGAGAGTTGATCCAAACTGTCCAAAGGGCTATTCCATACCATATGATGTCATGCTCAGTATATAAACTGGAGGGAGTTGGCCAGGGAGCAGCGATCGCGGCTCGGGGACTGGCTGGGCATCGGTCAGCAGATGGTGAGCAGTTGTATCATTTTTTTTCCCCTGGGTTTTGTTCCTCTCTCTCTCTCTTTTGTTGTTTTCCTTTTCATTGCTATTATTATTATTATTATTATTATTATTATTATTATTATTATTATTATTATTATTTCCCTTTTTCCCAATTATTAAACTGTTCTTATCTCAACCCACAAGTTTTCTTTTGCTCTTCCGATTCTCTCCCCTATCCCACTGGGGGGAGGGTGAGTGAGCAGCTGTGTGGTGCTTAATTGCTGGCTGAAGCTAAATCATGACAACTGTCTTTATCTCGACCTGTGAGTTTTCTCACTTTTACCCTTCTGATCCTCTCCCCCATCCCACCAGGGGGGAGTGAGCGAGCAGCTGTGTGGTGCTTAGTTGCTGACTGGGGTTATGCCACGACAGTCCTATAACATGCAACTCAAATCATGGGTTACAACAATCTAAAGGTATTTCCATTACAATCTCCACCCCTGGTCCTTTTGGACTAGATCATCGGGTTTAACATTGCAATGAACTCCGTCCCTTGCCCTTGCTCTGGCTTGGACTTATCCACAGACTGCAGTCCCTTATGGTTGTACACGCTCCTAGTGGAACCTTATCTATGAGCCACAGTCTCTCCAGGGGTATACCTGCTGTGGCATAGTCTTATCCACAGCCACAGTTGCTTTGAGGTGCACCTGTTCCAGCATGGCCTTCTCCATGGTCCACAATGCCTTCAGAGGTATACCTGCTCCCAGCATGGCCTTACCCATGGCTACAGTCCCTCCAGGGGTGTACCTGTTCTGTCGTGGGCTTGTCCATGGACACACGCTTTGAAGTGCTCCAGCATGATGTCATGCACAGCCACTGATGCTTCAAGGTGTACCAGCTGCAGTGTAGGCTTATCCACAGCCACAGATGCTTTGGGGTGTCCTGCTCCCACATGGACTCATCTACAGGTCACAGTCCCTTCGACTCGAGTTCACACCGGAGTTCCAGCCTGTTTAGTACAGCAGCACAGAAACAGCAGCAATGGCCTGGCCATCTGCCAGCCCAGGTGCATGGTCACTGCTGTTACCAAAATGTTCCCAGGCACAGTAAGATGATAAGCAGTACAGCAGTACAGCAAGCAGCAAAAGTAAAAAGCAGCCACTAATGAGCACTAGATTCTAATATACAGGCATAATGGTTACTGGGGAAGACAAATGCCATCAATCTGAATGTCCTTCCCTTCCTTCTTCTTGCCCCAGCTGTATATGCTGAGCATGATGTCATATAGTATAAAATATCCCTTTGGTCATTTGGGGTCAGCTGTCCCAGCCGTGTCCCCTCCTAGCTTCTTGTGCACTCCCAGCCTACTCACTGGTGGGGTGGTGCAAGAAACAGAAAAGGCCTTGACTCTGTGTAAGCACTGCTCAGCAATAATGAAAACATCCCTGTATTACCAACGCTGTTTCCAGCAGAAATCCAAAACATAGCCCCATACTAGCTACTATGAAGAAAATTAATTCTATCCCAGACAGAACCAGCACAATCCAAAACCTCCAAATTTTTGTTATCTGACAAAGAAGGATGTATTGCTGTAGGATAACCTGTCACTTTCTCTCAAAGAGAAAGATCATGTTCTGTGAAGTCAATGGGATTTTTGCTTTTGGCTTCAGAGGAGGACTGCACTGCTTCTCTCTTACCTATCACTCCTATGACCATGTCTGGAAATGCAGCAAGTAGCCAAACACTCCAGTCTGGGGTGCCCACAGATCTGCAGGCCCATGAATATTGTTCAAATCTGATGTTCAGTTTTGCTAACTCCTGAACCTTGAGAAATGAGATACAGGTTAATGAACTGCTGGACCTCAACACTGACAAAGATTGATTTCTGTGTGGGATTGCAGCATGTGCCCAGTGACTAGAAATAACTAGTAATCCTCTCTGCCTGCACTAAAATGAACACTACTGAGGAGGTAGGAAGAATGTATGCATGCCTGGAAGGAGGGAAAAGTAGTAGGTGGGAGCCAGTGGCTAAAGAATAATCCTGAGTAAGTCTAAACAATAGACGCAGCAGTGTTTTTCATTGTTTCAAATGACTCATACTACTACTTCGATACTACTTGTTTCTTTCTGAGAGAAAATTTAAGGAAAACAAGAACAAAGCACATTTTGAGTTCCAAAGTAGACATACAAGTACTCTCAGAGTTTGTCATACCATATTCTCTCACAATTTCCGAGACTGAAAATTAAGGCCAGACAAGATAAACTAGAAATGAGGCACTTGTTTCCAACAAGGACATTAATTAAATATGGAAATCCATTGAACAGTAGTTCTTTGACTATGTCTTCAAACCTGCTGCTCAGGACTCGATACTTTTGAGAAAAGTGAACCCCAAAGACTGAACTCCTTATCATATCTGAAGAGCTTTTGGAAAAGATGAGGAGTAAGTTACAAGTTGTATTAAAAGTTCTGGAGGAATGCAGCTATGGAAATAACTGTTTGTTGATTATTAGCAGTCTATGGCCACATTAGTGACAGTATCTCTAACAGCTCATTAAGGTTGCTTGCACCCCAATATCTTCAGTTTCACATGATTTTTTTAAACTACAAATAGTACGACAATATCCAGATCTCACTACTTTCATAAACTACATCTATTTCCTTGGTGGACTACCACCACAGCGGCTTGCTGATGCCACAGAACCCTAAATGAGTGACTGTCATCCTTTGTGTGGCATCCTAAAAAGGTGGTCCCCTGAAGAATGCACTGAATGGTTCAGCTTGGTTGGAAGAGAAAGCTGATTAAGAAGAGAGAGGTTAGGGAAAAAATATTTGGTATGCAAGTCATCACTGGTGCTTGCGCAAAGGATGAGGTGGAGATCATGGAAAAGAACCCTCTGAATAAGGAGACTGAAACCACGCAGGTGGACCCTCCAAAAGATAAGCCAGAATCAATGGAGGTGGACCTGCCCCCAGCAAAGCTGTGGCACCATGCCTAGGGTCTCCTCCATGAAAAGGCAGCGACAGTGTCCCGGGAGGGTCAGGGGTCCTCAATTACCATAACCTATGCCTGTTTCCCTGTAAGTGTCTCAGCTTCCTGACAAAAGGAAGCTGAGAGGGGGTAAACAACACAGATACTCCTCTTAGCAGGGAAAGGCAGCAGTTTCAGAAGACGGACAGCCAGGACACCATCTTCGGCATGCAAGTCACTGCCAGTGCTCACGCAAACAATGAAATGGAGACAATGCATGTGGAGCCCATAGAGGTGGATCCACCACAAGATCAAGAAGAACCAACGGAATTGGACCCACTTCTAACAGCACTGACATGGCACTACACCACCATGCATGGGCTCCCTTGAACATGGGCAATGGAATCCCAGGAGGGCCGGGACTCTCAAGTACCCCTCAAATGCCCAGTTCCCTACAAGTGGTGCAGCCCCCGTGCCTGACAGTAGCTAAGAGGGGGCAAAGTATACAGACATCCCAAAGGTAGGAAAGAGAGGTACAGACAGCCTGCACGAGATCTTCAAAAAATAAATAAAAGAATTGTTGAGTTTTAAGGGCTGTATGAGCCCCTCTCTCCCATCCCTCTCTCCTCCCCCCCCCCCCCCGCTTGAGCAGAATAGGTGCCATCTCTTCTGTACCTTCTGTTCTGTGACCTGAAGGACTGGGGAGGGGAGGGCCTGGAATCATTTGGGGTGCTGTGCCGGGTCAACAAGAGGAACCCATGGAGGTGGACCCTGCAAAAGATGAGCCAGAACCTTCACTAGCCTTGGTGTCTGCATAGTTGTCTCTCTCATTTTCTCACTCCGCTCTCTCACAGCAGCTACATGGCATTTTTTACCCTCTCTTTAATATGCTATCACAGAGGCACCACCAGCATCACTAATTGGCTCAGCTTTGGACAGCAGTGGGTCTGTCTTGGAGCCAGCTGAAAATGGCTCTGTCAGACATGGGGGAAGCTCCTGGTATCTTCTCACAGAAGCCATTCTTGCAGCCCAAATCTTGCCATGTAAACCCAATAAACAAGGGTTGTCTGAACCCTTCTTGCCTGTCCCCCATGCCCCTGCCCTGAAGCATGAAGGGTTTTTTCTTCTGTACTAAGCCCCAAGGGAGAAGCAAGGCGAGGGCCTGGCTTCCTTTGTATAACTTTGATGTTGCAACAGTTTTGAAGAATTTGAAGGCAACCCAAGAGTTACCTGCTCTAACCCATGAGGTGAAATGCTCCCCTCCGCTTTGAAAGGACACTGATTTGACCAAGTCAAAAGAGACACAAACTGCCAGCAGCATGTATCAGGTCGGGGGAGCCAGTGGGGACTGGCCAGGGGCGACTTGTGCTGGGGCCCACCTGAGAGCTTGTGAGGAGGAGGAGATGGACGGACCATTGCAACAAGGGGAAAGCAGTGAACGTCATTTACCCTGACTTTAGCACAGCCCATAACACAGTCTCCCACAGTATCCTAATAGCAAAGGGGTAAGGCATGGACAGGAGAAGGGGACTACAAGGTGGGAGGACCACTGCCTTGTGATCAGTGGGACAAAGCCCACCCACGGGACAGTTGTTAGTGGTGCACCTCAGGGACAATGCTGGGGCCGATGCTGGTGAACATCTGAAGTAAAGGCCTGGGTGGCAATGGGACAGAAGACACCTTCCACAAGGTTGTGGGTGACTCCATTCTGGGGATTGCAGGCAGGTGGCTGACACCCTGGAGGGGAATGTGGCTGCTCAGAGGGCCGTCCATCCACCAGCTTGAGAAACAGGCTGGCAGAAACCTCCCCGAGCATAACAGAAAGACATGCAGGATCATCTGCCCGTTGTGGAATGTGGCCAGGCTTGCGGACTGGGGCAGGACTGGCCGAGAAGCAGCTCTGCAGAAAAGGCCCTGAGAGTCCTGGTGGCAGCAAGGGAAAAAGGAGTGCACAGTGCACCTGGCAGTGCTGGAGCAGAAGCCCAGCCTGTGCAGTGCCGGAGCACCATGGGCAGGTATAGGCGAGTGATTCTTGCCCTCAGCCTGGCCCTTGCGCAAGCATGCCGGGCAGGCTGTGCGCATTGTGGGTTCCCCACACAGTGAGCACCGGGCAGGCAGTGAATGCCTGGCGCAAGCCTGGCAGAGGGTGCTTGGGTTGAGGAGGGGGCTTGAGCCCAGGATGCATGAGGGGAGGCAGAGAGCAGTCCCCGTGCCCAAGAGGCAGCCTTTCTCTCTGGCAAGCAGAATGGCGTGGGGGAATGATCCCAAGGAAAGCAGCCCTCAGCACCTTGCCCCTCCACCTTCTTCCAAACCCATAGTCCCGCTGCCCCTGAACCAGCTATGTTAAGTCGCACGCACGGGCTGCCATCAGAGGAGCCTCCTAACACAATGAGCCATCTCACTGCCCACTGTCCCAGGCCCTAAAGAAAAGGTATCCCTGCGGCTGGCCCACAGTTCACTGAACTTCTAGGCCTTCTGACACCAAGGACACTTAGAAGAAGAAGGACCTGGAAGAGCAGAGGTGAGTGGCTGCCCACCTGTGGGCAGCATGACAAAGAGGCAGTTTACTGAACCACAGAAAGGATGAGTCTGCTTCCCGCTCTTTCTCCCCACAGCCCTTGCTTCACCATTGCTCTGCTGTCTAGTTTTGAGGACAAACTTTCTCACTGCTTTTGCACAGCCATGCCAGCGAGTGCTCTCTGGATGTGTTTGAAGAATCACAAAGCTCCAGCATTGAACCCTCCAAACAGCTTTCCAGGAAGAAGCTCCTGTCCTTCCAGGACTTCGGGCACACAGAGGAGAGGCAGAGACACAAGATGCAATTTAGTTCTTCTCTCAGTAGTTGCTCCAGGTGAAGCTTCCCAATCTGGCAGGGTAATTCAGCCTTGTCAGGCTTCTTTAGGGACAAAGAGGCAAAGGGGAACATGAGGAACCACCTGCTGCTGGCTTGGTCTGTCCCCGCATTATGGATGCAATTTTGTGTTTGTAAGCTTGCGTACTAGCCATAATTGGCAGGGGTTTGGTAGCGAGGGGCTGCAGGGGTGGCCTGTGTAGGAGGAGGCCGAGCACTGCCTGTCACAGCTGGTTCCAGCCGGCTCCACAACAGACAAAACAGATCCGCCATGCCCCAAAGCTGTAGCACCCATGGGAGCACATAGCACCTCTGCAAAAGCGTATTTAAGAAAGGCAGCAATGGCTAGGGACAGGAGAGAAGCTGGAGGGAAAGGCAGCACAAGGGGAGATGCCAGACCAGGGGCAGAGCAAAGCCAGGACCGCTCAGGGCTGGCTGTGAGGCACGGTGCGCTGGCTCTGCCTGTTGCGGAGCCGGCTGGAACCGGCTCTGACCGGCTGAGGGCAGCCCCCGGCCTCCTCCGCCACAGGCACCCCTGGTGCTGGCTGTGCCTGGGACAGCTGGACATCATTTGCTTTCACCACAACCCTCTTTAATTTTCAGCCAGAGGAAATGGCATGGGGAAAAAAAAAAAGGCAAGATACATGACCTTGCACAGCACTAGCCTGAATCTACCTACAGCCAAAGTATTAACCTGCGTGGAAATAAACTTTGACAATAAGCAGAAATCTAATCTTTCAAGTGCAATGAAATCAAACCACAGAGAGTCCTAAATGACATTTTTATAGGAAATCTCCCAATCTCAAAATGGAGCACAGGCTGTTACTATATATCTAACATGTATGGAAACCAAAATGCTAACAAACAGAATTAAAGAGTCCATGAGATTTCAGAAATTTTAAGGGGCAGCAACATTGAAGCTTTGCACAAAATTAATAGAGTCGTGCCTTATTGTATTGATACTGAATTAAAAATATGTCTTTTTTTCTTCCAGATGAAAATGCACATGGATAGTGGGGATTAAGTATGGGTTGTACATTAGGATTCTCTTTTGTTGTGTTGTGATTTACAGTAGCTGCAGAATTAAGAAAGTAGATATCTGATGAAAACTTTTTTTTTTTTCTGAATGATCTCTGTTCATGTTGTGACTAGATAATAAGCAAAAGCAGTCTTGGAATGGCTGGTTCCTGTACATTGCGCTAGTTTAATTATTAGGCGCTTCCCAAGGTGAGAATTTTTTAGAAGAAACTCTATAGTGACAGCATCAACCTCATTTGTCAATGAATTAATCTACCCAAGACCACAGCTTGTAGTTTCACCAGCAGAAGGAACAGAAAGTGTGAGTAATTGCAAGAGTAAACCCTAATTTTCTGTAGCAATTTATTTTTGTGATACCACATATACCAAAAGTAGATGAACACCTTTCTTAGTCCACAACTCCCCTTGAAAAGTGTCTGAAAAAGTAATATACTTCTACAAAGATGTTTCTTAAAGACGATAAAGCAAAAATGTCAGCTACACAATTGGATAAGCTGAATGAGACTGCTCAGACTCAGCTTCAGTCATGCCAGACACAGCAGCAGCAGCAGCAGCCAACTCAAGCATGGCCTGTCCAGCCATGCTAAGCTCATTCACCTATACATCATTTACATCCATTTCAGGAAAAACTGATGTGTCTTAGAAATAGCAGTTCTATTCACAGAAAGGACTGGAAAATCATTAGTTCGCAATACTTTTTAAAAGTGCTACCAAGTAATGTCTGACTGCTGTTTTTTTTTCTCTTCCAGTTGTTAATGAATACTTGTAGTTTGAGCATTACTTACTCATTTCAGATTTATGCAGTACCTTGTCAAAGAACCCATTGCATATTAGGAAGGAAATACAGCCTCAGACTCTTCTCTTTACATTTGTATCTCAGCTAAATCTACCACCCAGCAGGGGATCAGTTCTTATGCTTTCTTGAACATAGGTATTTTTTTCCCCATGACTGACTGACTGATTAGCTAAGCTACCTGTCTCCCTGCTGTGCAGCATCATAGCATCTGTGCATATAAATGTACATAGATATTCCTGGATTAGTAAAAGATTATAGAATAGATGACTTGGAGACATTACACAGGTACATCAGAGACTATGAGAAACTAACAAAGGGTTATCACCACATTGTCCTACCCACTGCCACAGTCCAAGATCCCCACAATATTTAATGTGGCAGACAAAGTATTGGCATTGTGGTGGCCAGAAATACATGCTGACATCAGTGATATTGGATTTAATCACATTCAATCTCTTGTTTTATTTCCTATTATTTTAATCTGCAGAGTCCCACAACAGCAAGTTGCTCTCTCTAGCTTTCTAAAGCACTGGAAGACACGAGGCCATTTATAAGTACAAGCAATAGCAACGTGCGTGTCAGGCACTTCCATTTTTCATTGACAAGAAACACTGACTGCATCATATCCCAGTAATCGCACCAGGTGAGACCACTAGCACATGGATGGAAAATAATTGATGAAGGCTGAGCATTATCAAGACATAGATTAAATAGGTGTAAAGGAGGAATAAAGAAGGTAACTTTTATCTTCAAATCTTAATTGAGACAAAAGTGGATTTAAAAAAAAGAAACAAAAAACAATTTATATAGATGTGTGTTTGTATTTATGTGCATGTATACCTATATGTAAATAGACATGTACATATACGTATGTACATGTATATATACACATAAGTAAGTAATTATTTGATTATCAAAACAATTGTCTATTTAAATAATATTTCAAAACCACAATCTTATTTCTATGATCTATTTCAGTTTTCCAGTGTTTGGAAATATTCTGTGGGAAAGTGTATTAACAGAACTAAATTCATTATCTATTATGGAGATAAAGAAATAACAGTTTAGAAATACTAAGTAAACACAGTTATATAAATAATTAACATAGTCTCACTTAAAATATGATCATTGTTTTTATCCTTAGTGTCTAAGTCAGCTACTAATGAGAAAGCATTTTGAACCTGACTGTATAAAAATTATTTTATAGATGTATATGTATACAACCAAGTACATATATAATGACATATATAGTGATTTTATAATCTTTCTCTGTCTCTGATAATTGAAAAAGCTAGGATATTTGATTTAAATGTTCCTTGGTGTGAGCTGGCATGCATTCCCATAGCTGGTAACATTTAATCAGAAAGCTTGATTTTTCATGCAACCTGTCAAACACTTATTTCTACCTGGATGAATGAAAATGTTACTTTAAACTTTTAAAGGCATCAGTGTTTAGTAATTTAGTCTTCCTAAATTTGTTTATTTCATCGCTACTCTCCTCTTCCACTTCTCTCTCACTAAATTGGTGTCACTGGCATGCTTATGACGCTTAATATGATTACGTAGAGATTGTAAGAAAACAAATTACGTGCATGACAGTATATATCACTGTTATGCAACAATGTTAACATCTGGTTGATCACTGATACAGTTCCTAGGGGAAGAGAAGTTCAAAAAACAACGAACCAGTAAATTATCATCTTTCATTCCTTTTTCTCTTAAATTATGTAAAATACTTTTTCCTGTTGTCTGTCCATGATATCCAGCAATGTATTTCAACAACCACATTAAACTAACCACAAGAAACTGATTAAACTTCAGAGCTACTAGATTCAGCTCTTCAGAGTACCAAGCAGGTTTGGACCTTACTGAAAATTCAAAGGAAACCAGTATCTTGTTTTGCAGTAATACTATCATTTGTTACCATCTTGCCTGGGATGTATTATCATCCTGCCTTTATTCATGACTCAGATTTAGTTCGTCCTTTTGTGGAATGGTTGAGGTTGGATGCTGTAGCCTGAAAAATAACAAAATCAGTATTTCTCAGGAGTCTTGTATCACTGTTGATTTGTGAAATGTCATTATGAATGTGTGTCACTTGCTAGAGATTCTAATTTTCCATAGGAATTGTGTAGGCATATACTACCCTTGCTTATTTGTTAGGAGCACATAAGACATGGCTGTGCCTGTCTATCAGCATACACATATAGCACCTATGACCATCAGAGCAGGTTGGAGAAAGCAGTTTTATTTTGTGACAAACTGGAGGTTTAAAAATATCCTTTTCTGGTGCAGTAGAATTAAAACACTTTTGTCTTGAAATATCCCTTTTTAATACATCAAGAAGCAACAATGCTTTACTTAACTTCAGTAAGGAGAAGAGGTTACTATGAAAGCAGGTGCAACCGCAGTCCGGATGGCGCACAATTACAAGTGTCACAAGATATATAATGTGCAGGACAAGACAGTGTTCATGGAAAGTCTGAAGAGTTCTACCTCCTGTAGAGCACCCTAGTGGGAAATCTGTTCCCTTCTTCCTCAGTGATTTGGTGACTAGAAAGCTGATGTTAGAGATCTGAGTTCAAATTTCCACTCTGTCTAGCTGAAAGCAGATCTTTTTTCAACTGGGTGCCCTCTCAAGCCAGAGCAGTGACTTGGCATTCCATAGTTCCTCTCTAACGCTGGGAAATTTTCTAAAGGAACAACTGGAGAAGGGTTTCTCAAGATAACACAAGGTATGATGAAGCAGGTTTCACTTCTCAGGCAAACACCTGAACCACTGGACAAGTCCTTCCACTCAGACTCCACTCTAGTACATTTTGGTTACAAGACCAAGCACAGATCCTTTTGCTAATAAATCTTGGCTAAGAAGAGTGCATAAAGTAAGTTCTGACCCTGGTAGTAAAAGCTATGGATTCTTCTCAAGCAGGAGTTTTGCCTTTTAGTTACAGGATTTATTTTTCCAAATTCCACCAACTAATTATTTCTTCTTCATGGTCACTATTCAATTAATTTGTTATACAATATCCTTTTCTAGCCTCTGAGGTAAAAAAAAAAAAAAAAAACAAAAAAAAAGAAAAAAAAACAACAAACAATTAAAAAAGAAAGCTTTGATATCAGCAGAAGGATTTTTCCCTAGTAGATTTACTCACCCAATTATCAACACATCAGTATGATTTCACAGAAACTTAATTTTCTGCTCTGGTTATTCATGGGGACACTGTCCTATCCCATGGGTTTCCTGCTATTTACCATGTTAATCTTGTTCTCATCCTCATACTTCTGTTTAGCATTACAACACTTTATGTTGCTTAACTACCTGTTTGCACTTCATTTACACCGTCATTAGATTTGGGGCTTCTTACAATCTATCTTGCTGTGTCTGGTGGTTGCAATGTGATCTGAAGCTCTGGGCAAGGTGAATTCTGATTGCTAGAACAATATGTAACATTTCGTCTCACTTTGGAAAGAGAAACTGTTGAAAACAATGAGAATCTCCTGATTTACAAAGAGTCTTAACCTCTAGAAAAAAGATGTATTGGAGGCTTATTTCTCCTTGACAGATAGCAGCATCTAACTTCCTCTGAGGTCAGTGACATTACTTGAGGTAAACATGACAGACTCTGACTTTCTGCATTCTTTCTCAAGCTAGTCATCTTGTCAGTGGCCAGACTGAGAAAATATATCAGCCCCTCACTCCTACTTTATACATGCGGAAAATATTTTTAGGAGTGTGGTAAATAGATACCTTGTTTAGATCTTGTCACAAGTGGCTAATCCAGAATATTTCATGTATCAATTTATGAAAATAAATTTAGATTTTGAAATGCATCTTTATAAAGAAAGAAATAAAATATTTAAATTAAAAACCAATAAATCTGCAAAATTGTTAACCTACATTATTGCACTTAGTGTGGTTATACAGGGACTGATTCACATGCTTAAAGATAGATGTCTAGTGCATAGGGAAGCTGGGGTATCCCTGTAGGGAATGGCAGACATGGTATCTGGGAACCCTGCAGGCTTCTGGAAAGGCACTTGGAAACCAGGAGCCTCAAATGACAACTAGACTTCTTCCTATAGGCACCCAAGTTGCTCCTCCTCTCCCTGCCCCCAACAATTAATTTAAGCATATAGCTGGGATGGATACTTAGATTGGTATGTTCAAACCAGCTTGAGGTTGTAAAAGTTAATGGACCTTCAGCCTCGTATTTCTTTGATCCTAGACCCGGTTTTGTGCGCCTAAGCTGGGTAATCTTGGCTGTTTTACTTAGCAAATTTTTATTAAGATGTGAAAAGTAGTAACACATAAGTGTAATTGTTGAGACTGTCATAGGCAGCAGCTGAGGATTCAGGAGGAAAAATACCGACATGGAAAAAACAGAGAATCAGAAGACTGCAACTCAGCAACACAGAGGATCAGCCAACTCCAAGGCATGACAAAAATGACCCTTTCTGCCCTGCTGAGGACTGTCTGACCAACAAAGACTTTTTGGGTTGAGGAGGGGTGAGAATATTTATGCTTCAGCTGCTAGCTGATCAGTCGTAACTACCTTCTGTGTGTATTAGCCAAAACAACAATTGCTTTGTAGTGTTAAATTGTGCATCTCCTACTTGTAGAGCCTCTATCTACACAGTAAAAGTTGCCAGGGAGAGAAGGTTACTTTAGGATCCTAAAACTGTATTTCAGCATTTGGAAAGCTTGAATTTCAGATGAGTCAAACATTTGTACTTCCTATTGACTTCAGTAAATACAAAAATGCATTAGTTTTTCAGCTTTGCAATGAAAAGGGATGAGAGTAAAAGGTTAAGATATGCAGCTGTGAAAAGATTTATCCTGAAACCTGAGTTAATAATTCAGATAAGCCACATCTTGATGCTCTGAAAACTTAAGAATAGGTCAGTAGAATTTCTCCCAAAGCTTCCTCCAGTAATCTGACTCTAGAATAAAACCAAATTTAAGAAGGTGCAATTCAAAAAGTAATTTTGACAAAAAAGTTAATAAGTAATTTAAGAAGTAAATAAATTGAAAATATAATCAAAACTTGTAAGTTGTCAATATAACTATAACTTACAAATTTCATATTTTTGTTTCGGATATGAAAGCAAAAGTGGTTCTATTAAAAAGATTCGTAGAGAGCATGGAGGCCATTTGTGGCAAGACACTGCCATAGGGTCATGTTTCAAATGCTGAATTAGTCATTTAATAAGGAAAGTGGCCGTAATGATCCACTGTTTCTACAAGATAATTGTTTGGTCAATACTGTTATATCCCAAAATAATACACATTCACTTTAATGTCACCTATAGGAGCCTAGTACAATTGGAAATATTGATTAGAGCAGAGGCCATTATGCCAAGATATAGGCTATGAAATGTAGCAAGAATTGATTTGTCTTCTACTGTTTGGCTTCGTATGAATAATGGTCAAATACTTTCTAACACAGCACACTCACACTACCCATGATAGCTGCTCAGTAGTGGTAGTTTACACCTGGCAGCTACTGACTTTTCTTTCAGTCTGTGCCACAAAGGAAATAGGACAAAGATGTATACAGGAATATATTAAGTAATACAAATATAATTAACTTCAGGGAAAAAAAAATGAGAAGACCGATTTGAAAAGTTTGAGTAGCATTCAGTTATTGTGCCACATAGCTCCTGGTTAGGTAGGTTGCTATTTCATGGCACCTGAAGTATTTCAGCACAAACTGTTGCATGTAGGGGCAAGGTATCAGCAGCTAGAAACAGACAGAAGGTAAACTATTATCAATGCGTAGTCATAATTTTCATGCTCAGCTTCTTTTTTTGCTTCTCTTCTGGGTTGTGTTTTAAGCATTTCCTTCCTATGAAAAAAATGTTGGATATGTATAAAATACATCTTTCAGTCAATAAAACAGTGCATGGATAAAGTCTACAGTGATTTTTCTATCCACAACTATCTACATACATATAAAAATACATACTGAAAAAAAACCCTTTACCTTTTGCCTCATACCTTTAAATGCTTTTTCTGTTTCCAGTATTTTACTTTTCCCTTTCTGATTCTGTCTCAGAGCATCTGAATATCTGTCACTAGTACACACTTTCAATGAGATTCATCAGATCAACATGCTTCATTAATTTTAACTTTAAATGAGTTTGGTAGGATAGGGGAATTTTAAAAAGAATGCTGCTGGTTTAAATGTATTTAATCACTTTTGCATTGATGTGTCTATTTGAATTTTATTGTATAGAACTCATTTATTTGAGAGTTTTAGCAAACATTTCTGCAATATAAATGCATTGATAAGAAGCCTTAGGTGGAGGTTCTAGCCTACAGCTATATTTCTCAAGAATTATATACAGAAAAAGAAATGCATCATGTATTTCTCCTACTGTATGTTGGTGACTAATAATCTTTTTCCTTATACCTGCAAGAAAGAGATCATTCAGAATTAAGATTCTCTTCATTAGGAGAGACCAGCTATCTACGGTAAAGGAGAAATCCCAAATGTACTTTAGTGGGATATGTACAAGTTCTGACTGAGCAGTTCAACAGAGTTGTGAATCTGTATCACAGAATCATCACTGATCACATCTTGCAGTGCCTCTTACAACGATAAGATTTACAAGGATTACTTACAAGGATTACTTTGATTGTTAGACTGCGGTGATTTCTCTCTTCTGACTTCTTTAGATTGATCTACATTTTCTTTGGTTTTTTTCTGTAGATAATAGTACAAATAAAGATGAAAATAGAACTCTAATGTTATTGCTTATAATATCCAGAAAACTGGTTGTTCTCTAATTATCAATCTGTATTTTAGGATGAAACTCACTGTATATTGTGGGTGATTTTTGTGTGATTAACATGATCTTTGTTCAGTAGAGTTCAAAAAGTCACTAGGGTAGGATTTTCTTCTTGAATTCATCAATTACAATATATATTCTACGTTATGTATGAGTATAGTATTGACACATTTGGTAATGCATTGTGGCGGGTTGACCCTGCCTGGATGCCAGGTGCCCACCAAAGCTACTCTATCACTCCCACTCCTAAGCTGGACAGGGGAGAGAAAATATTAATGAAAGGCTCTTGGGTCGAGATCATTCACCAATTACCATCATGGGCAAAACAGACTCAGCTCGGGGAAAAAAATGAATTTAATTTATTACCAATAAAATCAGAGCAGGGTAGTGAGAAATAAAAACCAAATCTTAAAACATCTTCCCCCCACCCGTCTCTTCTTCCTGGGCTTAACTTTACTCCTGAGTTCTCTACCTCCTCCCCCGCCAGCAGCGCAGGGGGACGGGGAAAGGGTGCTGTGGCCAGTTCATCACACGTTGTCTCTGCCGCTCCTTCCTCCTCAGGGGAGGACTCCTCACACTCTTCCCCTGCTCCAGCGTGGGGTCCCTCCCATGGGAGACAGTCCTCCATGAACTTCTCCAACGTGAGTCCTTCCTACAGGCTACAGTTCTACACGAACTGCTCCAGCATGGGTCCCTTCCATGGGTTGCAGTCCTTCAGGAACAGACTGCTCCAGCACGGGTCCCGCATGGGGTCACAAGTCGTGCCAACAAACCTGCTCCAGCGTGGGCTCCTCTCTCCATGGGTCCACAGGTCCTGCCAGGAGCCTGCTCCAGCACGGGCTTCCCATGGGGTCACAGCCTCCTTTGGGTGCACCCACCTGCTCCGGCGTGGGGTCCTCCACGGGCTGCAGGTGGATATCTGCTCCACCATTAACTTCCATGGGCTGCAGGGGGACAGCCTGCCTCACCATGGTCTTCACCATGCGCTTCAGGGGAATCTCTGCTCCAGCACCTGGAGCACCTCCTCCCCCTCTTCCTTCACTGACCTTGGTGTCTGCAGAGTTGTTTCTCTCACATATTCTCGCTCCTCTCTCTGGCTGCAATTGTGCAGGTTTTCCACTCACCCACGCCTTCTTAAATATGTTATCACAGAGATGCTACCACTGTCGCTGATGGGCTCAGCCTTGGCCAGCAGCAGGTCCATCTGGGAGCCGGCTGGCATTGGCTCTATTGGACATGGGGGAAGCTTCTGGCAGCTTCTCACAGAAGCCACCCCTGTAGCAACCCCAGTACCAAAACCTTGCCACATAAACCCAATACATGCATCAAGAGAAATATGCAGGCTAAGTGGATCATCCTAATGATGTACAGAATGAAGGGTTTTAAAAGGGCTTAAAATTATATTGATAGTATTGCTGTGGTAGCCATGATGATTAAGGGATGTGAAAGCTGTTTTCTGGGTGAATTAATACCTTTAATTAAAGGGATATTTAATGACTCTGTACTTGTTCAACTCTGTCAGTTGACTACGTGTTAAGGCATTACCTCTCCTAATAGAGTTTGCTTCTCTTTCATGGTTTGCAAAAAATGTCTTGTAGTTATTGCGTCATAATACTTCCATTAGAACTGCTATGCTGTGTATGATTTTGTACTGTACATGAAATATATTAGGTTAGTTTGGCAAAAAATTAGCCTCCACGTCTGTAAAATAGTTCAGTCTCAGGTTAATATATTGGTATTTACTTCCCTTGAATAAAACAATACCTGTGTATGAGTGTGTGTGTCTGTGTCTGTTTGTGTGTGAAATGATTCATGAATTTCCTTGTTTCTGCCTTTTTCGTGGACTGTTTGATTCCAGGCCAACTTTATTTCTCTCTTTAATTGAATTTGGTATTTTTATTTACTACCATTAAATTATTGTAATTTATAATAATCGCTCAGGTGGGGCTTGGGGGTGTGTGGGTTTTTTTGGCTTGGATTTGGATATAGAGTATGTTGGTGTTACAGAAGAGGACAAATGTTTATCAACTTAAAGGTGTAAATGTCCACTTCTCAGGCAAAAGCCAGAGTGAGAACATTACAAATCTTGCCATGATTAAAAATTTAGAACCAAATCCTTATGTGGCATACATGAGTACTGGATGAAATTCAACTCCTCTTATCTAAAAACTTAGTATCATCTAGACTGCTTCAGTTGTCTTGAGTCAACAGAGAAAAAAATCTCCAGTGGGAGACTCTGTGCTTCTGCTTGAAGATTTCCTTGAGGATGAGAGGAAGCGCCACTCTGAAAGTCCTGTTTTGCAGTTTGTCAGATAATGAGACACCTCCGTTATTTAACTTTTAGACAGCTTTTAAATAATAGACACAGTGAATGCTCACTTTGATGTTCATCTTCAAAAATAAGTCCATTAGAATGTACAGCCTATCCTCCAATATCTCACTTGAGCTTACTTAATCAGTTGGATTCTGCCCATAAAGTTGGGATAGTAATTTCTTAAAAAGCATGTCAGAGTACCTTTTATGTAATAGCTCTGTATTCAGAACCCAAGATATGAAAGTCTCAGGTAGAGAGAGCTTTAAAAACAATAAAAGCAAAAGCAAGGCATCTCCCCCCTGCCCCGTCCTGCTTTTATATTTCATTTTAGGAACAGCTGATATAAACATCTGCAAAGTCAGGAATCTTGGCTTCACTCCCAGAGGTGTTCGTTTCATCACAACTTTTCCATGTATTAAATTCACTTCGTAACCTTTAAAACATAGCTGATGGATTAATCTTCCCTGAATAAGACATCTAATGGAAGAGTCAAAGTGAGCTGGCTATCTAAACTAGTCAAAACCCACTAAGTTTTGATATCTGCTCTCTGTCATCACAATACTCAGCTTCACAACAAGCAGCAGAATATGTACAATGGGATGATAGTTAAGAAAAACAGATTGTATTTTTCATTTCATTGATATCCTGTTTGCAAATGCTTGGACATTAACTTGTAGGACAAGCAGTAAAATCATGCCAAACTTGAGTTAATTGTGTAACAAGAACTTTAATTTTCACAGAATGAACAAAGATGACATTGGCATTAGACTCAGAGCACATCAGTCTGAAAGCTGAATCCTTTGGCTTGAGGTAATGGTCATACAAGAGAAACTACTTAAAGGATGCAAAAAATGATTAAAAATGAATTGTGGAGAAAGTGTATTTTACGTGAACATCCCAAACCAAAATATTGTATATTGATTTGGTTCAATGCAGAAGCTGGCATTGTAGGTTTCTACATAAGCATACAGAGACTTATATGTGGGGGTATACGTAACTCACCCACCCATTCCCTACACACACACACACACAAACAGGTGCACACACACACACATTTCAACTATAGCTGGAATCAAAGATTACATATCAGTTCACCAATTCAAAATTAGATGGAGAAAAAGGTCTTTTTCTCAGGGAAAATAAAAGCTCCCAGAAGTGACAGCTATAATAGTGCTTGGCTGCTTTTCACCTTTTCAGACTGGCTTGCAAATGTTTGTTGAGAACTGAGAGATGATATTATGCAAGACAAAAAAACAGTCCTGACAAGGGATAAAGCTTTATTACTTTCTCTGTTTCTTTCTTGTCCGCATGCTTTCTGGACAGAGATCATAATTATCTGAAACTGTGCCTAAATCCTGTGATACAGTTTTGACTGAAACTCACCAGCTTCCACTGCTTTTTACATTAAAGGGTTGTAGTCCTTGAAGTGAAACTTGTCAGTATGGTGCTACAAACCTTTTTGGCAATCACACTTATCAGGAGCCTAATACATATTTAAAGAGAGCTGCTGTTCAGCTGCCTGCCTTCCTCTCCTTGTATCTGGCTTCCTTGAAACCTACATATCACTAGCAAATATGTTCTTTATAGCTTTTCATAAGAGCATCAGAGGTATATATTGTTTTTTGGCAGGTGCTACAAAATAAAGCTTATAACTGTCCAAATAAGAAAAAACGTGCATATAAGTCACACCAGCAGGCTACAACTTTGGCAAAGGTACATGGGACTACAAAAAGAAGACTGTGAAATAGATCTAATAATATTTTCATCATCTCTGCTGGCACGCTCAGTAAAGGCAAGTCCATCAACTGAAAGATTCCCAGATGTCAAAGTTATCCAACCAGGTGCTTATTACTAGAGCAGATGCTCTAAGTTAACAAGAGCAATGGAAGGTTTATGGCCCATTTTTACCTTGTTCACCAAAATAAATATAATCATGGACAGTGAGGCAGTAAAGTGCTCATGCAAATCAGTTGGTAAGAGATTTAAAACAGAACTTTATGAAAACAAACAAAAAGCACCTTTACTGAGTAGGAAGCTGAATATGCAAGCCACAAATCCTTGTGAAACTGCTTTGTGTGACTGCACAGAAAATACTTGTGTGAATTGAGTAAACTATATGTTGTATATAAATTAACTCACTATTGACACTATTTACTATACTATTTGCAACTATTTCCAGGAGAGGCACATCTCAAAAATAAAAACTGAAAGGAAACATGTATTAATACAAAAACAGTAAGCATCTTCTTGTAAACATTTCCCAGAATGGAACTGTCCCTTAATAGAGAGATGTGTGGATAAAAACTAAAATCTGCAATACAAATGTAAGTTACAATGAATTATCACAATTCAGAGAAACTTCTTACTAGGTGAAAGAAATAAGAAACTTTCTAATTCTCTAATTCTTCTTGGCACTCCACTTAATATAATAATTTATGAAAAACATAAGCCTATATTATCTTACCCCTCTAAAACCATGAATATAAAACCAACTATGATTACTTCTTAAATCTGGTAAAGTGTCTGACTATTTTCTGAAGAACTGACATTCCAACAAGAAAATAGAATACCTTTATTATCACCATCCCAGCAGTATAGGAATAATTTTAAGGACTTGTTTCATGATTCCTGAGTAGTGCTGCACATGACTGGCAATAGTGTTAGAAGTTTATGAATCAGGCCCAGTGAAGCAGAAAAGTTCAGTAAAGACTTTAATAGTCTCTCTGATTATTGTATCTCAGACTTTCAATTTAAGACACCATCACTAACAAAAGGCGAAAAATTTTCTCCTGTTTGCTGTTCACCACCATTATATAAACTGGTCAGTACTCACATATCAAATAAACTTAAATGCTCCTGAAAATGTGGAAAGAGAAAAGCTTCCATGTTTAGCCATTATACATTTTACCAGTACTTTTTTTAGAAAACTGATTGCATCTACAGAACAGAAAATATTTGGACAATTTTATAATACTGCATTTAGACTACCCTTTGAATGGTCATTGAGAGGAAAGAAGACACTTGTTGCTAGGTCATGGGCTTAACTGCTGTAATTCCTTAGGGCAATAGTATGTAAGGTCCTCATTTTTTTTCAGATCTCCCAGGAAGGAACTTTCAAGTTTTTCACATTCTGTTGTTGACAAATATGAATGTGGCCAGGAGTCTTTGCAGCAATTTACAAATATGCAGTTTAATAGGAGTCTTCTCTCTGAGTGTGCCTGCCTGTCAGGCCAACAAGTCTGTTGTTATTTTGTTCCTTGTAGTTTTGACTGCTAATAAAAGCGTTCATTTCCAAATTTCCACACAAAGGTCAGCAGTCATGAGATTTACCATAAAAAAAGAAAATTTCAAGAAATATTGAGATTATGATCTTGTTAATCAGAATGTTATACTCAAGAATAGCTTAAAAAGGGGAAAATATATTCAGTTGTTCTGTTTACTTACTGTTAATTGTAGCATTTCAAAACTTCTAGTACAGTAAAAGTATGCTGTGTACATGAGTAGTCATTTTTAAGTTGTTAGTGATACAAAAAAATTAAATATGATTTATTTTTCTTTGGAAGCAAACAGCTCAAGAATGAATACATTAGTGTAATCTTAACATATTTTAGACTGTATTAGGCTGTAAGATTTATTTGACACTTATATACCTTACATTAAAAACGGGAATGCATGCACCTCACATACTGAAGAAAAAAATCATTGCATACAGGAAGTTAATATATATCCTTTACCTGCTTAACTGCCTGATTCAGTGGAAAAATATGCTTTGCACATATGAATACCAGTAGAGGATGCTATAAAGAAAGTATGAAACAATATAAGTAAGTGGAAAAGAGTGTTTTTCCACTGAATTAGTGAAAGAGTGTTCAACTGCTTAGAATTCTTTTATGAAAGCATATATTATGTTTCTCTACTTATTTTTGTTCTCAGCTGTGCATATTTAAACTCAATATGTCTAAAGTACTCTTTCCAAAACAAGCTCTTTATAGATGCAGAAAATACTATCTTTTTCTACCATCTGAATGGTCCAATACAGGATATGTCAGTTGCTCTGTCTCTGAGCAAAGCCAACAGCTTTTAATCACTTGGAAAAAAAAGTCTTCAGGAGGTGGTATCAATGCATGAATGCAATGCAATATAATGAAGGAAGTGGAGCAAAATGAAAACCATACAGATACTGCCGGAAAATTCACAACTGAAAATAACATTATTGCCATTCGCCCAGGTCTGCTGCCAGCTACTCAATCCCCTGACATGAGAGAGACAAAAAAAGAGGAGACAGTTTCTCTTTTCTGTAACAGTCATCTTGAACTGATCCACAGCAGTGCTGAAGAAACAACACAAGGAAATTCCTTAAAGAAAAATAAAATCCAAGGGAAAAAATAAAACAGCACAACAGTGACCTCTCTCTTATGTTAACACCAGTACATTACTCACTGCTGCAGTTTTAAATGAAGTTCATTCTTCCCCTCATTTCCATCTCTCTACAAGACACAGAGAATGATCATTAGGTTTTCAATTGGTCTGCACAAATATTGCTTACTTGCTCTCCCCCTTTCTGCCTTCATAATATTACATGAGCAAATACATATTCTTGCTCATGTGAATTACATTCTCTGGTTTACTCTGTCATCTCATGCTTATTAGTTTTGTTACAGCTTTATTGCATGAAAGAAAAGAATTAATGTTTTTTCTTCTGTTTCTTCTTTGCACTTGCCTGAATACTTGAAAGTGAGTTAGCTATTATGTTGAATGATTTGGTTCACAGAAAAAAAAAAACCCAAATTATCTGCCAAATATTCTCAGCTAACATACTCAGCATTTGAAAGTTCCAAACAAATGGTTGAAAATATCTCTGTCCTTCAAGCAACTCACTACTGACACTATCAGAGGTACAAAAAGTTTTCACGTGGAGTTTCAACCTCCTTTTTTCAAGCATAGGTAGGCAAATAAACACACTTTATCCTTGCTGCTGTGCACATGCTTGAGCATCTGACAATATATAAAACAGAGTTTGGGGAAAAACTCCATTGAAAAAAACCTTCATTTAAATTGAAATTTGTGATCATAGGTTCCAAGAGGGGTGCTTTCTAAGCTATACACAGAGTATTACGTTCCCTCCAAAAATTACTAGAGAAGCTTTATTAAAAGTATATGTAATAAGAGATGTCATTATATTAACAAATAAAGTTTTCTGTTAAAAGCAGTGTAGCTTTTAGATCACAGAAAAATTACTTTGAAGGGGAAGGTTTTACAGACATAGCTCCTCCACTCAGAGATTGTGTTAAAATACCATCTCTATTTGTCTGCACTGAAAGCATAAAAGTGAACCAGCTTGTACCTCACCATATGATTTAAGAGACTATTTAAAAAAAAAACTATAAAATAAATAAATAAATCAGTCTTTTTCTTTTTTAAAGGTCAGTTAGTGATGGATCGGGCCCTATGTAGGGTAAATGGCTATAGAGCATGCTTTTAAAAAATTTGCATTTGCCAACACTTATCCCAGTAGTGGTTTTTATACCAATCCTCTACTATGTATCTGTAGTAAATTAGGAAATAATTTCTGTATTCTTTGCAAAATGTTATAAATGCTAGCAGGAAGAGTAGACTGTCACTATACAGTGTATGCAATATCCACAGAGACAGAGATTTTTTTATCCTAAAAGAGTGTTCAATCTAAATTGACTTAGACCCCAAAAAACATCAGAAAGTGATCACCCTTATTACTGCTTCCTGGTAGGGGAACTGAAGCACAGACAGACTATGTCCCAGATCCGCAGAAGGATGTCTCACATCAGAGAAGATTTGGAAACAATTTTTTGATCTCTTTGAAGATGCAGGGTGCCTACCAGAACATTGCAAAATGGGTGTGTTTGCAAATGCAGAGACAGCGGTGAATATACCACAATGACTGTACTTAAGAACAGCATCCAAAGTAGCACGTGTGGCAGAACTGAAAAGTTAAGAGGCAACTGGCATGGATTAACTGATGTAGTGGAAAAGAAAGACACCAGCTGATCCATATATGTGTCAACTCATGAGATGCAAGCAATAACACAGTGTACCCACTTTACCTTTTGGCAGGAAGTGTAAGTATGTACTGGATGCTCAGTCTGAATATTGCCAGCTCAGACTCCACAAGGGAAAATGATTGGTCTCTTGAATGTCCTTTGTATAGCTTATGCACAAGAGATAGTCCAAAAAATAAGGAGGAAGTACTGTAATATTAACTAACAGGTACTGAAATGGTTGCTACGGTCTTTCTTGCATCCAACAGCATTGGTGAAATGATAGAAATCTGATGGTGCTATTCACCAGCCACACACACAAAGACTGCATCACAACAGTGTCGTGGTTTAACCCCAGCCGCCAACTAAGCCCCACACAGCCGCTCGCTCACTACCCCTGGTGGGATGGGGAAGAGAATCAGAAGAGTAAAAGTGAGAAAACTCGTGGGTTGAGATAAAGACAGTTTAATAGGGAAAGCAAAAGTCGCGCACACAAGCAAAGCAAAACAAGGAGTTCATTCACTCCTTCCCATGGGCAGGCAGGTGTTCAGCCATCCCCAGGAAAGCAGGGCTCCATCACGCGTAATGGTTACTTGGGAAGACAAATGCCATCACTCCAAATGTCCCCCCCTTCCTTCCTCTTCGCCAGCTTTATATACTGAGCATGATGTCATATGGTATGGAATAGCCCTTTGGTCCGTTTGGATCAACTGTCTTGGCTGTGTCCCCTCCCAATTTCTTCTGCACCTGGCAGAGCATGGGAAGCTGAAAAGTCCTTAACTAGTGCAGCAACAACTAAAACATCAGTGTGTTATCAATACTGTTCTCAGCACAAATCCAAAACATAGCCCCCTACTAGCTACTATAAAGAAAATTACTCTATCCCAGCCAAAACCAGCACAAACAGAATGTAAGTTTCTGTTGAGCAAGTCCTACTGATCACCTGCTAGAAACAGGAGGCATCAGATTTGACCTGAATGAAGTGAAACATGCAAGCAATTTAAAGTCTTTCTCAAAAAGCATTAGAATCCGTGCCAGTCATGATTTAGCCAGGGAGTTTAATACTGAGATTAACCAAATTATATGATGTTTATAAGATCTGAAGAAACAGAATAAAAAATGTTTTGCATCAATTTGTATAAAACTCTCCTCCCAAACAGGAACTGTCACCTCAAAATCAAATTACAATAAAACAACACAAGAACTGTTGCAAGAAGGAAATCCACTGACCTCAAAATCAATGATAGTAGTGAAATAAAATTAAACTGAGGAAAAAAGTATCATTTTACACTGTTGCAGAAATCTCATGGGTACAGTATGCACCTTGCTTGGATGCCGAGTACAAGCTGGAACAGATCACAGCTCCTTAGAGAACATTCCTGACAACCTGCTACCTTCTGCACTGGCAAGTCTGCAGTGCAAGACTGCAAAACTACAAAGGTCTGCTTTGAAAGTAATACAGAATCCCAGAAGATAAATTCCTGTAGCGGTTTCTCTTGCACCATTTCACAGAAGGACAAAACATGAAAAAAAAGTATTTAGATGAACAGATGCCTGTGTTATTAAAACATTTGCCAAGCATTTAGCCAGTAGAACAACATTCTCGGAACAGGACTAATAAAGTACAGAAAGCCTGTGGAAAAGGTTGGTCTCTGGACTACCAGAAACTAGGGGGTAAAAGAGTTTTATGTGAAGAATAGATCAGTTCTAAAAGAAGATGTATTTCTGATTCTAAAGATTACATTTGCTGTCATTCAGGATAACACAATAACACAGTGCAACAGATGGGCACAATTCCTATGCTCTCATGGAAGCACAGAAAGGAAATGGACAGGTTGTTGTAAAGCTCAGGAGCAAAACTGAATGCACCTTGTTCATGATATATCAGGCAAGGCTGGCTCCAGATCCCAACACAATTACAGCCAACCCAGGCACAATCACTAGATGATATTGTGACTTCAGCTACAAAAAGTAAAGTTCCAGGTGTGGAACTTAGCCTGAAACAAGCAAACACACAAACATTCTAATGCAGTTACTCAGCAGGAACATCAGTGATAACTACTCCAAACAACCTACATTTACAGGAGGGATATGTTGCCTCTCTTGGCAGTTAAACAGCAAAAACACTGTTCCTTTAAAAAGAGAAATGAGAAATGCCTCTGATATAGCCTTGTTGTGGGTCTCTGTGTAGATATACTGTGTTGGGACTGCTGACATCATCATATGTCTTTGAAAAGCCTATTACTTAAGCCACTTTAGTTTACTCCATGTTGTGTGCAATACAGTTGTGTTGAGTTATACACACAAAGGAAACAGAGTAAGTACTAAGTGAAAAAGAAACCACAAATGCTTTGACTTTACGTAACGTGATTCTTGGGGAATATAAATGGCAATAGGATTTTTTAAATACAAGTTTTATTTTTCTTCTGTATCTATGAAAAAACCTCCAAAACAAAAACCACCCCCCTCCCCAGAGGAAAATGTAAAAAATATCCAAGAAACATTTGGAAAAACTAGCAAATTAAATGTAAGTAATTCCAAATGCAGGTAAGGGCAACAGATGCCAATTCGATTAAGTCATAAAAACTTATGTGAAAAGCAGAAGGCCTTTAAAAATGATAAACAATCTGCTGAGGACTCAAAGATCTATAAAATCAGAGCAAATTAAATATCTAATCAGTAGAGTTTAAAAAATTCCAACTCAATATGAATTCCACAGGACAGTTCAACAAATGTTAAGGAGTTCTTCAAATTTATGGGCAGTAAAATGGTAAATAAAAGACCATTTGTCCACTAATGGGATGCTTGGGAACTGATGCTTGAAGATGTTAATTGATGTGTAATAGCAAGCTAATTGTACGAATAAAGAATAATCCTTGTGTTGAGTGTTTTGCAAAATACCCTTTTTAAAATGAAGGAGTGCTTTAAACAATAGTGGATTATTCAATGAAGACTCTAGTAGGTATCATATTACTACAAGCAAAGCATCTGCAATTCTCTACTGTAGTTTCTTTTCATCCATATGTGATATATCTGTTAAACACTGTGAAACAGATCATCCAAACTAAGAAAGAGCCCTCAAACTACACCTTTGATTTCAACCAAGCTTTAAAAATGTTGGACAATTCAGTGCTAGTTTCTTTTGGATGTAGCTTATTCATGGATTTCTGCTTTCCTGTGCTTTCCTATGTTTCTAGGAGACTAGAAATTTAGTACGAGGCTACCTCTGTTTTTACATGAAGTTCTATTTCTTTAACCTCATTTTTTTTCTAATACAAACACATATTATACTGGTGATTCAAATGCATGAAAGACTAATCCGCCTGTGCCTATCCCTTTGTTCAAACTCCTCCTAGACAGATGAATAGATAATCATGACTGAGGTATCAGCTGAAAATTTATAACCCATAGATGACAGCTATGAGACCGAAAAAATCTTGATTTGATTATTAATGTGAAATGTACTGAGAATGCTTATAGCCACAGGGTGTGAGCCCTTCCTGAATCTTGTCACACTCTTTTCTCAAGGCTAGTAACCGTATTGGTCATAATGATACGGATGTAGCTTAACAGTGAAGGCCTTTTCAGACGAGATGTTCATAACTATGAAGTGTATTAGCATGTATCTCATTTAATGCCCACATTTTGGACTTACTGTACTATTTGGTTTATACCTTGTATATTTGTACCTAATCCACAACTTTATATGTCTTGATATTTTAATAAAAAGTAGGACTAAAAAACACCACAAGTCAATTTTCCATTGGGAAAAGGGAAAAAAAAGAGAAGGTGCCATGAGATATCGCATTTATATCTTTCAGACTATTATTTCTGAAACGAACACCTTACAGTAGCAAATGCTTGAAAAAGACCAGAATAGACTAGTAATCTCATCTAAGAATCCCTTGATTTCAAGAGCTTTTCAGATAGGATTGACCATCCTTCATTATTACTGAGGTCAAGTACCTCTAAGCAGTCAAGAATGATTTGCTGGAACTATGTCCTGCTTACTGTTCTCAGTGTCCCTTCCAAACAGGTGGCCCTCTCCTATGGTGAAAAACAAATATTCATCCAGCATGTTCTACTGAGTTCCAGTAAGTGCTCCTGATCCTGAGAGCTGCTGACTACATTGAGACAGGAAACTGGGTAAATTCTGTAAACACTTGTAAAACACTAGAGAATATTAAATGTCTTTCCCATTTTGTCGGTACTCCTGACCTGTGTTTGGTATCTTCCCAGGATTTAGTCTGTACCCTTGGTTTCCATTGTGATGCTAAATGCAGCACTGATATTTGCAGTGTGAAACAGACACAAATACAGCCTGAAATAGATCACAAAGACAGGAAAATTGAAAAAATTCAATCACTGCAACAAAGACTACTATTGTACTCTTTAACCATGATGGACTACATGTCTGTTAATACTCCTAAGTATTCAAAGGAAAAGAAGAGAGGCAAGGTACATGAAGTACTGATGTTCTCCTATGTGTTTTATTAAAGAGAATTTCCCCCTGAGTTTCTATTAACACTATCCATTTCTCCCATTCCCTAAACCAAGATTTTTGCCATATAAACAATGATATAGTTCAGAAGTAATTTTTTGTTACAAAGGAAAGGGTTTACACAAGTGTGCATGCTTTCGCTGTTCTTCAGCTAGGCAATTCTCTGTACACAGTTTCCCTATTCTGACTCCATGGATTACCAGCTTAATATAATTTACTGAATTTCGGAAGATGATTATAAGCCTATTTACAATTTACTGTGTTCAGCATACAGCTACATATGGAGACGGGTTCAAACTACTTTGGAGAAGCTCTTTGTTCCTAATGTTTAGGAAAAAGATGATTAAAAATTAATCAGATTTTGACAAAGAATATCAATCTTGGATCTAATAATTAATCACATGTAGTTTGTGGGCTAAATTGTGTCTGAAGATTCTTGTTTATTCTTCCACAGATGTCAGTATAACAAGACTGACTGATGATCACATGGACTGGATTACCATGAGGCAAGATAACCCATAGGCACAGCCTTATTCTAAGTGAAATAATGAGGGTTTTCAGTCAGTGAGAGCTGAGTAAACTCAGCATTAACACATAGACTATTGTCAGAACTAAGGCTCTTTAAATCTCTACCTGAACTTTCCTTGCATTAGATTCCAGCTTAACTGTATGCAATATCCTGGTGGATATCCTAATTCAAAGGAGAAGTTGGTCAAAGAAGAAACATATGGGATTGCATTTGATACAGTGCAGAACTAGCATCTGCTGAAAAACAATCTTTTTAGAAGGCTTCTTCAGAAAAATGATATTGAAGCCAGTGTGTTCCTGACCAGGGCAATGCGAAGTTTAGGAAGTCTAGAAAATAAGGAAATTGAGTAAACATGAAAATTATTGTTCAAGCATTGCAATCACTTTGTAAGACACAGAGGAAAAATGAATGTTTTCATTCTGACAGAAATGCACAGAGGTAAACAGAGGAAAAAGATAATGTCCAAACTTGATTTTCATTTAAAAATCTATTTTGATACTGAAGCACATCTCTATCATAATACACTGCAAACAATGTATCTCAACTTGGAACACTTTGAATTATTTAGAAAAAGACTTTCAACTTGCAGTGCTGTTCAGAAGCAAGTCTCAACATTAATTTGTTAAAAATAACCAAAATCATAAATTGGAGTTTTAATAAAATATGTGTGTATCATAAGCCATCTATTAAATGTACATTAACACTTTGCATTGGATGTTGGTTTCCTCATGAGAACATGTTCCATTACTCTGATCATTCCAGAATTCTTTATGTTCTTTTCATTGTATACTTTCAAATTAATTCATTTTCTATGACTTTTTCTCCTTCCTGGTAAGGTTTTCTAATGATGTTTTAGACATGTTACTATCTGAATTCAAATATAGCTGAGATTTATGGAAAACGTGAATGATTAATTGATGTTGCTACTAACAATACTATATAGATTTCAAATTAGCAAAATTAAACTGCATGCTATATTATAATAAACACTAAAATGACCTGCTTTGAAGGATCAGAATGTTTCAAGAACAATCCCTGGGTGAATAATAAAAAGAAATCTTAACTTACCCTTTTGCTATGATTTTTTTGAGATATAACAATGTTCCTAAAGAAAATCAATATGCCATGTGGTGTGGAAGGCACACCATAAAAGACAAGATAAAGGTAGCACATGACTAAAGAAATTCCATAAAAAATGCAATGCATGACCACTTTTTCTATATAATTGAGCAAGATTCTCTTGTTCTTTTTAGTTAAGAGTTTCTGACTGAATAATCATAGAGAAGGTGCTGGAAATTAATATTTCTTTCTATGTCATAGTGCAGAGATTCCTTTGCTTCAAGCTACTGATAGGAGTCTGAACGTGTACTAGATTTGCTTTGCCTGAGAATTTTTTGCTATGTCTGTTTCAAGGAGATGTTAATGTCTGCTTTTTCTATCCCTTTCACATGTCTCAGCACTGATCTGCTTACAATGCAACAGCATTGCAAATCACTGCCCTGTTCCACACCTGTCTTGGATGAAATTCATACTCTCACTTAAAGCCCAACTAATCAGAATTAAAGTGAAGACAAACTGAAGAAATCGGAGAAAAATTTGGATTTACACAGTCTGATACTTCTATTCTAGCTGTTTCACCCCGTTGTACACTCTATTCCAGTAATGGGTCTGCTCAACACAAAATGTAGCTGGTCATCTTCAATTTGTGGAATGTTTGGGATATAATACGTGACCCAATTTTTGGGTCTATTTTTAGACTATTTTATCACTATTTTATCCTATGGTTTTGTAGCACTTTATTGGGAAAACAAATTCAATCCTTGTTAGCAAATGTAGAAATTATGGCAGGAAAATATCAGGCAGAGGATAAATTCCATAGCTGGAAAAGAGAATTTGAGTATTCAGCCTTCTGCGTTTCTTGTCTCCTGGCCCACCTGGATGTGCTGTCCTTTTTATGCCATATTTGTACAGCAAAAACAATGTTGTGATCCTACTCTGTAATGCAGGCTTCTGGGCACTCTCAAAAAAACCAACAATAGCAGTACTATGAAGATATAAGACACTGGTATATAATCATTGCAGAATTATAACCTGATTACCTCTCTATATGTAAATAAAGCCTTCTGACTTAGTAAAACCTGGGTTGGTCTAACTTAAGCAGCTATAAATCCCTTCAATACTGTGTTCTTCCTCTGGTTTAAACAGATTTCATATGCTAGCTGAGGATTGTATCTATCTGTCATGAACTTCCGTGCACTCTTGTAGAAATCAACAGGTCAAGCCCCACCCCATGTCCCACGCATTTCGTAGACAAAATGCCTGTAGTAAAGCAAGTTGCCAGGAGCAAAAGAAAGATTTTACTAAACTTCTGTGATGGGGTGTCAATCTGTCTCCTTGCAGTGAGGGAGACGCTCCTTATCTGCTGTGTCAAAGCTTGAAATGCATTAGTATACCAGACACTTTTACCAGCAAACTCAGAACAGGGTAGCATATGACATGTACCCACAGGTGACTGGTTAATATAATTTCCTTCATTTTCAATCAAGACATATTCCATTTAATTTAGATAGATGTACCTTCTCTACCACTGGGGCTTGTGTCAAGCTTATACAGAGGATGCAGCAAGCTTTATTAGCATAGATATTAAAGTCACTCATTACAAGTGACACGGTCAGAGCAGGCAATCCAGCACTTCCTCTGTGTTACTAGGTAAAGTTATGTTGAACTTGATCTGAAACCCCATTTCTGTATCTAAAGATATAATAGCTACAAACTTCCAGCATCACCACAGAACAGTGATTTAAATGCATTGTATGTATTTGTGCTGGTACTTTTACCTGTAAGGATATTAAATGTTAAACAATAGCTGCCTATGTATTTCTGATACTTGCCTGTATTCTTCCTCACAAAAAAAGAAAGGTATCTCCCTTATTCATTTGAAATCTCCTAGCCTCATCAAAGAAACTTCGTTGTCATTGTGTACCATGACAGCAGCGAGACATCCCAGTCAAGATTAGGAACCTATTAACTTTGTACTTTACCAGCATTAAATGCAACGAGTGAGAGGCAGTCATGGCCTTAAAAGGCCTACGATTTCAGTAAACAAAACAGATAAATAGGTAGGACAGGAACCGAGAATCAAAGGGGTGAAGTGATGCGCTTGAAGTTACAAAACAAAGTAAATCCAAAGTAATAATAGTCTTCAGGTCATCTAGTTCCCCATCACTAAGTAATGATGTCCTCCCTCACCCTGAAATAAAAATTGGTTTCTGCTTATCACAGTTAATGCCAATCTGATCAAAACACCATTCTCCAGCTGTTGCTGCTGCTTCTTTGTGGGGCAAGAAAGAATGTTCTTCTGTAATATCTGACAAAAGGAGAGTTTGAGGACCCCCTTGGTTAGTGTATATGAAATGAAATGATATGGCACCATTTACACCTGCATATTATATAGCACCTTCTAAGAGCTGGAGACAATATTTGTGGAGGCTCCTGAAGAGTGCTTGGAACCAAAGGTCTGAGTCACAGAACCACTACCCAGAGGGTTAGCAATCACTAGCTGTAATAGGTTGTTCACATTTCATGTTAACATAAAAGCACTTGAAAGTTCTTTTAAATAAGCCACCTTCCTTACCAAACTCTCTTTAAAGTCCTAGAGTTTATGTTCCTGCAAGACTGTCCAAATTCAACACTTACCTTACAGTGTTACACTCAATACCCTGATTATGAGCAAAGAGGAAGCACGTTATATATGTATATGTATAAAGCAAATAATTTTTTGTTACTAATAATTGCACTCTTAAAAGTCTAATTATTATTAGTCTAGACCTAATTGTTGAAATTGAAAATGTTCTAATTGAAAAAGAAAGAAAAAAATAGTACAGTTAGAATACTTTTATACAGCAAAAGTGTCAACAATAGTAATAATACAGTTAAAATTGTTATGCACACAGTTCTTGGCTTCTGCTTCTTTCATAGATTATGTTCACCCTTCCCCTGCTCCTCTGGGTCCTGAGGCCAGTGGTTCATCCTGGCTGGGAGGAGGAGGGGTGTGTTACAACGAGTTGCCAGCATCTGGTGTCCTTCACCGTTACTTCTGAATGTACATAGTTACAAACCCTAAAACCAGCTTTGTCCAGCTCCAGGTCTGCATGTCTTTAACAGACTGTTGATGAGTTGCTTATAACCATGGGGACTCCGTTGTCAACCCTGTACCCTATCTCTTATCATCCCATACCTGCACTCCTGTATGTCACATCCTGTGTCTCCACTTCTCAAGGTCTTATCATACCAGGCCTGTATTGCTCTATACTACATCATTATGTTAGGAGCCTAAATATCTCATTCTACATGGAATAACTATGTGTTATTGCTATCTATATAAAACCATGGTGGTATCTTACAATGATAAACAGAAGCAAACCAAATTAGCC
Organism: Mycteria americana; assembly: GCF_035582795.1. Lineage (NCBI taxonomy): Eukaryota > Metazoa > Chordata > Aves > Ciconiiformes > Ciconiidae > Mycteria > Mycteria americana. The sequence continues at coordinate 99,329,516 of NC_134366.1, read as the reverse complement.
ATAGGCACCCAGCTAATTAGAGAAACTCCTGTCTTGGCTAAACCAACTAAAACAAAGCTGGAGGTTGGCCAAGAAAAGTTCAGACAAAGCCTGTAAAGCCTCAGTCATTATTATTCATTAGAAAGCTGTATTGGGTGTGACTGTCACGGTTTTGGTAGAGGGGCTGGGGCTGCAGGGGTGGCCTCTGTGGGAAGAGACCAGGGCTGCCCCATGCTGGACACAGCCAGTTCCAGCGTCTCTGCAACAGGCCCACTGCGTGACACAGCCAAGCCCATCAGCCATGTGTGGTGCCTCTGGGAAAACATATTCCAGAAAGAGCAAAAAACACTGGACAGAGAGAGGAGAAGGGGAAAGGAAGGAGTGAGAAGCAGCAGAGGGAACACCAAGGTCAGAGGAGGAGGTGCTCCAGGCACTGGAGCCAAGATTTTCCTGCAGCCCATGGAGGACCCATGCCAGAGCAGATGGATATGCCTGAAGGAACTGCCACCTGTGAAGAGCCTATGCTGGAGCAGAGGAAAAGGATGAACAGGAAGGAGCATCAGAGAGAAATCACTATGAACTATGTACCCTCCATCCCCCTGCACCACTCCAAGGAGTGAGTAGAGGAGTTAGAACTGAAGGGGGGAGAAAAGGTATTGCTTTAATGTTTACTTTTTTTTTTTCTCACTGGCCAAATCCATTTTAATTGGCAATAAATTAGTTTTCCCCAATTCAAGTCTGTTTTGCCTCCAACAATAATCATCATAATCTCCTGTCTTAGCCTTGACCCATGAGTTTACTGGTTCCTGGTTTTTTTTCTGATTTTCTCCCCCTATTCCACTCAGGAGGGGAGTGAGCAAGCAGCTGGGTGGGATTTTGGCAGTTAGTCCAGGCTAACCCACCACAAAAGCTTATGGCCTGTTTCTAACAATGGCAATACTGTATTACAGGGCTACATCCATAGGTTGTCAAAAATGAAATATACCTCTATCTAAAGATGTAAAACAAGAAAGCAAAAGTTCAGGTCCTGATTCCCCTGGAACTGTTCCAGAAATGTTCCCCATAGACATTTACACAAAATAACTCGTCACTGGTTTCAAATATCAGCAGACACACCAAATCTCTTGTTGTCCCTCCTCTTCCTTCTTGACCGATAGTGGAGGCCCCATATTTCTGCTGGGTTACATTTGCAATGAAATCTCTGCAAAGAAATTAAATCACTACTGAAAGCTTATGAGGAGGCATCACATTTTAAGTGTAAAGAAAGCTACCCTATTTCCTTAATACACTGAAACCACTATTCTACTGTTACAATTGTAGAATAAAATGAAGTAACTAAGATAACAGCTATTTCTTCACTTTTCTTTTTTAATTATTTTTTAATGTAAATTTTGACTATGTTATTAGCCTTTTTCATGTTACTCATTGGGGCTTCTCTTGGTTCCAGTGTCCTATGATTCACAGTTTTGTCTTGAGACAAAACTGTTAGGCCTGCACATGTCACTCTTCTTTTAAATATCACTGCACATTTTTCATAACATTGATGTGTTACAGTAAATATTATTTACAATATTTAGCAGTTGTTAAACAAAAGAATTCTGTCTTTACACTTGCCACTTTCCTCTACATTTCAGTAAGTGCTTTTACAAAGACCACTGACATTCTGTATACCATCAAGGGCCGTTTCATTCACATCGAATACATAATTCTGTAGTAGATGTTATTTAATCTATTAACACTTGTCTTCTGTAAAGGTACTGTAATAAAAAAACAATCAAGCAAACTGTATTGGGTTGGCGTGGCAAGGTTTTGGTACTGGGGTTGCTACAGGGGTGGCTTCTGTGAGAAGCTGCCAGAAGCTTCCCCTATGTCCAATAGAGCCAATGCCAGCCAGCTCCAAGATGGACCTGCTGCTGGCCAAGGTCAAGCCCATCAGCAACAGGGGTAGCACCTCTGTGATAACATATTTTAAAAGGGGTGTGTGGGAGGAAACCTGCACAATTGCAGCCAGGGAGAGGAGTGAGAACATGTGAGAGAAACAACTCTGCAGATGCCAAGGTCAGTGAAGGAAGAGGGGGAGGAGGTGCTCCAGGTGCTGGAGCAGAGATTCCCCTGCAGCGCGTGGTGAAGACCATGGTGAGGCAGGCTGTCCCCCTGCAGCCCATGGAGGTTAACGGTGGAGCAGATATCCACCTGCAGCCCGTGGAGGACCCCACGCCAGAGCAGGAGGATGCCCAAAAGGAGGCTGTGACCCCATGGGAAGCCCGCACTGGAGCAGGCTCCTGGCAGGACCTGTGGACCCATGGAGAGAGGAGCCCACGCTGGAACAGGTTTGTTGGCAGGACTTGTGACCCCATGGGGGACCCACGCTGGAGCAGTCTGTTCCTGAAGGACTGCACCCTGTGGAAGGGACCCACGCTGGAGGAGTTGTGCAGAACAGTAGCCCATGGGAAGGACTCAGGTTGGAGAAGTTCATGGAGGACTGTCTCCCATGGGAGGGACCCCACGCTGGAGCAGAGGAAGAGTGTGAGGAGTCCTCCCCTGAGGAGGAAGGAGCGGCAGAGACAACGTGTGATGAACTGGCCACAGCCCCCATTCCCTGTCCCCATGCACCGCTGGTGGAGGAGGAGGTAGAGAAATCGGGAGTGAAGTTGAGCCCAGGAAGAAGAGACGGGTGGGGGGAAGGTGTTTTAAGATTTGGTTTTTATTTCTCACTACCCTGCTCTGATTTTATTGGTAATAAATTAAATTCTTTTTTTTCCCCGAGCTGAGTCTGTTTTGCCCATGATGGTAATTGGTGAATGATCTCTCCCTGCCCTTGTCTCAGCCCACGAGCCGTTCGTTATATATTCTCTCCCTGTCCAACTGAAGAGGGGAGTGACAGAGTGGCTTTGGTGGCACCTGGTGTCCAGCCAGGGTCAACCCACCACACGAACAAAAAAAAAGGAATACCTGTAGTCCAGTCCTATTCAGACAAGACACTGACTGTGGTGTACGAAGGTTCATAATGTGGCAATAAGCCTTTAAGATTCCTTACTGCTTGTAAGCTGTTTCAAGGAATTAGGATATGTTGTAAATGCAAAAGGAAAAGGAAACCTGAGAAAGGTTGAGAAAATAAGTGAGATTTACAGGCAGGGGATATCTGTACAATTCTAAATATTATTTTTTTTCTAGGTGTTCCTTCAGGCCTACTTTTATTAGCTAGACCCATGTGTCTTCTTCCATGCCTTCTTTCCCCCTTCCAAAAATGACAAACAAACAAACAAAAAGTACTGAAACCTCACAAATGGTTCTCACTCCTTTTGCTAGGAAGAAGGGTAAGCACACTGTAAGTCCCCTAGAGCTTGGCTGTCTTCCTTTCTGATCCAAACATCTGGGTTCAGGTGGCAACTCGTAACCTGATAACTTGCAGAGCTTTTCATTACCCAACAGTAGACTGCCAACAGTGGTACTCATGGACTTTGTAGCTCTAAAAGTGGTCTTTATCATGTAAATTATCTGCAGGGTAATCTAATCAAGAAAACAATTATATTTTTTAATTCTTGAAGCAAAAGTTTTACTGAGGTTATTCACATGTTTGTCTTAAAGTTTGTGAAGCATCTTGTGTTGGATCAGATTAGAGTTATAATGCCTATAATATGTGTGCACACACACAGAGGTATATGTATATTGAGAGGCAGAGAGAGAGAAAGATATTACCAAATTATAAATAATTTCATTTTTAATTATGCTGTTGTGTATTGTCTTTGGAAATGTGAATATTTTATAATACTATATGAAATTTGTTTCAACACAGAGATGGCCCAGTTTGAGACTAATAAAAGAACAATCAAAATTTTTAAGACAGGTAATTTAGTGGCCTAAAGTTTAGCTTACTTATAAGCTAAATTTATTTATACACTTTTAAATGTGGCAGTATTTTTGAAAGTTCCTCAGATGATACTGAAACTTCTTGAATTCCCCATTCAAGGTATAAAGTGTTTTTTAAGATATGCTTCATGATCAGATAATCAGCTTTAAAAATTATGGGGGAACCTTCATTAAGTCATGAGATGGAAACCAAGAGCATGGACAGGAAAACATAATCTGACAAAGAAAACCAAGATCCCTGACAGCAGAGATACTAAGATGCAGAGTCCGTAACTGGGCTGAGAAGATCAGAGAAGAGCATCCTTTGCTTTGCTCCCCAGAGCTCCTGTGGAGCCCAGCAGTGCTTCTGGTCCAAGCCTCTCTTCCTGAATTTCAGCAAGATTCGCATTACCCATCATGGACAAACCTACTTCAGCCCCCATTCCTTGGTCTTCTCCACCAAGGGATATCACCATCACCTGCCTGAATTTTCTTGCTGTCTGGAACTAGCTTGGGTAATGCCAGAGGAGTTTACATAATTTTAAATGTCAGGGCATTTGGACCATGATGTGGACATAACTGAGCACACATATTAGTACAGTTCATTCTTTTTGAGAAGTAATCTGTGCATATGGTTGCAAGGGTATAGGAGCCATATTTTCCTACCTGTTTAAGTATATAACCCAAGCCTCCTTAAAAATAGCATAAGTATTTTTAAGATTCATTTAAGTAGCTGATATAAAGCAGGTAGATCCCAGTAAACGGTACTAACAATCCTACCTAACAATTCTCCTGCTTTAAAATGGAGACTCAGTTTGCTATCTGCAGAAAAAAAAAAGAAAAAAAAATTAGTTCAGTACCTTATTCTAGACATAGTTACTTTTTTTTTTTTTTTCCTAGGGTCAAACTGCTTATCTGCCCACACCAGATGAATTGTTTCCAAATCCTTTCCCAGGTGTAAATCTAGAAATGCAAGGTGATAGCTCTGGTCACAGTTACAAACTTGTTTTCCCCCTCCTGCTCTGCAGTTCCCTCAGAAATCAATGTGTTGGCAGATGATTCCTTTGGTCAGGCATCAGTTTCTTCCCTCACTTGTTCCTGCTGGATATTTAATCCTCTTGTCAGTTAGAGCAATTGAATGTGCTCTTGTCCCTTTTTCCTTCATGATGGAAGGGGGTCAGCTTGCCAAATTAATTTCCTTCTTTCATGTCTTATCTGACTTTCTCATTTTTGTTGTCAGACGTGTAAGGGAAACACAGATCTGAGTCCTGTTAAGACGAAGCAAGTTCTCTTTTTCCCTGCACTCTTAGACAGAAGTGTCAAGTCCTATAGAAGTGTACGTGTGTGCATGTGTGTGTGTGTTTGTTTTCCCTAAGCAATTCAAAGCTATGGCTAGGTCACTGTGTACTTAGAAGTACATGTTACCAGATACAGACTTGGTTCTTCCTCCCCAGAGCTTTGTGCAGCAAAATATACGTACAGTGATTCCATCAGTCACAATTTGCTATCCATTCCGCTGCAGCGATTCCCATAAGCTGTGCCTTCAGGCTCTTGGCAGCTAGGACTTCTGTTTTAACAGTGATCCCTCTGGTTCTGGTTAAGCAGCTTACTATATGCATTAAATCTATATTACTAGGGTCTCCTAAAAGGTCTGCTAAACATCGCTTCTTGACATTTTGTTTTTTCTTTCAAATGCAGTAACCAAAGAGGAGGAGTTGGTATAAGCAGTCTAATGGAGCTCTCTAGTTACTGAACGTGCAGGTATATTACTTTAAAAAGTAGCTCACGGATAATTTTAATCATTAATCACTGAAAGAGTTATTGATTGAATATTCTTCTATAAATGATAGAGTTGACTAAAGAGTGCCAAAAATTTACTGAGTATACAGTCTGATGAAACCCAGAATGATACGGATGCTGAATAATGAGTATGTTGTATAGAATTCAATCAGTTCTAGTCAGCAATGTCTTTGAAATATCAGAGAGAACTAGTCTCTGCCTCCCACTGGATTCCTATTTAGAGACCATGGGTTTCTGATTCATAATTCTGCTATGCGGCATTTGGGCAAAGAAACTGGCTTAAGCTCAACAGCTGAAAATGAGGAATTCTCAATTTTTGCTGATGCCAGTGCTACATTCTAAATGCCAATTCAGCTAATAAAGATTATACTTCAAGTTATGGGTGATAGGAGAGAAATAAAGAGGGAAAAAAAGGTATCTTCCAGTGTGAGAAAAGCCAGATCATCAAGGTATATTTCAAATTCTGCAGATAAGAGTTGTGCTTCTCCAGTCAGCATTATACTCAAATCATTTGAGTATCTGCAACTATTTTTTTCAATGCTTTTTGTGAGAAATCCATATGTTTTCTGTAATGCATTAAATAATATTTCTGTAGATTTCCTTCATAAATTAAAAAAATAAAAGCAGTACAGAAAGTGTGGTTTCCCTGAATATTTGCAGTGTATCTGTGAAGAAGATATCTCTGAAAAATACAGAAGTCATGCCAGTCATGCACGTTAGGGCTTCTCAGTCTGACTCTGCCTACAGTTTTCATATTGCAGCCTGGCTTGTGCCATATTGCATCTTCTACTGGATATGTACTTACTGGTGCAACTGGTGCACCCATCCCTGTTCACCTGAGACATCATGTCATAATCTCAGCTGAATTCAGAGAAGAAGGAATCTAGGGTAAATGAAAAAGTCAGATGCTTCTAAGATCAGTTTGGTACTACCCCACCAATAATCCTTTCATAGCCTGATCCAAGTTGGTATATATTCAACTATTACTACTGGTTTTTTGAGAAGCAGAAAGTCACATTTTAAAGGTGGAGGTTTTTTTGCCAAGACATCCTGCTTTAGAACAGTATTTGTGTATTTTACCTTTTTGTGAGATTTCAAATACTCTGACATGTCTGGCACTCTTAAATCTCTCAGGAGAGACATAGGCTCTGGGACTTGCTTCAGAAAGCTTCCACAGAGACTGTAACTCTGCATTTCTATGCAGAGAGCATCCAAAATACCAGATTAGGCACTGAGACACCTCTGCTGGCATAAATTCCAATCTACATGGCTAAAATAGGGTTCCTCTGGTTTTATGCAGTATACCAAAAAAACACATATGCAAACAAAATGATTGTTCCTGCTCTAAATCCTAGCAAAAATAAACAGCTGTGAAACCAGAAAGAAAATGGGTATACTTTTGCAGCCTAGAGCTGGATGACTAAACCTCGGAGAGGAGAGAAGGGTAAAACATCAAAAGACAATTATTCTTGTCTACTTTGAGTCACTATTTGTTACTTGCTGAGGTAGTCCTGAGTAATGCATCCAGTTTGGGACATTAAGGTTTCTGTAAAATGTAAACACCTTATAAAGAAAGTGGAGGAGAATAATACCAGGAGGCTTAAAATGAGAGGTCAGTGGGGAATAGTTGAAGGACTTGGCCTGGTTTAGCCTAGCTAAATAAATACCAGAAAAGCAAAATGGTAAAAACCATTTATTGCGGAAAAGATCAAGTAAAGTGAAGGGTTTGTATTGGGGTAGGACACAAAAATTAAAATCTCGGTTTGGCAGAAACATGGTGGGACAGTAGGAGAATTTATAATATTCATATCCTAGAATATTTAGTGTGTTAATATCCTGAATAAAAGGCCAGCAAAGCAAAACCAAGCTAAGGAAAATGAAGCATTGCATTAGGCTGTCCAGGAGGACTACAGAATCTGTCTCTCTCAAGGCTTATAAACCAGATTAAAACAACCCTGAATATAATTATCCTTCCCCTAAGACAAGGACGGGTGGACTGGGTGATTTCTGAAGTCCCCTTGAAACTATATATCTGTAATGCAATGAATAAGTGAAAATTTATTAACATGAATGTGAATAAATGGAGGAAAAAACCTTTATCTTCTGTTTCCGGACTTTTAGTAAATTTACTCCATGTTTTGGGACATGTTAACGCCTTAATAAGAGCTTGCAAATACTGAGAAATGTGATGCTGCATGAAGAATTAAAATTTTAAAGGTCCAATACATCTAATTAATGCTGCTCATTCTTTCATGACTTTATTATTTCTTAAGGATAACGAGGCTCTCACCCCCAGGCAACAGCCCTGTGACACTGAGCCGGGCAAGCGGTGCTGGCCGGGACCGAGAACTGAGCTTAGAGTAGCCCCAAGCGAGGGGGGAGCGCCCGAGGGGGCTCCTCACAGCCTGCTCCCACCCAGCTCCCTCCCAGCCATCAGGCCCAGGTTGCCCCCCAAGAGGGATGGCCTCCTACCTGCTGCCAACACCTGGCCAGGAGTAGCTGCTGAGGATCAGTAGTTGATGTTTTTGCTTGCTTGTTTGTTGTCCCTTTGTGTTGTGTGTTTTCTAACCCCTGGTGTGTTATGATTTAAGCATTGCAGATGGTCTACATAATTCTCCAAACCAGCATTTACCTACAATCTCAATAGTGGCCTGTGCTGACAAATTGCTGAAAAGGTCAGCGTGATGAACACTGTAGAATTGCTACAGCATTATGTGTAAGCAAGATAATAGAGCCCATGTTTGTCTCATTGAGTTGAAAAATTTACGGTGGAAGTTTGAACAGCTGCGGTACTTTGTTCAGTCACCAGTGCTGAAGTCTTACATAAATCTTACTGAGTCAAAAAAATATTGGCAAATATTTGCATTTTTAGTTAACGGACAAAAGGGGGGAGCAGTGGAATGGAAATGATGCTATGACACATAAGGATTCTGGGTGGGTGGCACCACTCAAGGGTATAATGACAAGCCACCAACATATAGAAACATAGATGTGATCGGTGAAGAAAAATTAATAGTATTATAACTACACAGTGAAATATGCCTTGTTATTTCCCATTGAAAACTGACTTTAGGTTACATGGAAATGAATATATATCTCTTGGAACACAGAAGGAAAGACAAAGAGACAAAGGTAAAGAAATAAAAGTGCAAAGACAAAATGCCCAGCCCTAGTATACTTACATGTGTAATAATAAGCTATACAGACTCATTAGAACTAATTTTTCTGGGGAAAAAAAATACCTGTTTTGGAATGTAATGCAGAATTTGAGAAGTTTTTGAATAGGGGAACTAATAGAATATTTTGCTTGAAAATATTTTTCAGAAAAAAGATTTAATTTGTCTATATTTTCTTTTGTGACAGGGAGCTCAGAAGGCCAGAAAGCCTTTGCTGTTTTCCAGATCTTTGATGGAGAGCTGGGAAAGCCTGAAAGCAGCCACGTCCTACCTCAGAGCTCTGATCTTAAACCCTAAACTCTAACTGTAATTACATGCATATAAGCACCTTTAAACATAAAGTGCCAGGGAATGTTCTGTAGCCTTGAGTCTACAGGGACATATGCTGACTGCATTCACACTACCTAACTCTTGTCTCTGGATTTCCCCTGGGACACACATGGTGACCCAAGATAATAGGGTTTTTTTAATTTTTAAATTTCTTACTGTATGAAATAATACAAGCAGTACTGCAGCCCACCAGAGTGGAGTAGGTCTGTTTTTTTACAGCATTAATCTGAATGTCTTCATTGCATGCCTTGGGGCATTCAAAAGAGTATGTTTGAATCTGCAAAATATACTATGGAATAGTGATGGAGTGCCACACAAATTGGAGAGCAATAAAAATGTTAAAACTTGTTCATACCACCTGTTATATTGGTCCCTGGAATGTACCTCTCCCAAACCATCTATGGACATTGTCTCCAAAAGTTGTAGCTGGTGTGGGCTGAAACAGTAGCAGAGAGTGTGGTCAAGGAATAAACTCATTTGCACTATTAGCAGTACCATGCTTGAGCTGTCTGTTCAGGGGGAGGAGGGGGCTCGCACTACAATCATAGACACGCTTAGTTGTATCCATGGGTCTGTGGGAAGCTTCACCAAACCGACACGTTTCACTGAAATGTTTCGCCCTTCATAAGCCCAACTTTGCAACATACTTTTTTGACCACCGTTAAAAATGCTCATTGTTTGCTAGAAAGAGGACCTTGGTGCTATACAGAGCAAAATAATTTCTCGAAGAAAACCAGAATGCACGATGGCTAAACAAATGGAGTGAACTGGAGCTGCTGCTACAGCTTCCTCGTAGAGAAAGTAGGCAGTGACACAGATGGCTAATAATACACAGGTTTGCAGCTAAGTTCTTTCCTAGTTGGAGCCTGATAGTCATGTTCATGCTGAGCATTCTCTTATTTATATATAGTCCCATGCAGATAGTGAACCAAATTATCTGCTGTCATAATTTTGCTGATGTCAATGACCTCAAGAATATATGATGGGACTAAATCCCTTCACTAGGAATATGTGCAATATTAGAGACAAAAAATTGTCTTTAATATAGAGCTAAAAGACTCACAGCTAGCAAGAGGAAGAGTAGTCAAGGGCAGGGTTTGTGTGTATGTCCTGTATCTCATATCCAAAATTTTTCTCCCAGACAAAATATGAAGGTCCTGTAGCTGGAAGGCTGGCAAACTAGCTCAACATACAGGAAAGACAGGAGGCATAGCAAGTCATCGATGTGCTTTTGTGCTTGCAAAGAATAAACTGAATACTTATCAAAATGGGCTGGAAAGAAGGGGAAGCTTCATGTGGGGAAAGAAAGAGAAAAAGATGTAGGACTGCTTGATCTTTCACTAATCATGCATGTGAGGCTGCTGGAGAGGTCTTTTTGAAAAAATACAATTTCAGAGAAGCGCTGAAGGTCTTCCAGCCGCATGAATGCAATGGATACAAATTAAATGAAAGAAGCAGTACCAGGGACACTTTCAAGTATGTTGCTCTGTTTTATTTCCCATTTGGGAGAGAGTTAATTTTGAAAATCTTAATCCCTTATATTGCTGGAAACATCACAAAAAGAGGTAGTTGATCACAAAGGCAAAACATTGCTTCATCCTTGAAACCCTCATGCTGTCTACTCTTGCTTACATACAGTAGCAGAATTAGAAGTGGATGAAAAAGAGGTTATTACTTTTCTTTAATCTGTCAGCACATTTTTAACTGTATTGGCTTTTGCTGCCTGTTTTGGGACTGGAAGTATCTATAGAGAGCAACTGTGTAATAAAAGTTTAATCCATAAGGCTCCACAGAACCTTACTTCTACACTACAAGCCAACAACAAGCTAAAATAACCTTATGACGTCATATTCCTGAGATGTTTCTTTTTTTCCATGCTTTTAAAGTGCAGTAAGAGGGACTGTGGGCATGTTTGCATTTTCTCCCGTCAGTCTGTCAGATCAGCATAAGCTGTACATGGAGTGACGGAAGGGAAGAGAGAAAGAAAGGCAACGTTTATGGATAACAGAGCCAATCTCTTTCTCTTCAGGAGCCCAGGCTATCAACTGAGTCCAAGCCTATGCGCACAAGCAAACACACATAATACCTGCATAATTCTACTTCATAACAGCCAGGTCTGACGAATTTAGAAGGACAGACCTTCAACAAATAATGGCAAAGCATAGATTGATTCTGACCAAAATAGAAGCGGTAATAACCACAGCAATAACAATAATGATGAATGATGAGCTAACAATAACAACGATAATAATAATACTACATCTCTACATTGTGGGTGTAATCATTACTATAGGACTCACAAAGCTGTCAGCTCTCCTGTGGTCCAGGTCAGGTCTTCACTCTTTGTCACATGCAGATTGAAAGCATGGAACAAAGGATAAGAAAGTAATATAAACAAGAGGATGACACTGCTGTTCATTCTGGGGTAAGATCTAATTTCATATGTGAATAGAAAAATAAGCATGAACTGGCCTAGTGTTTTGTAAAGATGTGAGGTCTCCCAAAATATGTCCAGTTGTATTTCTTTTAATCTAAATGGATGACCTGCTATATTTCTTTTCACGAGAATGATCAAAGAAAAATTTAAAGAATATCCTGAATTTCCTGTACTATTTATTAGTACTCCCCTTTGCTTGGGATAGAGTGAAGGCAGTTAATGAAAAACTTGACAGTTCCAAACTGTAAAAGATTCTATACAGCTGCATGGTATCATTTTCCCCCATCTCCTCTATTTCAGCCTAATGGTTTAAATCCTGTTTACATTCAAATACACATAAAAATCTGCATCTTGAAACAAGTGAGTAATGCGGACCTCTTTTTTTATTTGGTTGTAAATGATCCTAGCTTTAATTTCTCTCTAAAGGAGGAGTCAGTTAAAAAAAAAAAAAAAAAGCTTTTATTTTAGTAGACTTTAATCAAGGTAATGAGTTTGATTTTTACTTTCATTATCCTAGCAGAGATATCACCTTGAGTTGTGACTCATCATTGCAGGTCAATGTATTGCACATATGATAAACAAAAGTATCCATAGATATACAATAGAAAATACACTTCTTTGTTTTTTTGGTGTGCAGTGTTAATGTTCTTACCAAGGAAATTTCCTTGCAACTGGTTAATGCATATATACATAACACATTTCTACATGAGTATATGTGTGTGTGTGTTTGTATGTGTGTGTTTTTGAGCATGAGTGTAGAAATGCATGAAATAGATACATGGAACTCTTTGTCTGACTATGTAACTGTTGGCCTTTAAAAAAGTAATTTTCTAATATCTTTACTAAAGATAAATAGATTTGAAATGAAAAATGTTTGGTTGGTTGGGGTTTTTTTTAATGTGTCTATAATTTAGAGAATGGAAGTTATTCCTGTTTGGAAAATAACATCTTGATTAGCATTTTTCATTCTTCTAACATTTTAGATCATTATTTCATACTCTTATTCTTGACATTCACTTTCAGAAACTTTTTCGTCCTTTACTTTCCAGGTTTTGTAGGCCAGTAATAGACATAATTTCCATATTTGTTCTCACAAGGAGAATGCCTAGCAACAACACAGTTAATGTTATCAGTGCTTTACTTAAGGTATCAACAATCTTTTTAAGACCTGGTACCATAAAGTCCATGGCCATTGATCAACGTTTTCAAGCAAAAATGTGTTTCATAACTACAATTTCCTTTAAATTCATGCTATTTATTTAAACATGCACTTACCTGGGTTTTTTTTTTTTTTTACTATTATGTTACCTGGCTAGAAACAAATAAAAACTGAGAAATGGTAGCTGAATAACAGCAAAACTTTACTTAGCTGTGTGTATTTTTTTATCAAATATTTTCGAATTGTGTTACCTTCACAGAACATCTTCTTCTCTTTAATTCTCTCATCCTTAATTTTGTATCACGTATCTGAAATACAATGGTACAAGGAGAAAGTTAATCAGCACTTTCTAGTTAATCAAAAAGTGATTCCAAGCTGCTCTAAAGGTCGTTACATATATCTAAATATAAATATTTTTCTGTTTCAGTGCATAATTTTGTTAAATTGAAACAGGTGAAAAAAGGATCTTTTAATATTTGCACAAGATACTTAATATTCTACTGTATTTCCAAACTGTAGCTGTAAAGTTTTAGCTCCAAATTTTCACTTCAATTATGAATCTGAAGACTTTGATATTTTTAAAGAATAATAAATTTAATATGAGATGGCATAGTTAACAGACTTTTAGGTGGTCTGTATTTGTAGCTTGTCTGTAAATGGAGCTTGATCCTTTGACTTCAGTGAAGTTATGCCAAATTGCTCCAAGTTAGAATAAAGTGAACCCATATTTTTATTTTGTTGGTAGTTAGCAAAAAAAATTCTTAAATGCTTATTTTCCTTCATTTATTTGGTGTGATACAGCAGCCATAGAACCTACATTCTAGCTCTGCTGCAGAAACACAAAACCCATTACCTAGTGTCATATAGGTAATCTCTGGGGCACCTCTCTGTGTCAACCGTTATCCTTGTTCATGCATGCACACTGGTAGGAAGAATGGAGATATTTTTTTTCCCCAGTGTCCCACATGAGGCAATAGTGCCATGATCTTTAGTAGTTGAATTAGTCTCATTTACATGTCTTCATAAATTGAACTGCAGCCCTTGAACAACATCACTCCTGATCTGATGAATGTACGTGTCAGTATATTTTATTCCAGCTCTTCTAAACATACCAGTGAGATGATTTGACATGGTGAAAGATAAAATTATCTTTATAAGTTCACTCAGAATACTTATTTTGCTTCTTTAACTGTCCCAAACCTTAGGTTCCTTACACTCAAAATGTCTGAAACATTACACAAAAATAAAACAGAGAAACAATTGCATAAGTTTAGTAGACTTTTAGTGCCATTTTAGTAGAATAATCTTACCACAAGAATCAACTTTCAAGCTCAAAACACCTTCTTCATGCAAAATGAATAGAATGCTATGCTCATGGTGTTGCACAAAGGATTTTTATTGTTTCCAGACACTCACACCCTGCCTATAGATCTGTGGTCTGTGTGTAGTGTATTGTATTTCATGGATGATGGGAAAAAGGAGAAGGGTGACACAGTATGTCTTCAAAGTAGTTCAGAAGGAGTTTTCCTCTTAAAGCAAACATATTTCACACCTACTATTTTTTTTTAATACATCTGTGTTATCATGCTACATTAAAAGCCCAGAACTTTGTTAACTGCACCCCAAGTCAACATTACTGCTCTGAAAGTTATCTTCATAGTGAGAAAGTCTGAAAAGACGACAAATGAAAGCCTGAGGGGAGTTGGTTTTTTTGGTTTTGGGGTTGTGGGGTTTTTTTTGGTAAGGAAAAATCCATCCATGTGTCTTGGTTAAAAAGCTTCTTATTTTTTTCCAAGGTTAAAAAAGGATGAAGCTAGCACACTGGCCCATCTGCATGTAGTATAACTTATCAAAGTTAATAAAAAGCCTCATGCAGTTTCCCGACATTCTGCAATCATTATCAACTCCATTTACATTTCCCATCAGAGATGCACCCAAATGTGTGGAACTGGCAATCATTTTTCAGAAATCTTTAAAAGTGAGATAGCCGTGTTCCATTTATAAAATGAACTTTGAAAGGCTGGCCCTGGATTATGCTTTGCATAATCAGCCTAATGGATTAAGAAGCTCATTTACAATATAAAGAACCTAAAATGTCTCTGATAAAACCTTGATTACAGTTACAGTCTGTGAAAGAGATGACATCTGTTTCTGCCTGAGACTAAACCTATGATTTGGGCCCAGTGGGTAAAGGAAGATGCTGTTAGTTCTAAGACAAGTTATAATAAAATGTGAGGTTGCTTTCAGGTTCTGTAATGCATTAGCTCACAGATTGGAGCTTCTTCTAGAAAAAAAAAAAAAGAAGCATCGGTCTGTTTGCTTAATTTACCACTTATCCCTCTAAAGCATTGATTTTCTACTGCTTCCTATTTGTTTGTGTTAGAAAGTGAAAGTGCAGTGTAGACATAGTATTCATTTATATGGAATAATGAACTACTCTGAAACGTCCAAATAATATGCAGAGGAACTTGGGAACCTCTAATTACTTCTAATTGTCTAAAGCCTAGTGAAATAAAGATACCTCAATAAATAAGGAAATATGCGGCGCTTCATTTTCTTTTTACAGTGTTCTTATAGAACAAAAGATTTTATTAAAAACAAAGCATTGCTTTCTGTTGGCATAATTCTGCTAACTTCAAATATTACCTTGAGCTTTGGGCTTTTATTAACACAAAGTCTCAAAGGGCAATTGTTTTAAAACATCTGGTATTCACTTTGTTTGTCATTTTTTTAAAATAATTTGCTGTAAATTGCCATACATATCCACAATGCTGGGTCTGGGTTTTCTCTGGAAGTTTCCAATATCAAGCTCCAATGAACACCGAGCTCAGCTTAAGGGTAAACTTTGGAATGAAATTCTCTTTGGGAAAATTCTTCTACTCATATATCAAAGTTAATCTGTATTTTAAAATGGTGCTACTGACTTTTAACCTCTCTTCTTTACTCAGCTCAAAACTTAGTCTTAAGGAACTCTGGAAGAACAAAAAAAGGAATATCACATTTTCATTTAATTTGTTGAGAAATAAACAAGTATGACTTTTTGTCCTTTTGAAAAATTCCAGCTACTCAAAATATTTGAGGGGTTTTTTTTTCACTAAAACTGAAAGCTTTATTTCTTAACTTATTAATTATCAAGAATAATTATCAGGATTTTTTCTGTGAAAAGTTATGTTAGCTTCACCTCCCCAAAAGATGTTGTATTATGAAAAGTTTGAAACCAGACACTTAAATTTAATATAAAGCTTTAGGTGATTTTTTCTTTTAGCCATCAGTTCCTTCCCAGAAGTTTCCATTTAAATAAAATGCAAGGAATTTTTCAGGGTTTTTTTGGTCAAAAATAAAACACATGTAAGTCTGGTAAAAAAATTCTGATTGCTTATGTTCTTCAGTGATAGAGGTTTTATTCCGTGTCTAACCCTTAGACCAAATTACTACCCACCACAATATTACAGCCTGTGAGATCACAGGACTTCTTCAGACTAGACAGTCAAAACACTACACCAAGAGATGGGGTATGCCCTTTATTTACCTGAATCCAGTCTTTCCTGCACACATTGTTGACCAAATAGCTCCTGAACTCATGCTGTACTAGTTATATAAAACCTTTACAGCTTGGAAGCGAAATGTTTCCTTCAAAAAATTGCTAAAGTGTGTATGGAAGACAAAAGACTCAGAGAGAGCAGGGTGCACCATCTCTGTGACGGAGGATTCCTCAAAAGGTGCAGAGCGGTGTCCCGCAGCTGTTACCCTGAAACCCTGTGAGGGTCCTACAAGGTGCTAGCACTGCAAGAATGAGATAGTCTGTAATCATTTGGGGAACAAGTTCATTTGGGTTCATTTGGGGAACATATTTCACAAGTTAGAGATATTCTCTGCATCCTTTAAACTAAGAGCCGATGCGGATTGTTGCTTCTTAGACTTTCCTTTTCTCTCCTCTAGAGCGAGAAGGCATAGTGGGAAGGGCTGTCAAGGTCTGGTAGATAACCAGTTCTGCCTGTCAGTTCTGCTGTGCAACATGGCAGTTGGCAAAAAGCAAGACTTAGTCTCTCTGGTGCATCCATCGAAGCAGCAGATGAGCAGCTGCATAAGAGAAGGGATGTCTGTTCAAAGTTTACATTTTTAATGACCTCTAGAGGAAAAATGGGAGGTAGTTGGAAAGATGATGTTCCCTACTTCTGATCATAACAACTGTCTTGATCTGAATGCAACATTTCAGCTGAAAAAATCCAAGTCTTGGTTCAGAAAGCACACTTACAATTGATAAAAAAATCTACATCTTTTGAGCACAGCTGGCCTTGAGGCCACCATTTATCAACTGGATGTCAGCTGGAGGCCTCCATCCCAAAGGCTGAACACCACTGCACTGTAATCCTAGCTAGTCTTCACACCACACCACACTTTCACACATGCCATATGAACTTGCCACACATTTGACCTGTAAAAACTGTTCAGAGGACGAACATTCACTTGGGAGCATGTTTGTGACACTCTGCCAAGGGTCAGATTGAATATACCTGATACTCAGGTCAATCCTGACCCCATTCTGCATAGCAGATGATCCAAAAAAGCCAGAGTGATTTGAGTGATTGATATATCTTAGACCACAGATATGAGAAGATCTGCAAGACTGCATAAAGCTTTTGTGGATGATGTAAATGAGAGGTGACAATGTTCCTTCTGCACTTGTTCATTTTGAAGTAGTTATCTCTGAGTCTGCTGACACAGCAGAGATTTACATCTGGAAGCAATGTTTTGTAACTATATATTTTTCAAATGGCAGAAGTGACTTGTATATAATTTTTTTCCGTTTCCACTGAAGTGTCAGAAGACTGTGATTCACACAGTGTTTCACTGTTATTTGGTGTGCAACTGTGGTGCAGCAACAGCATTACTGTTTTATGCATTGCTGGAGCAAATTTATTACACTTATGAGTTTATAAGCCAGGTGAGCCGGCTTCTTTGTCTTGGATCATCACTAAGACCTAATGCAGAGTAAAATTTAGCCTTCGAATTGCTGAACTTAGAGGGCAGAAACCACCCACAAAGCACACTGAAGTCTACCCAGGAAATGCAAATGTTCAGCATGTGAGATGTACATCTTCTTTTGTAATACCAGGAAATGCACAAACCACAATATTCTCCAAAGCCAGGTAATTAAATCCGTATCTGCTCTAACATGATCTGAGATGCCCAAGGGAATCCTATAATTGCTAGTCACTACATAAACATCAGACTTGAAGGATAATTTCAGTAACATATCAGACAATTGTCAGGTATCCATTACTGTGACATGCTATTTGCATTACCTCTATTGATTTGTCAGTTTTATCATAGACTTTTTTGCATTGCAAGCACAGCAGAAAATAGTACAACCTCTGGCTTTAACAAGGCACTATTATCATGTATTGTGCCTCATTCTTCATAATCCATAGCAAAAAAAGTTTTAAATCTAGCATTTTTACATTCTATGTAGGAAAAGCAACTGAAAATTGCACCTGATGAAAATGTGAGCCGAACAAATGGCTGGAGCAAATGTGTGTTTCTGCATCTCACTTCATGCACTGACATACCTTCACCCCCTAGATTGTCTCAGCAAAGCTAAAGGAAACCTGATTATGCCAATATGGTTGTCTTGAGAGACAAAGATGGAACAACCCCTGGGATATCTCTTAGGTATACAGGAAATGATAGCTTGAATAGTTTTATATGTCAGCTCTATGACTGATGAGTGACATAACATAGATCTGGGAAAGATTTTTGCCTTACTTTTTTGAATTGAGAAAATGCAATGTACTTAACTTTACAGCTGCAACTTTCAGTCTTGCTTAATCTTAGGGAAACAGATATGTAATTGTTTCAGCCTTTGAAGAAGGAGTATTTTGCAATGTAGCCTTACTTGGATTTAAGGTTTCTGTAATTAATTTTTGGTAATGTCTGCACTACCAGCAATTTTCTGTTGTTATTTCAATCATGAAACCTCTAATGTGTAATAATGCTGGTTATAGCCCAACTACAGGTCACTTTGTTATGTTGTTTCTGTAACTGTCCCATATATTACAAAGGCAACAAAACCAAACCAACCCAAACCAAAACCAACCCCCCCTTCATGGTAAAATTTCAAATCTATTCTGACACACCTGTTCAATTTCTATTAAAAAATTATTTCCCATTAAGACATTTACTCTTGGCTCACGCATTACTTTTTCTGAGCATTTAGTGGTGAATCCATTAATTTAGTTATGAATTCAAATGAATTAAAGTAGGCTTCTTTAGGATATTCAGCATGTGTTTCAGTCAGTTCTTAACCTCAAAGGATTTTAAGAGTAAATTATGCAAGCAATTACATCTTTCCATTAAATTAATTAAAATATTAAAAATAGGCTATATTTTAAATGGTTATTAAGAACATACTTTAATCTCAATTGTTTTATCTAATGGTTATAATTATGTAGGATTTATAGGTTTTTGTCAACAAATTAGAGAACTCTTCAGGGAGAATTAAGACATTGCAGTTACCATAATCATTCAGACCTTCTTATGTACATTTAATTGCTTACAGTGGTTTCTTGAATTCTGACAAGCCTGTTAGAAGGAATATAAGTTAGCCCAGCACCTCATAAAGTCTAGATCTCAATAATACAGCTTCATAAAAAATGTTAGCAAACACTGCTCTAAACCAGGGGCAAATGCACTAGATGTTTTCTGTTAAAATTCCTTTTAGCGCAAAAGTGTGTTTTCTGCAAAATTTAAAATGAGCAAGTGCAGGAACAGACTGGGAGCATGACACCTGCTTCTGAAAGTGTAAGCAAGAAATTCAGTAGCTCCTTACTGGCTTCCTGGAAAGAACAGGAGAAACAGCAATTTATTTCATTTGTTGAAACCTGGTGCCATTTAGATGGATTTGAACTATACATTCTGAGTATAATAATTCACAGCACAGCATAACATGCATTTTCTGCTACATAAAAAAAAACCACAAAAACCCCTGAAGCAAAACCAAAACCACAATGAACTGAAAGTGAGCATGGGAAAAAAAAGCCAGTGTTAAGGCAGTACTGAGTCAAATCTAAAAAAAACCTGCTCATACATGAACATTATCTTTGCATATTAATGTGACGGAGGTCTTGTTTCTCTTTCTGTTTTTCATTTTCTGTTAAATAAAAATAAACTGCTTAATCACATCAAATTAGTTATATCTGGGATCTTTTAAGCAAATATTGTCATCATACGCACCTTGTCTTTAGGACAAAATGGAGCTCTGATGGCATCTATATGACATCAGCTGGCATCTACTTCCAATCCATATTCTTTCTAACCGTTAATTAAGATAGTTTTTGAAATCTGGAAGATATATAGGCCTTCAGTGTTTATGGGAAAGCAGTGAACATCCTTGCCCCAAGTTTAAAAGTAGAAATACATTTTAAATAATACATTCATTTCTCTCCCTTTTTCCCTCTTCTTCAATTTAGAGTATTAAGCAGCTTATTCAGCAAAGAACTACTGGGCTCAGTATTTTCTAATCTAATGAGCAGTCATTTTCCGTCAGCGACCAGACACTCTCAGAGTATGTTGCCTTCTGTTTTACAGCTGACCTGGTACAGATTAGACAGTCACAAGAAGTTGATTCTTACTGGCTGCAGTCAGTATTGCAGCTAGTCACAATTTGAAATAGTCATTCATTCCCCTCTAAGCTGGGTAATGAGAGAGTGAGTTTTACTCCAGTGAACTTTGCCCTTTCATATTCTATCTGAACTGATACAGATTGAAGGCTGTAGAAGTTCAGTTCATACTGATGGGTTCTTTGAACAATTTTTTTCCCCCTTTTTTTTAATACACGTGTTCAACCTGATGGAACTTCAGTAGAGATGTTCTACCAAATTCCTGCAGTTGCTCAATTAAGGGTTTTTGCTATGTGTTTCCTTGAAGGCTTCCAGTAGACACTTTCTGAGAGCTAGAAATAGCACTTTTCATGATGGAAAGTACAGCAACTTAATTTCTTTTGCAAGAGAGTTTTTCAGCAGAGTGGCTAGCACCTTCAGTCAGATTCACAGCACAGGCAAAAGCAACTTCTTATCCCCCCTCTTATGGGATCTATTAGGCCTAGTTTCTCCACAGCAGTTGCAGAGTGAATTGTTACTGATATGACTCTCTTCAGCTAAATTTTCTGATGTCCAAAGACCCTTTTATACTGTTGAATCTGGAATAGTTGTCTAACTTCTTTATGATCCCATTAAAGATCATTTTCCAACAGCCAAAAGCCAGTCCAAAGTCCTCATTACTGCATTCTGCAATTACTGCTTTTCATGGCCTCAGCAGTGAAACACTTTTTCTTCATCTGCATGATCTAACAGCTTTGCTGAGCTCCTCCCTCTGTTATCAGCCTCCATACAAGGGCTCACTCACACACATACAATGCACACAGATAAGTGCATACACACTCATGTTTCATTCCCTCACTTTCTGATTGAAATCTTTTTCTAATAGGTAGTGTGAAGAAATCAATTCCACACTCCTATCAAATCTGAGCAGCCATGAAGCAATTTCTGACAAGTTTCCATCTTCCCTCTGTCATGTTAATTGCACTGTCATTCATTTCATGGCTTCCGTTGCATGTTGTGACTTATATTTTCTTCTTTGAGTTTGTGACCCTTAGTTTTCTATTATGTATAGGTCTGAAGTAATTTTCCATATCTGTCTGTAGTGCGAATCTGCTAAAGAGAAGGTTGTGCTAAGGGGGATTGTATCAATTGGACTTCTTTTTATTTCTGCCTTGTTTTCCCAGTGGTGAGTTAATTGTCTGTTTAGGTGTTTTATTCATATTTCGAGTGTTGTGCAGCTCTGAAGTCAGAACTGTCAGGTTTTTGCAGCATTACAGAATATGTGAGTTGACATCCGAAGAGTTTTCATATTGGTAACATGGATCACAAAACTGTACCCCCTGTGAATCATAATTTTAGCAGTATCTCTAAATATTTAAAGGTTGATACTTGGTTTTGTTTTATTTCTTTCTTTTTTTATTTAAAGATGGAAAGGTAGGAAGAACTTAAATTTGTCTATAGATAGCTTAGCAGGAAAACAAATCTTACCTTGTTAGAAATACCCCAGTAATCCCAGTTTGCTGTCAACAACCAGGAAAGAAGTTTTCTCACCAGCCCATATGTAAACATGTATTTTTAAGTTTTAAACACAAGGGGGAATATGTCATAAGTGTTTGAGCATGTGGTACTAGGAATCTGTAATACATGTCCCAACAATTAACTCCGATTTTCTTACTGTTGTATCTAAAGTCAGATCCTGTCAATGTAGTAAGTACATACTATTCTAAGTGGGTAACTCCTCACTTCTCTACTTGTTCATTACTTTCAGAGTGTAGGTCTACAACTAATATCAGTTCAAAGAAAAAATCTGAGTGTAGAATCTCACTTCTAAATGAACATTTTGGTGTTGCAGTCTGCATTCTGCACTCACCTCCATGTATCACATGAGCCTTTTACACTGGTTTAACTTTATACTGAAGGTGAAGACAAATTGACAGAACTTACATTTTTATCTTCTCAGATGAATTAACAATACTTCAGCATCATGATCCTTAGCCATTTATTAAGAGAATGTCTTATATGAGTCACAATAATCACATTAGACATTTTTAGATTAAAATATGCTGTAAAAATGCCCATCTATTTTTTTTCCTTCAGAGGCAGAAGGAAATGTTTCATGTGCTTGCCTGAGGTTGCCTGGTCAAATACAGTTAACTATTCATTGACAGCTTTCTTGTGTGACTTCAGGCAAGTCACATATATTACTCTATTAGTAAAAAAGGTGTCATTTTCTGGATTTTGAGAATAGTTATAAGCTAAATCTATTAAAGAAGGCAAGGCATTGAGTTACTGTGATAATTAAGACCATATAAACACAGAAGTGTATAATTTCCTTTTTCCTTCTAAAAGCTTAGAGGATATCCAGAATCCCCTTTAAGACTAGATAAGACTAGTAGACCCTTAAGACAAACTTAAAACTTACTGTACTGAATTAGAATCTTTAATAAATAAATATTATAAAAATGATAAAGCCTTAGTATTCAGAAAAAGTAAAATTTCAAAATTTATATTTCAGATTTCAGAAAAGTATTATCTGAATAGCATTCTGTTTAGAATTACCAGGCATCCTTAACTGACAAAACTTTTTTGTTATTGACATGTGGGTATATAATCGCATTTGCAGTCTATGCCTGGCACATCATAAAAAATTTTTCATGAGTTATTGACGGAGTCAGCTGAGAACTGAGATTTCAGCTCATGAGAACTGAAATGACTGCGGCATATCAGCAGGCGGCTTGAACTTCACATTGTGTCTGCTCAGAAATCAACCTGAGTCAATCTTTGCTGTGGTCTTAGATCAAGGAAAGGCAGCAAAAACTGAAAGACCGGTGAGCAATGCAAACTGGGTAATTGACATAACTGTCATGTAGCCCTTGTCAGGTTCATGCTACAATGCTTTGAAGCTATAATGCTTTACCCATTCTTTGTTTGTGGCAAATGAAGTAGGAGTCTTAAATGGATTAATAGGAGCTTCTGAAGTTTGTTCTTTCTTGTCTATTTTTCCTTACAGTTTATTGGCAGAAGAAACTAGGAATAGTCGTGCCAGGCCATTTAAAAACCACCATCTAGCCCAGCCTGAAGACGCTGATGGTCAATAATGGATATGCAGAAGAGAGCACAATGTCAAGGGAACCATGCTATGAGAAAATTTCAAAGCCTCCTTGTTCTTTTCTACCTGTGTAATCACTTTACTCATCTCAATATCTGTAAAACACTATCGCAATAAAATCCTTTGCTCCATAAGTTTGGGGGTTTTTTTAAATATATGCTTTTTTTAGGTATAAATGACCACAAAAGGAATCAACTGTATCTTTTGGGAGAAATGGGTGGAACTATGCATTTCTTCTTCATGTACTAACCAGTTTGTCACATTTGCTATTTCTTGTTTCACAATGATTGTAACCACAATCTTAAAAGCTTTAAACAAGATGAACTGTGTCTTTTCCACCTGAGAAGAGACCATGTAAATATACCTTTAAGAAGTTTGGGACAGGAGCTGGTTCACCTGAAAGCTAGACGGGACAACTAAAAGTGAATACTCAGGCTTTAGTTATTTTAGAACAAATAGCTGTTTTATGAATGTCCCATTCTTAACCATTAAAGCCTTTGCCTTATTGTTAAGAATTTGGCAGTTTTTCAGTCATGTGTTATTAATAAAAAGTTACTTTTTAGTTTAAATCACACTTCTGAAAATTTTCAACTAACTATGCCAGAGAAGTGTAGAAGGAATTAATCTTCCAGAGAATTTGAACCTTCTGTTTTGCACAGTATGCAAGACTTTGGCCATAACAACATTGTAATTATCCCTCTCTCAAAACCACATGATATTTAATTTCTTTTGCAAGGAGATTAAACCAAGCAATTGAAGTCCTTCTGAGATATCTGGTGTATTTACAATTTTTATTCAGTGGAAATATCACAGTGCAGGAAACTGTCCATAATACGCTATACAGGTTAATAGTCTGCTAAAAATGTATGGGGCAGGTCTCCCTCTCCTGACCTTTTCTCAGAATGGTCTCTAATGAGAATGTCCCCAAATCTAATTAAAGAATCTGAGTAGATCAAGGTTTAGACATAAGAATTTTCTTTCACTTTAAATGTCCTTCTGGTGCTTTGAAAGACCTTGGGATTTAACCTTCCAGAAATGTCACTGATCTCTGACATGAGGGGAGGATATTCATCTGCCTTAGAAAAAAAAAATATGGAAAACCAGCTCTCTATATTGACCTAGATGATAACTAAATCAGAGGAAAAAAGCCAGGAGTACTGAACCAACAAAGTATGTACTTTTGGATCTGGATATTTCTGTTCAGTGAGTTATCATTATGACTTCCTAATATAATATGTTCTTCCATATAAAATTTAAAATGTCTCTAATTTCTGAAAGGGAAATTCTATTAAAATGAAGACTCGTATTAAAAAGAAACTGAAGAGACAACCAAAAAGGCAACGTATTAGCAGGCAGCATGAAGATTGCTTGAAGACATGATAGTAGAGGCTCAGAACGCTTGTATAAGAGTTATGAAAAAAATGTTGCTTGAAAAGCTGCAATGCTACTCTGATGGTGTTCCCCTCTGAATGCCTGTGAGAGTTACTGACAATGTTTGGAAGCAAGTTTCACAAAAAGTGAGGTTAGATCAAGTCCTCTCTGTGTATTTGGGTTTTTGTCCTACAAAACCTTAGTGGGACACAAAATGTTCCTTGAATACATGGCCTTCCAAAATATAATTGATACACAAGGCTGAGATTTAGGTTGTCAATGACCTGATACACTGAAAATACTGTTCAGAGAAGCTGACTTATACTGAGAAAGGTATCTCTACACTTATATTCAGAAAAACATATATATAAACAGAATCTTCTGTTTTTCTTCTTTACCTTGATGAAGAACTATTGAATAATTTTACTGTAATTTGTAGTGCTAAGATATCTACTATAAGCAGATTATATAGAATACATAGAGTATATTGTATATAAATGAAATCCTATAAAGCAAATTCATCAGAGTGTAACTCTCTATTTGGACAGAAGCTTAATAAACTCAGCAAGAACCAGTTAGAAGACTGAGACAATATTAAGATAGAGAGTGACGAATAAATGGGAAAAGAGAAAGAAAAGGAAAAAAGTGCTAATTTTCTAGTCAAGTTACAAAATAATGTTAGATACTATGGATTAAAACCAAATATTTTCTAGCAATTTAGTCATCAGCACCCTTGTGATTCTGTAATATTTCTAATACAAAATGCAAAATGGCAATGAGAACGATCCCTGATAAGAATAAATATCGTCAACAATCTCTTCTTTCATTGAACATAATTTTTTTTAGGAATTTCTGAGCAATTATCTTCCTGAGAGACATGTTATGTGATGAGTTGATAAGTTTTGTACAAATGTCTGAAAGTCAAATGTCTGCGTTAGTCTGAAAAGCTGATAAGTCTTCATTAAGTAAATTTCAATTCTCTCTCAGAGGAGAGGTTAATAACTTCCTCATCTCAAACACGTGAATTTATTGTCAAACTATTTAGCTCATTGTTACTAAGTTTCAAAGAAGAATGAAAGAAAGAAAAATCCCATTAAATCATTTGTTCTGAAAGTGCCTTTCAGATGGTAACACTTACTGAAAAATAGACTTTTTAGGTTAAAAAAAGATTAGCTGTGGCACTATAAACTTCTATTTAAGCATTTTTTGAAAATGTAAAAACTTTTACCTCAGCACTTTAGTGTCTATGAAATAATAATTTAAAGCCAACTTCATTTCACTCATATCTTCCCCTTTCAATGTGATGGAACTTAATAATTTGCAAATTGAAATCGAGATTTAAGAGTAGACCCTAGTCATGATTGACATGAATAGCAAAAAAAAAAAAAAATCTTTTTTTTTTCCTCCTAGAATATACCTTGTATAGACTACAGGAAAAGTGTCCTTTTCACCATAAAAATGTTCATGCGCACGCTTCAGTTTTCATTGAAAGAAGCTCGTCTGGTTTACTTTTCAGTGGTCATATACATGGACAGAGCTGTTATGTGTAGTTTCAAAATTTTCATCTTTATAATGCACAATGTTAGATACACATGCTTAGATACATCTATCAAGATCATAACCATTATACCTATGATGCTGGATCAGGAAATATTTACCAGATTCCAGGAGGAAGAGCTGTACCCTGCTTACATCCCAGGTTCAGGTTAGGTCTAAAAGCACATAGAAAATCCTATGTCCTCTTCGACTCTTAACTGCCTCCCCTTCACTTACACTTTAATTGCTGTAAGAATGAGATACAAGCACATGAAGTACAAGGCAATGTGGTATGCTTAAGAGGCTTCTTCAAATTGGTTATTCAGTGAAACAGAATTAGGGGGCGTCCAGATATGGTTGCATGTGGTAGCTGGTAAATGCCAACAGCTGCACTGTCAAAACTACAGCCACTGTAGTGACTCCTTTCAGTGGTCAGATTTTGAATTATCTTGTTGTATTTTGTTAGGTATTGTTCAGCTAGGTCTACATGTGGTTAAACAGTATGTTATGAATAACTTGATGTTGTTCTCCCTTGCCAGTCATTAGATTCAAAGTCTGTGGGTTCTGGAAGGTTTTTTTTTCAATTCATTACGTAATTAGGTTGGGTAGTTATAAAAGTCAGAGCAACACCAGCCTCTAGCAATGCTTGTCACATAAATGAGATAACACAAATGTATTTTCTAAAACAAACACAATTTAACACAGCAGGGCATTATTCCCCAAATGCAAGATGATCTCCAAAGTGAGTGTCTTCCCACCACGTTGAGCCTTTTAAAGGAAATTAGCATACTTTTTTGTTCTAGAGTGCAGTTTTGGGGATGAGGGATGTGTTGATGTGTCAGTTATATGCAGATGGGTGGAAAGTATCACAGAATCTTTGAAAAGGAAGGAAACATCTTTGCGTGTAGAAACAAATTATCTTCTAATTCCTCACATTCAAACTTATTTTGCCTCTGATTCGCTTTCATATTTTTGTTTGCTTTCACATTTGATTTGTCTTTTTAAATTTTGATTTACTTCCTACCTTATTTTTGTTTATTTGTCTTTGAGTTGATCCTTTCACTGCTTTCCAAATGTTGCAAATTACATTTTCTATAAAGACAGACAGTTTCCATCCTCCCTGTCTTTTCCATTACACCCTTTAAACTTTTCCAAATAGTTTAAATTAACTTTTTAGAGTTTAGAATTAACTTTTCAAAAGAGCTTTTATAATGGTCTAGTGTATTCTATAACTAATTCTAAAAATAAATATAGAGAATTTTAGAATGTTACAAATACATCATCAGCTGCAGATCAAATGTAGTTAGATCTGTTCAAACTGAAACTGTCACCTTGTATAGACCTGCAGAGCTTCCGAAATGGAATATTTTGCTTTCATAGGGACTCCCTCAGTAGTATATTTAGAAGTCAAAATAGTAAAATCTTATGTTCCTGCCATGTCTTACTGTATACAAGGGGGTTTTTTATGTCCTTCTACTGTGAGTTTCTTTTTCTATAGCTCTTTCATCAGTTCTCCATTTTCATCTGCAAATATGTCCTGAATCATTTGGTGATGCATTCTGATTTGTTTCTTCTCTAGCTAGTATTCATTTTTCTATGTATTATTATGTTCTCTAACATTTTCAAAAAAACCCAAACCAAACTGTAAAAAAGATGATGTTATAGTGTGGCCTTATAGCATATGTAAAGACAGCTCAATTGTGACTATTGTTTCTGATTTGTACTATAGTAGTACCCAGTTCATATAATGATGCTAAGAGTTCAGGTGCAGATAAAATTTTGATAAAATTTTCTGTGAGGTTTCACCTACTCTCTAGCCAGGAAGATGAGTCAAATGCCTTCCTCAGTCTCAGCTGCCTTTGGAAGTGTTACACTTGTCAAGTTGCATTTCTATTTCCCCATGCTTGTCACAAGCATGTTCATTATACGTCTCCTCCTGTGTCTTCTGTGATTCCACATGGCATCACCAAATCAAGCACAAATTCAGCTCTGTCATGGTTCTTAGGGTCAGATTTATTTACTTTCTCTGATTTGTAAGCACATGAGTTCCAGTCTCACCCACTATTTATAGGCAAATGTGAAAACCATTAGCATAATGACATAACTGCAAAACAAATATAGGAAAAGACTTGTGCAAGGTAAGCATCTAAGAAGGGGTCAGAAATGTTGAGCCTTCTTCATTAATCTAGCTCTCTGTTTTGTTCTGGTTTTTGCTCATTTGCTTTTAAAATGACTAATGCCTTCAGTCCTTTTACTATTAAAAAGAATCTTGGAAGCACTTGAACTTTAAGCCTGAAATAACAATACGCTTAAATACACTTCAAAGCTTACTGCAGCTAGGATGATTACCACAAAAAGACTGATGCTAGGTGATTATGTCACCTAGCTTGTAGTCCAAGACTCTGGTCCTCAAAAAGCCTACTCAGCTTTCATCAAAATTGACTTTTTTTTTTCTTTAAATACTCTCAGATGCCTCAAATTCTGCTTCTAGCCCTTCCCTGGAGTATCTGTGACCTCACAGTAGCAATATTTTATCTCAACTTTCTGCAATGCAATAGTTATGCCATCTGTTTAAAAAAGAGATTTCAGTTTTAATGCTTATCTCAGCTTATTTCGGCTATTTTTCTAATACTATTAACATTATAGGAGAGCTATTTTACAATGCCTTATCCTAGATACTAGTCTTATTAACCATATACTTACTTCAGTAGGAAGTCAATATTTCCCTTTTCTTCTTTACATAGAAAATCTTGTGCCATGAAGGAGGAATAAGAAAGGTATGCACTGGAGGTTGTTAGCCAGTACTCTCTGCTATAAGGCAAAGGTTTGCATTTGTCCTCAAAGTGGTCAGACCACAAGGTCTTAGGTTAAGAACACTTTATTCAGTTATGGTCTTTTAAAAGAAAAGATTGGCCCCTGCTCTGACTTTAAAAGAAAGCTTATATACACAGCTCAAAATCAGGAAGGAGATGGGCATGCAGCCAGAGGAAAGTCTGTAGCCAGGGTTACGTAGGGTTTCAGGCACACACTGCCATTCTCAGTTCTTCATTTCCCTTTACCTGGGGCTCCCTTCTCATTAGGCTGTCTGCTGTGACTCTGGCAGTTGTTTCTCAATTTAGGTCCATGGGACACTTTGCAGGATTCAGGACTTGGTCATTCCTGGTGAGGTGAGACTGCTCAGTACAGCCCTTGAACTCCCAAATCAGGGTTCTTTGTCCCCTTGTGAATTTATTATATTTCTCAAAATTTCTGTGTGCACTGTCAGCACTCATAAGTAGGATTAAGAAAACTATGGACACGTGATAAGTAGTATCTTCACCACAGTCAAATTAATCTCTAAGGAGTACTAGAGACCTCTGCCAATTAGCAACAGTCCTGGTATACATTTATCTACCACCCCAGTTTCTCTATCCTTATCCCCCTTTCAACAGATATCTTCTCTTAGTTACGTTAATGTCTGGAGATTGTTCCTGTGCTCATATTCTTTCAATACCTTCCATTTTTTAAGAATAGATGGCACTTGAAACTCTTAGGAACATCCCTCTTCCCCTCCCATTAAATATAATGTCTTATGGTATGTAAGGTGCATTCTGTGAAAGAAGCCTTTATGGAAGGCCTTTAATGTACCTTGGAATGGGCTTACCAGCTCAGAGAGAGGCAAAGCTGATGGCTCCAGATTTCTCTGAGATCGCTTCTCAATGAGAAGATACTCCTTTAACAAAGTGCCTGGTTGGAACATATTATAACAGTTTTCCTTGGGGTTTGGGTACATTAATAAAGATTGAATTTCAAACTCCAACATTAAAAACGTCTACTCTTTCACATATGACTTTAACATGCTTTTGAGACATTCAGTTATAATTTCCATACTGATTTCATTAGCTATATTATAAAGTTTGCTGCTTTTCCACTGTCACTCAGTGAGAATTTCACAATCCCAGGTTCACAATTTGCTGCATATACTGGCATAGTGACTGGCTTACACAAATATGAGGCTGTGATTCATTCCGGTTTAGCATTCTCATCCATGTTGGTAACCCAGATATTTTTGTACCAAAGAGTTTTATATATTCTGGGTTGAAGTTTAAAAACAGTCATTCTTTCAGCATGAATGGTCAAGAGTGAGATTGACTGATGTCAACACGAGAGATATGTAACTTAATTCTGATCATATTTGTACATATAAAACTAGAGGCACTAAAACCTAAGAAAGGTAAGCTTAAATGAATCATAGTTTTCTCTTCTTTGCATCAAAGACCACCAAATATCATATTTCGCTCGTCAATTTTTACCTTTAATATTTTACTTATAGCTATATTCGTATATATATACACATATATTGGGGAACATGTATGGGAAAAATGTAGGCCATGGTTCTCACTGAGAGTACTCTTCCTTTAAGAATAATTAATCAAAAGGGCAAGAGGTCACAATGTTGTGCTACAGTGAGACAAATCTAATGCATAGCATGCAGCAGCTGTGGCTCTAGGTGCCCATCTTGCACAAACAGTAAAGCAGGGTTTTTCCCATCTATTAAGTCCTAACAAACCACCTAATATAATAACTAAAAGACTGTTCGTATCTCAACTGCTTAAAGGCGTCTGTGTGTTTGCATATTCAAAATCTATTTGCATACACAATTACAATCACCGATTGCCTAAATTTTCAGGTAATTACATTCATGGCATGGGCTTTGACCTTTGGAAATAACTGAGAACCAAAATAACTGTCAGATCCCCAACTCCACATATTTTTTTCTAGATGTTACCTTGGATTTTCAAAAGGACATTGCTCTGAAGCTTTTTTTTTTTTTTTAAATTGAGGAGGGTGGGGTGTCAGTGCAAAAGAATCTTCTAAAAGAAATTTTCTTTTTCAGGAAAATCACATAGATCACTAACCATACAGAAATCCTGTGAATAATAATCCTGTTAAATAATCCTGTACTTCGTTTCTGTGTTCTTGCCTTCCTTTAATCTGATGTTGAGAAGTTCATTGTTTTTTCTGGAAGAGACAGATGGAAGAATTTATTCACTTTAATGCAAGGTCCACTCTAGCAGAATTTTAGTTACTTTTTCCTGCTTGGTTTTCCTTTGTTGCTGTGATGTGCTTCTGATATTGATTGAGCCATTAAGAAGCTGGAAAGACTTCTAGAAAATGACTTTCCATCTACCTGTGCTAACATTTTAGCCTCACATGCACAGGAAGAAATATCCACCATTGCAACATGAAGAGGAGTCCATTCTCTTTGGGAGAAGACTTGCAAAATCCTACATGGCCCCTAGAAAATGTTCTGTTTCTTTATCACACTTTGATGTTAGATAATGATTTATTCATGAGTTTATATAGCCCACTGTGATGCCCTGAAGAGGTACTCAGGGTGTATTTATTCAGAATCTCACAACTACAGTAAGTATTGTTAACCAAGCTGTACTGCTTTTTGAATATTCATCATAACGTACATGACTTTATCCCTTAGTGTTATTAACAGAAGGAAGGATACCAAAAATTTATTACGCAAGTATGGTTTATGGATTATTGAGGCTTATGAACTCTTTGTGTTAAGTTTTATACTCATATAAAAAGGTCTAAATTCATCTAGTCCTATAGGTCTGACAATCTGAAGGTAAAACAAGGTGAATTTAACAAGTAGATTGGAGAAATACAAAGTAAACTGTCTGAAATTTTTCTTATAAAGAAAAACCAAACAGGAGAAAATAAAAATAAAAGATCTCTCTTTCAGTATAATGCCATATTTTTTCCTCTTGTCCATGCTTTGGAAGAGCCTGACAGACATGAAAGTGAATGCTGTAGGAGTACTGAGGAAAAGTAATGTAACATTAAAAGTAATGTAATATTACTATTTGATGTTGTCTACAGGGGATCCAACTGCTTTGACCCATTAAAAAGAAGGCACAAATTTTGAAAAGTTGGATGGAAATTTGCAGATAACAGTTTAAAGTAAGAATAAGTAAAGAGGAAGTGTCCCTTATTAACTATGCTGGATTGCTTTTTCTGAACAAATTCACAGTGTAATGGAAAAGTGGCAATACAAGACATGAGTTTTTCAGTAAATACTTTGAGCATTTGGTATGGAGTTCCAATTTTTGATTAGCTATCCTGAAGGTGACTAGTTGATACACTTGATACTTTTATGACCTCATATTAGCCTTCATCTTCTGTTAATATCGAGGATGAGGAAGGATACTGGACATTCTTTCAAAATCCCTAAATATGCTTCCTGAAGGGACAGAAGTCTTTTACTAGATCACTTAATCTTAATTGACTCCATTGGTATTAGTGTTTAACATGAGCGTTAGCCCATTAGCCTTATACTAGTAACAAAAGTGTGACATCTTTTGACCCTAAAGAGCCTTGCATAAAGAGAACTCCTAAAGGTTATGAATTTTTCTTATCAGGAAAAATGAAGCTCACAAAGTAGCCAGATTCAGAAGCACGTGTTCTCTTATCTTTGAAAGTATATTGAAACATCTGAAATTGCAGGGCTGATTTGATTGACAGATCCTTTTAATTTCAGAAGCAGATAAAACAAGTCATGTCTAATATGCAGAAGTCTTGAATTCAGTGTCGCATTTGAATCCCAGGCAGAAAGCCTTTTTCAAGTGTGTTCAATGGAGAAGACTGAAAAAAGCTTTGATGGAAGGTGAATCAGGCCCCTACTCATCTCAAGAAATGAGTTCAGTGTTTCTGGGGCAGCAGTGTTGTGTTCACCGAATAGGAGATACGGTACAGTCATTCCAACATGACATCAGCAGAAGCAAAATAATGTAACGTGCTTATAATTTCAGAAATTAAAGGGAGAAACTTTTCATTTGTGAGTTTATGGTTAAAATTCCCATATATACATAATTACTACAGAGTTATTTAGGAAATACAGCACTTCTTTTACTGCACTCTCTAAAAAAACCCTGAGGTATTACTGGTAACAGATCATGACAACTGTATTAGGCTTGTGAACAAGATCCTCCAAACATATAATTGCAGAAAACATTAGCAATGACTTGCATGCAATGTAATATACCATATCTTTTACTGAAATAATAATATTGCTTTGTGAGGAAAATATTTACTACATTCTGGTTGCCCTTCAAAATGATCCAGCAGCTTTGGAAAAAGAGTTAGCATTCAGTGATTCATTGTCTTTCTAATGGCAACCAGTAATGCTTTGTGGGTCAACATTACACTGTGTATTACAATTAGACATCTTTGACTGTCGAGTATGATTCTTAAAAAAAAAAAACTCATGCAGAAATTCAGACTGTTGATGCTTCACCTAAGGTCCAGATACAGGAAAATGGGTGCTTCAGACTTAAAAATATGCTTAAAACAGAAGATATTTCTCAATGCCATTCTTGAATACAACACTTCTCAGAATTAAGGCCTGATAAAATAGAAGAATCTATCACTAAAAGCAGACTTTTAAAATAATTGAATGTCAGCTTAGAGCTATAGATATTAAAAATGACTATTTCTTTTTAATTTGTTTGGAGTTAGAAATAACTGTGTTGATAGTTCTTTAACTTTATTCCAAAGCACATAATGAGCAATTATATCACACATGATAGATTCAGCAGTGAAATATTACCAGTTGGCAGCTGGGTCTTTTACAAACATAACAGAGTATGAACATGAAAGGGACTAGAACTAACCATCTGCCGAAAAAGACTGCATTACAAATTAAAAAAAAAAAAAAAAACAAAACAAAAAAAACCAAACCAAACTTCAGAATGCAATTTATTTTACATCTCCATATTAATCTTCTGGGACATGCATGAGGAGTATATGCAGTAGGTGATGGATTATAAAAAAATTTTTAACTTGCATAATTATATTCAAAAACCAATTAGTTTTGGTTTCATTGCCACTGTAGTCTTTATAAAGTCTTTGCATGCTTTATATACATACTGACGTAGATTGGTTATTGACTTTAAAGAAAGCAACCCATATGAATTTGACAGCAGAATTTAACAGTCCAGGTACTACCCAATATTAGTCAGAAGAGCTGTGAAAAAATACACTGGTCTCAGCCTAGGACAGGCATTCTTTTTAGGTGCAACAAAAGATCCCATAGAGATCAGGGGAGGTAAGAATTCCAGTTGCCATTTTGCATGGCAGACAGCTATCATGAGGTTTCCAATATGAACAAAAATTAAGATTATAAAGATTAACCAGCATACATTCCCTCCTTAAGAAAGCAGAACAATGTTGAAGATGGTGAGATGAAATTTTACATTTGCTTAAATGTGGCACCTTGTAAAATTTTAAAGAAAGTTGCATTATTTAGTATTAATGATATTATTCAATATAAGAGAAGCAGAATTGCCAAAGAAAGCATCAGTCTAGGGCAAGACTGAGAGGGAGACAAGTTTGGGCAATACAATATCCTATGAAGGTAGCATTCAGTTCATGATGCTGATGTTGAAAGTCCTACCTACACATACAGCCCTCTTTTCTCAGATTTGTATTCAATGGTTGAAGACATCCTCATAATTGTCTCATTCAGTTGATGAAAAGTGCCCTCTGTGTATGTTTGAATCTTCTTATTCAAACCTTGCGCACGACCTTCGTAAAGTCTTGAACTTAAAATCTCCCCTGATTTCAGTTCTTGGTTTTAGCTTTGAGATTAAATTGTAGCTTGATGCATACTTAGCAAGCGCACCTGACATTTATGATAAATAGAGCTCCTAGTCTTTTCCAGGTTGGCTTGTAGAGAATGCATGACAATGAAAATGACTCACACTTAAATAGCACATTTTAAAAGTCTAACTGAACATGAAAGTTCTCTTCTGAGGTCACTGCACTTGTATAGTACATGATATAGCACTTCCCACCCTCCGTTCAAGTAGAACACGTGTAAATGATTCATAGAGCAGCATGTGATCTTTGATAGAATACAAGGCTTTAACTCCATAACAAAGCAGATTTTATACATCATACAAAAATCTCATCTGGTTATTTAATTTATGTTTGATGTGATATAATCACTTTTCACAATGGCATTAGCGGGATTAAAAATTTTCTTGAGGGCACATTCAGAAATGGTATAAAGAAGAGCTTCCAGGTCTACAAGATTCCTGGAAGAAGGACTCATTAAATTATAGGCCCAAATGCTCAAAGTATTCAGTGCCTTCATATTTGCATATCAAACTAGAAACAGCTGGAACTAATTTGCAAGGATATTGAGCACCCATAATTCCAGTTACAGTCAGACTGCTAGTGGCTGGCAAACTGAAAATCTGGCTCTATGCATATAATCATCTGATCTTTTTGTAGGTCTTGCGTGACCAGCAATGAGACTGCAAAATTTCCACATCCATTCTATGACATCCTGGTAGCTTGTTTTGTTGTTCTGTTTTGCTGGTGTGTCCTCATGAGTGAAGTCAAATAATACGCTATGATTTTCAACCGGTGCTGCAGCCCTACTCTCCACACACTCTCAAGTGATGATCAGCATACCCAAGAAAAGTATGGAAACAGTAATGGTTTTCTACTCTAGTCTCAGGACCTGATCCAGGAAGCAGCTGAAAACTAATTCAGCCTTACAATCCTGTACAGCAGCAGCCGGATTTCTTTCAGCTTGGCAGAATCTCAGGTGCTGGGCAACAATGACATTTCCTTTCTCTTCCCACTCTGCCACAGGGAAGCCACACGCCCAGCTCTTCCAGCTTCATGATAAAAACCAGTTAAAGATAGCACACCTGTGTGATGTCTAACAGATGAAGTATAGATATAGACCCCTAAGTATCTGAAACACAAGTCCAAAACTCTGTTGACATTTTTACTCCAGGTTTGTGGGATTTTCTAATATGAGAGTTGTCATTTGTGTGTAAACATCTAAGAAAGTGTTAGTAACCCTGCTTCTTCAGGGACAGATTTGAATGGTAGCTGTGTGTCTGTGGAAGAATGAATGCACAACATTTCTATCATAGCTGTAATGGTGTGGCTTTTTTAGAAAAACAGCTTTAATGTGTCTTAGATACTACACTACTCTTTTTAAGAAAGACAAATGGTGTAATTCTGCCTCAGAGAAGAGAAGCTCATTTTATGCTAGGCATGACTGTCTACATATCTATTTCCACCAGGCAAAAATACATTCTATCCATCAACAAGCCTTTCAACACCAAGACGTACCGGTATCCATAGTTTCCCACTAGTAGGTAACTATCCTATCTCATTGTGAATCCTTATGGCTGCATACTCAGCCAGGAGGAGATTCAGAAGGACCAGTGTCTCTTTCTTGTGGTGGGGAGTTGAAGAAACATCAATAGTTGTATGCTTAGCACAAATAACAGAAATTCCTGTAGAAGAACATGGCAGGAAAATGAAGTTATCTTTTTCACAAAAAGTTTCATTAGGGCATTAAAATTGAGCAGACCTTCAAGTAATTCCTAAGAACTGTCACTGTCACCTGGTAGTGAAATTCCCTTTGGCTAACAGAATGATGATTTAACTCTTTCCTCAGAAAATTAAAATTATATGAGAAAAGAAAAGCTACAGGAGTTAGCAGGAAAAGATAATGTTAAATACTTTCAGGAGGATTAATTTTTAAATCCTGATCTGCATAATTGGGAAGAATAAAGCAGTACTGTCCCCATGCCCAAATCTATTTATATAATCTTGTTTTAAGCCAGCACTGAAAATGTATTAGGTCTTTGTACTTAAAGGCTCTACCATAAAGTGCTAGCAGCTCTGTTAATGAAAATCCAAGAAAAAGATGATAAAGGTGTTCAGATCTGCGTGATATTTCATGACTTAAAGCATTTCCTTTGTTAATGGCAAATTTTATTTTATTTTTGTAGGACCTGGTGTTCAATAAATGCATAGACAACACATGTCAAGTTTAATGAGCCTACCACGTTTAATAATTCAAATGTATAATAAACAGTATGAGAATTCTGCCAGAGATGATTCCCACTACATCCTGAAGCAGGAGATCGGAAAAACACAAATACTATATGTCCCTTTCTCCTACTTTTGCTCAGAGGTTCATGTAAACATAGGGAACTGCATCTGGCTTGAATTTTCCATCTGAAGCTACATTAAACAACATATCATTGTC
This sequence comes from Mycteria americana, assembly GCF_035582795.1. Taxonomy (NCBI): domain Eukaryota; kingdom Metazoa; phylum Chordata; class Aves; order Ciconiiformes; family Ciconiidae; genus Mycteria; species Mycteria americana. The sequence continues at coordinate 99,292,095 of NC_134366.1, read as the reverse complement.
TTGTGATAAGACACCACTGGAAATTCCTATTCTCTAACGGCTTCCTTTAAAAATCAGTCCAATTCTTTTGCCATCTACTATAAAGTCAGTCAGATCAGTATGTTTCAGCATAATCTATCTATCATTATGGTATAGTATTCCACACAGCATAGGGGCTTTCTTGACAAAAATAGCACCTGGACGCCAAATCTGACCCTTCATCTAATGCAAAACAAACCCAAACAAGCAAACAAACAAATAATCCCCAGCAACCCACTGTTACAAGGGCTGAGGCTGGACAATAATCTGTACTGACACAGAAAAAAATCTGGAAACTAAGACTGACTGTGTCCATGGATCACGCCTCAGATAGATAGACACTATTTTAAATTTTGCTGCTTCTTATTACATATATGTAATTAGGTATTTTAGCACACTCAAAAGTATTTTGTCAGCCTAGCCCGATGACTATAGCTTCTATTTTCAACCTGTAGTCAGGATCTGATGAATCTGTAGACTGCTTGTAAAAGATCCTAAAAGGTAGCTAAGAGAAAATTCTTTTATGCTAAATAATAATTTATGAATAGGAAATTCCCAAAAGGAGATCGCCACTGGAAAATATGTAAGTCTGTGAACTCAAAGCATTAAAGTGCTGAAATGAAGAGACATTGAAATAGCTTATAAATGGTTTAGTGTATTTTACATATCACATGGAAATAATAATAATAACAATAATAACAACAACAATAACAATAAATCAGATAAGTAAAAAAGCTTAAACTTGTATAATGTAGCCAATCTTTATTAAGTTTAATGAGATCGTTCTGATTAACATGATCTTAACATCTAGTATTTAGTCTGTCCTTGTGCCAGGAAAGGTTCTTGCCTGTGAAAGCCAGATGTGTTTGTGTTTGGACTCAGACCCTAAGCTGTTCATCAAAAGAGGATCATTATTTCTACATAATTGCTCAGATGGCTGCAAATGTAGCACCATAATACGGAATCTAAAACTGTTACAGGATTTTTCAGACTTAACTCTTCAATGGATTTTTAAATTCTGGAATACTTGGTGTCTATGTTGTTAAGTTTACTTAGAATATAGACCCACATCTAAAACTGTGATCCCAAAAGTCCCCTGTTGAATTGTCGTGTAACTGCAGAAGCACTTAAATGCCATACGTCTCTTGCTCTATATTATGTTGAAACTGTTCAGAGCTGTCTTTAGCAGTTTTCTCAGGAACACCAAAGTTTCAGTAATGCTTAATACACCAATTCATTAGTGAGCTTGTGCTGGGTCCTCAAACTAGCTGTTGCTCTTCCTCATACTGTTTTGCAAGGTATGCTCTGAAACTGGCAGCTGATACTCTTATAGTATATGATATACTGAAAGCATCTCCAGCCCCTCCTCTTGGAGGTATATCAACGTGCCGACAAAATAATTAAGATATTTTAGGCTTGAGAGAGAAAAGCATGAACAAGAGTTAATATGAGCATGTTTCCAGATTTGTGAGGGAACAAAAGGAGATAAAAAGAAGTTGTAGAGAACAATGTAAGGAACAGAAAAATAATTGCAGAAAAAAGTTTATATGGAAAGCCCAGACTGTGGGCAAAGTGCCAAATGGAACAAGTGGATTAAAAGAGGAAAAGAGTAAGAAAGAAAATACAATATAAAGTATGAAATAGATATTTTCCTGACAGAAGAAAGTATACTGAAAAGGGGGACATCTTTAATTCTCTTTCTAGCTATGCCACTAGTTGTTATGCTAACCAAAAATTCATATAAGTTCTCTTTATGCTTTTATTTTCTCATCTGGATAAAAGGGACTAAACCAGACACTTTATCTCAGATAACATTAAAGCATCTTTATATTTGTAGGTATAAATAATGCCATTAATATCTTAAATGGAGTTGGACATGCCAAACTAGGGAAAAAAACCTCCTTATCATGATTATGTTGTCCAAAACTTCATTCAAAATGCAAAGTAGATATGACAGTGAAAGTTCAGACTTTGTGTTTGTACTTTCTCACATCCCAAATAATAATGCTGTTGTGACCAAGAGTAGAAAGTCTGCTAAAGAAATTCTGATGTGAAAAGACTGAATTGCTGTTGAGGAAGATACCTTTGGGTCAAAGATCTCAAAAGGCTTCCCCAGGGCAGCAGAATCTGTTCAGTCTTTAAAAGGACTATCTGACCCAAACAGTCTTTTAAGTTTGCATAGGGAAAGAAAAAAGTCTTACTAGTAGGCACTCATCTGGGCCAATGCAGGTGCAATAAAATTGGCCATGGGATTGACAGCATGATACCTTCCATATCTTGTCACCATGAACTTGTGTAATTTATTTGGCAGCACCACACCATGACCTTTTTAGCCTAACTGATAAATCCATACTTGCTTGACAATTCCTTTTTACTGCAGGGCCTGTGGCTGGGAGGTTAAGGTAATAAACATCAAACATCAACAGCCCTGTATTTAGTCAAAAAGATTCATTCCATCTGAAAAAGCATGGGGCGGGGGATGCGAGGGGAAAGAAGCTGAATAGGAAAAACTGCAGAAAGTAAAGCTGTGAACAGGTTAGAGTTCCATCTTTCCTAGATGTCTTCAGTTTATCAGACCACTCAGAGGAAGTGAACAGAATGAAGATAGTTCAGGAAAGAGCAGGAGAAGACACTTTTAGCTACAGTCTGAATACTAGGATGTCTAAAAATGAGCTTTCTGCGAGTGGAACTGTTAAAGTCGAATTTTGCAGTTTCTTTCTGCTCAAAGTAAACAGACTTGTGCAGGCAGTGAAAGTAGAATCCACTGCAAAAACAACAATGAAAGAAAATATCTTGGCCTGGCCAAGCTGGCATCCAGAGGTAACCCAAAGTACAGCAAAGCCCCCTTAATCTGTTCTCATTTGATGGAAAAACAGCAATAATTGCCATTCCTCCTACTATCACCCAAAGTAATATGCCCTTCAAAAAAGTTATCTGTATAGTCTATTTGCTAAATTGGTTGATATAAAAACTGCAATAAAATGTATGAAATTATTCCCAAAGTCTCAGACTGACAGAACAGCAAAACATTTGGATATACTATTTTTCACTTTGCTGCTGAGCTAAGAGGTTCTTCTGACGAAGCAAATTTGTTCTCAACCACTTGTTGGTCAGTAGAGCTCCTACGAACATAGTACAGGAACTAAAACTGATACTGAGTGGAGGAGGATGAATACTTGTATGTTTCTCATGCTTATTTGGGTGGGGTTTGTGCCTTTAAGTAAACATGCCTTCAGAGAATTCCACCTATTTCAATATTTTTAAAGGACATGATGTACTTCCAATGTGATCCTGAGTATTAAATTTTGGAGTCTGACAACTAGGGTCAGTACAGAACAAGCAAACTTTGCTTTCCTTCTCTAATGCTGGAGCTATTGTGTATAGAGTTAATTCCCCAATATAATTTAAAACAAACAAGTACCTAAAATGATCCTGAAAATCCAGAACAGTACCTTGGTTGAACATTCCATAGGCCGATCTAAAATAACATGTTGTAAGGGTCAGTCCAAGAATCTTGGAAAAATATGTTGGATTTGGACAGTCTGTTAGTCAATATTGAAGGAAGAAGAAATGAAGCTGTAACCTAGTGCTAGTGTAGAATATTTTCATAGGCTGCAGAACATAAAAAACACCTAAAAAACTTTTCAGATGATAGTCTAGTAACAGCCATGTTAAAAGAAGTGATAGGATAAAAAAGGAGATAGTGTTCCTTTCACAATCATTTTTCAAAAGAAAAGCAGTAAGACTTAGCAGCTGCAAGAAAAGAACTTAAAAGATAAAATGGATTTATATATAAATGTTATAATTTTGTAACATTTCTGCAGGAGTCCTAAACTTTATCTGCAAAAAATAGTCTTTTATAAAGTTCATCTGTAAAGATCCCATAGTTGTTTTAATTGAACTTTTAATTGGGCTGCATATATTATTGAAATTGTTTTTACTTTGATTATGCGTAGAGAAGTGTCTCTTCGCCCATGTAAAGAGACCAAATTGGCATTTGCTTCCTATCTCCTTCAGAGCATTCAGATAAAGATAATTGCATTAGTTCCTGTCTAAATGATGTTTCAGACTGAAACCCTTGGGCCAAAGTACTGGGTCTTAATTGGCTGCACTACCTAGTCTATTCATGTAGACAAATTAAATTAATTACAATATTTTGAAAATGCTTCAACAACTTTTAATCACAAAACAAGGAAAAAGCCTCTGGAATTCCACTGGAACTTAAATATAGGCTGTCTTTGGAGAGTCAGCTATGGTACTTTGTATAAAATACCGGTTTTGAAAATCAGAGGGGAGAGGAAGATAGTTCTTTTTTATTATTCCTGGATGATTTTGCCATTAGAAATGCCATTTTCACGCTGTTTTGAACATCAGATTTTTGCATTATGATCACTGTAATGTGCTATTTTTTTCTACAGCTCAGCTAATTAGCCTATTCATAAGGCAAGTGTCTTGTGGCTGTAATAATCTGCACCTGCACACTTGACCACTCTTTTGACATGATAGTTCTAAAACACAAATAATAAATAAAATTCTTGATGCTGTATACTTCTGTGAACTTAGGTTTTGCCAGACAACCGGTATAGCAAGCCATCATTTTTATGTAAAAATCTGGAAAAGGGATTTTTCCTGTTTTTCTTAGAAAACAATTCCTAAGAGATATTTCTGAATATTATAACAGGTAGATTGTACCTAGGCAAAAAAGTGGAAGCCCTTTTTAATCAAGAAATCTTATTTACATCAAATATAAAAGTGTCCAAATTAAAGTCCAGTTTTTAATCTGAAAACTCTTGATCCTTTTATTGTTAATATATTTTCATTAAACATATGAATGATTTAATTTTCTTTTTAAAATGTAATTTCATTTTTAAATTTACATAGCAATGTGAGAGAATTTTAGCCTGGTTTCTCATGAAAGCAAAATTTATGTAATCTTCCTACAAATATGTGAAATCTTGAGTCATTCTCTTAATAACATGTTAATCTGTTGGTGCATTTCAACCAAATCCGGCAGCTGGATAGAAGTAACACTGACGATAAAGTTTCTACAAGTTTTGTAAAAGAATATGGGTGAAAATGTTCATATGTCAGACAATTCACAAGGGAAAGAAAATTTATATATGACCTAACACAAAAATCTAAAACTGCCAACTACGATATCATTAGCGTCAATGCCAATGAAACCCAAGAGATGAGCCCATAGAGAATGTGTTTAATTTGTTCTTCAGCTCAGGGAAATTCTTGCTCTCACTTTGGTATCTTGGCAAATTAATACATACATTAATTTTCAGGAATGCAAAATCATGATTTTGTTGTTAAGAAGATGACAGGTGACTACAAATCCTGAAAGTCATATGTTTCTCACACAAAGCATACTAAAAAAATCAGGCTACAAAAAAAAAGTGTCCTGAGTCTGTTCTGCCCCAGAGAAGTTATTCTCTCTACTAGCTTGTCAGAAAATATTGTGAAAAGTGCCAAAGCACACACAAGAAAGAAAAAAAGCACAGTAGCTCAGGACATGTAAGAAATTTGGTTCTTGAGTCAGTAGGAATAAGCATTCTGGAAAAGAGGTGGAAGCCTGAGTTACAGCCTTCTTACAGCACCACAGATCTAAAGGTTAGCAAGCTACAGGACTCTCAGAGGAGGACATGTCTTAGCAGCATGACAAGAAGAGAAAAGTGAATGCATGATCTTAAGCAGAGAACCCTGTTTGCATTAGCTAAGGTTCCTTTAAAAGACGTAAGTATAATAAGGCAGGATGGTAGACTTATCTCTTTAAATGAAGTCAACCAGGCAAACAAGCCTGAACAGAAAAGTTCCAGTTTAAAAAAAAAAAAAAAGCACATATGAAGCACACAGTTTTATTTTCATGTCATTTTCAGGTATGTGGCACTACATATGTAAGCAAGGGCAATACAAAGAGTTTCAGGTGATTTATCCTTTGTTAATTAAATTCATCATCAATTGCATCGTCTTCCCCTTTAGGTTAACCTGCTCACTCATGATCAAGACTAAGCCTAGACTTCAGCAATGTTCCGTCAAAAAAATTCTTATTGTACTGAAAGGAATTCACAGAGCTAGCTTAACATTTATTGCTTTTATTTCCAGCACTAACTGCAATGGATGACTCCCAGTAGTGTCTCCCAGAAATGTGTAACTAATCAGTTTTATAACCATTACAATATATTCTTAATAGCTTTAAGAGGTAGGCTTCTTATTCTGCAATAATTGCGGAGAGCTAAGCTCAAGCTACCGTGACACGTAAAGCATTCATATTTCAGTTGGCTAATAACAATAATTGGTTAGTTTGTCAGAAATTTCAGGAAAGAACTGATCCAAGTCATGCAAAAGCACCATAAAACTCGTCTCACCCCCAGAAGTGATCACAACGATGAGTGGGCAACAGTGAAACTGTTGGGACTGCCTATTTTACGCCTCTAGTTCCTTTTCTGACTATAGTTCAGAGGCAGATCAGCTCAACATTGATGAATTTCATTTTAATCAAACAAAGACAGGCCCAAACTGTCTCCTTCTGTCCTTGTCATTTACCATAAATAAACGATATGTAGATAAAACAGTGAAAAGTACATGTCCTAGACCAAAATTCTGTGACCACCAGTGGTTTTGGATGCGGACTTTAACACTTGACAGATAGTGTTCATAGCATGGTATATTTAAAATGTTCAGCCTAGAAACTGTATCAGTCCTATATACTTTCTTTAAAAGCTGTAAAATGGTTTGAGAGACCTGACTGAAATTACTTATTTTGTGCATAATCGTTACAGGCATTGAAAAACTTCAAATGGCTCATTTTAAATAAGTGGTCAAAAGTTGCAATTATACTTGAGAAGGGATTCATCTTCACAAATTACACTTGTTTAAAAGTTAGGCCTCTAATCTAAGATAGTCATCTATATTATCTGAAATAAATCAAGAGAAGGAGACATTTCATTCTTTTTCAGACATATCTTAACAAGAGGATTGCATTTCACTAATAAAGACTAAAGCTTAAATTTTGGACAGCAAAAGCTAGGTGAGGTAAATTTCACTTTGTGTAGGCAAAACAGACCACATGGCTATAAAATTATCTTAGAAGGAAACAAAGATATTAAGGGTCTATAGAGAAGTAAAAATTTCTCACTTGAGGAAAATCACCATGTATTATGTCAGGTAGAAAAACCGCACCTTATGAAAAAGAAAAAAGTATAGAAAAATGTGTGTATTTAAAGGACCATATTTAAGACATTTAGTTACACTTGCAGATTACTCTTCTACTTAAGAAAATTGGATTTGTAGAAATATTTCAAACAATAAATTAGCTTTTTTTACTGAAGTCTTAGGAAGAGCTTCAAATTATAATTGAAAAGAAATATGGCAGTAATTGTATATAATGTGATAATGTCTAACACAGACTGTCAAAAAGATCCCATTCAAAGGTATTCATTAGATGACACTCACCAAATCATATAAAACGAATGTAATAGCTCCAAATCCTAAATTAATGCCTGTAAAATGGATGACACCGGTTCTCATTCCACAGGTATTCCCTGCTCTTGAAATAACAAACAAACACTGCAGTCAAGTTTGAGATTTTTATCACTTCTCTCATGGTATTTGATTTAGTTCAGGATTTTTTTTTTTTTCCTCTTAAAAAGGCAGCTTCTAAGATCTTTTGACCACCTGAAAATGTCAGAACTGATTTTTGAGAGGTAGATTTCCATCTTCCTGCCTGCAAAGAAAACTTCAAAATGAAGAAATTTGAAGGTGGAAAATCAAAGGCAAATAAATGAAACTTGGTAGTGTCATTAAAACCTAATCATTTTTAATCCTGTCTTCTGATATTAAGATGCCTCGGTCCTGATTCAAATGTATATGCGACTGCAGCACTAAGGAGGACTTTTTGAGTATAACTTTTCCTTACTTCTGTTATAGCAGAATCAGCGATTCTAAAGGTATCCAATGGGAATAACACAGAAAGGCCTGGGGGAAAGGAGCACTGTATATATATTCTAGTGCCTGTTCCTATAGTTGCTCAAGTATTTTAGCCCAGGATTGGGAGTTTTGGAAAGGTGAGTTGTGAATCTCTTCAGAAAGCAAAGGGAGTTAAACAGCCATTTCCTACATCCTGAATGCTCTACCAACTGAATGACTGAATAAAAGTGAGAAGTGTCTATCCCCATGGGACTGAATATGTACGTTTGTGCAGATCTCACTCTAGTACACCTATGTCTTCACCGATTTAGGATTTATACATCTTACTAAGGGCTGTGAGCCAGATTTCAAAAAACTGAGGACTGCAATACAGAGCTAAAGACTCTTCTTAGATCTTGACTTCAGTAACCATTTCGCCCAAAATTTTGAAATGGATAAAATCAGTACTTGTTAGAGCTTACAGTGGTATGTTAATTGGAATAGACAAAATCTGGGCTTAGATTCAAATATAAAATTATTCAAAGGGTTTTGAAGCTGCCATTTGTTTGGGTTAAAAGGCATTAAAAAATGAACTGCATCCTCCTGATAATAAGTTCCTTGAAAAACTTCCAATCCTTTTTTTGTGCCAGCTAGACTGGAATTTTAGTAAAACAGAAATTTGTTTTATATTTCTACTTATGGTATCAAATAAGCCTGGAAGTTTAAAATTACATTAAAATAGTGGAAAAAGATAAATAAATGCGCTGGAAGAACCATCAAGAAACATCAGATTTCCCTGGGAACCAGCAGGTCCCTCTTCCTGATTGCCTCCCAGCCTCTCAATGTCAAGTATATTTGAAAAGCCCTGCTCCTCTCACAAGGGTGCAACTTCTTCCTGCAAGAGTCTTTCACCTTACTGACCTGTCACTCTTGAATACCTAATTCAAAAGACAACGGAGATAAATTTCTCAGCCAGGAGGAAGAGCATCAGAGCTCCCAAAATCTGAACTCTGCACTCAAGCATCAATGGCAATGAACTTATGAACAAGCATGGAGTAGGGGAGGGAAGAAAGGATACAATGGGAGAATGAAAGATCATCTAAAGTGAATGAGAAACAGAGAAAGATGATGAACAGTAAAAACAAGACAGACACCCCCCCCCCCAACTCAGTGTAAAAAGCCAAAAGAAAAGCCATATAAAACAGACATACCTGCTGATTAAGACAATGCACATTCTTATACACAGATAGACTGAATATTCAGTGCAGCCCAGTACATAAGTGACTCAAATGTTATAAAGTGGCAAATACGGCAAGTGATTAATTGAAAGTAATCTGGTAGCACAATTCCAGTGTTTTGTCCCTTTTATTGTTTTTGCCTCTGAAAAACAAACAAGCACTAAGCAGTTGGAAAATAGTGACTATACTCTATTTTTTTCTTTTTTTTTTTTCCAGTTTTCAAAAAAGAAGAAATGGCAAAAGAGTCAAATTAGCAGAAGTCAATGGTTTATGTAATACAAAGGCCAAAATATGCTATTGTAACTAAGCATTTTAGGATGGAGATAATTTCTGACTGCTTTATGAACAACAATAAAAGAGATAGGAGCAATATTTAGAGAGTTATTTGTGTTTGCCTTTCACTGCCCCACTGCTGTGAGAAATAAACTGAAAGTAAAAAATAAAGGACACTTATCAAGAGGAAATACATTGGATATTCTGGAAAAAAAAAATCACAAAATGTTCTCTCCACAGTAGTGGGGACTCAATTAAAATGTCTCTGGTTTAACACAGCACAGCAGCACAAACTCCAAATACCACAATGATATCTCTCTCATCTTTGAGGATTCAAAAGTAGAGCTACCCCAACAGAACATATGTTCTTCAAGACAGAGCCAAATGCAACCTTAATGTAGACATATTCACTCTATTGGACTTTTGTTTTCTTAATTGAAGTTTTGACATATAGCTGTACAAAAATGGTAGTAAAATGTGCTAGAAAAAAAGCTGAAGTACGTATTTAAGGAAAAAAAAAAACAGAGAATTAGGACTTGCTATTTAATGAATTATTTTTTCCCAAGAGAGAAAATTATTCCCAATTCAAAAACATATTTTGCAGCCCTTTCTGCAGAATGAAAGCAGAAGGAGGCTTTACCTTAAACTTGCATATCATGAGCTGAATTGTTTTCTATGATCCCATCTGTCGGCTTTGTTCATCCTTACTGAAGGAAAGGACTACGGTAGTTATTTAATAATACCTACTTATCAGCATTTATTCTTGATATAATTTTGTAACAATGTCCTCTTTCATTTACCTCTTTCATTTCATTATTAATAAATATGTAATTCTAAGGTCTATGCCTTATATATATGCCTTATAATTAGTATGCTATTAATTATACTTAATATACCTTATATTAATATGTAATTCTAAGGTTTATGCCTTATACCTTTTTACTAATGATAAACCAAATCACACAGTGACTGCTAGGTCAAACTCACAATAATTTCAGTATGAATTGTCTATAGACAAGAAAAACAGCCTGCTTTTAGAAAAACAAAAGAGTAATTTCACTCACAAATAACCTGAAGTTCAAAGAAGATACTTTTATGAATGCTGATACTCAGCTGTATTCTTATATGGTTGAATACTAAATCAGGACCACAGCTAGGACTAAATCTTTTACATACCATAGTGTTTAATTTAGCATCTCAGAAAGTATTTGGATTTTTAGCTATTTCTCATTGGTAACTACTGTAGTCCTTTCCTTCAGTAAGGATGAACAAAGCTGACAGATGGGATCATAGAAAACAATTCAGCTCATGATATGTAAGTTTAAGGTAAAGCCTCCTGTTTTCATTCTGCAGAAAGGGCTGCAAAATATGTTTTTGAATTGGGAATAATTTTCTAACAATAGTGAGATGCCTAACTAACATTAATAACCTTGAGAATATCATTCCTAAGCAATAAGGTATGTCTTTGCATAGATAGCAGAAAAATATGAATAAGAAGGTGTCATTCTTGCCTTTAACCTTTTAAAAGAGCAGAACACAGCAGACATTAGCAACAAGTTGTAGTCTCTGCTCATTTCATTGTTCTAGTCATTAAAATGTGGAGAACTGCAAGAGCAGTGGAAACTTACAATCTAGCCATGTGTGTGCTTCTAATTGAACAGAGGATATGCTTATAATATCTATCCTTCAATTTGCATGTCAGGTAATGATGTCAGTTTTATACTGACAGTTAACAGGTATAATGTAGTGTTAATCGAATGACCTTTCAGTTATAAGTGATTGAAGAATTAACTTCTTCAGCCTTAAATCACATTCTCACTGAGCAAATTCAGTGGAGAGATATCCTTCCAAAGTATCTGCAAGCCCTGTAGCAGTACTAAGAACCAAAAGATCCAGCTATCTTGGAGATAAATTATTACTATAGTTTCTGGAATGGCAAGGATATGAGAAGAAAGGGAGACTAATTACTCCACAGTTATTTAAAAAAACACCTAATACTCAAAAAGCAGAATAGCATTACCAAAACTGAACACACACACACAAAAAAAAAAAAAAATCTGAGAAAATTTTTAGAACCTGAGTTCTTTTTTATTTTATTTTAGTGCAACATCTTTGATATTTACTCATTTCTCCATAAACCATGGTTATGAAACCAGATTATTTCAAATCACTAAAGTTTTGGTCAAATCTATTGCATTATTTCCAAAAGGTAGGCTCTTAAATTGATACATGTCCTGTTTAAAAAAAAAAAAAAAAAAGACAAACCTGGACTTCAAGAATATTACAGGAGATCTTCAGTATTAACTGTCTTCCTTATTCCATACCTAGCATGAATCATACATGTCATTTGTAAAGATAGGAAAAAAAAAATATCCAAGAAAAGAAATCCCATTCTTAAGCAATACAGTTAAGTCATGTTTTCATTATCGCTTGAACATTGTAGCATGGGCTGCTACAGGGATGTTCAGAAGGCTATGAAAGGCTGTAGGTCCAAAAGTTGTCTACCCACTGTTCTCTGTGGGTGTTCCAGGTATGCCTATTCTACCAGTCGAAATGCCATCTCCCTCCTGTTCTCAATGCCAGCTTCGTATCATTCACTCTCTGTAATGCTTCAGCCTACTTTATTATCAGTTGTTTTCACACCTCACCTGCCTGGTACTGACACCAGGCAATCCTGTTCTCCTTGAAGCAATGACATTGGTAACTAAGGTCCAAACAAGCTATCATTATGCTTTTAAAATAAAACAATAAAACCCAAATCTGTCTCTTGCTAGATGTTTATCACCATCACATGGGAATGCCAAATTCTCTGCATGTTTCCATAGTTTTTTTATCAGCCTGAGTTGGGTACAGGATTGTTTGCAAACATCCCCTCCTGTAAAAGTTTCAAGCATTTAAAAACTATTTTCAGAACTATTTTTAATTCTTTAACTTCAGTGGGACAAGCCGTTGCAAGTTGTGGTTGTAAGTCTGTTGTAGGATTTCTTAGGCTAAGAAACTGGTCATCCTCAAGAATATATCTCTATATTCTTGACTTGAAGTCATCATTTTGCTTCTTGGTTGTTTCCGCACTGCAAAAACAGTTCTATAAAGATATTCCTATCAAAAAAGTCTTGCAATTCAAAACATTTGGATACAAATCCAAAAAGCAGTGAATATCTGCTTTCATTGAACAAATAATATACTCTCTTCATAATGTTACTAAATGTTCTTCTATATTAATTTCTGACCTGCAACTGAAATTTCAAAGAAAACTGTTTATACAAGTTATTTATGAACTGGAAAGCTTCAGTTTTTCTGCAGCTATAATGCTTTGAATTAGGGTACATTTATTTTCAAATTGTATTATAGTGTCCTATCATTCTCATAAAGCAAAAAATCTCTATCAACTACTCAGCAACAAAACTTGAACCTATTTATATCTTAGAAATCAGAGAGGTGTTCTCAGAAAGGGAATGTCTCAATATTGTATCATCAGTATATAGAACAGCCAAAAAAAAAATCCAAAGCTCATAACAATCTGACTTAATTTGAGCTAATAAAATTGCCATACTTCTAATAAAGTTCAGAAAATAATGAGAAATAGAAAATCTATAGATGCATATCATAAATATCTATATACCAAATTGGGAATTTTCCTCAAATACAACTGGTTGGACAGTAAAAAACAGATGAAAGGTGTTGTCTCAGTTAAGCATATTTTCTTCATTATAGACTGTAGTAACAAAGTAAAAACAGTCATGGAGTTTGAACATGATTCAAGCCCTTGCTTCACCAGAGTTTTGTTTGATTAGGAAAAGCTCTACCAACAACTTTTCTTCTTTGAAGAAAACTGACACTTAATATAACCACTTGTAGAAAGGTGATTGTAAGGGTTATGTATTTCAGACTTTTACTGAAAACATTGAAAATGTTACAGAACTTATTTTCAATAGAATGGATTTTGTAAAGATAAAAAAACCCCTCCTTCCAAAATAATAAAGAGTTTCACAAAATTACACTTAAAATTCAGTTGAAGTGCTGCTGTTACAGGGATTGGGCAATGAATATAGAAATTGAGAAATCCAGATTGTGTTTTCCTCATTTAAGTCTTTCAAAACAACAAGAGAACATATTACCCTAAGGGAAAAGAAATATGAGATTTTTAGAATGATCTGCAAACCAAAAATGTATTTGAAATGGCCAGATTATAAATTAATTTTTCTTTACAAAATATTAATCATCTTGATCACGTTCAAATCAATGCAATCTTTACAGGCCCATTTTTTTAGTAGGGTACTACTCAGCTTAAGGAAGAAAGTCAGGTTATACCTAAGGGAAGAAAGGATTCTAATCATTAATCAAAATGCTGGATAAGGAAAATGACAATAGTATTGTGCTTTTTACTAGATAGAAATCCAGGCTTAAGCTGACAATAGTTGTGACAGCAAAATAATTATAATCTCCTTGAATTGTAATTCTACTCTCCTCAGACCAGGAAAAACAGTATACTACGTCTACATTGATATAGGCAGATGATGCATTCATACAAAGAGAGTCAGCCTAACATATTTTTGTCTGATATATATTGCACAATATCAGTGAGCTGCATCTTGCCAGCCAGCGTTCTTCAGTGTTCTCTAATGACTACTTGGCAAGAAGTAGGAAAAATGTACTGTTTTACTTTTTTTATTCTTTCTGCTATCATTTCCCAAAAACGTCAATACGTATCTCATTGTAAAGAGTTTCTGATTGTTAACAAGTGAGTATCTGATTCTGATCACTAAATATCAGGGTATACAATGGATGATGGTCTTGAGTATAGAGCCTCTATCTGTTTTTCTGGATAGCTGAGAAAATGCTCATGCACAAATGATGGCTGTGCCATAGAATAGCTGGAGGGCAATTCATCCTTACCCTGAAAAAATAAATGAAGGTCCCAGGCAACATAATAGACCTGGTGTGAAACATCAGAACATGCACCACTGAATCCCTCTGATAATTAAAATTAACAATTGAGACAAAATTATTTGGAGGTATTATAGAAGGCTGTTCCAGATTGTAGTACATAGTTATTACTTCTTGGAGTTGTAATGACTAATAAAATGTATTTCACAGAGTTGTTCTCTTACGCATATTTCATGATTAATTATAAATACACATATTCTAACCTCTCTGCTTCTTGTTTATCAAGGTAATCTTATTGCTTTTGGAGACAATATGAAGAAAATGAGAAATTATTCATTGAAAATAAGAATAATTTCTCAACACTTGCCATAATCTTTAAATGTCATATTGATAGCTATAAGCAATGAACTTCCAGGAACGTTGTCACTCCCTACCTCTCTTGTTAATAAACTGTAGAAGGACACACGATACTCTCAGTAACTGTTCATGTCTCTGGACCACTCCATTCTTGCTCACTATGAGCAATATAAGTATATAATTAAGTATGATCTATTCAAGTTCCTTTCTGCATATCAGAAATCCCAAAGCATCATTAATTGGAGTGAACAGAGCATCTGGTTGCTTGTGATCTTATAGTTTCAGTGTATAAGATATTTAATTAAAATAAATGCCCTCCCTCTCTCTCTCATAGGGTAATTAGCTCATTAAAATTTTCGAAAGTGAAAATCAGTCCTCCAGCAAACATTAACATTTGGGAAGGAGCAGAACACTGGGTGGATGAAGCAGCCTGTCTTATGTATTTTATACATTTGTCCCTTGGTGCTGGATGACACTTCTACTGCTCATTCATCTTAACCTTGAGGTAGGACTCTTTGATGTCCTCTTTAAAACTAAGTTGGTTTACAATCCTTTTTTTTTTAATCTTGTGTCATGGTTCTTTTGGATCCTCTAGTTAAGTACATGGACCACCACACAATTCTGCCTAAGTTAATTAGTTATTACGTACCTAATTAGTAAATATTAGTAAACTTGACAATCTTCCACTGTCTTATGGTCATGACAACTTACTCACTGAGACACTGAGTATTGTCTACTCGTCTCCATCATGACATGGACATCATGTTGTACTTGGGGAGCCTGCATAAATGTCGTCCAGCTACATGTGATATGAGTTCTTTGAACGCTTACTCATATGTGTGGTTTTTACATGGCTACATGGGGGTGGCTCGGAACATAATTCTATCAAATCCCTTGCTGTTCATGTGACCTGTACATAAATTTTTATGCTGGCTTTTGCTTCTTCAGCTGACATCCCAGAGTGTCCTTATCCTTTGCTCAGGAACGCCAGGACTCCTGCATATCAGTGGATACCAGAGAGTTGAGGAACTGAGATGACTTTGTCCCTACAGACTCAACTATCAGCCGAAACTGCACATTTGACCTTGAGAGGCGGATGGGGGAGCAGATGGTCACATCTGCAAGCCTATTTCTCAGATTTCATCTGGTATAGTCCAGGTAGCCAAGCATAATAACCTGCATCCAGCTTGCCATCATTTGAAACACTGGAAAGTTACACACCTGACCTGTCACACTTTCTGCTTCCATCTCACTGAACCATGTATTAAACAGATATACAGAAGATCAGTTTGCCTTTACTGATATCAAATAAACCTGAAAATTATGTTCAGATAGAAGAGATCTAATACAATATAAAGTACAATGGTGTCAAAGGTTTTGCTCACTTTTGATTGCACTGATGTGAACATGACAGGAACTCAGTCATTTTCCCTCAGATTTGATAGAATAAGTAAAGCACAGCATGGTTACACTTTTTTATTTTCCCCAGGGCTTCCATGACATATTAAGTGTTAGGAGCTGCTGAATCTGGTAGCCCCATAGAGGCAAGGCTGCCACAACCCCATGCCCCAAGGTCCAGCCAGCAGTAGAGCTGAACAGGTATTCCCAATAGACACTCAATACACAAACACACATAAACAGCACGGGTGAGCATGGCCAACATGATCAACACAGAAACTCTCAGCACTTGGGCTAATGTGAACAGCACCAACAGCATCATCCTGGTCCCCCCTCTGGCTGATCATGATGAAGATCTATTAATGGGAAATATATGCATATAGATAATGCAGATACCTCTGCTAAGTGGCCTTAGGTGCTCAGTCTACTGAGTAACTTATCCTTGTATCCTCTCACCTTCAGCTGCTTCACACAGGGACACAAACATGCAAACAGTTTTCTCAGGCTTGGACCTTCTGGTCCCTCCAACAGCCAAACTGCAGCTTCTCTGGTCTGTCCAGCATCCATCCCAGATTAATTGTCACTCTGACACCTGGCTTCACTCACTGGCTAGGTCCACCTGATATTCACTAGTGATCACACACTGACAAGTAGCCACACAGTATGGACACACGCCGGTCTCTCTAGTTGCTGGCACCACAGGTATGTGGCCCCAATAACCCATGGTCACCCCTCCTGTTGGAGGCACTCAGTCCAGTGCTGGCACCACAGACATACAGATCTCTATAGCCATGGTGTAATCCCAGTTTCTGGCACTCAGACCTGTGTACACACACATGCACACAGGGTAGAGAGTCCCTCGCCCAGGGGAAAGTTAGAAATGGAATTTAACAACAAGACAGGACAGACAGCGGTGATCAGGTGCAGGGCATGGCCAGGCAGGTGTACCAACAAGCAACCTGCTTACATACAACCAGCTCCTTTTATCACTTTAACTCTGTATTTTCACACCCTTCTTCCCTCCCAAACCATCTTCATCCCTCCCTCCCTTTCCCCACACTTGGTTCCTCCCCTAAACATAATGTCCTCCCCTTAATGTCCTGTATAATCTCAAGACACATCCTATAGTAAATCCTATACCCCCAGGCTGTGACCCCCCTCAATCTGAAAAATGCTGCAGAGAGCCACTCCTATTGACTCACAGAGGTGGGTGCCATCCCCGACAAGGGGCTGACGGCTCCCCTAGGGCAGCCCTGGGACCCTTTGATTGGGTTTCCCCACTTGCTCTTGTGCCTTGGTGCTCCTTTGTGTGTATGGAGACAAGCCCTTTATCATATAACCTAACATTAAACTGGACCAGTGTCATGCATAAAATATACTGTGTTGCAAGAAATTGTAATGAACTTTATTGTCACAGTTTGGTTATTCTCACTGGTCATAAGTTTATACATGAACATAAAAGGACATAAGAGTAAGAATGAACTTTTTTCCCTGATATACCTGCTGCTACCACTTCCAGTAATCCGAAGTAACAGGGATTTCTTATGATCAAGTTTGTATTTGGACTCAAATGAGATCCACACTGATTGACTCATATTGCAAAATCCATTTTTGCCCCTGTTTATATTTTGGTTACCTATAGTTATGACTTTTGTGTGAAAAAGTATTTCCTTTTATGTGTTTAAGCTTGCTACGTAGTCATCTCACTGGGTGTCTACTAGCTTTTTTTTACCATAAAGCATATAATGATTTAATTTTTTTCTCCCTGAGCATGTTCGCAACTTTCTGCAACATAATAGTGATCAGCAACTCAACAAATGTTTCATTCTACAGCCTCAAGTCATAGGGTAGGTCTACCTCCACCCCAGCAATCCTTAGAGACGCTATCAGCAGCTACAGGAGAACCAGAACACAGAGGAAGTCATGGTGACCATTGCCATGCCATGCCATCCTTTTTTTTTTCCCCACCAGACCACACTCTATAGCATTTTTCTGGGATTTGGGAACCTTATGTTCTATAAGACGAAGCTTGAAAACCCACCAGCCTGCCCACAAAGCTGTTTGGACAGATCTCTGTCTATATGTCATTTTGAAAATGTTTCACATGGTATAGATATTTTAAACATTTATTTGAACAGTTATTCATTACTAATCGCTATAGCTGTGTCATTTTTTTCTGTTTTCCAATGGATATGATGCTTTTTTTCCGTGCTCTCCACATACTGTATCTGTGTAGGTACCTGACTTGGGTTGTGACTTCCAGTAAGTAGTAACACCTTAAATGTTAAGCTGATCTTAGCTCTGCATTGCTACATTATCTGCTTTTTATGAACTGGCTATTTACTTAAGTTATGAAGAGAGAACAAGGAAGATAATTATGAAGTCATCAATAAGCACTGGTCAGAGCTGATGTAAAAGTCAAAACAGATGGAACTTTTGTTGAGTGGTGATAACCAGTTATAATACAAAAAAATCACCCAAAACTTAATGTGCACGTTTTCTGAGATTTCAACAGTTCAGTAAAATTTATCTGTTACACTTCTCTGACTTTCTCTGCTCTGTCGCAGCACCAGTCAGGAACGGCATTAAGAACGGCATTAAAATTTTGACAGTATTTAACAGTATTTAATTCTGTTAAATATTTTATTTTTATATATTATAATAAATATTATATAATATATAAATGTTATGATATATTATAATATATAATATGTTATATGTTATAATAATATATATATTATTTTTATATATAACAGTATAAAATACTGTTAAAATAAATAACAATTTTAACAGTATTTTAAACCTGAGTAGATCCTAAGTGAAATGTGAATCATGACACATTTGCAGTTCTTTTTTACTGCACATGGTTGTATACAAATGTATATACATGCATATGTACTCTCAGGTGCTTGAATATACATATATATTAAAAATATGTATATATTTTTAAAATACATACTTACATATAAATATATACATCTAAACACAAATATTTTGGTGACACGTACAACTCTTTGGAATTTTCCAATCAGTAAACTGAGCATGCTGGCTTTTGGGAACCGTAGGTCAGTCTAAATAATGATCAAGAATCTATCAAGAATGCACACGCACACGGCCACTATAATCTTGCCCTCCCCATCTCTGTCATGAAGCTCTGAGAATTACTTCAGTAATACTTTAAGGAAGTTTCATGTTGTAGACATGCAAGGAAAATTTTTCTAAAGCTTAGACATGCAGCATAAAAAAAGATAAGAAAGGACTGCAAGAAATAGCTGTTGCTACAAAATATCCCCAGAACAACAACATTAGAGAGCAATAAGCAGAGTTTTTTTCTGGTGTGTCAATCATTTTGTATTTACTGTGTATACAGGTGTTCCATCAAAGTAAAACCACACTGAAGACTGCATTCCAGCTAATATTCAACTTAAATATTTAAACATAGTTCATTAAAAAAAAAAAAAAAAAAACCTAGGAAAAACAAGATGATCAGATTAAACTTCATGTATCTCAGACCATGTGTTTGGCCTTTTCAGGCAAATTCAAACCGCCATTTGGAACTGAGCCTCTCTGTCTCTCTCTCTGTCTGTCTGCCTGTCTCTGTTTTACAGTGATTTACAGATGAATACTTGTTTATATTTTTAATGATAATTGTTGCCACAAAGCTTGAAAACTCAGTCTTACCAGTTATTATTATTGCTAAATGCATGCAACATATGCTGAATGAAAATTGCTCTGGAGAAACTTTTTTTTCAGTAGAAGAGATTCTACTGAAAAAAACAGAAAATTAAGTTTCTTCTTTATAGCCATGTGAATAATCTTACTGGGTGACAAGGGCTTCATCTAGATAAAGTGCCCTAGGGTCTCTTGGCAAGCCCAAGAGTGTCAACCCCCTGATCTTTCACACCAGGAACATGCTTAGGGCAACCCATCACTCCCTTACAGCCTGTTGGCTAAGGTAGAAAGGCTGAAGGAACACATCAACATCTCCCCAAGTCTCCCTAAGGTTCTGGGTTGCAACATGGTCGCATGTACATTCTCAGCCCCACAATGTAAGTGCATCAAACGTTGCTCAGTATACTGTAGTTAGTATATAGCATAAAAATGTCTAGGATCTTGGACTTTTACCTTCATGGCAAGCCAGGTAGTCTTAATTAGATATTAAAGAAAGGAATCTGTGAAGTTATCCCTTCTAAAGAATATCTCTGAGCACTAGTTTATTTCTAGAACTAAAGCATTCAGGAGGTAAACTACTGGTGTTCTTACAGCTGCAACTTTTTTAAAGACTCTCAGTTAAGAGTCATGGTGACATTACATATCCTGAGTATAATATTTATTTCCTCCTGACACTGATCAAATCATTGTCCCACTAAATATGTATGCTTCAATTAAATATGCAAATCCTGTAGTTGTGGGGGGTTTGGCTGGGGTTTTTATTACATTTTGATTCTACTAATTATACATTACAGGGTGAGAATATTTCTGATATGTGAATAACAGTTGAAGACATGACACAGAATAATAAATTCACTTGCAGAGTAGATTACTACTTCTTTTTGCTTGCTAAGCAAATAATTTACTATGTAGATCCATATCTGCACATTTTATCGAATGTAAAAAAGGCCTTTTCCTTTCCCAAGGACTAGACAAGATGTTGGCAGGTCATTCCTTAATCACATTGACTTTTGCTAGCCATCTTTCCCCCAAGGCAAGTTCAGATCTGTAATATGGCCATCATGTCCATTACAATGTTTCCTACAGTGTAAAATACTTCCAAAGCCACTTTTTTTGCCCATGTTATGTGTTCTCCTAATGCTTTACCCATAACTGCACCTCCTCTCCTGCTGTAACATCTTTCACCTCACAGGACAGGGACCTTAAGCCACATATGACAAATATCCCCTCACCAGACTGTCTATTATGTTTCATAGATTTAGTATTCTATATCCATCTCTATATGAACATATGCTTTTCTATCTTTTGTAATCAAATGTGAGGACGAGTCTAGAACTACTTTTAACTTGAACAGACCAACAAGATTAAGCATGCAGAGCCAGTATGGACACTCAATATTTATCGTCTGCCATGTATAAAACTGTATTATGTGTCTAAGGAATTACAATATCATCTGTAGCACTTCTAAGACTCAAAGAATTCATTTGTTGGTTTGTTTGTGTCCATAATAAAATAAATGCAGAAGTCATGTTCATCTGTCTCACAGGACAGCAGAATATGAAGCTTGATTTCTTTTTTTATTTTATTTGCATTTCCATTTTTCATTACAAATGGATACAAACCAAACACCACGTCCAAATATTCCCAGTGTTGTATTTAAAATGTGTCAATCCAAAAGCCCAGCCTATATTCCATATAGACAAACAAACTTCAGAAACAGCCCCATCTTTCATATCCTCTTGTATCTCACTCTAGCTCTCCTAGTTGTGCTATTTCGCTGATGTATTATTACATGATCCCGAGCAGTTGCTATCAGTAGTGTAATCCATTGCTACTATCAGTAGTGTAATCCATTGCTATCCATTCACCTTACATGTTAGAAACAGCTTCAGGTGTTCTCCTAAAGTACATTAATAAATATAAAAAAGAAGTTGAATTCAGATGAAATATTGAGCAAAAGAATGTGCTTGGCTTAATTACTACCTCAAATCATTATGGTTAGATTATGAATTCATAAAGACAATGCACAGAGGTACAAGGAGTTATTATAAGACCTTCTTGAATACCATTTTGCTTTCATTCCTTACACCACAGAACTAGTCACGCTGATAGACAGCTAGGGGATGCCTCATCAGAGAAAACAGTCACAGAAGGATTCCCTCCATAGGAGGACATGGAAGATTGATGTATCCCACCCAGAATATGCTTTTCAGTTACCAAAATCCTAAGTGATAACATCATCCCTACAATATTCATGTTAAGTGCTTTGGTGCATTCCTAGTGCTGAAAAAACGACTTAAAAATAGTAGAGTGAGCTTCATATTATGAAGGACATTTTGAACAGTCCGAAAGGCATTCTCCCTTCTTAGTTATATACAGCCCATAAAATTGATTGAACAAATGCAGTTGCATCTTTTTAATTTATGTTTTCAAAGATGCAGAACTTCTGTGGGCAAGCCTGTGGGTGAATGTGATGCTAAGAAACAAAAAAATAAGCATGAGAAAGAAACTACGTCTCAGAAATACAAATCAAATGACCTAATACTGTATAGATACAAGGGAGTATCTGAAACGCTATATACCCTACATGGTGTTATTACTCTAGAAAAAAAGTAGAGTCCTGAGCTCTAATTCTGGTACTGTTCTGAAGGCTTTGAAATGAAAGGTGTGACATAAGCAATATTGTCTTGATTATTAACCTTTCAAAGATAAGTGAACGATGCTGTTCCATTTTCCATTTAAATTTCTGTCCTGGTTTCGGCTGGGATAGGGTTAATTTTCTTCCTAGTAGCTGGTATACTTCTGTGTTTTGGATTTAGGATGAGAATAATGTTGATAACACACTGATGTTTTAGTTGTTGCTAAGTAGTGCTTACACTGGTCAAGGACTCTTCAGCTTCTCATGCTCTACTGACGAAGAAGGCTGGAGATGAATAAGAAGCTGGGAGGGGGCACAGCCAAGACAGCTGACCCAGACTGGTCAAATGGATATTCCGTACATACGACGTCATGCTCAGTATATAAACTGGGGGGAGCTGGCCAGAGGGCCGCTACTTGGGAACTGGCTGGGCATCTGTCAGCGGGTGGTGAGCAATTGCATTGTGCATCACTTATTTTGTATATTCTTTTATAATTATTATTTTTGTTGTTATTATTCTTTTCCCTTCCTTTTCTGTCCTATTAAATTGTCTTTATCTCAAGCCACGAATCTTACTTTTTTTTCCCTGATTCTCTCTCCCATCTCACTGGGGGTGGGGAGTGAATGAACGGCTGTGTGGTGTTTAACTGCCTGCTGGGTTAAACCATAACAATTTTCATTCAAATGAAAGGGTTAAAAACTGTCATTTTAAAACAATATGCAGAGATTTCCTGGAACACCAAACCAAGGGAAGTGATTCTAGGCCACTTGTCCTCTTGGACAGCAATGAAGGGCAATACTTCATGTTATAGGAAAATGAATACAAATGATATGACATATGGCTCTGGCAGCCATCTGGTTAGAATGCACGATTGGTCACAGAGCAACACAAAGTTCGCTAGATAATTAATTCCAGTTAGGTATATTCTTATAACTCTACTAGTTTCTCAGTTCAACGCCTCACAGCTTGTACAAGATTTATCAGACATACAATAACAATTACCAAAGTATGAGGAAAGAGTAAATTCAGATGTTCACACTATGGTAGATCTGCTGTAACAGTAGGAGTCCCTCTTGGTAGAAACAACTAGCATAGCAAATGTTTCTTTGGTTGCAGGCACAGTAACCGATTCTGTGCCATGGTCAATTTGCTACTGCCTCCTAGGTAGTGCCTCCTTTGGGTAATCCAAGCACCAAGCATCACCAGAAAATCAACCAGCACTGACTTTTTTCAAAGGAAGACTTCCTTCCTTTATAGCAGAAGAAAAAAGAGGAAAAAGGGAATCTCTTTTGGCCCATCACTGGGGAAAGAACACAGGCTCTGCTACCATAATCACCTGGGAAGCACTATCAAAATAATCTCTGTAGAATTATAATCTCTGCCCTGTAAAGCCCTTATTCTTTTTCTCTCTGACAGACATTTACCACCAGATTTTCTCTTGTCCTTTATTGCATTCCACAGTTAACTGTATGATACCATATTCCTTAGTTACAGTATTAGCAAGCAGGGGCTTGATGCTGTTGCAAGTATAATCAGTATTAAAACACTTAGTTAATTTGTTGGGTGAACTGCTATGATCTTAACTATGGAAAGTCCTTAGTACTGCAGGGAATTACATCATATATCCCTGTCCTTATTACAAATTGGAATGTCTTTTTTGCCTACTACAGACTTCATTGATAGTGT
The DNA here is from genome assembly GCF_035582795.1 of Mycteria americana. NCBI lineage: Eukaryota > Metazoa > Chordata > Aves > Ciconiiformes > Ciconiidae > Mycteria > Mycteria americana. The sequence goes on along the minus strand of NC_134366.1, from coordinate 99,268,016 downwards.
CTTAGGGTATTGGTATGTTTTGGAAGGTATCACTTATGTTATAGAGGAACTTAAAACCAGCTTCATTACATCACGTGAAAGACCCATCAAATATAGTATCCATTCTTTGATGATAAGAAATAGCAGAAACTTGCAGAAGACATTAGGAACCAAGCAGGTAGGTAGCAATACTTGTCCTCAACATCATCCTGGGTTACATCCATCTGCAGTTCAAAGATTTCTTAAATCACAGGTCATTTTCTTGTCATTAGAGATCTGTCATGGATTTTCTTCAGCAAACTTCTTCAGCTTCTTTTTGAAGTCTTGAAAACATGTAGCACCCACAATGTCCCGCAGGAAGGAGTTCCTTGCCTTACCTACCTATAGAGAGAATAACTCTTATTTTGCTTGTTTTGAATTTATGTCCTGCTAGTTTCATTTCAGGTTTCTATCTTTATTGCACTTAAATAAATGAGACACTGTCATGTTCGTGTGAGGCCATTAAACATAATCTTTTTGACTGCACTAGAAGCAGGATCACACCCATGGTGTGTTTGAAAAATATGTGCTTATTTGTAACATGGTTTGGACTCAGAAATACCCACTGAAGTACAAAGCACTGCAAGAAACATGTGCATCATTTGACAGTAAATCAATATTAAATCTTGATATCTTTGATACCATTAGAGATCTATCTCTTTTTTTCCCCATTTCATACTTCACCTATCAGGTGTTCTGTTTTCTCCCCTATTAATTTGACTTCACTACAACCATCTGATGGATTTGCTGTCCTTTCTTCTGATAATAGTGCCATCTTCTGATGCCAGCATTGCTTTTGCTAAGGGGATTAATATACATGAGGTTCTGTTGTTTGTCTTTGCACTGTGAAACTACTGAAACAGCTATCCATCACTGATGGTAGTCTGATATGTTCTAAATGAAGCTTGCTTTGGATATACCAATGCCTCAGTTATGCTGCAGAGGCAGCCAAATGATACACAGCCTCTTCTAGGAACTGCATTACAGTATTAATTCCTGATTAACTGTGCTGTCTCTCTGCCTCAAAAATTGATTCTAATCAGTGATAACAGTCCCCTGCCATTCCCAGAAACCTGTGAATCATCAGCATACACCTTTTGTCCAAGGGTCTTCCTTTTATTTAAATAAAGGGGAACCTGGAGAAAGACATATAGTGTTCTTATGCAGCAATGCTTTCTATATTGGGTTTATTAAGCTTTCTTTAGTTCAGGAACTGTTCCTGCTGAAACAGGTTCTGAATTGTCTGCTTGTTGAGTGGGTTTTTTTTTTTTTTGGTTTTGGTTTTTTTTTTTCCTAAAATGTTTATTTTAGTCCCAAAGACTATGATTTCCTTGTGGTCCAAGTAGAAAATTTTCCGGCTCCATGATTCTGAAGCTCATTTTCAGTATTTTATTCTCTGCTACTGGTTTTCACGCATGTCATCCTATGCTTTATGCTAATATCATCCCATTTGTTAATTCAACAGCGCTAGTGAGCAATATATTGAAGCTGAGTAAAACTGTGCAGAGCTGAGAGAAAATCTTGCTTTAAGCTAGTAAACAAAGGAAGAGGTCAGCACAAGAAGTTAATCAAGGGCTTATTTCTAACCCAAAGTGAGTCTGGTGCACTCTTGGGACCCAATTTGCCTGTGCAGTCAGTTTGCCATGAATTCTTACTGTAAACAGAGCTCTGTCAAAGTAGACTACTTCCAGGATTAAGCTCCAAGGTAGTACCTAAAACAAGTGTGAATGTGAAGGTAGTATCTGCTCCCAAAGCTAGTCCCTTGCTGCCTCCACTTCTCAGCTTCTTAGAAAGAGAAGCTTGGGGTGTAGTAGGATTCCTCACAGACATGTCTAAATGTACCACAGGCTTCTTAATGTAATGACTAAATGACTAGCACACATAATGTACATCTCCTAAGGGGCAGGAGAATGCAGTCACTTGGAGGAGTCATTATCTCCAGACACTGAGAAAAATACTATGTCTCTGAAAGACATAGTACCCTTTATGTTATAGAACAGTGACTGTATACTGGCACTGTCCAGTTCAGATAGCATCAAATTATTTTCTCCTCCTTATACCTAAAGGCATGCAGGAGGCAGTTTGAGAAGGAGAGGGAAGCTCTGTGCATTCTCTTTGCTTGTTCCTCCATATAGTGTGAGTAATCTGCTGGTATTTAGTTGCCACAAAATCTATTTCATTAAAATTAAATTTAAAATTTCACTAAGAATGTTGTGTTCAGTTGTATTCTGTTTCTGGCGTTTGACTTTTTGTAGGTTGGAATATAACCAGCTTCCCATTTTCACAATTTACTTCCTAACTTTGTTATAAAATTCATTTTCTTGATGTTCACAACTTTGGTGAAATTTCCCATACCTAGGATTTTTCTCTGCCTGAAATTCTTTTAAACACTTAAATCTTACAATTGGCTTCATTGAGAAGTACTAACTGTCCAGTTTTTTTTAGCAGAAAGATGATTTCAAAGGCATTACTGAAAATAGATAGTAGAAAGTAAAGCACAGTAGAATTTCAATCACAGTAGAATTTGGGGGTGTAGCCCCTGTGTTGGACTGTACCAGCTAAATTCTCTGCAAATTTAGGAGGTCCTCCAAATAGGATATTGATTAGCTACTCTGGTTTTTTTCCTTGCTTGTGAGATATTTGTGTTTAATCAAATAAGCTTCTGGAAAGGTCAGGACTCATACGAGTGAGGTTACTTACCAGTATATACATATATCTTCAAAATTTTATTCCAAAGCAGGACTTGTTTTGAATGATGAGCCTAAACATGTTTGGAACACTTTTCATAGAATCGTAGAATCATAGAATATCTCAGGTTGGAAGGGACCCATAAGGATCATTGAGTCCAACTCCCTGCTCCTCGCAGGACTGCCTAAAACTAAACCATATGACTAAGAGCATCGCCCAGACGCTCCTTGAACTCTGACAGGCTCGGTGCCGTGACCACTTCCCTGAGGAGCCTTTTGCAGTGACCGCCCACCCTCTCAGTGAAGAACCTTTTTCTAATGTCCCATCTGAACTCCCCCTGATGCAGCTTCATTCCATTTCCTCGTGTCCTGTCGCCGGCCACCAGAGAGAGGAGATCCGCGCCTCCCGCCTCCGCTGCCCCCCTTGAGGAAGTTGTAGACTGCGATGAGGTCACCCCTCCGCCTCCTCTTCTCCAAGCTGAACAAACCAAGTGACCTCAGTAAAGTAGAAATACATGTCTGAAAATGCCCCTACAGGCTGGCAAATTACAAACATATGTCTCACCACTGAGACATTTAGTTGGGTGGTAGATTTCAGCAGCTAACTGTTACAGAGATCCCTTCCTTACTGCCGCAACCCGTACTGTTTCTTTGCATCACTAGGCTCATGAAAGCAGGGAGGGAGAGGCCGGAGATCATTCCAGTGTCACTAGAAATTAGATAGTGCAATGGAAGTTAAGGGAAATAATAGAATATTTTTTATACTATTCAAACACTGACAATGTAGCATACAGGCTTATAATAGAGACAGAAGGAAGTGACACAACATGCAGGATCAGTCATCTTTGTAATGGAGCTCTTGCTATAGCAATATACTAGAAAAAAACATGTTAAGTAAGTGTATACCACATGCAATAGGGATACATGCAATCATTTCCATGCAATAGGAAACTATTCTCTGTTGCCAAAGAGTGTAGAAAGACAACTAGTCCAAGCTGAATAAAGCATCTCCCATGAAATTTGAAAGCACTTAACACATATATAAATACTTTTCCTATCTGGAATTTAAGTGTTACTTTTCATAACATTAATTCCTAAAAATCGATTGCAAAAACTTCTGTGTTTTTACCCTGAAAATTCGGCACACATTTATTTTAAATATTTGCCATTCTTAATTTCCTTGTGAGTTATCATGAACATCAGTGACACTAAATTAATAAAGGTAAATCAATAATTTTACAAAGAATTACTTGAGCTAACCACAAAAGGTACCAATGAAAACACAATGCCATAGCACTGGTACGTGATAAAGGAAAAGAGGACACTGGAAGAGGTGAAATAAACCTGGGACAAGAAGCTGATGGGGACTATATTTGGATTATTTGCACTAATTCTTTCAATGTCCCATTATTTGAAATTGTACACAATCCAAGCCAACGTCTTTGGTTCTTCCTTCTGCCAACAAGAATGTTGTAACAAAAGAAGATTCTGTTAGGTTTTCTTTTACCTAAGCATCTATAATTCTTTCCTAAAAGGGAAAAGAGAATGATGGAAAATTACAAGCCCATAAGACAACTGGGGCTAAAATTGTTATGCATTTGTTTTTTTCCTTTTTTTTTTCCATATGACAGGCTAAGTTTTATCTGTGCCTCAAAGTACTCCAGTTTAAGGGTTTGATTGTCACTGATATGGAAATGCATCTCTTCTAGTTGATCAGAGGGGGAAAAATAAAGTCATCAAATTCTGTTAATTGCCTTTCAGATATTCTTAAAAACTGTATGATAAGAAAAGTAAAGCTTCCATATGTGTATAGAAGGTTTGTTGCGTATATAGAAGGTTTGTAGCATTTTGTGCTCAAATAGATTGAGGGTTCTGTGCTTTAGGAGAAGTTTCAGGTGAGACACTTTGTCCATGAAAAATTATTTTCTTGTCTTTCTTCTCAGACATACATCAATTCATGGTCAAAACCTGCTTGCTGCATTGATCCATCAGCCTTTAATTTTACTTTTGGACATGCCTCCAATAATCCCTTCAAACTGCGTGATTACAAAAATAGATGTGTTAGTGTTCCCTTTGTTCAGCTCTTTCTTTGCATCTTTCTGCAGTACAGAGACAGATAAGAGCTTTAGCAACATAAATACACTATATGAGTAGTATCCTTCAGTACTTTCTGATGTTATTGTTATATGACATCATTTCCACATGGAGTATTTTGGGACAATATCAACTATGAAACATTACAAGCACAGGACAGTGATCTAATAGCTATATAGTGTAAGCTGCCTGGAATCGGATATGCTCCACCCACCCACCTATTTTTTTTTCCCTAGAATACCAAAACTAGAGATTTACACTACTTATTAACCAGAAATTTAATGAAATTATATATCATTAGAAATCTATTGTGCAATTCCTTCATTGTAATTAGAGTCAGACATCATAAAACAAGACCTTACGAAAGGCAGTTGAAGTGTCCATATATTTGAAATACGGAAAGAGTTTACACGTTGGGCAGGAGGGGAGGGCAATGACAGATGTTGACAGTATCTTCACAATGGGTTGAAACAAAACCACGGATCAGAAAACCCTGAAGTTTACAATCCTGAAGTGTTCTGGGTATACATTTGATTTGAATTGTCTTAATGTATTTTTTCAAGTTACTGATACATTTTTTATATTTTGGAAAGAACTATAAGAATTTCTATTACCCAAGTTCTCAACAAGGTCTGTAGCTGCTCATGTAAAACTTAAAATCAACAACTAACATCATTTAAGATACAGACATTTTTTGAAAGCTGAAACCTTAAACATTTCAGGAAATCTATGATTTCTAATTCTGTCAACATATAAGTATTTCAATGAGCTTACCTGTGCGCCCAAACTGTATTTTCCTAACTATAGTCTAACTATACTGTGTTAAAACATATTTTAAATTAGTTTATGTCTGGTTTAATTGTTTTTTATTATTATTTTGTTAGTCTGTATTTCTCTCTTTTTTTGAGGGGGAAACCTGACAGTTTTCTGGCACAGTGCTGTTTCAGATGCATGACAGCACAAAAGCACCACAGCTGTCAGAATTGTGTCATTATGGAAACGAATTCTACATCTCCAGTGGAAACACCCCTCTTATATTTTTTGCTGAAAACCACTGACTGCTGTCTGCTCCAGCTTGGCCTGAATAATCTCTTAAATTTCCACTGGGTCTAAGGTAGCTTTATGTCTTCACAAATCAGTTTGCTGAGATTCAGTACGTTTTACCCTGGGCACATTTATCCTATAACAATGACTTCCTGTTGTGAAGCAGAACTAAAGAGAACCATTTGTCTGTGTGCAGTTAAGGCCTTGAACACAGACTGCGACCGTTCTCATAGCCCTTAATTGTTTGTGAGTGAAACCCCTGCTTCACGAACTGTTACTCCTCTTTTTATAGTGTAATTTAGAAAAAAAAATATTGGTGAGTTGTTTCTTAATTTAATGGACTTATTATATTCTATCACCAGCTGCCAAATAATTTGCAGAGATGCATTATCTTTTTGTGAATGTGCCCTAAGAGAGAAACAAAAGTAGAAAGGCCGTTTGTTAAGTGTATGGCAAAGAAAAACAAACATTGTCTTCTGGAAAGCAATTAAAATAGATCATCTCTCTTGGGTACGGATTAATTAGCAGAGAAGTACAAGTAGCATTTTTATTTAACCTGAGGAAAAAAAAATAAAATCATTAATTAATACAATACCCTCAGTACAATACCATTCAATTGAATGCTTAATCACAAAAGTTTAGCATAGTTCAATCTAAAGGCTGCCTTTACCTTCAACATTCAGATCCTCCTCCAGGGTTGCCTTTCAAACACCCTCAAACATCTCTATGCCCACAGTTTTGATTGAGATCCCTCTCCATTTCAGCGTCTTAACTCAAAACTTGGTGCTTCACTTCTGATTCAGGGATCTGTATTTCTCCCACTGATTCAGTCTTGGCACTTGGCATATGGATGGGGCTCTATAGGTATTTCTCTGCCTAAATTCCTCTGTAGATTAATTTTGTGTTTGTTCTTAGACAGCACATAATACATGCCAGGGTGACTACAATTTCAAAACTTCAGGAAAAAATGGTGACAATGTAGTTTGTAAAACAATCTGGTAACTAGAGCACTCATTGACAACGGAGGAGCTCTGAGCTTCTTTTCCTGGGTTTAAGGATTATTTCAGATAGAGCAGGCCAATACATTTGTCCTTCTAAGTCTCTCCCTCTCCAAAGGGACTGCCAAAACCCCTACACTTCTGAATTTGTTCATTCTGAATCAATAAAGTTTTAATTTGTTTCTTATAAAGACCTAGCTTCTGAATAACACAATTACTATGTGACAGCCTCTTGGCCATCATATCCTGCCAGGTAGGGGTTTGGCTGTCCTACCATGCCCTAGTGCCACCTCAACCTGGATTTTCTATATCCTCACATGCAGTGTGTCACATAAAAGAAATACAAAAATTCCCCTGGAGACAAGAATATTTTAAAAGAATAGATGGGTGTAGAGATGGTATTGATAAATACCCTAACCGACCTAGATTCCTTATGACATATCAACAAAAATATTTCCTTAGGAATATCTGTTGGCTAGGAATTTGTGTCTCTTGATTTATTTCAAATAAAGGTTTTTGCTGGATAGCTCTAAGCATCCTGACTCTTCCAGGTGATTGTTGTGAATCTCACTTTGAATTCCTCAACTTTCTTTCTACTATGTACAGAGAGCAAGACTTTCAGAGACAAAGGTTTCTCAGAGGCTGAATCGCAACAGAAGTGGCTGAAATTACTATTAAAATTGTGTGGTAAATACCATGGTAAAATTACTATACATCAATTATTAAAAACACAATTAAATATTAATATAAATTACTGTAAGGTGTAAATTACTCCCCTGAGATATTTGCATCTCATCTATCCCATTCCTTTTTCTTCCCTTGTCACTGTTTCAACACATTCTCAAACAGCCAGGAAAGAAAATATATCAGTCACATTTTATTTGAGGTAAACATTATCTGAAATCTGAAAAATTGCAACCTGGTGGATATTCCACAAGTCCAAAAGAGAGGACAGACAAATTATTAATTGCAATTGTTTGATTCTTTCTCTCTAATTATTATATCATTCAGAAATACTCTGACCCAGTCATCTGGTACATTTCTTAAAGTTTAAATTCCTGCAGCCTAATAAAAGTGACATACTGTATGATAGCATGATGCTGAGGTTAAATATGTCTTGAGGATCACTTCATAAATTTGATTTCTATATATTCTATGTTTCTTTCCTCCCCAGGGATCCTGAAATTTATGTGAAAGACAAATAAACCCAAATTCAAAGTAGACAAACATTCACAAAATCCATAAGTACGGATTGTACTGAAACTCATTATATACTTTACATTAATGTAGTAAAATAAACACAAATGTACAGGGAAGTTTGCTTGCTTCTGACAGCTGTTCTCATTTACAGTGTGCCCAGCATGAAGCAGCTGGATATAATTAGTACTAGTAATTTTGCAAAGATCGAGAGGTCTCCTATGGTTCAACTCAGCTTGCATTTAGAGGGAGTATGGGATATGTTGAATTTTTTTAGGCGCAAATTCAAAAACCTGGTAGTTTAAATAAATACAGTAAGTTATAAAATAGAATGGATATGAATGTGAAACAAATTACTACATCTGAAAGCCCAGAAAAAATGAAATGAGGCTTACAGAAGATGCCTCTTCAGCAGAACTACTTGGAAGAATGAAGTTTTGCAGAATGAAATTGAGGATTATATTTCCATGTATGGTCACTCCACCTTAGGTGAATATAAGAATTACTTTTGGGTTCATAATGCATGTTGGAAGAAGTTGGTGCTCAATATTCTAAATCCAAATGCAGCAAAGACAGTCTTCTTAAATGGGAATACCAACAGACCATGAATAGTGACAGCAAAAACCTGAACTCGTTAGAATCAGATATGCTTTTGCCAAAAGGAGATAATCAAGTGTTTAGAATAAGTAGGTTAAAAAAACTTATAATTGGACTTGTGATATTTGTAGTAAAAGGCCCAGATAAGCTTTGATTCCCTGCTTTATATCGTTTTAGCGGCATGTGCCTGCTACCTCTATCCAGACTTACATGATGAAAAGTTAATAGTGCTGAGTACTGCAGCTTCTAGATATTCAGGTATTAAAAACCACTTGAAGTATTGAAAAACTAGACTTCTTGAAGATATCACATATGGCTACCAGAACCAGTGGTATCAGCCATCAACCATTACTTTTCAAAAACAGGGCTTTAATAAATACCTACTGCCATGTCTAAACTGGCCCAGAGCAATTCAAGCATACAAAATTCACAAAATTTAAAAAAAAAAAATCTTATTAATATCAAACCCAAAATGTCTGGCATAGAAATAATATACAGACTTTTGAGTGATGCAAAAGAGGATTAATCTGTGGACTTCAACAGTTACACTTGTTTAAATGGAGAATTTGATGCCAAAATATCTCTCTGAATAGTTTGGCTTCTCATGGTCCTTCCAATTTTAATAGAAAATATCAAAACTAATTCTACCTAAGACATTTTCTCAGGTCACTGCATTTTATTATATGTCTTTATTTACATGGTTAATATTATTTGGAAGCTGCTGGCAGAAAGAAAAAATGCCATTCTTTTTTAAGTGTTCTAAAAGATTATTTTTGTTTTTAATTATTACATTATTCTTCTGTTCCTGATTTTTGTCTTCAAATACATAGTTAATATGATATAGCAGTCAACTTTTCTTCCTTCTGGTTCATAACTTCTTATGAAAATTATAGGTGCTGAAAGTATACCTAAAACTTTAACAAAGTTTTGAGTTTATGTCTAACATTTATTTTTATAATCCTGGTTGGCCTATCCTAGCATGGAAAAAGCCATTTAGATTTCACTGAGACACTTATTTGTATAATATCAGCAGAACTGGATTCATTAAGGTTAAATTTGTTCTTCCCTGTTTAAAAATCACTTGTTATAAAGCAAAAAGAGTGGTCTGTTTTGCTTTTAGATGCATAGTGCCTTAAGAAAGTGTATACAGACTCTTAAAAAGCTGCTGAAAATGGCATATTTATGAAAAAACATGGGTGGTATTATTAATCAACAATAACTAAATAACCTTGATGTGACACTTAAATCTCATTATTTTGCTCTAGTAGGCAGCTATTGTACTTTTGTTGTCCCACTGCTGTAATAAGTGTATATTTCTTACAAAGACTTTTGCTTTTAATGGAAATATCGCCTACCTATGTATGAAAAGTATTGCATTACAATGAAGACTTTAAAAATCTAATTAGAAAGTTAAAGCTGGATTAGAGCAACTCTATTACTTTGTATTTCTTTTAATGAACTGGTTTTTCTCCTCAAATTTCACTTTCAGGCAGCCCAAATATAATGAGGGTGGCAAGAAGGCTTATTATTTTCAACATCTCAGTAATTAATTATCATAACTTTGTTAGTGATGATTTAGAATCCATCTCATTATTTTGAATCAGTAATGTAATTAGTGTCAATGTGATTTCTGGCAGGTGAACCCCAGGTTAGAAAAATGTTAAAGGTTTTATTTTTTCATAGTTTAATGTTCTCCTCCCTGCATTTATTTACACATTTATTTTATTTTTTATTTACTTGATTTGGCCTCCACAAAAATCAAACAGAAGACCCATTTAGATACCTGATCTTACTAAGATAGAAATATCCCTGTGACACTAAGAACTTCATTAAAGACCCACTGAAAGCTGTTGCAAACAAGCCTTTTTAGCCGTAACATTTTTAAGTAAAAAATTTCAAAACAACACATCATATTTCTTTTTTTGTCTTAAGCCAATAACAGATGTTATTTCACAATAATATTATCATGATAAATCAAAAAGGCGGCTGATTCCCCCACTTGCTTTCCATTCTGCGTAATTAAAAGCAGGCAAATGCCACACTAGCCAAATTAGAAAGCATTAAATCAATTCTCTGAATTTATACAGTATTACATCATTATTTTTCTGCCTTCATGAAAACTACTTCTTGGGGAAAAGTCTGAGTAGAAGTCTTGGTGTGATATAGTGCCCTCACTGCACATGTTAATTCTTGTTAGTGGCAGATCTCCTGTGAACTCAGCCCAGCACTGCTCACAGGCCACCTTTTTACTTCCTGCACTGGCCCAGGGAATGAAGGTATACATGGGGAAAAAATCCCTCTGTTGATCATATGGGAGCATCATATCTCATTAATTCAGAGACAACTGGACTATGGTATAGATTTTCTTTGCACATGTAGTCTGTGTCTGCACTGGTGAGATTAACAATGCTGAGGAACAGATAAAAGGGTCCATGGCAGGATTTTTGGCTTGTCCAACTGGCATGGTCCCAAACAACTTCTTTGCAAGATGCAGGAGTTAGCCCTGGCCATTGGCTTTCCCAGTGGTCAGTGTGGGTGAGACTGGTCTGTTTTGGAGGGAAAGTGAGCTTAATAATATGGATGCTGCTGATGTGTGGCAGGTGGACTCAGTGTCAGAAAAAAGGCACTTCAGTTAAAGCACAACTAAGCTTAAGAAGAAATATTAACTTTTTTTCCTCATTAATTTAATCTCAGATCCATCAGAATGCTTAGACAGCAAAGAAGTTCTTGTTCTCTGTCCTGCTTTAATTTTAATAGCGTGTATTATATCCTCTTAATTTTTCTCCTCCAAAGCCAATCAAGCTTCCAAAGGTTGGTCATTACATATTGCTATAAAGTAAATTACAAAGCGTCAGTATAATTTCTTCTTGATGTGATGTGAATACCAGGGACTGAAAGACATCTTGGTTATATGACAGTATTTGCCTGGCGTAAATGAATAAGGTTTTTCCTTTGTAACCTAATCAGTCTAAGTTTGTTCTTACACCAAATCAGTGGAGGACAAATCCTTCGGTCCATGGAACTGCAGAGATGTACAGGCAAAACCTCTTCCTTTCATTTCATCACAACTCACTGAAGTTACACCCCTTATGTCCACAGGGTGAAACTGCTAAAAAAATGCTTTCTTGTTCAGGGCAGTTGAAGAGGGTGTGTGGTTTGGTTGTTTTTTGGTTTTTTTTTTAAATAGTCATGTGTTTAAGTGGTAAAAAAATAATTGGCTTTGGTTTTCTTCTATATTTATTAGTGTTTCTTTTCAGTGGTTAATGGAACAATAAAAATTTAAATATATACATGAATTGGACATTCATTCCTAATACAGATAGGGAAAAAATTATTTGTGTAATTGGTCAACATAGTGTTGTAAGACATCTTTATTTTCTTTTTCTATATTACAGAAGAAAATCCTTTTTCAAAGCATTATTGTAACCATTATGTATTGTAACCAGTGTAAGGTGGCAAGAAGGGGACTAGAACAAGACCTGAAGGGGAAGGAAGTTTGAGATCAACTGTCTCAAGCATTGGATGAAGATATCCTTTGGTCTGCCCAAATAAGTGTTCATTATTAAGTTTCGCTTTTACTTTTATATTGATATAAAGACCATAAGTGTTGCATAAGCTCCCCCATCTCTTGTCGAGGTGAATGTCAGACACCTGTTTTCATTATTCTTCTGTACTAGCTTCTTTTACAAGCTTCTATTATTTACAATAAGAACTGAGACTTCATTTGTTTTCTCCCTAAAATAACACTGATTTCCTATCGCCGAGTTCTTCATGGCATATTACACTTCAAAATTTGGTTAATGTAATACTCAGAAACAGCAATCTGGCATCTTTACTATCTCTAAAATAAAAGTATATAGTCCATAGCAAAAAAATAAAACCCAATAAAACAAATTATACATGGACACAAACAGAGAGAATTATTGGCTGAGAACAGGGACAAAGGACAGGATGAACTCAGAAAAAGCCCTTCAACAATCTGAAGATGGAGGGGGGGAAAAGATAATTTCTTCAGTCAAAGCAAATTGCCCCAACCCAGTCCATTTTATCTCATTTTCACTGGGATTTTGTCACTAAGGTTTTTCAGGATGTAAGATAATACAGAGCTTAGCCTTAACAAAAAGGAGGCTACTACTGCTTTCTGTGCTGGAACTGTAAAATAATCCTCTAACTACCTTTGTCTAAAGATCAAATGACACCTTCAACTACAGTATCAGCAGTGCAAAACTGAATGAACAGCTATTACACACTATTGTTCCAGTAACGCGTGCATTAGTGTCCCTAAGGGTGTATTTATGGGGATAGACCAAATGATTCCAGAGGAGCTATAACTGTCTTTTAAATCAATGATGCATGCCCTAAGGGGTCCCTAAGCACTCATTGACAGTGTCATGCCAAACAGGTCCCTTGAGACCTGCATTGAGGGAGATCTTCCATTTTCAATGGTAGATAGGGAACCTGGCTACAGCAACATGGCTACAGCACCATCTCTGTTAAGCTGCAATCACCCTGATCCTCAAAATTAGCACTGTAAATTAGCAAATGTAGATTCTGAAAAACTTACTTTACTGTAATATTCAGTGTCTGCTTCATAATACGATTCAAGGGAGTAAAAACACTAATATGAAAATTCTGTGATTTTTTAATTAAGCAACATTTTAAAGAAATGTTCCTTATGAGTAAGAGAAAAAGGTACTAGTGTATTTATAAGCTATCTTTCAAAACAGGTAGAACATTTATAATCTTGCCTTCTTGGAGCTTAGTAAAATTACGTCTTTCCCCCTGCTCTGAACTAGCTTAAAGGAGCTAAAACACATATGCACACATGCACACACACACTTAGAAAGTTTCTGGATTTTTCCCCCAAAAGATGAAGCCAGAAGAAATTAGATAAAATCATGTCTTCTAATGGAACAAATTGACCTTCTTTGAGAAGATATGAAAACTGTTGAAAAGCACATGTGTTTACACACAGGCATAAACAAAAACCCAGGAACATTACATACAAAACTACATGTGTGCATTTATAAGATAAACTTACATATTTTAATATTAGCAATGTAATTTTTAACCCTACTTGTACCTCTTAGTAGCAAAAGCTGTCATTAATCACCTCCCGCAGGAGCTACTCAGGCCCTAGTGTCGGAACCTTGTACAGCTGTAGTTGTGACAAGAGTGGGCGATAGCTGTAGCTATCCATTTTGCTTACATTCTGTATTAAATATCTGTCTTTACTTGCCTGGGGGCAGCCTGTAGTCCTGCATGTCAGACAGCTGCCTTGCCTGGAGCAGGGGCTTGACACCTCATTGAAGGATTGTCACTGAGCCACCATGGAGATCCCATTGACTTCGATTGGCCTGGCAGCTGCTGCTAACCCTGGGCAACAGCGTTTTCTCTACACAAGGGCTTGTACATGGGACAGGTGTGACAAGGGCATTGGGAACAGGAACGTCCTGTTAAGGACATGACATATCAGAGAGACAAAAATTACACTGCTAAGTGCAAGCGTCTCCTCTGTGGTGGTATATGCAACCTTGGGCATCTCAGGTCTCTGTTATTTTCAAAGGTCAGTTAATGTTTGGAAAGTTGCAAGTGAAAGTAAACTATTTGGTTCAGCTTTCTTGTCTTTTTTTTTCCTATTATATTTCCTGGAAGAAGTTAAACAAGGAGTACCCAATGCCCACTTACAGCTCCCAGGTGTGCCATACTGGTTCAGGTACCTGTGACAGCCAAATATCGCTTTCTTTGCTAAAACAGCCAGATAAAATGCCAAGTCTGGAAGTATGTCCTGGAGCCCTTAGACTAAAAATCAGTGAATAAATTCTACTGATGTCTCGATGGTATGGAAATACCTGTGACCTGCAATCAGTTGTGCTGTACCAGGCTGCAACAATCTTATGTTTTCTTTAACAAAAAGGTCATTACCTTTATGTTACCATAGATAAATGTTAGGCTTTCAAGAATCAGCGCCCTAACAGAGAGACAGTATTAGCTGAATGCTGTCTGTTGGTAATACAGTGGCCATTTTTCCTCAATGGTTTTCGTAAATCAGTTAATTTAGCTCCAGGGAACTAACAGTGTTATACCAGGATGCTATGCCAAATTACACTAAATGAAGATTTGTCTCATTATGTTTCCAAAGGGACATTGAACTTGAATTAGTAATATCCTACTTAACTTGAAAGACAATAAAATGTTGTACATCTTAAAGAAATTGCAAAGGTGCAACACAGAATGGCATAGCAGTCCTCACTGCCCAAAGCCTCCATAGAGCTCCAGTGAGGCAGTTCACTGCTTACACCTCTATCAGTGACTGGGATGTGTAACGCAAAGAAAAGGAATGATTTTCAACTCAATTTCAATCCAATTTCAGTAGTAATTACCTTTATTGCACATTATTGCACATCGGTTATCAAATCCTTGAAACCACCACCACCACCACACACACACCTCCTTTCAGTTCTTTTGGCTGGGTTTCTGAAATAAACTAGGTTTAAAACATATCAGAAAATCATTTTTTGCTCACTAGCATAAAACAATAGAATTTGGTAAAGGAAGAAATGGTGTTGCCACAGAAAGAGAATTGCATTTTTTGCTCTTGGAAGCAAAATTTCCAAACTGAACCTGGACTTTGTATCGATTGTTTCTTCATTGAAGCATTAGACATCATTAACAAATCACATTTTAAAGTATATTGTTTTTCCAATTAGAATCCTAAGGAAGAAACTGATTCTCAGACAGTGTAGGTAATAAACAAGTAATATAAATTTAGCCAAACAGACTGAAGATATGCACTCTCATCACAATGCCCCAAAACCTGGAAATTCCAAGGAAAGATTAAAAAAAATAATCTGAGCCAGTTTATAAAAAGATCACAGAAATCCCGGAAGAATCACATTTTCCCTTCACCTCCTTTGGTTACATCTCCATGCATTACAGATTTTTAGACAGGATTTAAGTACTTCATTTTTCCTGTGAATTGGGAGAATTAATTAAGATAGCCGAGACAGCTTTCCCACTCTTAATCTTGAAATGAAGAATATTATTAATGTCAGCGACTTCATATTTCCCTATCAGAGGTACCATCCCTCCATATCCATTGTATTATGTAAGCACTAAAAGGGTAACTTACACAAAAATAGAAAGATAGAAAGTTTAAAGAAAAAACATCTTCTAAAGGTCCATGACAGGTAGCTCTGTGTCACCAAACCCACAAGGCCCAGGAATGCACCAGGCATCGTGGTCATCTGTAAGAGGCTGATTCAAACTCTTGCTCCACCCAAGTTATGCCAGGGTCCTTCAGCTTAATTATTTGAATCTGTATTGGGTTCAGGTACCCAGGTGATGACACGGAGAGGCTGCAGGGCTGGCCTCTGTGGGAAGATGTCAGGAGCTGCCCCATGCCAGGGACAGCCATCTCTGCAATGGACTCACTGCAGGACACAGCTGAGCCCATCAGCCAAGCTGGCAGCACCTCTGGGAAAGTGTAGTTAAGAAAGGGCAAAAAATGTGAGGAGGAAGGAGCAACAGAGAGGGACTGTTGTGGACTGACCACAACTCCCACCCCCCTGCACTGCTCAGGGCAAGGGGAGAACAAGGGAGCTGGCAGTGAAGGAATGAAGTTGAGCCTGGGAAATGTAGGAGGAAGGTAGTATTTTAGTCTTTTCATCTTTGTTTCTCACTACCCAAATCTATTTTAATTGTCAATAAATTAAATTAATCTTCTTTAAGTCAAGCCTGTTTTGCCCATGATGGTAACTGGTGATCAATCTCTGTGTCTTTATCTCAACCCACAAGTTTTTTTCATCCTATTTTCTCCCCCTGTCCTGTTGAGGATGGGGAGTGAGAGAGCAGCTGGGTGGGCAGGTGGCAGCTAGCCAAGGTTAACCCAGCACAGCACCCCAAATGAATACCTGCCTTTCAGCCTCCTTCTGGTAGGCTGTTTGCTATTTGAAACAGGTGGGTCTGTCTTCGCTTTTTTATGATTTTTGTTGCAAAGTCTTGGTTCCACTGGCATGTGAAAACACTACAGCAGTCTTTCAGGGAGAGAAAGACTTGTTTTTAAACTCATAACAGTATAATTTCATTTATTTTGTAACTGTACTTTTTGTGTCAGCCATTCTGCCAAAGAAGTTAGATATTAGCTTTGGATAGAAGGCACAGTCTCATCTTCACAGACCCCAACCTAAGAAAATTTATCATTTAGTGAAATTTGCAATCCAAAGTACTGTCTAGGATCTCCGTACAGTCCACAGCAGATTGCTGGAATTCCAAACAAACAAACCTTCTGCATCCTAGAAAAAAATGGCAAAGAGCATAGCAGCCCCTTAAAAAGAATTAGACATCCAAATATGACCTTTGCATTGTCCAAGTTCAAAGATACATAACCTCTTTTAGGGAAGCCCCTGAACCAATCCTGTTCTTTCTCACAAAATGCACTGCTGGGAAAAATCAGTTCATTTAAAAATCAGTAGGACCTATTAAATCCTTCCCATTGTGCTTTAAAGTATAGACCCTATGTTCAAACATCTTCTTCAAGAGACTATAGGATTTCTTGTGTCTCTGAACAGCAGATCTTGAAGCAGTCTTAGTCAGTTTTACTGAAGGTGTTCTGGCTTGTGCAAGTGCATAAATATTATTTGCAATGGGGACTGAAACTTGACTGCCCACCTTCAAGGTGAATATCCTGAACAGTGGGCTGCTGGGCCAAACTCTTTCCTCTTTCGCCTTCCTAGCAAAGATTTATCCTGCAAAGTCAAAAGTTGTACAGAAAACTGATTTCATCAAACCAGTTAAGGTATATCTGCTTGCTTATATATTGGTAAAGTTTAAAATATTATTCTGATGAAAGGGAATGAATTCTTCACAGCATGCAATTTTCTGCTAGGGAAGTGAGTTGTTCAAGTTGTATCTGGAATTTGTATGATTTATAGTCCTACTAAGTCAACGTCTTTTAAGAACCATATTTTTCAAACTCTGTCATTTATCTAGTAATATACTGAAGAAATAATGAATGCTTATTACTGTAGCATAAGGAGAGGGTGGGTTAAAATCCAATCAGTAAGGTCAAGAATATTAACATCCCAGATAAATTATTTATTCTTTGGTTATGACAAATAAAAAGGTGAAGTTAGGCTTGCTCAGGGGACATCTAACAGACTAAACCAAAGTTGCTAACCTGGAAGGTATCTTCTTTCTGGACCCTACTGGGGCTAGATGTGATAGCCACGTTAGGCATTGCACAACGTTAGGTTGCTGTGTGCATGCTAGCAAAAAGAAATTTAGTTGGTATATGGTGTTTTCTGGAAGGACAAGATAATAAAAGAGTTTAGGTATCAAAAGTTAAGCACGCACAAACCTTCTTTTAAGGTTTTCAAAGGCTTTTACCTCTGACTTACCCCTGACTGGGTCACGAACATGGATATAAATTAGGCTGCTTCAACAAGCACCAAAATGTGAGTGAAAATTAGACTGGGACCCCTTGAAGTGTTGTAGCTTTGGTTATTTACTG